>NC_092776.1:51911510-52524010 GCF_047496795.1 Chiloscyllium punctatum
GACAAAAAGACAAAAGATATATGGTAACATTGCTACATACAATCGCCTCCTCAATCACTCACCAGCTTTGAAAATACCTCACCATTCCTTCACGGTCACTGAATCAAAATGCTGGAACCTCTTCTCTAATTACTTGTAGGTCTATGTACGGTACATAAGCTACAGCAGTTCAAGCACTTAGCTCACCACAACCTTCTCAAGGAGGAGAAAGTGAGGACTGCAGATGCTGGAGATCAGAGCTGAAAAAGCGCAGCAGGTCAGGCAGCATCCAAGGAGCAGGAGAATTGACATTTCGGGCATAAGCCCTTCTTCAGGAATCATTTTACATTTTACAACCTTCTCAAGGACAACTAGGGATAGGCAACAAATGCTGGTCAGCGATTGATGCCCACGTTCCATGAGTGAATTAAAAAAAAATAGCTTGGACGGTGGCACTGCTGCTGAGACACTCTTGGTGGTGGACAATGAAGAAACTCTCTCAGAATACATTCTGCACATTCACCATCCTCAGTGCTTCCTTCACATGGTGTTCAATATGAAGGAATACCAATTTATCTGCCATGGGACGGTTGCATAATGAGCAAGTTTCCTTGCCTACATTTGATTTGAGGCCATAAGATTTCATGGGGTTGAGGGTCAATATTGGCAATTCCCAGGCCTACTCACTCCCGATACTATACTATTGTGCTGACAGCTCAGTTATGTCCATAACGCACTGTAACGTGATGTCTCCAGGAATGGTGACAGCATTGTCTTGAGGTATTGTAAGAAACAATTCTGTGAGTATTTCAGGTTGCTACTCGATCAGCCTGTTATAGAGTTCTCCAATTTTAGACTTTTGGTAAGGAGCACTTTGCAGGGTCAGTGTAGCTGAGGTTTCCATGGTCAATTCCAGTGTCTCAGTTGATGTCAAGTACTCTCTCTAGTTTCATGCCTTTTATTATGATTTTAGCAGTTATACAATGGAATGGCTTACTAGGACATTTCAGAGGGCACTTAAGAATTACCCAGTTTTGCTCTAAAGGGCATTAATGAACTAAATGTTTTCTTTAAATGACACCAAAAATGGTTTCACAGTCATCATTAGATGTTTAACTCCAGATTGGTGTTGAATTCAAATTCCTTAATCTGACTGGATTCAAACCTTGGTGCCCAGAAAATGTCCTAAGTCTCTTGACTACTAATCCAGTAAAAAAAACATTCTTCCATCACTTCCTACTAAGGCAATGCTATTAAATATCAAGGTACAATAGTTAAATTGATTCTTGTTGGAGACACACATCGTTTGGCGCTAGTATAGCATGAATGTTACTTTTGATTTGTCAGCTAAAATCTAGATATTATCCAGGTCTTGCTGCATTTTCACATGGACTACTTCATTATCTGAAGAGTCATGAATGGTGCTGAACACTTTGCAATATGACCATTAGTGTGTTCACTTTGCTCCACAGTCCTCAATGGCTCTATACCACCCAATGCAGAGACCAGAAAGAGTGTGATCTGTGAGAATCCCTACTGCTGGAGCCTTAAGAACTTTTCATTGTCCAAAAGATTCCACAGTTATATTCAGAATTACTATTACTGTTTTCATTCTCTCAGCAAGACATTGCAACACCTTGTCCACTTCCAGCTTGACTCCATGGACATGTCATTGACTGCTTCCTGATGAAGGGCTTTTGCTCGAAACGTCGATTTTCCTGCTCCTCGGATGCTGCTATGCTTTTCCAGTACCACTCTGATCTAAAATCCATGGGCTGTGCCCTGGTATGCCTCTGATGCTTACTGCCCAATCCTTATTCTTGACATTATAGGTCCAACTAAGCACGGGATATCAACCCGGCTGTTGCCTTCACAATTTCTTGACTGATCCACCTGAAATCCCCAGACTCATAGCAAGACTTTGTGGCTCAATCATTCAACTACAAGAAGGATCCCCAAAACCAAGCATGCTGACTGTCCAATGCCAATCAGCCAGACTAGATTCAGCAAAGACCCTCGATTGACTGTGATATTACCTCTAACTCACTATAGTCACCCTTCACCCCACTAAAGACTGTCCCTTTTGACTTCCATTTGAAGCAAATGCAGTGGGTTGACAACCTAAGCTGGTGTGACTCTGAGGTAGCATTGTGCCATATAGTGACATTTCTATTCCCTTAATGGTCCAGTGCTTCCCAGTGGGACAAGTAGCAGTAATAAGAAATGCAATCCATTGAGTGTAATGGTCTTCAGTGCTCAGGTACAAACTATGTGTACTGAAAAGCAAAAAGGGAAGTAAAGAGAAGCTGGAAGCTTTAAAGTAAATGCAAAATGAGTCAGCACTAAGAAAGCAAGGTAAGAGCTACAATGTGCATTTTGTGAAATTGCAGGAGATGCATAAGTATCCCTATATGTGAAGCCACCTGGCATAAGCACCTGGCAAATGATAGTTGTCCATGAACTCTACTTTTAAGGAGTGACGTGGCATTCAAGTTGGTCAAAGACTAGACATGATATGTTGAAGTTGGTGTTTTGCCATTGCCAACTTGAGTGCTAAGCATCATTGAGGATAATGGCCACACAGCAAACAGACATTATACTGAAGACATAATTGGATGAGGGCTGGGACAAAGAATTGATGAGCTGCACCTGCCAGATACCCACTCTGACTTGCATATTGACAATTTGTGCCATCTTGATCTCAGGGAAGGGCAATACTGGAAGTGGTGCACAAATAAAATGAGACGAGTTAGTAATGGGATATAAATATGGAAATTAAGCAGTTTAAGATTCTGAAATTGCCATTGAAAGGTCAAGAGGAAAATTAGAAAAGCAAGTGAGTTGTCAAGATTCAGAGTTTTCATTGTTGCCTCATTTTCCAAAGTTTCTGGCTATGGTCCGTGTTACATCAGGATGTTGAAAATTCCATCCAATAAATTTCCACGGGTCTTCTCTTGTTCGTTTGTCAATCATCCAAATGCATTGCCCACTGATTAACAACTTCCTGTGCAGTTTCATGTTATTAAGTTTTGAGAAGATTTGTAGCTCGGGTTGAGGTTCTGGATATAGGTTTACTCGTAAGCTGGAAGGTTAGTTTTCAGATGTTTCATCACCATACTAGTAACCTAAACAGTGAGCTTCCAGATGAAGCACTGATGGCATGGCCCACTTTCTAATTATATGTTTAGGTTTCCTTGGGTTGGTGATGTCATTTTTTGTGGTGACATCATTTCCATGGTGATGACATTTCCTGTTCTTTTTCTCAGGGGGTGGCAAATGGGATCAAAGTCAATGTGGTTGTTGATAGAGTTCTGGTTAGAATGTCATGCTTCAAAAGAATTCTCATGCATTTCTATGTTTGGCTTGTCTTGGATGAATGTGTTGTCCCAGTCAAAGTGGTATCCTTCCTCATTTGTATGTAAGGATACTAGTGAGAGCGGGTCTTGTCTTTTTGTGGCTAGTTGATGTTCATGTTAATGTATGCTGGTGGCTAGTTTTCTGCCTATTTATCCAAGTGTTTGCTAGAGTTCTTGCAAGGCATTTTGTAAATGACATTTGTTTTGGTTCTTGTCTATATAGGGTCTTTCAAGTTCTTTAGCAGCTGTTTTAGTGTGTTGGTGGGATTGGGGACTACCATGATGCCAAGGGGTCTGAGTAGTCTGGCAGTCATTTCCGAGATGTTTTTGATGTAGGGGAGAGTGGCTAGGGTTTCTGGACATATTTTGGGGTTTGTTGTTGAGAAATCGGTGGACTGTGTTCATTGGGTTCTTTTTGAATACACTGTATAGATGATTTTCCTCTGCTCTGCATAGTTTCTCTGTGCTGCAGTGTGTGGTGGCCCATTCAAATAATGTTCTATTGCAGCTTCATTTGTGGATGTTGGGATGATTGCTTCTGTCATTCAGCAATTACTGTTCTACATGCTGTTGCATTGTTTTTGGAACTTTGGGCAAAAACTCAAAACAACAGCAGTTTTAAAAGAGAGAAAAAAAACAGACAAAGGAAGCACATGGTGAGGTCTGTGCAGGAGAGAGAGCGAGCGAGAGAGAGAGCGCGAGAGTGAGCGCGAGCGCGAGAGAAACTGACACCACAGTGGACCTGTACAGTTACTGCCTTTGCTATTTGAATTCATGTATCGTTGGACATCAGAGTGCGTCTGGGAAAATTAACAGTGAAATTCACAACTGAACTTGGAAGAACTATTTAGTTGAAGTTCATAACACAGAAACAGATAAGTGAATTATTTTAAGTGTGGCCTAGAGAAAGCCTGCAGTAGTGAGTAGAGTGGGTTCTTTCTTGATTATGTTTTTTGAGACATCTCTCCTGATTAAACTTAAAATACAAGTCATAACTAGTAATTTAACCTGTTGCACTGCTTTGTAGAGGAATAAAACGGTGTTATTTTCTGGGTCTGTAGATTGTGAAGGAGCAAAAATGGCCTTTAGTAGAGTGATATGCACTTGATTAAATTAGATTCCCTACAGTGTGGAAATAGGCCCTACGGCCCAACAAGTCTCCATCAACCCTCCGAAGAGAAACCCACCCAGACCCAATGCCCTCTGACTAATGCATCGAATACGATGGGCAATTTAGCATGACCAATTCACCTGACTTGCACATCTTTGTGACTATGGGAGGAAACGGGAAAACCCAGAGGAAACCCACGCGGACACGGGGAAAACATGCAAACTCCACACAGACAGTCGCCTGAGGCTGGAATTGAACCCAGGTCCCTGGCACTGTGAGGCTGCAGTGCACTCGTGGGCAGCAGAGTGGCACAGTGGTTAGCAATGTTGCCTCACAGCACCAGAGACTGGGTTCAATTACCGCCTCAGGCGACTGACTATGTGGAGTTTGCACGTTCTCCCCGTGTCTGCGTGGGTTTCCTCCGGGTGCTCCAGTTTCCTCCCACAGTCCAAAGATGTGCAGGTCAGGTGAATTGGCCATGCTAAATTGCCCGTAGTGTAAGGTAAGGGGTAAATGTAGGGGTATGGGTGGCTTGCACTTCGGCGAAGGGCCTGTTTCCACACTGTAATGTAATGTAATGTAATCTAATCTAACCACTGAGCCACCGTGCCACCCAAGTCAGATGTGGGAGTTTAAAGAGAGTTTAAGGATTACTGCGGATTATATCTGCAATAAATGCTGTTAGTTGCAAATCCTATCAGATCAAATGGATCGGTTGGAGACAGTTCGAGGTAATGAGGAATTTGCAACAGCAACAGTATGTGATGGATGGCAGTTATAGGAAGAGGGGAAAGTCTCAGATACAGCCACATAGATGGGTTACCTCCAGGAAAGGTAAGAGAGGTTGGCAGCCAGTGCAGGAGTCTTCTTTGGCTATCCCCATTTCAAACAAGTCTGCTGTTTTGGAAAATGTAGGGGTGATCGATTCACAGGGGAACGTAGCACAAACAGCCACATTTCTGGTATTGGGACTGGCTCTAATGCAACAAGGGGTACGTTGGGTTCCAAGAAATCAATTGTGTGTTAGGGGATTCTCTAGTACGAGGTACAGACAGATGTTTCTGTGGCCAGCAGCAAAAAATCATAATGATGTGTTGCCTCCCTGGTGCTCGGATCAAGGATGTCTCAGAGGCGGTGCAGAATGTTCTCAAAGGGGAGGGGGCCAGCAAGAGGTCATTGTCCACATTGGAACCAATGACATAGGAAGGGAAAAGGTTGAGATTCTGAAGGAAGATTACAGAAAGTTAGGCAGGAATTTAAAAAGGAGGTACTCGGGAGTAGTAACATCTGGATTACTCCCGGTGCTACAAGCTAGTGAGAGCAAGAATAGGAGGAGAGACCAGATGAATGCACCGCTGAGGAGCTGGTGTATGGGAGAAGGATTCACATTTTTGGATCATTGGAATCTCTTTTGGGGTAGAAGTGACCTGTACTAGAAGGACGGATTGCACCTACATTGGAAGGGGACTAATATACTGGCAGGGAAATTTGTTAGAGCTGCTCTGGAGGATTTAAACTAGTAAGGCAAGGGGTGGGACCCAGGGAGATAGTGAGGAAAGAGATCAATCTGAGACTGGTACAGTTGAGAACAGAAGCGAGTCAAACAGTGAAGGCAGGCAGGGACAAGGTAGGACTAATAAATTAAACTGCATTTATTTCAATACAAGGGGCCTAACAGGGAAGGCAAACAAACTCAGGGCATGGTTAGAAATGTGGGACTGGGGTATCCTAGCAATTATAGAAACATGACTCAGGGATGGGCAGGACTGGCAGCTTAAATGTTCCAGGATACAAATGCTACAGGAAGGATAGAAAAGGTGGAAAGAGAGGAGGGGGAGTGGCGTTTTTGATAAGGGAGAGCATTACAGCTGTACTGAGGGAGAATATTCCTGGAAATACATCCAGGGAAGTTTTTTGAGTAGAACTGAGAAATAAGAAAGGAATGATCACCTTATTGGGATTGTATTATAGACCCCTTAATAGTTAGAGGGAAATTGAGAAACAAACTTGTAAGGAGATCTCAGCTATCTGTAAGAATAATAGGGTGATTATGGGAGGGGATTTTAACTTTTCAAACACAGACTGGGACTGCCATAGTGTTAAGGGTTTAGATGGAGAGGAATTTGTTAAGTGTGTACAAGAAAATTTTCTGATTCAGTACGTGGATGTACCTACTAGAGAAGGTGTAAAACTTGATCTACTCTTGGGAAATAACGCAGGGCAGGTGACTGAAATGTCAGTGGGGGGTCACTTTGGGGTCAGCGACTGTAATTCTATTTGATTTAAAATAGTGATGGAAAAGGATAGACCGAATCTAAAAGTTGAAGTTCTAAATTGGAGAAAGGCCAATTTTATCGGTATTAGGCAAGAACTTTCAAAAGCCGATTGGGAGCAGATTTCGCAGGTAAAGGGATGGCTGGAAAATGGGAAGCCTTCGGAACTGAGATAATGAGACTCCAGCGGCAGTATATTGCTGTCAGGGTAAAAGGAAAAGCTGGTAGGTACAGGGAATGCTGGATGAACTAAGAAATTGAATGTTTGGTTAAGGAAAAGAAGGAAGCAGATGTCAGGTATAGACAGGATAGATCGAGTGAATCCTTAGAAGAGTATAAAGGCAGCAGGAGTATACTTAAGAGGAAAATCTAAAGGTTCAAAAGGGGACATCAGCTAGCTTTGGCAAATAGAATTAAGGAGAATCCAAAGGGTTTTTAACAAACACATTAAAGATAAAAGGGTAACTAGGGAGAGAATAGGGCCCCTCAAAGATCAGCAAGGCAGTCTTTGTGTGGAGCCGCAGAAAATGTGAGATACACAAAACGAGTATTTTGCATCAGTATTTACTGTGGAAAATGATATGGAAGATGTAGAATGTTGGGAAGTAGATGGTGACACCTTAAAAAATGTCCAGATTACAGAGGAGGAAGTGCTGGATGTCTTGAAACACAAAGGTGGATAAATCCCCAGCACCTGATTGGGTGTACCCTAGTACCGCCTGGGGCGGCACGGTGGCACAGTGGTTAGCACTGCTGCCTCACAGCGCCAGAGACCTGGGTTCAATTCCCGCCTCAGGCGACTGACTGTGTGGAGTTTGCACATTCTCCCAGTGTCTGCGTGGGTTTCCTCCGGGTGCTCCGGTTTCCTCCCACAGTCCAAAGATGTGCAGGTCAGGTGAATTGGCCATGCTAAATTGCCCACAGTGTTAAGTAAGGGGTAGATGTAGGGGTATGGGTGGGTTGCGCTTCGGCGGGGCGGTGTGGACTTGTTGGGCCGAAGGGCCTGTTTCCACACTGTAAGTAAACTAATCTAAAAAAAAACTCTGTAGGAAGCTAGAGAAGTGTTTGCTGGGCTTCTTGCTGAGATATTTGTATCATCAATAGTCACAGGTGGGGTGCTGGAAGACTGGAGAGGTTGGCTAACAGAGTGCCACTGTTTAAGAAGGGCGGTAAGGACAAGCCTGGGAACTATAGACCAATGAGCCTGATGTTGGTGATGGGCAAGTTGTTGGAGGGAATCCTGAGGGACAGGATGTACATGTATTTGGAAAGGCAAGGACTGCTCAGGTGTAGCCAACATGGCTTTGTGTGTGGGAAATCATGTCTCAGAAACCTGATTGAGTTTTGAAGAAGTAACAAAAAAGGATTGATGAGGGCAGAGCAGTAGATGTGATCTAAATGGACTTCAGTAAGGCATTCGACATGGTTCCCCAAGGGACAACTAGCTATTGGGATATAGAACTGGCTCAAAAAGGTAGAAGACAGAGGGTGGCGGTGGAGGGTTGTTTTTCAGAGTGGTGGCCTGTGACCAGTGAAGTGCCACAAGGATCAGTGCTGGGCCATCTACTTTTTGTCATTTACATAAATGATTTGGATGTGAGCATAAGAGGTACAGTTAGTAAGTTTGCAGATGACATCAAAATTGGAGGTGTAGTGGACAGCAAAGAAGGTTACCTCAGATTACAACAGGATCCTGATCAGGGGTCAATGGACTGAGATGTGGCAGATGGTGTTTAACTCAGATTAATGCAAGGTGCTGCATTTTGGGAAAGCAAATCTTAGCAGGACTTATACACTTAATGGTAAGGTCCTAGGGAGTGTTACTGAACAAAGAGACCTTGGAGTACAGATTCATAGCTCCTTGAAAGTGGAGTCTCAGTAGATGGAATAGCGAAGAAGGCATTTAGTATGCTTTCCTTTATTGGTCAGAGTATTGAGTACAGGAGTTGGGAGGTCACATTGCGGCTGTGCAGGACATTGGTTAGGCCACTGTTGGAATATTGCGTGCAATTCTGGTCTCCTTCCTACCAGAAAGAGGTTATGAAACTTGAAAGGGTTCAGAAAAGACTTACAAGGATGTTGGAGGATTTGAGCTATAGGGAGAGGCTGAACAGGCTGGGGCTGTTTTCCCTGGAATGTCAGAGGCTGAGGGGCGACATTATAGAGGTTTACAAAATGATGATGATTAGATTCCCTATAATGTGGAAACAGGCCCTTTGGCCCAACAAATCCACACCGACCCTCCGACAAGTAACCCATCCAGGCCCATTCCCCTCTGACTAATGCACCTCATACTATGGGCAAGTTAACATGGCCAATTCACCTGACCTGCACATCTTTGGACTGTGGAAGGAAACTGGAGCTCCCGGAGGAAACACATGCAGACACGGTGAGAATGTGTGGACTCCACACAGATGGTCGCCCAAGGCTGGAATCGAACCTGGGACCTTGGTACTGTGAGACAGCGGTGCTAACCAGTGAGCCGCCATGCTGCCCCATTGAGGGGGGTGGATAGGATAAATAGGCAAAGTCGTTTTCCTGGGGTTGGGGAGTCCAGAGCTAGAAGGCATAGGTTTAGGGTGAGAGGGGAAAGATATAAAAGAGGCCTAAGGGGCAACTTTTCACACAGAGGGTGGTACGTGTATGGAATGAGCTGTCAGAGGAAGTGGTGGAGGCTGGTACAATTGCAACATTTAAAAGGCATTTGGATGGGTATATGAATAGGAGAGGTTTGGAGGGATATGGGCCAGGTGTTGGCAAGTGGGACTCGATTGTGTTGGGATATCTCGTCAGCATGGACAAGATGGAATGTATGGTCTGTTTCCATGGTGTACATCTCGATGACTGTATTTGGTCAGTATGTGTTGTTTTCCTGTAGACCTGTGATGTTTCTGAACATCAACTGGCCACAAAATGACATGACCCACTCTCACTGGTATCCTTACATACAGATAATGAAAGACACCACTTTGATTGGGATAACAGACCCATCCATGGACAAGCCAAACAGAAACATGCACGAAAATTCTTAGAAGCATAGCATTCCAACCAGAACTCTATCAACAAACACATTCACTTTGATCCCATTTACCACCCCTGAGAAAAAGAACAGGAAATGTCATCACCATGGAAATTATGTCATTTCCTGTGGTGACATCACCAGCCCAAGGAAACCTAAAAAGTGGGTCATGCCACCAGCACTTCATCCGGAGGCTCACCAATAAGTTTATCTAGTATGGTGAAGAAAAGTCTGAAAACTATCCTTTCAGCCCAGTGAGCAAACCTACATCCAATTTCATGTTATTTGCCCCTACTAAATAGTTCGTGATTCTGAACAGCACGAGAAAACCTTCTCTTAATCTGCCCTGCTCTAAGAAGAGAGTGTCCAGCCTCTACACTCTCTACATAACTACAGGGATGTTCCCTCCCAATCGGGGAACACTTCAGCTGTCAGGGACATTCGCCCTCAGTTCTTCAGGTGACAATCCTCCAAGGCGGACTTTGCGTATCTCAAAACAAGTAGAGGGTGATAGCCAAATTCAGTACCATTGAGGATGGCCTCAAACGAGACCTTGGGTTCATGTCACCCTGCAGGTGACCACACTATACTGTATGATACACACACACACACTTTCTCTCAGGCACACACAAACACCTCACACTCTCACCCATGCATACAACCTCTCACTGACATATACACTATCACACTCATGCACACACTCTATACATACACACACACACACACACATACACTCTATGGAGTGAATTGTATTTTCAGATACTTCCTATTTTCTTCAAAAATCACAATCTGTAGGCAGTCAATTTTTTTTATAATCCAGGTGACATTTTATAAATTCCTACTTTGGAAATACAGCCAGTCTGACTCAAAATTGGAATACAGACAGACTCTAACCTCACACCCTTAACTCATTGTCTGAGCTGACATATTACTTTTTAAAAAATAAAACCTTAATTTATCACAAGAATGTGACGTGAGATAAGTTCTGGGATGTACATATTAATGAATCAAAACCTGGAACCCATTCTAAAAGTTCAAAGACTTAACAGCATCTCGGTTTGTTCAACATATCACATCAGTTGTATGACACTATGACGTTTTGCAATAAACTGTGTCCTATGATCCTGCCCCACTAGCTACCTGACGAAGGAGCGGCGCTCCAAAAGCTAGTGCTTCCAAATAAACCTGTTGGACTATAACCTGGTGTTATGTGATTTTTAACTTTATCCACCCCAGTCCAACACCGGCTCCTCTACATCCTACATAATTATAGGCTGGGCTTATTTTCCCTGGAGTGTCAGAGGCGGAACGGCAAGCATATAGCGGCTTATAAAATCATGAGGGGCATGGATGGGGTGAATAGCCCAGGTCTTTGGCCCAGGGTGGGGAGTCCAAAACTAGAGGGCATAGGTTTTAGGTGAGTGGGGAAACATTTAAAATGGGACCTAAGGGACAATCTTTTCATGCAGCAGGTGGTGTGTGTATGGAATGAGCAGCCAGAAATAGAGGAGGCTGGTACAATTACAACATTGAAAAGGCATTTGGATGAGTATATAAATAGCAAGGGTTTAGAGGGAAATGGGCTGAGATTAATTTAGGAGATTGGGTCAGCATGGACGAGTTGGACCGAAGGGTCTGTTTCTGTGCTGTACATCTCTGTGACTCTAACTAACATTGCTCATTCCAGGTAGCACTTTGGAAAATTTCTTTGGAAAATCTCTTTGGAACAGCTTTGATGTATGCTGCATATATTAGTAGTAGACTGGAAGATTGGGAGCATTTCAGAAATGAGCAAAGGATGACAAGAAAAGGGAGAAATTCAGTGGGACAAAACAAGAAATAAAATTAGAAAGTGAAAGCTCCAAGAGTTACATGAAAAAGAAAAGTCACTCATGTTTATATTGGACATTGAGGTTGTAACTTCAGAAAGTTAGGAAAATGGTAGGGACCATGAACAACTATTTTGTATTGGTCTTTACATTCAAAAGGTATAGAAAACATCCCATAGAGAGAAAAAGGGGCGCAGGGAAGAACTCAAACAAATCAGTAGGGATAAAAAGGTACTTAAAATGGGTCGAAAGACCAAACTGTCCCTTGAAATGCTTACATCTTCAGATCTTAAGTGGCTGCAGAGACAGTATGCATTGGTTGCAATCTTCCAAAATTCTAGGAAGGTCCCAATTGATTGTAAAACTCCAACTGTCAAACCTCAATTCAAGAATGAAGGGAAGTACAGGCCAATTAGTATAACATCGGTCATTGGATATATGCTTGAATTTATTAATAAAAGAAAATAATAGCTGGACATTTGGATCTTATACAATCAGGCAGAGCCAAGATGGTTTCACGCTGGAGTTGGATAAGCTGTGTTTGACAGATTTATTAGAGAAAGTGAGGACTGCAGATGCTGGAAATCAGAGGCAAAAAGTGTGGCACTGGGAAAGTAAAGCAGGTCAGGAAGCATCCAAGGAAAAGGACAGTCCGGTGTAAGCCCTTCATCGGGAATGTTGGGGGAAGCTGAGAGATAAACAGGGGGTGGGGTGAGGGGGCAGGCGAAGGTAGCTGGGAAGGTGGGGGCTGATAGGTCGGAGAGGAAGGTGGAGTGGATAGGTGAGAAGAAAATGGACAGGTAGGACAGTTCAAAAGGGAAGTGTCAAGTTAGAGGGTTGGAATTGGATTTATTACAGTCCTTTTGATGATAAACAGATGAATAAAAGAAGAACCAGTAGATCTAGTGCATTTGTAATTCTAAAAGACATTTGATAAGATGTCACATTAAGAGTTAGTAGGCAAGGTAAGAGCTGGTATAGGAGATGCAATATCAAGGATAGAGGATTGTTAGTTACCCAAAGAGTCAGTGTTTAAAAAAAAAGAGCAATTTTCAGATTGTCAAACCATAACTAGTAGAATGCTGCATGGATCATTGCTGAAATTAGTTATGGTTTATTTCAACGATTTGGATGAAGGGAAATTATTATAATCAATTTTTCTGACTTCAAAATTGGATTGGTAAGCAAGTTTTGAGGAGGCTATAAAGTGTACGCAAAAGCATTTCAATAGGTTAAATAAGCAGACTAAAAAATGGTAGATGAAGCATCATGTGAGAAAGTGAGAGAATTTTATTTCAGCAGAAAAGCAAAATATTAAACAAAGAGAGAGATTGCAAAATGCTACAGTACAGCGGGACCTGGGTAAATCATTGCACATTAATCACAATAAGATAACATTAATCACAGCAAAAACAAAAATAGGAAGGTAAATGGAATATTGACTTTTATTGAAAGGTAAATGGAGGATAGAATTGGGGAGAATGCAAGTATGGTGTACTGTTTGGTTTCTTGAATTTGAGAGATATACTATATTGGAAGCAGTCCAAAAAACTGATTCTTGGGATGAAGTGGCTGTCTTATAAGGAACGGCTGAGTAGATTTGCACTATTCCCATATTGTTGAGAAGAATGAAAGGTGATTTTTATTGAAATTTAAAAGATTTAAGAGGTTTTATAAGATACGTGTTGACAGGATGTTTCCTCTCATGGGAGAAATCAAAACCTTGGCAGCATAGTTTTAAAATAAGTTATCTCCATTTAAGGGTGAGATGAGAACTAATTTATTCTCAGAAAGTCTTTAGTCTTTGGAATTTTCTTCTCCAGAGAGGAGTGAGGGGGCTGGGTATTAAATTTATTCAAAGCTGAGTTTGACAGACCTTTGATCTACAAAGCAACACAAAACTTATGGATGGCAGGCTGGAAGGTGGAGTTAAAGGATGCAATCAGACAAGCTATGATCTTACTGAAGGGTCAAGCAGACTTGAAGTAAGTGATCTACTCATGTTCCTATTTCTAATGATCTAATATCAGTCTGTAATAAGCAGGTTAGGTACAGTCCATTGAGATTCATCCGGCAACTGCAAAATGAATATTAGGTGCCCTTAATCGATTTAAAAAAAAAACAATTTTCAGGAACACACCCACCCTCCTGGGCATTCAAACACATCTATCTTCACTCTCCACTCTACCCCCCTCGACACTCATCCACCAAAAATTAATTTTCTTCATTGCTCAAGCTGCCCTCGGAATGTTTTGCAGTTTACCTATTTGCATAGGCAATGCTGATGATCCAATTTAATCCTGTTTTCCCCCTCTCTTTCCAGACGATGTTGTGAAATTTGAAAGGGTTCAGGGAAGATTTACAAGGATGTTGCCAGGGTCAGAGGATTTGAGCTACAGGTACAGGGTGAATAGGCTGGGGTTGTTTTCCCTGGAGCGTCAGAGACTGACAGGTAACCCTACAGAGGTTTATAAAATCATGAGGGACATGGATAGGATAAACGCAAAGGTCTTTTCCCTTAGACGGGGTGGTCCAGAACTACGGTTAAGGTCAGAGGAGAAAGATTTAAAAGAGAGCAAAGGGGCAACCTTTTCACGTCAGGGTGGTGCATGTATAAAATGAGCTGCCAGGGGAAGTGGTGGAGGCTGGTACAATTACAACATTTAAACATTGGACGGGTATAGAATAGTAAGGTTTAGAGGGATATGGGTGAAGTGCTGGAAAATAGCACTTGATTAATTTAGGATATCTGGTCGGTTCAGACAAGTTGGACCAAAGGGTCTGTTTCCATGCTGTACTTCTCTATGACCCTATGTGCTTATTCATCCAATGATTCTCAACCAAAAGTTACAACTCTGCGCCATTCAAATTAAATAAAAGATGTCCCAATAATTTTATTTTATGGATGCTGTCTGGCACATTGAACATCTTTAACATCTTCTGCTTTTACTTGGATTAAATAACTTTCAGCAGTAATGTGGATGTGATCACTTGACTGCACAGGCAGGAAGGATTTTAACCCTGGACTGTATGTCCCCAAAATCAGCTCCAAATGAGGTCCCTAGCCAATAATCACTAGCAGCCTGAGCACCATAAAGATACTTCTCAACGCAACGTCCTAAGGGACCACTCTGAGTTTGTAACCTTATAAAATTCGGCAGGCAGGATACAGTAGCCTCAATCAGGGTCCAGTCAGGAGGGATAGGTGCTGTTCAGGCAGCCGTCACCATGCAAAATTATCTTAAAAAATGAAGGCATCAGCCAGGACGCAGGCGTAGAGATCAGACTAATTTAAAAATATTGGATAGCCAAGAGAAAAACAAGCTGAAAATAGATAGGAAAGCCCTACTTGTGGAATGTTTAGAATGCAGAGGTAATCTTCTCTTCCTCCAAAGGCTCAGTAGACGGTTACCAAGCAGCTCTCTGCATGAAACTAACAGTCCCTCCAAGTCATCCCTGTCAAGCTAAAAATGTTTACCTGGTCCCAGTGCTGAAAACATCGCTATCAGGGAGTGGTCTTGACACAGCTCCCTATTACTTTCCCCAGCAACCGCGCCTTCAGTTTCAGATTGGTAAACCCTGTCCATTATCCCAGGAAATTATATTTTCTCTATGGGCAAATTAGTCAAACTGGTTTAAAACAAAGTTCTGGAAACTTGCACCAAGTTGAGCAGCCTAAG
The DNA here is from genome assembly GCF_047496795.1 of Chiloscyllium punctatum. NCBI lineage: Eukaryota > Metazoa > Chordata > Chondrichthyes > Orectolobiformes > Hemiscylliidae > Chiloscyllium > Chiloscyllium punctatum. The sequence goes on from NC_092776.1 coordinate 51,926,758, forward strand.
TATAGGGAGAATCAGGATTATAATATTTCAAGTAATTGACCATTTCATCTGCACTGGAATGTGTTGGAGATTGAATTGGTTAATAGAAGAGGAAGGAATAAAAAGCTATGGTGTGAGGAAAGAACATACAAAGTTCTGTGTTAAGTTAGAGGGCAATAATGATTTAAATAACAAAGGCACAATGATGGAAAGTGAAAGAGGGTGGTAATCGGACAAGAAAAAAAAATAACACTTGGCCTCATAGAAGGTTTACCGCAGAAATGCCAGGAACACGGAAAATGGTTGTCTGATGAACTCAGGTTGGACAGGTGAAACTTGCATCTACTAGAGATTAGAAAAGTAAATGTTTATGAGGTAGCAACATACAAGATCTGAGGGGTTTTTGATACAGTAGATATGAAGAGAATATTTCCTCTTTTGGGAGAATCTTGAACTGGGGTGTCTAAAAATCAGGGGTCCCCAGTTAAAATAGAAATGAGGTGATTCCTCATTCTCTTAGACATTCATAAGTAAGAGTCCTCAAACTGCACAGTTGCTTTGGTGTTCTGAGCACAATAAAGGCTGTGACAATGGGGACTGCAGCATTGATTGCTGGTTCCAGAAGTCAATTCAATGCATGTACTCGAGGTCTGTGCTAAGAGAAAACAAAATTACAAGAAACGCTGCTCATGAGTCTTTGGTTCCCCCTTTCTGAAAAACAGTGCTGGAAGTAGAGTCCTAAAATATTGTTAAAGACAGAGATGGGTAGATTCTTGTTAAGCAAGGAAGTGAAAAGGCTAAAAACATGGTAGGCAGGAATACACATGAGGTTACAAATAGATCAGCCATGATCCATGGTGAAGTTTGAGGGACTCAATACAATACTTCTGCTGCTGATTCTATGTTTGTAGCTGCATAATAGAGTGGGAGGGACCATATAAAAATAGGAGTGAGGGGCCTGAGATTATGGGAAGAAAATGGTGCACTGATCCTAAGAATGCAACCACCAGTAAGAGTCTGACCCCAATTATGGCAATAATTCAAAGTTTTTAAATTCAGTTGTTCAGATTGCATGTTTGTATTATACCCCACAGAAAATTGCAGTACGGTTCCTTGAGCTTACAATGAGCATCATTAAACAGTATAAGATACCCAGGCAAGAGATGTCCGTGAGAATGGGATGGATAATTCAAGTGGTCTGGAGTCTAGTGCTGCTTCTGTTTCTACAGATGCTCTCTGACCCACATGGCATTTCCAGCATTTTTAATTTTCACTTCAGATTTCCAGCATATTGGTTTTTTTTGGATTAATTGTTGTTTATTTATTGGAAAGTGGAAGTAGCAATCACTCACATCCATAGCTTTCCTGATAGCATTAACAAATTGACCATATAATGTGACATCACTTGCTGGCCAGATCAGGTAAGGAAAGCATGTGTCTTTCCTGAACAATGTTAATGAACCAGTTGAATTTTTCTAACAAAATGGTACATTTCATGGTGGCAGCACACAAATTGGCAGATTAACTGTATTTAAATTTTATGATTTGTGATATTAGGATTGCTCGCTTAACATCTGGATTGCAGGTCCTGCACTGGTAATCACTACACTTATTACAGCAAGGCACCATAAGTAGAAGGGGTAACAAAAGTGAAAGGTAAAAAGAATCATATTGGCTAATCTTTGTTACTCCCTTGTGTCTTGACAAGTCAAACAGTGTTCCAAGATCTAATGGAGTAATAAATTGACAAGCTGTAATTAATTGTAAGGAAGTTAAATCAGACCAGCTGCTTTCTAATGCTGTCAATTTCCCCTGGAGTTCTGAAAAAAAACAGAACTGTGTAAATTATTTTGCTTATAAAACAGTTTTATTTGATATTAGAGAGTTGCCGTTTGCTCTAGTGTGAATTGATCACACAAGTATTAACCTTGAGTTGTCACATTTATGGATTGTTGAAATACATTTTTCGCTTAAGGATTTATTTGGGTTGCCAAAGATCTTTCAAAAGAATTAATATGCTATGTTGTTTTCCTTTGATGTTTTGCAATCCTAAATTTATGCTTAAAACTCTTGCTGACATACGAAACGATACTATTTCTTCAGAAATAGTTCATGTCATTGCCCAGAAATTAAACATTTCTTGAAAGTAAAGCACACTTATCCAAACAAGTACCTTTCCTCAACATTAAATGTGACCTTGTCAGCTTCTTTTTGGTTTCTTCGAAAAGTATAAATGAACAAATCAGTGACCTTGAGAAAAACATAAGGCAATTTTACATGCAAACCCTATCCTCTCATGTCGCAATCTAGCAAAGAACAGATGTTAAACTGTTGCTGCAGAACACTCCATCTGTTTAAAAAGAAAGATACTGAACAGTCCTGCAAGCTATGGTTTAGTTATGTGCTTTAAGTATTTGCAAGGGGACTGTGTGGGAAATGAATGCAGATAAATTACTTACACATCAAATGCTACAGCTTCCAAGTTCCATATCCTATTAGAATTCATGAGTGCATTATGATGGTAATACTAAGTTTTGCTCTGTAATATTTCATTATAGATTTAATTGGCAATAACTATTGGTAAATGTACTGATTTCATGGAGCAATTTCTGAGAAGCATTAAGGATACTGCGAGGTCAAACAACATAACAGTGCTAAATCACTTTCAACAAAAACAAAAATCTGCCAAAAAGGCGAGCATAGAAACTTCATGTTAACATTAAGAAATCTGACATATTTTATGGAACACCAACCCAACTGAAACTATTTCATTCCTAACTTGATAATGTAAAGTTTAACCAGCAACATAACTACTATCTCAGTCAGCTGCAGAAAAAGGAATTAACCTTTTTTTTTGCTTGGGATTGTGCATTTGTGATTCAAGTGAAGTGAAGTATAAAAGTAGTTGTTTCCTAAATTGCTAGGTTAAATTCTCTGATTCTGTGTCCCAAGCAGGAAGCCATGCTTAAAGTGAGTTTGGGTCAAGCAATCTACACAGTTCTGCTGCCCCTCTCTCTCTCTCCAACACACGCTGCTTTTGAGTAGAGATCTCCTTGGCAATAGAAAGTTGGTAAATCCATCCTATGTTCTACACCCACAAAAGAAAACCTTTTCCTTACCTAGTATGGAACACAACAATTCTTTTTGGTTCTGATGTGGAACCATCAGCAGACTCCCATCACCTCAGTTTTTACTTTGCTTCCTAAACTCAAACTGGGAGTATGATAATTGAAATAACTGCACAGAGACCGGTGTCCGATCACCATGTCACCCTTTATTTACTTGTGCGCAGCACACCGGCTGTAGCCGGCCAGCTTGGAGTCAGTCTCCTAAATTGAGGAGATTCTAATTCCCCTATTTGTATTGGTCAGCCAGGGCTTCCTCATTGGGGTTGTTAACTTGGGCCAATCAAGGATCTCCGTGAACAAGATGCACTTGGTTACAGTCATTGCAATAAAGTATAACTGAAAGCCTCATCATAGATTCACTTTCAGGGAGGGGCCTTCACATTTAAATCATTACAGTGCAGTCTTACTGTAGAATTATTTGTGTTCACTTAATGGCAGGGTAAATGATCAGAAATGGAAATAAACTCAGTCATCATAAGTCCTAAATAGCAGTGGACTTGGATAAATTAGCATAGAGGGACCTGAGGAGTTAAAAGGCAGTAGCTACTGAAAGAAACATTTTAGATTAGATGCAAGTGTAGGTAATTCCTCAATCTGTTCTGGAATTTGATAAAATCATGGCAGACATAACTGTGGCCTGAACTCCACTTTATCCCCTGTTCCCAATACCCTATACATGCAGAGTGTAATATAACGAGCCACTAGTTACATCTGATTCAAGTTTCATCCCTAACATGAATGAAATATATCATAAACATATGGGATTTTGCTGCTCAAACTGTGTTGAAGATTTAATCTTACTGCCAGATTTCAATATTTGTTCCTTGTCTATCATTGTAGGACTGGAAGAGGAATACAGTGGCACTACCAATGGTGCAGAACAGGTCAGCACTTCACAGTCACATTCACAAACCACTAGCACGAGTCTGCATATCTGTGTCTTAAGAAGTTAATTCCCTCAAGTTACAGTGCACAATTGATGAGGAGAAAAGAACAATGGCTGAAGAGAAATAGCAACTTGTCACCTAAATGACAAGAAAATAGTCAACAACTTTTGGAAATCAAGCAAGGTGTATATTAGACAACCATAATATGTTGCCATTGCTGTACATAGAGATAAACATCTTAAAATGCTGAAGGAGGCCATTTTGCCCATCAGGTATATACTAGCTCTCTGACAGAGATATCTAAGTAGTCCAAATTTCTCTCAGCCTGCATATGATTTGACCCTGATCATCAAGCAGTTGCCTTCAGTCGATGAAGGTGAGAATGTCAACAGTGGCCGAAGTGAAGTAAAACTGAAATAATCATTGGTTACCACAATCATACCTCTCACGGATTAGAAAAACATGATCTCTAAATATCGATGAGATTACAATACATACCTTCATTTGCTCACATGGTAGAAACTACTAATATTTCGTAATTAACAGCAAATTAAATGAAAAAAAAACTAAGTTTTTTAAAAGAAGGTGCTCTCAGAGGAATTGAGAACTGTATCTGAGAGAGGCTTACCATCTCACCATCAGGAGTCAGAATTTTGTGGGTGCACTGGTGTATCTGGAAACACGATCACCATGTGAAGCAGCTGAAAGGTTCTGAAAAGTGATTCAGAAATCCTTGGAATTTTGTCAATTTCAGTACAAAGCAAAAAAAAAATCTAATTGTAACTTTTTTTTTGAATGTCTCTTAGAATGCTATTCCATCTTAGATGGTCTACAGGAGTGATGATTTCCTCTTCAAAAGGGCAGGAGCATCTGAGAAACCAACATTAAACAGTTTTTGGCTCTATGTTACAAACAGGATAAAGAAGGTACATAAAAGATTCTCCAGGATGACACCAGACCTGGACTTTAGAATTATCTGAAAATGTTGAACAGGTTAAGTAAGCTTCTTTCTCAAAGAAAGATTGAAAAATGAAATTGAGGGATATCCTAATGTAGGACTTCAAAACATTATGAAAGCATTCAATTGTGTAAAAGCGGAAATTAAACTCACTTTTGGGCAGACCAAAACAGGAAGTTATAAAGACAATATGATTATGAACAAATCCCTGAGAAAACTCCGAAGAAATCTCTGTGGACAAAATGGTAAGTCTAAAATTTGAGTACTGTCAAAATAAGAGATATGCTATTGTGTCTAAGATTTGTGTCGTTTACTTAACAGGACGGAATCACGAGAATACCAAATCTCCATAGAAACCACTTATATTACTATTTAACTGAAACAATAAGTACCGAAGAAGCTCAGCGGGTTTAGCAGCATCTCTGGAGAGAGAAACAGTAAAACATTCAAATCCAATGTCATTTCTTCTGAAGGTTGCTCTTTTCTCCAGCATTTGTTTTCTTTTCCCCCCCAGATTTTCATTCACAATTTTTTACTGTTAGAACACTTTATGTTGAATGTGTAAAGGCTGCAGTTTGGTTGGTAAACTGACAAATTGCACCCGGGAAGTGCTAACACGGGCTTTTGTTTAAACTCTAACTAAGTCAACTGTTTGATCTGATTTACTAGAGGCAAAGAACCAAGGCACAAATGTCCCCCCCAAGCTTATGTTTAGTTGAAAAAGGTGTAATTCTATGAAGTATTTAACCAACATCCTCTTCCCATGTCGTCCAAATTTGATACGCTTGCAGTTGTCTTGGTGAGTGCAGGACAAAATTCTCGGACAGCTTATCTCCTCCAGCAATGGTAAGTCTGAGGAGCCCAACACCATTATGTGCCTCTCCCATGCCCAACTTAACTGCCTTCAAAAGGAAAAGTTTAAAAAATCACATGAAGGATTGATATGATGATGGAGTAAGATGAAGAGAATAGGAGGAAGTACCTGTGGAGCATGAAGTGACGAGTTGGGCTAAATGGTCTGTTTCCATCCAAAGTAACTCTGAAACTACAGAAAATGCTTTTGTGCAATGGTAATTTTCTGGGTGGCGTAGTGGCTCAGTGGTTAGTATTGCTGCCTCACACCATCAGGAACCTGGGTTTGATTCCAGCCTTGGGCGACTGTCTGGAGTTTGCACATTCTCTCTGGGTTTCCTCAGAGTCCTCCAGTTTCCTCCCACAATCCAAAGATATGTACGTTAAGTGAATTGGCCACGCTAAATTGCCCAGCGTCCAGGGATGTGTTGGTTAGGTTGGTGCATCAGTCAGGGGAAATCTGGGGGATCTGATCTAGATGGGATACTCATCGGAGGGTTGGTGTGGACTTGTTAGGCCTAATGGCCTGTTTCCACACTGGAGGAATTCTATGATTCTAGGGATTATATTCTATGATAATCCACCCACTTTAGGTACAACATTACAAGTTGAAAACAAAAATAAGTTAGTCTGCTTATGCAGTACTTTTTTCCTGCGAGTGTGTGAATAAAGAGGATTGGCAGTCAGCCAGAATCATAAGAAAATACCATCCTTCTGAAAGCTGCAACATTTATTGCAACAATGAACAGTCTTTATTGCCAAGTGAAACTGCTATAAAGAACTAAATATTTCCCCACAGGAGATAACTGAAAACACTTGAGACATTTTTTAAAAATTCTAAATTGCTTTGATCCAGCAATCTTACCTTTAAGAAGGTTTGTAACACTGAGAAAATTGACAGAAAATTACTTGTGTGGCGGCAGGAAATTCAGTATAAGAATTTGTGATATGCTAGAATAGTATCACATTATTCAAATGTAAAAACCATTGTAATAGTTTTCAACAATCTATAAACAGTGAAGATTTTAAATCAAATCTTTTAATTTTAAATCATAGAACTACTGTATAATGTGTAGCATGATTGTAAGCTTGTTCGTTAAGTGTATGTTTATGATTATACTACATGTTTCACACAACCACAAGTAATAGATTTTGAAATAGACAGCAATACACATTGGAATTCTTTAAATAAATTTAAAATAGCAGAAGGTGAGACCGTTTAAGAAAATGTAGAAACTTGTCGTAGCACTGAACTAATTCTCAAACAATTTACCAGTGGATTACAGCACAATTCAATCAATCTACATGGCGTGAAATTTCTCAATTGAGTTATGGCACGGTACCAACTTGAGATTCATAAGTGAGTCCATGCTGATATGAAGTGGGTCAGGGAGGTGAGGTGTGGTGGTGGTTGGGTTGGGGGGGGGGGGGGGGGGGGGGGCTGGTGGCGGGGGAGGGAGAGAGAGCTCTCACTGTCTCCCACTTTTCACCTCTTTATTTACATAACAGATGTTGGGTGCATTTCTCAGAGCTTCGAATGGCAAGCGAGGTAGAACTGCTGGCTACTGCCAGAACCTTCTGGTCTAAATGTCTCTGGAATAGGGGAGTTCGACTGCCTAAATGGTGTTATTGCTGGATTGTCAATACAGGGATACAGGTAATGTTCTGGAGACCAGAGTTCAAATATTGCGAATAAAAATCTAGAATTGATGATGACCATGAGTCCTTCTGCAAAGGCCCGGGTGGCTCACTGATGTCTTTCAGGGAAGGAAGGCCTACATGTGACTCCAGCTCACAGCAATGTAGTTAACTCCTAACTGCCCTCTGAGCAATAGATGCTGGCTTAGCCAGTGATTATTTCATCCTGTGAATGAATAAACAAATAAAAGCCAAAACGTTAATCCCCAGCTGCTCACTATTTCAGCCTTTGCAAGCTTGGAATTACACCTTACCCTGTGAGGCTTGACGTGGTGATGGTAGATCAGTTGAAGGAGACGAGGGCAGTCCTTTTTTCTGCTGACCACCAAATAAGACTATGCCAGTACCCACCATCACTGTATGCCAGGGCAAAAGCTGCAACACAGATCCGGGCTTTGTCCTGTATCCAAATAGGATGCCCAGCAATACAGTGATCCATCTGCACTTCAAAAGGGTAAGGGTCATCATCTTCTCTTTGCTACCAGCATTCAGTCTAACTCTACCACTGCATGTACACGTCACCAAGGCTCAGACTACAATCCTCAGTATTTCATGCATCGTGTCCACACAAAGACTCTCAACCACCTGCAAAATTACTAACCCTTCCTGTTCTCTGCACTTCGTACTCCCTGACTGGGAAGGGCTCTTCATTTCTCCTGCTCAGGCAAGACTACTAACTTCTCTTGCATCCACTACAAACATCCTCATTAGCTCCTTTGTATCATTGCAGGAGAAATCAATTTACCACCCAGACTGATGTGATGTGTCAACTGCACTGGCAACAGACACTCCCCATAATTACTTGACTATTTGCACCTGACCAACAGGACTGATGCTGTCGACCCCCTGTAGTGTAATCAGATGAGTCCCATGATTCACTGTGACAGTAGCCCCTGATTGACTGTGGTCTTTGATCTTCACACAATCATTTATTTGAAGCAAATACAGTGTATTTGCCACACAAGCTGCTGGCTCATGCTGTGCTTCTGTCAATGATATAGCAAGGTGCCATACAGAGAGATGTCCAACCTGCTCAACTGAAAGATTAACTGTTCAGTGCTTTCTACCATCACAAGCTTCCTGCCTCTTGCTTTGTGCTGAAATGCAAGCTTAATAAAAGGGAGAGGCTGGCAGAGTGCTCAAGACCTGTACGAAAGTCTAGGGGAAAGTGACAACTGCAGGTGTTGGAGAATCAGAGTTGAAAAGTGTGGCGCTGGAAAAGTACAGCAGGTCAGGCAGCATCTGAAGAGCAGGAGAGTCTATGTTTCCTGATGAAAGGCTTATGCCCAATACGTTAATCTCTTGATCCTTAGATGTTGCCTGACTGCTGTACTTTTCAACTGCTAGGAAAGTCTGGCAGGCTCTAACTCAGTGATAAGATATTTGAGCAAACTAACAGCTGAAAGATGGGGTGGCATGATGGCTCAGCGGTTAGCACTGCTGCCTCACAGTACCAGGGATCCAGGTTCGATTCCAGCCTTGGGTGACAGCCTGTGTGGAGTAAGCACATTCTCCCCATGTCTGCATGGGTTTCCTCTGGGTGCTCTGGTTTCCTCCAACAATCCAAAGATGTGCAGGTCAGGTGAGTTGACTCTGCTAAATTGCCAAGTCAAGGTAAATATAGAGTAGGGAATGGGTCTGGGTGGGTTACTCTCCGGAGTGTCGGTATGGACTCGTTGGGCCGAAGGGCTTGTTCCCATACTGTAGGGAATCTAATCTAAAGATGTATATGTCTACATGCAAATACAAAAGTATCCTGTGTAGAAGATGTGTAATTGTCTCTGAACACAAAGCAACATGGCAAAACCTTGCAAGACATAGGTGTCCATCAATTCCAAAGTAATCTGTTTAAGGCCTTATATGGTGTAGAAGTTGGTCTGAGAACACATGATAAGGAAATGGGTCTGATGGTTTGCCAATGCTAGTTGCTTGGCTGAAAGGTTGAAGAAGATGAGCCAAAGGAGCATGCAGGGACTCTGCGCAGAAGAAGTTGCATGCTGGATGGGTCAGGCATTTGGTGTGTTGTAACCTCCAAATACCCACTTTTTTTCACTTGTTGGGATTTTGCAACATCTAGTTGTTTGGTGGAGGAAGAAAATTGGAAAAAGGGAATGCCAATAGGACAAGTTGAGGTTTTAATGAGATGAAAACAGATAAAAAAGTTGCCATTCAAGCATGAGATTCTGACGTTGCCATTTAAGGCTGAAGTATTAAAAAGGAGTAGCTTTCTTGAATTAAGAATCTAGCCTTTTCATTCTCCCCATTTTGCTACCATACTCATCACATTAGGGAGGGGAAAATTTCATCCTAAATCTTTGCTGAGATATTACAGATAAAATTTACTGAACACTTTAGTTTCAATGGAAAAAGACTGCAAATTAGTTAAAATCTAACAAACTAAAACAGCTAAGCATTGAAATTGAAAATAAATTAGTTAATCAGAAAGACGTTTATTTTGACCGAACAGTAGAATGGGAACAACCCGATTGTGATGCAGTGACAGTGTCCCTACCCCTGGATCTGGAAGTTTGGGTTACAGCCCCATCTTCTCTAGAGATGCTTAATAACATCTCTGAACAGGTTGATTAGAAAAATTGATTAAATTGAAAATTTTATGGTGTTTCGGCTCAAAATGAGTATCTTTGGGTGGAATATTTTACTTTTGCTGGTGACATGCCTGGGTATGGAAAAGATATTTAATTAAGCAGGGTAGTATTGTACCTCAATCCAGCCACCTTCCTATCTCCAGCAACCCACCACACCATAAATTGAAGGCTCTGAGTTGCTTTAAGGGACTCCTCTCATATGTGATAACCCCAGCAATAAATTGACCCATTGTCATCTGATGTACAAGACAGATGACACTGTGAGGACCACTTATAGCCAATGGGGAGAATGGTGCCTCAAAAAGACAATCACCACCTGTTGAGAAATGAGACTTTGGTAATATGAAACACACTTCACTGCCCTTGCTACCAACTCCATTGTGACTTCCTGCCTGTGACACTCCCACATTGCAAACTTGCATTCACAACAGTACTGAGTTATGAACTTTGTCCTCTGCAATCCCAAGACTGCAGCTGCTGTCTTGGCAGCAGCAGCCACAGCCTCCTCAGTGGCATTGCTGAGTTGAGCGTGAGAGCTCTTTTCTGCGATTGGCTGGCTACTTTCAGTTCACTGGACTTCCATCATCAGAGAGCATTGGTTCCAGGGCAAGGGACACCAGTGGTCTCACTGCTGCCTGATTGATGGTGTGGTTCAGTGGGTCCCCTGACAGATCTCTAGATATCAGATGAAACTTTTAACTCCACAAGATAACTTATCCCTGTCATTTGTGCTGATTGAACATATACATTACATGAAAATTATACCACAACAATAATTACAATGCAGCATGTGGTGTCTTTGTGCCAGGGAAAGTATTACACAAGGATGCAAATGCATACAAGTGCAAGATTTAAGAAAATAGGTACCAGCCAGATATTTAACACCTCAAAAAACTTTTCATAATAATCGTACTTGATTTGTTACTTGTTCCCACCTCCTGCCTTTGGTGGAAATTCCTTAACACCTTTGTTCAACTTTTGTTAAGCAGAGTTTGAAAATCCTACTACCCATTTGTTTGAATTTAGGACAAATGCATTCATGGAAGGTCAGTTCTCACATTTTAGGCTTTGTTCCTAGAGCCAGAAACTCCAACTAATGGAATTAATTTCTATCTATCCTGCCAGTTATTCTTAATTATTACCTTAAACTTCAATCAAATTATACCCAATATTTTAAATTCCAGTGAATACAATGTTATTTCATAAAACAAATTACTGTAAAAGCCTCAGCAGGTCTAGCAGCATCTGTCAAGAGTTAAAACAGAGCTAAAGTGGAGTCCAGTTTAATGCAAATTGCTTCTGTCTCCACAGATACTTTATTTCAGATTTCCAGCATCTACAATATTTTGTTTAATTTGCCAGTTTCTGTAATCTCTCAGTATCATCTCAGTAAATCTACTCGGCATTCGTTCAGAGGACAACACATCTTTTCTAAAATCTGGTATTTTGGCTGTTCTTGATATGGTCAGGGCTGTGTTTTGCTGCAGCATGATTCCAACCACTTTATATTCTAGTCCTCTAGCAATGTAGATTAAAATCCCATTAGCCTTTTTTTCTGTGCAAATTCATGACATTCTAATGAGTAATGTCCCTGGGCCCCCAGGATCTCTTTCCTTCGACCATTCCATTATTTGAGAAGACAACCTTACGTATGTTTACATTGAAATATTTATCACATCTTTATTCATTTACTTAATCTATCACTTGCAAATTGTCATGTAAGTCTTCCACCTACACTGTGTACTTTGCATCATCAGCAAATTTGCACATACAGCTTATTACCAAAGGAACAGGAGTAGATCACTCAACCTGTCAAATGCTTTCCACCATTCAATATGATCAAAAACTTTAGTGCCTTTAGTCACACCATCACCATATCATTATTGGCGAGCACTTGGGTCAAATATGGTTGTGCTCCATAAGGGCTTATATTTGTGGGTCTTCAGATGTGGGTCACTTCTCATTGTGATGTGGCTGAAGAGGCCAATCCAGGATCCACAGATTCTGTTGCAGTATGGGCTTTGATGGGTGGTAATGGTGATTGGAGTTAGTAGTGGGTGGTTAGGCCTTTCTGATGCTCTGTCTCTCTTCATGAAAGAGTCAGTTCTGTTTAGTGGTGCAACAGAAATAGTTTTCATGAGAACTTTTTGGCTATGGGGGGGGGGGCTCACTGACCTGCCTTCAGCTGGGAACACAATCTGTTTTGTGAGGCGCAAGTGGGGTACTCAGATGACATGGTCAGTCCATCGTAGTTGTTATTGAATAATGGTGGTGGTGACACCAGTTATGTTGGCCTCTTCCAAGACACTTGTGTCAGTGTGCTTGTCTTCCCAGATGATTTGCAGGACTTTTCATAACGATCTCTGGTTGTGTTGCTCCAATGCTTTAAAAGGTACCTACTGTAGGTAGTCCACATTTCATCTCCATATAGAAGTGTGAGGAGGATAACGCTTTGTAGAACCAGAAGGTTAGTCTGGCCTGTGGGTCATGGTCTTCAAAAGCTCACCTTCTGGGTCGGTGAGAGGCTCCACTAGCATAGCTCATACGGTGTTGTATTTCTGCACCTTTGTTGGCTTTAGAGGATAGAAGGCTGACAATGAGAAGTGACCCACATTTTCAAAGTTGTTGACCCTTATTGTAGGAGGTGGTTGATGGAGTACTAGAATATTTTTATGTTAACCGCTTTATTTTTAAATTGTGTTCCCTAGCCTCGGACACCCCAGTTTGGGGGAGCATCTTAGTTGCAACTACCCAGTGTACCCCTGCAAAGTATTCAGTAGGTTTCAATGAAAACACTTCTCAATCTTTGAAACTTTGAAGAACAGAGGCCCAGTTTGCACTCTGTCTTCACAGGACAATCCCACCATCCCAGAAACAAGACCAGTGAACCATCATTGCCAAAGTAGCAGCACAATACTATCTTTCCTGAGATAAGAGGACCAAAACTGCACACAGTACTTCAGATGCAACTTAAACAAGCTCCAACACAATTTAGGCAAGACCTCAGTGTTCAAATTGTCTTGCAATAAAGACTTAACATTACATTTGCCTTCCTAAGAGTTTGCTGAACATTCATATTAGTCTATGACTTATGAAAAAGACACCTAGGTCTCTACACATCTATACTTCCAAACTCTTACCATCTAAAGAAATACTCTATGCGTGGATATATGTGGATAACCTTATTTTTTGACATTATATTCCATCTGCCATTTTCTTGCCCAAACACAAAGCCTGTCCAAAGCCTCCGGAAGCCACTTCTTCCTCACAACACATGCCCACATAGTTGTGTGAAATACCTGTTATTTTCAACTGTTTTCTGTTAGCCAATCTCTGACATGCTTTAATCTTTCTAACAAGCTTCCTATGGGGAGGGGGGGCTTTCTCAAAAGCCTTTGGAAAATGTAAGTACTACACCCATTAGCTCTCCATTATTAGATTTGATAGCAACATGTTCAAAACAAACTCCAAGTTTGTCAAACATAATTTTCCATGAACAAATCTATGCCAATCCTTTACAATAGATTACTGTATTTTCCACATTACTGATGCAAGGGTAGTAGATCTCTAGGTTTTGATGGTGTCTCTTCCTTCAGTCTTGAAATAAGGGGATGACATTTGCTGCTTTCCAATCCTCAGGGATCATTTCAGAATCTATAAAATTGTGGAAGGTAATTGCCAGTGCATTAACCATTTCAATAGCTAACACCTTCAACACTCTAGGATGTGAGCTATCAGGTCCTGACAATTTATCGATTAAGCCCCATTCATTTCTCCAGTACAATCTTCTTACTGATATTCTTTTCTTTCAACTCCTCATTTTTCCGAGTCACTTGGATCTTTAGTTCGAGAAGATTTTTTTTTGCATCTTACGTGGTAAAATCAGGCCGAAATAATCATTTAACCTCGTTGCAATTTCTTTATTTTCCATTAGAAATTTTCCTGTCTCTGCCTTTAGTGGACCCACATGGTTTAGCCAAATTTTTCCCATTATATACCTCTACAGAAGCTTTTACAGCCTGTTCTAACTTTTTTTGTCAGATTGCTTTCATATTTTGTTCTCTTTTTCCTCATCAGTTTCTGGATCCTCTATTGTTGTATTCTGTCATCCTCCCAATCCTCAGAATCACTGTTACTTCTGGAAACTTTGTAACTTTAAATTTTATGCAAACCTGAACTGAATATCTACAATTAATTTACTTTTAAGCTGAGAAGCAATGTGTACTTGCTGAAAGTCATGTAATAGTTGTTTAAAGACTATATAATTGCTTGCCTACAATTATATCATTTAACATACTTTACCAATCCACCCTCAATCAACTAGTACATCATACCTTCATAATTACCTTATTTCAAGTATAAAACCTTTGCTCTAAAATGAACTTCACTTTAAACATAATGTAAAATTCTGTCATGTTGTGGTTACGCATCCCTAAAGATTCTTTTTAAACAAAAATGTTAATTAGCTTATTTCCTCATCATATTGTATTTGATTCTAAAATAGCATGACCTTTAGTTCACTCCTTAGCATTCTTTTCAAACAAAAACATCCCTAACACATTCTACAAACTTGTCCTCCACAGTTTTATTGTTCAATTGGTTTACCAGTCTCTAGCAGATTGAAATCACCCAGATTATCTGAACTACCCATGCTTTGTGGTTCTCAATTTCTGATTAATATCATGCCCTGTACTACTACCAAATTTAGTATCCTGATAGTGAATGATTGAGGCCATACTGCAGATCCTTGCTGCACACCAATTGCATTCTGCCAATTATACTTTTTCTAACCTTCTGTAATTTGCAAATCAATAATTTGCTTCTAATTTCATTAGCTTCAACATAGCCAACAATTTATGAAAAGCTTTATTAAGTAATTCTGGAAGTCCATAAAAATATTTGTAGATTTTCATCTTACCACCACTTAAGTCACCTCTTCAAAATGTTCGAAGTTTCTCAGACTTGACTTCACTTACCCTTTACAAGTCCATGCTGGTACTCTCTAATCAGTTGAAAACACAAGGTGTTCATTGAATACATCATTAAAATTTACCAGAAATAGGTCTTAGGCTAACTGGTCTATAGTTCCCGGTTTTATTTCTCTTTGTTCTGGCATTTTTATGATGCAGCTGGAACCTCATTAGCATTTATTAAAATAATGTGCAGAAGCATTGTGATATGCACTCCCATTACAAACACTAGTTATGTAAAATGAAATGTGCTTTATTTTGCTGCCTTGACCCAGAACTAATTTTCAAAAGGAATTGCTAGTTACATTTAAAAGAGTTTGTTTTTGCCTTAACTTACATTGCACAAATTAGAACTTCTTCCTATGATCCATGACATTATTGAGAACTTTTTTTTTTAACTTGAACAATAAAACTCTCCATGTACCTGAACGGCAACTCTCAATGGAAATCCATCAAAGCTTAGCCATCAGCAACATCGCTTCACAGTCAAAGCCTTAGGGTATACATGACTGTACAACCCTTTTAGTCATCCAATTGAACAAGTGGACTCAAAATATCAACATATTTTTCCTTATATTAACTAGTCACTTTCATTTTTCATGCAAGGAATTCAAGATTTACCATAAGCCAACTTCCCCTTTTCTGACGCTGTTCTTTCCTAGAAATTGAAATGAATTTTTCTGCCCCTATTCTTTCCTAGATTATTTCCTACATGTAATTTGACAGATTATATCAATAAAAATGTGGTTGAATGATTTTGTGACACAAGACCCATGGAATTAAAAGGACCTCCTCTACTGGAATCTTGATCTGAAGTTTGCCAACCCCACCTATTGAACCTAGGCTTAGTTCACATGGTCAACTCCAATATTCTGAAGGGGTAGACCAGATAATTGGTACTTAATATCTGAGGAATGGCACCTGTTGTAAGACACAATGATGCCCACCACTGGCACAATGTTGTATGGCATATCCTCACCAATGATTATCACACTGTAGGAGCTAACTGGACCATAAAGGTAGATTTTCTGCCATCATCTGTTCAGTAAGGGATCTACAAGGCCTGGTTTGTCAAGCTTGGTGGAAGTAAGCCATTAAGTCATCTTACAAGGAAAAAAAGATTTAGATTATTGCATGATATCAATGAAGTCCTCAAAAAGCTGCTCCTGTTTTAAGTTGACTTAAATTAAAGCAATTATTAATTGGAAAAAGTGCAGAATATTGAGGTTGTTTGCCAGGGACTTCCTCCAGATCCCTGCTTATCATCCATTATAAACTTAGATTTCTTATCAATTTTGTGGATCTTTGGTTAGGTTGAATAGGACTGCAGGAGCTAGCATGAAGGTAAGCAGGTAAAAGGGAAGGGAAATGGAATGTCGGCCTTTATAATGGAATGCAGTTTTAAATAGGGACATCTTGCTAGAACTATGCTAGGAACTAGTCAGACCATAGCTGGAGTACAGTGAACAGTTTGATCCCCTTATCCAAAGGAGGTATTGGAGACAGTTCAGAAAAGGTTCACTTAGCTGGTCCAGGTTATGAGGATTTGCTTAAGGAGAGATTGAGTATATACTCATTACACATTTAGAAAAATAAAATGCAACTTATTGAAACAGACAAGATTGTTAGGAGTTTGATGACATAGATGTGTTTTCTCTTGTGAAAGAATCTACAACCAGACAGCATAATCTCTGACGTCGGGAAGATCTGTTTCATTTGTGAATTTGCAGAATTTCTTTCCATTGCAGAGTAGAGGAAAGGTTGAGGTATTCAAGACAGACATAGTCAGATAGTTATTCGGCAAAATGGAATCCACGGTTATGGTGAAAAGGCAGGAAAGTGGAGTTGAGGATAATCAGATCAGCAATTATTTCATTGATTGGCAAAGGCAAAGTACTTCTGCTCATATTTCTTATAGACTATGGGAGACTAAGCTGTTAGTAAACTACTTTTTGGACATGATCTTCCAGCTATAGACAAAACTTAACATGAAACGTCACATCGAACCACCTCTCAGAAGACTCTGGTCATGTGAACTTACACTGATGTAGAATGGCTATTTATATATTTCAAATTAAGTCTTGATACTTAAAGATTAACGACACCAAAGGCAGTTATATCATCCTGTTCTAAACTCATTTGCATGTCCAAACCATTAATGGTATGAGCGTACCATAAATCCTTCACCCAATCTAAGAGGTATTTAAGGCAGAGTATAAAAAAAAGTGCCATAAAGTCATGGCATCCTCTTTACATCTCAAATCCCAGTCTGATCAGCCAGTACTGACACACTACTGAAATATTAAATTTCCATTTCAAACTGCTTTTTTTGGCTTTTCAGAACTTCCTTTTTTAAAGGAAGATTTATGTAAATGATTTGGATGAGAATGTAGAAGGCATGGTTAGTAAGTTTGCGGACAACACCAAACTTAATGGCATATAGATGGTGAAGAAGGTTTTCTAAGATTACAAAGGGATCTTGATCAAATGGGACAATGGGCTGAATAATGGCAGATGGACTTCAGTCTGGATAATTGCAAGGTATTGTATTTTGATACAACAAACAAGGGTAGGGCTTATACAGTTAATGGTAGGGCCTTGGAGAGTGTTGTGGAACAGAGGGACCTGGGGGTGCAGCTACATAATCCTTTGAAGTTTGCATCATATATAGACAGGGTGATTAAAAAGGCATTTGGCAACTTGCCTTCATTGCTCTGTCCTTTGAGTACAGGGGTTGGGAAGTCATGTTGAGGTTGTACAGGACACTGGTGAGACCTCTTCTGGAATACTGTGTCCAGTTCTGGTTGCCCAATTATAGGAAAGCTGGAGAGGATTCAGAAGAGATTTACCAGCATGTTGTTGGGTACGGAAGATTTGAATTATAAAGAAAGGTTGGATAGATTGAGACACTTTTCAAAGGAGCATAGAAGGTTGTGGGGCAACCTGATAGAAGTTTATAAAATAAGAAGGATGTAGAAAGCATTAATGGTAGTACTTCTTTCCTTAGAATAGGGGATTTCAAGACTGGTGGGCACATTTTAAGGGGAGAGAGATTTTTAAAATACAAAGGTGAGGGGGACAAATCTTTTACACAGAGGGTTGTTCACATGTGGAATGAGCTTCCTAAGGAAGTGGTGGATGTGGGTACAGTTCTGATGTTTAAAAGACATTTGGATAAGTGCATGGATAGGAAATGTTTGGAGGGATATGGACCAGGAGTAGGCAGGTGGGACTTGTTTAGTTTGGGATGATGTTCAGCATAGAGTGATTGACCATGCTGTATGATGATGACTCTATATATATTTTGGATTTTTACCTCCAAAATTTAAAATGGTACTGCCATTTTAAACAAACAGAAGTAGTTTTAAGAGTATTATCAATTAGAAAATTGTGTTTTACACTTCTTTTTAAGTCAGTCATTGATGGGGGGGGGGGGGGGGGGGAGGAAAAAAAACCCTTAAATAAAAATCTTCTGACATTTTATTGGCTTGGTACAAAACCCTTGCTGCAGACAGCTGTTAAACCACCTGCACAACCACTATGAATTTACTGGCACAAAGAATGATTTTTGTAAAGAACTCTGACAGATTCTGAACCTGACTGCACAAAGTAACTGCAATACTCCAAATTCACACCTGGAATTAATCACAAGACCATAGATTATAGATGCAGAGTTACATCATTCAGCCCATTGTGTCTGTTCCACCATTTGATCATGGCTGATGTTTCTCAACCTCTAATCCTTGATCCCCTTACTACCCCTTACTAACCAAGCACCTTTCTACTTCGGTCTTAAATACATTCAATAACTTTGCCTCCTTAGTCTCTGTGCCATTTGGCTAAAGAAATTCCTCCTCTCAGTTATAAAGGGTCATTCCTTCACTGAGGCTGTGCTCTCAGGTTCTCGTCTCTTACTCGTGGAAATATCATCTCCATTTCCACTCAATCCAGGTCTCTCAATATTCTGCAAGATACAATGAGATTCCCCCCTCTTATCTTTTTAAACTCCATGAATTACAGACCCAGAAACCTCAAGTATTCTTCATATGCCAAGCCCATTATCCCAGATACAATTCTTGTTATCCTCCTCTGGACCCCCTCCAACACCAGCACATCCTTCCTTAGATACAGAGCCCAAAACTGCTCACAATATTCTAAAGGTTATCTGACCAGAGCCTTATACAGCCTCAGCAGTATGTCTCTTCTCTTGTTCTAACCCTGTTGAAATGAATGCTAACATTACATTTGCCTTCCTAACTGCCAAGTGAACCTGCATGTTAACCTTCAAGGGAGAAATCTGAACTAGGACTGCCTTTGTGTTTCAGGTCTCAGGAGTCTTTCCCTATTTATAAAGTATTCTACACCTCCATTCTTCCGACTAAAGTGCACGAGCTCACATTTTCCCTTCATTGTATTCCACCTGTCGTTTCTTTGCCCATTCTCCTGACCTGTCCAAGTCCTTTTGCAGCCTGTTTCCTCAACACTTACATGTTCCTCCACCTATTCTTGTGTCATCTGCAAACTTAGCAACAATGCCTTCAGTTCCTTCAACCAGATCGTTAAAATGTCTAATAGGACGCCTGCAGAACTCCAAAGATCATCAGCTGCCACCCTGAAAAAGACCCCTTTCTTCCCCCAACTCTGCCATCTGCCAGTCAGCCAATCCTCTATCCATGTCAGTACCTTGCCCCTAACACAATAGTCTTTTACGTTGTTTAGCAGCCTCCTATGCAGTATCTTGTCAAAAGGCATTCTGGAAATCCAAATAAATCACATCAGCTGGTTCTCCTTTGTCTAACCTGCTCATCAAAGAATTCTAATAGTCTTGTCAAGCACGTCCTCTCCTTGATGAAGCCATGCTGACTCAGCCTTATTTTACCATATCCTTCCAAATACTCTGCAAACTCATCCTTAATAACGGACTCTAAAATCTTACCAATGATCAAGATCAGGCCAACTGGTCAATATTTTCTTGTCCTCTGTCTCCTCTTTTTAACCACAGTTGTTACATTAGCCGTTTCCGCTCCTCTAGGACTCTTCCTGATGCCAGCAATTCCTGAATGATCATCAATACCTCTACAATCTCCTCAACTATCTCCTTCAGAATTCTGGCATGAAGCCATCTGGTCTGGGTGATTTATCCACTTTCAGACTTTTCAGCTTCCCCAATACCTTGTCGTTAGTGATAGCTATTACACTCACCTCCACCCTCTGGCTCTCCTGAGGTTGTGGTATGCTACTCATGTCTTCCATTGTGAAAACTGATGTAATGTATCTAGTCAGTTCCACTACCATTTCTTTGTTCTTCATTATTACTTCTCCAGCCTCATTTTCCAATGGTGCAATGTCCACTTTTGTCTCTCTCACTTTTTATATCTCTAAAAAAGAACTTACATAAATGGTCTTCCATATGTTGCCCCCTATTTACGTCACTAACTATGAAAAAGGAAAAAACTAAACTTTCAACTAGTGACAATATAATACCAGACAGCAAAACAAGGTTTCGATAATTTTTCACAGGCAATAGCTTGTCTACTGTGGAAATTTTGTCAAGATGCAGGAAAGAGTAAATTTGTAATAAAATTTAGCTTAGTGGTCACAGCACCAGAGACCCAAGTTCAATTCCAGCCTTGTGTGACTATGTGTGAAGTTTGCACATGCTGCACTAGTCAGCAGATCAAGCATCATTTATTAGAGAGAAAAACAGAATTCATGGGTGAAGGACTTTGAACAAACATGAACAATGGCATGAAATCTGAAAGATGTGTGTCAGAAGTCCAGAGGCTTCAATATCGGGAGCAATTAGCAGTATTTTCCAACTAATTTCTGGCTGTTAAGTCAATATTCTCACTAGGAAGTGGTGAGAGGCCTTTTAAAGGGAAATTACTGCTTCTTTTCATTCTTATTAACCACACACATCTCTTCACAAATATGAAACTTTCATTTCTATCACCTGCCAAGAGATTGAGAATTTCCAACATGAAAGTCAGAGCAGGTACCTGGCAACACTAGCTTGTTGCCTGCTTCTCTAAACTGTCATGTTGGACACCTGATAATACTGTTTCCAGGAATAATCCATGGGTCACTGGCTACATGCACCCCTCCTCTCTCAGACATCGCATTCCAACTGCAAGCCTCTCAGACAATCGTGGCACCAGTTTGATGCATTTACAGGATGTTTCTGCACTTTAAAGCTGCACTTCTGATGCATTTGCATTCAGCTTTACAATGCTGCTGCAAGGACAACACTGTGCACTCAGGGACAAGCACTTAGATCATGGATTGAAACAGATTGCTTCTCAAGGCTGCTCATATGCTGCCTGAGCACTTATTCACCTGGCGCCTATCTTTATGATCACAGAATCCTTGTCTTACCTGGCTTTGCCATGTCACGCATTTAAGTGGGTTGACTCCTCAGTCAGAGCCTAAAATACAACTGTCCTGACTTGCCTTTCAGATCGCACACAGAAGCAGGTTGCCTGTCAGCAATGATCAGTCTAGGGGCTGGACATCTTGCTGTACAGCTTACAAAGCGATACATCAATCTCATACCTCTCGCATGTGGCAGCTGCCTGCGCAACAAACATACTGCATGATTTTTCAAACAAATAGGAACTGCTGTCAGTCATGGGGTCCCTGTACAGTCAATCAAGGAGTCTGCACACAGTCCAGGGCCAGGGCCACAGTCACAGGGCATGTCTGACAACAGTCCAGTAGGGCCATTGCAAGCAGATGGTGGGGGATTGGGGGGGGGGGGGTCTGCTTTGAGTGGGGTCAGAAATCCAGTCAGCTATTATCTGCAGCTGCCCGTCAAAGTTATTTGGGAGCTGGAAATCAGTTAGTCCTGGGCGTCCATACATTGGAGGGAAGCTGGGAAGGAAAAAGGGATGTTTTCTGATGACAGTTGCATCCATGCGTTCAACCCTGGAGATAAGCCAGAACCATGGGAGCGAGAAACAAAATGTGGGTTAAGGGAGTGGGCTTGCATATGTATGGTTGAAGGGGAAAGAGGGAAAATCATGTAAGGGTGGATGGTGTACAAAACAAAACAGAACAGGAGGGCACAACAGGCCTCAGGTGTGGGGGTTTAGCACAGGAGCATATAGGACCATGGTAGAACAATAATGACAGGGCTCGGAGGACACAGTAGAATGTTGGACGCAGAGCTCTGTGTGGTGTCCACGAAGGAGGGAAAAGAAAGTCAATAGAAATAGCCAATCTAGATTGAGGAAGTTAAAATAAGGGTACATTTAGGCTGAGATGACCAGATCAAGCATGATGCTGAGATCGCCCACTGCGAGCTGTGTTCCCTGCCTTCAGTTGCCACTTGTTATAATTGAACTGCAACTGAAACATATTTGAGACACTGCCCAGGGTGGGCAAATTCAGTGTCAGTTTGCAGGCCAAAAAAATGTGAGTCACTTCTTTTGGACAGAGTAACATTGAAGGGACAAGTGCATCAATCATGCACGTGAAGAAAGAAGCTACATTTCATTTGCAATTGTAGAATGTCAATGTGGAATTTATGCTGGGATTCAAATGCTGGTCAATAGCTATTCCCACCATGTCACTGGTCCTTGCAAATTGCAATTATGCGACTCAATGAAACAGAAGTTATCATCACCAACATTAAATATGATAGTTACTTACCATAATCCACATGGTTCTTGCACTGTGGTTACCTCTATACTTGCACTGTATTAATGATGTATCTCACTGCATGCCTGCGTACCCAGCTCAGGCAGAGGTCACAGCTGCAGGCCCTCTCAGGATTCAGCAGCAAAAATTCAGCATTGGTTTACTTTGTTTTAGTTGCTTTTGTTGATTGTAAATTATGAACTAATCTTTGGAATTTCTGAAGTGGTTCCCTGTATAATGTTCAACATGAGATGATGATAAGATGCTGGGCTACAGTGTGCATTGGAGACAAAGTAGCAGTGATTTAAGAGAGGGTGGTAAGATGCAGTGTTACTAAGGACAGGTAAAGGCGTGTGGCTGGATGGCTAGGCAGCAACAGAGGTAAGACAGTGAAGTTGTATGGGAGAGGAATAGCCATGCCATATGCAAGAGCTGTGCCTTTACATCGCTGGTCATGGGGCAACTCCATAAATACCAACACTTACCTCATGCGCAACAGCATTATAAATATGGAGTGATCTATCCCTGGAATGTTCAGTCAGTGGTGGGTTCTTCCAATAACAGCAAGCGATAAAATTCAGCTAGTACCAGTCTAGAGGTGTGCTACAGGGGCAGGTACTTAATGAGGTGCGTTTGAGACAATAGTGAGAAGTCTTGTTTGGCCTTGTGGACACTCTCCTTGACACTCCATAAAATTGGCAGTCTAAAAATAAAAATGTAAAAGGTAGCCAAATATTCTGGGGTCAATAAAAAGCATTTTCTATTTTTATTCTGGATTTACAGTATTTCAATTATTTTGCTTTTGCGCTTAATTAAAGTGATGTTGCTCAGATTGAATAATCATTAGAAGTGTTGCACATGAAAGTTATTGATGCTGGTTCCACTTGGTTCTCAATTGTGTTGATGACTTTGTATCAGAGCTTCAGAACACTAAAGAATTGTTAAGTTTTTACAGATTCAGGGATTTCGGTGAACCATAAAAGGCTCAAGTTAGAGACAGGTGAGCAGATCAAGCAGGTGGAGGATGCAATTTAAATGTAGATACATATGAGGTAGTAAAGGGGAGGAAGTATGCAGTCAACGTAAAGGCTAATGGCTCAAATTAAAGTATGACAGAAAGTAGATTTAAAAATGTTAATAGAATGTCATGGTTTTTTCACGGGTACTTAGAAGGACAAAACCAATAATAAAATTTATACCAAACATTGGTTAAGTCAGTTTGGTTAAATCACAGTTTGTGTGCTATATGCATTTTCTTGATCCCTCTATAGAACATAAAAACATATCACTTTCAGTGCAGATTAATCAGGAGAATCCTTGGAAATTGAAAATAAAATATAAGGTGTCTTGAAATACTAGATTTATTTCCAGTGGAGCAAAAAAAAATTAAACTTAAGCAGTCTCAATTAAATCTATGAAAGATTTTGATAAGGCTGAGTAAGGAAAGACTATTTTTTGTAGTTAGG
Source organism: Chiloscyllium punctatum (assembly GCF_047496795.1). Lineage (NCBI taxonomy): Eukaryota > Metazoa > Chordata > Chondrichthyes > Orectolobiformes > Hemiscylliidae > Chiloscyllium > Chiloscyllium punctatum. Next base: position 51,950,940 of record NC_092776.1, read on the forward strand.
GAGTAATGATTTTAAAATTGTCACTAATCAAATGAGGAGCGAAGTTAAGGAAAATATATTTATTCAGTTTGTTGATGGAGCATTTAATGCTTTTCTAGAGAATATGATTAAGATAGAGTCTATTTCTTCTTTTAAATGAAAAATTGATAAATATTGTTAACAGGGGACAATATAGGGACATTGGTAGACAGTGGGGCATATGAATAGTTTTAGAGTGCTCCAACTGCCAACATATGTGTTATAGACTCAATTATCTATTCTTAGGCTGTTAATGTCATTGACCCTCTTTCTATTTTGAACATAATTTCTTTCTAGGTTCATTGCGTATTTCTTTTGATGTACTAGATACCTGTCCTACTGCCCTAATATCTGGACTAACCAACTCACGTACCTCATAGTTATAAGAAACTAATCTATACAGGATGTTGTATGACTTGCAAACAGGTGTCCAAACAGATGCAACACAATGCTCAGATGAGACAGAGTCATTGGATATGAAGCTGGAAGAGCACAGCAGGTCAGACAGCATCCGAGGAGTAGAAACGTCAACATCTCAGGCCGAAAGCTTTCGTCAGGAGTGGGAAGGGGAAGCCCTGAAGTAAATTGAAGGAGGGGGTAGAGGGTAAGGGTAGGTAGCATGGTGATAGGTGGATGCAGGTAGGGGGTTATTATGATTTGTCAGTGAGATGGGTGGAGCGGTTAGGTGAGTAGGAAGATGGAAAGGGTGGAACAGGTTGGGGGAGGGGTGAGGAGGAGGGGTGGCACTTGACATGGAATAAGACTGGGGGAGAAGGGGCTTTGAAGCTGGTAAAGTCAATGTTGAGGCCATTGGCTTATAAGCTTCCCAGGTGAAATGTAAAGGTGTTGTTCCTCCAGACCCCACCACCAAAAAGATATTTCCTCCTCCTTTCTGCAGGGACTGCTCACTCCACGACACTCTCATCAATTCTACATTCCCCACCAACGTCTCCACCATACCCTATACCTTTCCCTGCAACTGCAAAGGATGCAACATCTGCCCCTACACTTCCCCTTTCACGTCTCTCCAAAGCCCGAAAAAAATCCTTCCAGATGAGACAGAGATTCACCTGCACATCATCCAATCTCATCTACTGTATCCGTTATTCCCGATGTGGTCTCCTCTATATTGGGGAGACCAAATACAGAGCATCTGCACTCTGCACGCATTAATCAACCCAACCTTCTGGTTGCCATCCACTCTAATTTCCCCTCCCACCTCTTGGCAACATGTCAGGGTGAGGCCAAATGGAAAAGGAGGAACAACACCTCATAAATGTTGACTTTCCTGCTCCTCGGAGGTTGTCTGCCTTCTTCACATCTATTGACTCTGACTTCCAGGATTTGCAATCCTTACTGTCTCTTAACTCAGGTGAATCGAGAGTGTGGTGTTGGAAAAGCACAGCAGGTCAGGCAGCACCTGGGGATCAGGAAAATCAACATTTTGGGCAAAAGCCCTTCATCAGAAATTTTCGCTGAGTTGATCCTAACTCAGATGAGGCAACTGGGGCTGCACTTTCAGGGACAGCTGCAGGTTCAATACATGAGACTCAATCCTACAGCTGAAAGAAAACAAAACAGCTGCAAGTTAAGCATGATTGAGAGAAGGCATAGCTGAACCTGGGAGCAAAAATGTATGAAAAGTACAAGGGCCTGAAAGAACTTTCAGATGGTTATTCTTTGGTAACGCCTATGGTGAATAGAATGGGACTTGAAGAGCTCATAGATGGAGTTATCTGGCATGAAAGCAATGGTGAGAGCGCAATTTTGCTGAGGGGAAGCAGAGGGAGGTGGACAGAGAGCTCAAGGGCAGTCAAACAAGGTCTAGGAACATGAGTACATGCCAGAGTCAGAAGGCTACTAGAAAGGAAGTTAGGGTAATGAGTGGTATGGGATCATGGAACAGTGGAAAGATAGCCTGGAAAATGTGTCCACTGAAAATGGCCAAGATATGTGGTAAATGAAGGGGCTGTGATATCGATAGTGATAACCGGTGTATTATACGTTGTCATCATTACTTGGGATTTAAAGCAGAGATAGATTTTGATGAGCTCTATGAAAGCTTTTTTGAAAAAAAGATCAGAATCATTTGGAACAGGGACTTTGAAGAATTATTTTCAAGACGGGTGAAGACAGAAAAGTCAGTTTCCCTACAAAGGTTTAAAGTTTTGTATTACATTCTGAGCACCTTCCAAGGGGTCAGCCTTCCTGATATTAATGAACAGGATGCCTTTTTAAAGTCAATAGCACTAACATTGCAACCCACCAGAATTATAGACATGGACTCAAACCTGTTATGCAACAGCAAATATGATGAGTTCACAGCTGTATACAAAATATGTACTTGGTGAGTTAAACTTCTTCCTCCAACCTTGGGGAGTAGAAATGTCTTCAGTAACGTGGATCCTTTCAAGATCTAGCTGCTTCTTTGCATGAATGCTTAAAGTGTAAGGGGTGAAGCCTCTGCAGGCCAACCAGCTCATGAGAAGATTTAGTACAGGGTCCTCCTTCTTTACAATAAATGCTTTCACTACAAGAAGATACAGTTTAAATAAGTTAACAAACTTGTTCAAAGAAACAGCCACACTGACTGAGGCCAGCCAACTCACCAAGGGGAAGCAGCCAGGACTTCGCTCAAAAGGGGTTTGTTGTGATTGGAATGATATCAGCCAGGTGGATCTCAGAATACAAGTTCCCTGATTGGAGAAGGTTAACAGCCCCAATCAGGGATTCCTGGCTGATGAATAAACAGGAGTGACCCTCATCAGGTTTTACTTGTTAATGGTAACCGACCACATGGGTGTCTTTTTTTCTTAGTGGTGGATGTAGAGTAAAGATTTTGCACATGCTGTCTTTTTAATGAGTCATTACACACGTATACACGTGTGCACACACACACGCACACACAAACACGGGTGTTGTGGGGAAAATATAAGCACTATTGCTGTGCAGTGGTAGTGTGTGATTTTTAATAAATAAATAAATAAATAAATAAATAGGGGATTCAGAGTCTCCTCACTTCAGGAAATGACTCTGAGCTGGCTGGCCAACCATAGCTGATGTACTGGGCACATGTAAATAAAGGGTGAATTGGTGATGGGATACCAGTCTCTATGAAGTTTAATTTAAAAATGCGAGAAAAAAAACATCAGACAGCAGTGTCAGAGGTTCTGCTCATTCTGGGAACTGGTTCTGAGCTAGCTGGGTCAGTGTCATGTACTATGGACGTGTAAATAAAGGGTGATTTGGGGACAGGATATCAGCCTTCATGGGGTTATTTCAGTGACACAAAAAAGACAATGCCCTGCAGAGATTCGCTCGCAAAAGTTGTCTAAATTGGGGCAAACATTTCTGACATCATGCCCCTATCTGAGAAACTTGACCCATTTGATCTTACTGAAGACTGGGCCTGTTATGTGGAAAAAATGAAGCAGATGAAAAGCAAGCATAATTCTTCTGACAGCTTTTTCAGTTACTAGGTGTGTAACTTACCTGGAGGTACCAGATACCAAAAGCTTTCAAGAATTGACAGATTTAGCTGAGGAATATTTTGACTCCAAGTCTCCTCTAATTTTGAGACACTATCAGTTTTACTTGACAGTTCAAGAACCAGGGGAAATTGGGATTTTTGGCAAAGTTACAATGACTGGCAAAAGCATGTGAATTTAGTTTAACCCTAATTGAGATGCTAAGACACAGTTTGGTATATGGGATTAGTGATGTAACCATGCAACCTGCTGGTTGAAGCTCAGATGGATTTCAAACAGGCCTTGTCATTAAAAAATGTGACAAGTGGAGCATGGGAGCTACAGAGCAACCCCGTGGAAGTAGACGCTGAGTTTGGGGAACACCACTTCAGGGCATTAAGTTTGGTGTTGAAACCATGGAAAATGGTCCTGCACAGGTAAAAGATATGGTTGATATGAGGTCAGGTCCTGTCACATACAAAGTTCAGGTCGGTGAGGCGGTCCTGAACAAACACGTGGACCACATGAAAGCTGCAACCTCAAACAGGGCAGGAGCAAAACATACCTGGCCCCGCAGAACACCAGCAAGGCTCAGAACCTATGGGTCCTCTCTGCCCCTTCCCTGTCCCCACCTCACCCACCCCCAAAAACCTGAGGACAAGATGGGCATGGCAGACATCGCAGTCTTGAAGCTATTATCACTTGAAGATGAGTTTCTGCCAAGACACTCCAGGTGCACGGTCCAATGCATGCCACCAATATCCAAGGCAGAGTTATAGCAACCAGGCCTGGTGCAAAAACACCCAAGCAGAAGCTACAGGAAAAAGAATGGGACTACATCCCAGGACATAGCGTCATATAGACATAGTGAGTGGAACAAGATCAGACAGGTGATTCTCAGAATATGAATTCTGGAAGCCCTGGCTGACAGATATAAACAGGCTCTCAATGTGGTGTCCTCTACATCAGGGATACAGGACGCCAATTCATGGAACATTTCAGGGAACATCTCTGGGACATACACACCAAATAGCCCCAATGCCCTGTGGCTGACCACTTCAACTCCCCTTCCCACTCCCCCAAGGACATGTAAGTCCTGGGCCTCCTCTACTACCAAATCTGAGCCACCCGACAAGTGGACAAAGAACGTCTCATTTTCCACCTTGGGACTCTTCAACCACACAGCTTCAACATCAACTTCATCAGTTTCCAAATCTCACCTCCTCCACCTCGTTCCAGATCTAATCTTCCAACTTGGCACCGCCCTCTTGACCTGTCCATCTTCCTTCCCACCCATCCACTCCACCCTCCCCACCAACCTATCACTATTACATCCCCATCTGCATCCATCTATCGCCTTCCCAGCTACCATCCCCCACATTTATCTCTTAGCCCCTTTCTCCCTCCACATTCCTGATGATGGGCTTATGCCCGAAACATTGACTCTCTTCCTCCTTGTATGCTAACTGATCTGTTGGGCTTTTCCAGCACCACACTTTTCAACTCAGACGTCCTTTCACTCTAGGAGTTGGCTCTGAACTAGCTGGGTCAGTGTCATGTAAACATGCACATGTAAATAAATGGTGGTTTGATGTCAGGTTACCGGCCTTTGTGGGAGTTATTTTAGAGTTCAACCCACAAAGGTACAGAAAATAAAAACAAAAAAGGTGCTTAGGTGAATGGAAGTCCACGAAATGATAGTTAACCAGGCAGGTTGTCAGGGACACAGGAAAGGAAACTGAAAAATCACAACAACAAACAAGGGGAATATGGGGATGGGGGTAAGAAAAGAGTTCTGATAAACATTTGGTTGTAGTTTGAGTAAAGAAAATCCCAAACTTTAAGACTAAAGACACGTGAGTAATTAAGGCCCCATTAGAGACCAGAGGTAATTTATGGTCTTCACAATGGAACACAAAAAAGGGTCATTGCAGGTATAGCCATCAGGGTGGAGGGTTGTGAAATATTAGAAGAGATTAGCAGGTAGTTATAAGCGGCCCTACAGAGTTTAACAGCCTTAAAAAGGTGGACAAACCTCTAGCCTTAAATAAGCTATTTTCCAAGTTATTGAGGGGGAGACAAGAGTGGAGAAATCAGAGCCCACACCCGCACCAATCAACCCCACTGCCCCGTGGCCGAACATTTCAACTCCCCCTCCCACTCTGCCAAGGATATGCAGGTCCTGGTCCTCCTCCATCACCACTCCCTTACAAACCGATGCCTGGAGGAAGAACACCTCAACCCCAGGGCATCAATGTGGACTTCAACATTTTCCTCATTTCCCTAGCCCTCATCTTACCCCACTTCCAACCTTCTAGCTCAGCACCATCCTCATGACCTGTCCTACCTGCCAATCTTCCTTCCCACCTATCCGCTCCGCCCTCCTCTCTGACCTATCACCTTTATTCCCACCTCTATCCAGGCAAAAGTGAGGACTACAGATACTGGAGATCAGAGTCAAGATTAGTGTGGCGCTGGAAAAGCACAGCAGGTCAGGCAGCATCCGTGGAGCAGGGAAATCGATGTTTTGGGCAAAAGCCCTTCATCAGGAATGGCTGATGAAAGTTTTTTGCCCAAAACATCAATTTTTCTGCTCCTCGGATGCTGCCTGACCTGCTGTGCTTTTCCAGCACCACTCTAATCTTGTCTCTGATCTCCAGCATCTACAGTCCTCACTTTCACCTCCGAGAAATCAGAGGCCCAGCAACAATTGTCAAATCTTCTCTGACCACAGGCGTGGTGCCAAAAGACTGCAGGACTGCTAATGTTCTCCCATTTAAAAAGAAAACTGGGAGGAAGGGACAGACCAGTCAATTGCAGGTGTCAGTTTAACCTCAGTGGTGCAGAACACATGAGAAAGAATTCTGAGAGAAACAATATATTTGCACCCAAGGAGAAAGACTAATCAAGAATAAATTTCTTAACGGCAGGTTCTGTTTGACAAATATAAACAAAACTTGAGGAATTAACCCAGTTGTGGTAATATATTTGATGATTTACATGGACTTTAGCAAGGCTTCTGGTAAGGTTCCTCTTAGCAGGCCAGTCAAGAACTTTAACAGCCCTGAGGCAGGAAACAGAGGATGATGGTAGAGGAATGTTTGAGAGACTGGAAATCCCTTTCTAGTGTGGATCCACAGGGCTTGGTCCTGGGGCCCTCATCATTTGTGGTGGACAGTCGGATGTGAATGTACAAAATATGGTCAAGATGTTTCCAATGACATGGAAATTGATAGGATGGTAATTAGTGAAGAGAATATATATAAACTGCAGGAGGGTATCAATGGGCTGGTCAGCTGGGCAGTGCAGTGGCCAATGCAATTCAACTCAGAAAGAAGTGAGTTAATGTACTTGGGGAGGGGCAACAAGGCAAGGGAATTATACTGATGTACTGAAGACCAAAAGAACCTTTGTGTGCACGTCCACAGATTCCTGAAGGTTAGCAGGGCAGGTGGATAAGACATATGAGACACTTACTTTTATTAGCCATGGTGCAGAGTACAGCATCAAGCAGATCATGCTAGAATGAGCAAAAAATACTGGTCAAGCCACAATCTAAATACTGTGTGCAGTGCTCATTGTCACGTTATTGAAAGGATGTGATTACACTAGAGTGTGCAGAGGTGTTTTCCTCGGATGTTGTCTGAGCTATGAGGAAAGACTGGAGAGGCTGAGGTTTCTTTTTCTTTGGACCAGCAAAGATTGAAAGGCAATCTAATAGAGGTGTACAAGAGATTGAAGTGCATAGGGTGGTTAGGAAGTTAATTTACCCCCATTAGTAAAGGCATCAAGTAACAGGGAGCTTAGATTTAGGCTAAAAGGTAGAGGGCTAAGCAGGGAGTTGAGGAGAATATTTTTCACCTAGAGGGTATTAGAGTCTAGAACTCACTTCTTGAAAGGAAAGTTGAATCAGACACTCTTGTAACAATTAAGCAGTGTTTTGATATTCACTTGCATTGCCATTCCCTCCAGGGATATAGGCCATAAAATGAGGAAACTGTTATCTGACATTTGTGGACCAACATGAACACAATTTTCTCCTCTTATACTGTAGATATCTAGGAATCACAGGTCACACAAAGCCAAATAAGCCTACAGTCAGGAATGTGATAGAATATTCCCTATTTGCATGGATGGATGCAGCTCTAACACAAGCTCAACATCATTCATGATAAAGCAATTGTACTCAATCCATACCTTTGGAATTTACTCTCACCACCACTGAAATGGCAGTACTCTTTACCATCTCCTTGATACATTGCCACAACTCACTCAGGTTCCTTTAACAGCCCCTTCTAAATCACAATCTTTAATCGCCCAGAAAGACAAGAGTAGCAGATAATGGGGAACACCATCAGCACATGCAGACTCTGGTCCAAACCATATGCCATCTTGATTTGGAATATTCTTTCATTGTTGTTGGGTTAAAATCATGGAACTCCCTTCCTAACAGCACTAGCGTACCAACACTCAAAGGCAGTAGTTCAAGAAAGTGACTCACCACCACCTTCAAAAGCAATTAGGGTTGGCAACAAATAACACCTTAGCTAGTGATGCCCAGATCCCATGAAGGAATGAGAAAAGGAGTTGTTAAAGGAATGATCAGCTCAACTATTGGCTTGGGTCAGAGTTGAGCATACATAATTCATTATATCTTTACAGTCTAGAAATTGCTGTACTTAAAAGATTAAATGTGCAATACTTGGAGTACTATGGAATTACAAAGAAAACTGATTGATAGATGTTACAAATTTCATCAGCGAGAATACTCAAGTGTGCACTCAAACACCCACACCTGTAGACATCCAATGAAGTGAAGAACTAATAATCAGCTTTGAAATGCAATTACTAACTGTTTAAATAGCTGAAGTAACATTGAATGCCAGAGTTGTTTTTAAACAGAATATTTCTGAGCAAAGAAGGCATGCAGAATAAGGAAAGTTGGGTTCACTGATTAGCTGGTGGCTATTCCTGAGGAGGTGGTCAGGGTTAAAGGGCCTTGCTGTACCAAATTATGATCATGATTTCTACCAAAGGTGCCTAAAGCAGCAGTAATAAGCAAAAAAAGTGCAGAAAGCAGTGCAGTTTTGATGCTGTCAGGAAATATGGTTGTTCTTAAAATTAATACAAAACTAAAGTAAACCCATAGTGCTGGCTTTACCAGCATAAGTTCAAATACAAAGTTTTTTTTTTAACCTTTTCATACTGAAAGAGTACAAGCAATATGATTATAGGTTTGACTTTATATAATCTTTCCAAGACAGTTGCAAATCTGTTGAGATAGATCCACGTTGGATATATGCTGTTGTTACAATTTAAAAAGCACATTAGAAGCAGCTTAACTTGAGGAATACACTGCCCAGTTTGTAACACACACCTCTGAAACCATGCAGCTACTATGTGACTGGGACAGATGATTATGTCTCCTAAAGGTATTTTTAGAGTGAGCTATTTGTGAAAGCCAAGTGAGCTCTGCCTTTGGGTATAAGTTAAAGTCATGGAAGAGTGACTAAACAAGACCTCATACCATATTGAAATGGGGACCTTCACCCTCCAAGCCTGTTCCACCATTCAGATAAAACATGAATCAGCATTTAACTTCCAGCTACAGGCCTTGGTTCTATAACTCAACACTTTTGAGCAATGGAAATCTGCCAATCTTAATTTGAAATGTTTAGTTTAAAGTAGGATACAGTCTTAGTAATGGAGAAACAGAACCAAAAGACATTGACTATAGATTTTGAGATTGAGATCACGAAGGATATATCACAATTGAAAATCCCGAAGTATATATTGCCCTCTCCCGTCCCAATAAGCAAGTTCTGGGATTTACATATTAATGAACCAAAACCTGCATTCTGAAAGATGAAAGACTTAACAACCCAGGTTTGTTCAATATATCACTGTATGACACTGTAATCTTTTGTTATATACTCTGTGTCTTATGATCTTATACTCCATAAACACCTGATGAAGGAGCAGTGCTCCAAAAGCTAGTTAATTAGCATAAGGAAAAACAGATTAGGAAAGGAAATGCATAAATGAAAGGCCAAGAGTAAGAGAGATCTATTTATGGGACAAGATGTTACAAATCTATTACAGTAGGCCTTTGAACCAGCCTAGAAGCAAGATTCCAAAACAAAAGATCAAAAGAAATTTAGAAAAGACAAGGTATAGAGGGATGGGGTGACAAGTTCTAACATAAATTATATTAATAACCTAAACATACATAAGTGGGATATGAAAGCAAGAATCACAGTGCGAAAAAAAGAGATTGGGATAATATAAATATTCAAACAACAGAATAGATTACAGGAAGTAATAAAAGTCATGATTTAAAAAGATGTGGTCAAAGTAAAAAAAATGAAACTGTCTGTACAATCATAGAACAACAGCAACAGAAGTCTGACGGAAAAAGAGAGGGGGGGGGATTACTGCAATAGGACATGTGACAGGGTCCAACTGTTAACAAATATGGTCAATGTAGATGCAGAGGTCATTGCATACATTTATAATTGAGTTAAAAGCACAAATTCAGTTTAACTTGCATGGTGTAATAGCTATTAAAGAGGTTGAGCTGTTATTTGGGCATGTTTTGGAGCTAAATATTGCAGGTTGAGATCTTTAGAAAAGGAGAAGGAAATTGACAGTAGATGGAGTTTCAATAATGGTCTTTATACACAAAAAAAATCAATCATAGCAGAGAAATGAAAGTATGTCAGTAAGGATGAAAAGGCAGTTGGACAAAAGAAAGAAACAGTAAGCAACAAGACTGCTGGGATCTATCTACAGGTCTATAAATGTAGAAATCAGGAGAGTATAAACAATGTGGAAATAGTGTAAAAATTAATGTCACACGAATTATTCTGCTTCTTCCAATCCCAAACTAATTTCTGGATTACATTAGATGCAGTTTTCTACAACAATAGGTTTAACTACTTACCATGGATAAAACCACTCCTTTTGTAGAAAATAAAATAAGGTTTAGTTAACAATTTACAATGGTAAGGCAGCATTTTCAGAAGACTGACTGTAACATGGCTAAAATTTGATATTAGGTTTTAAAAGTAGCAAATTCATAACAAGTTTCAAATTTAGGTGAGACTAAGGGTTGAGCTAAATTTACCATAAAGGTGGAGCCAATAGATAAGTCTACAGTCAGAAATACTCCATAATGTGTCTGATACAATACAGAACCAGAATGCGTCTGGGGTCAAAAGACCTGCTTGTGTGCCAGTATGATGAAGACTTGTGAATGTGAAATATCACAGACATAGCAAGGAAAGATTTGAGGCTATAAAAATGGCTTGCACACAAATGCAAGGAAAAGTGGAAATCTAACAGGTTCAGAGATCAGGACAACAATATTCTTGTAAGGATAATCAATGTAAGTGAAGGAATTGCAGTTGAGTTCTTCATAATTTACAAAAGGTCTGTAGAACAGAGAATGAGACTTTTCGATGACTAAGATGCTGATGTGACCATTGCTTAGAGAATAAGAAAGAATAACATCACAGACATGCTAGTTTAACATCATTTGTGGGAAAAGGTAGGCATCTATTATTACTCATAAATTAGAAATAAAATTGATTTAGAAATATGACCGCAGCTTAAGGAGTGTGATATAGTACGTTTCATCCTAGTGCCAGGGTATAGACGACACAGAGAAAAGAAAGAATATTCTCAAAGGGGAAGCACAGATGGCAGAATTTGTGGTCGATATTGCAGCCAATGACATATGGGAAGAAAAAGGTGGAGGATCTTGCTGTCAGTTTTAAAAAATAAGACCAAGGGTAGCTGATCTTTATATTACTCTAGTGTAAAGTCAGAGTGTGAAAATTAAAAGCACAAATATGGCAGGTTAATGCAAGGCGAGAAATGTGGTTTCCTTCAATATTGGGACCTGTTCAAATGGATGCGTTACACTGGAACAGATCAGAGACCACATTCTCATGGGCTTGTTAACTCATGTTGCAGGGAGGTTCACATAAATTCAGCACGACGATAGGCACCAAGTGTAGAATTAAAAACGAGGAGGAGAATTAGAAACAATATGTATGTTCTATGTTATTGAGCATATAACTGGAAGGTGACAAGGTAGCATATTTGCAAAAATATCACTGAGAAGTGCCTGAATTATATACAAGTCGTTCTGCTTTAATGCGCATTTCGTTAACACAAATTCACTATAACACAGATAACAAATTGAGGACACTATTTCTAAAGTGCAAACTTTTAAAACATGTGTTGACCGTAACACAATTACATCATCACCACTTTAAGCGCTGTTTCTAAAGTGTGATTTTTCCATAATGCGGGATTGCATAAGAATGCAACTATCACGTTACAACAACCTTACAGTTTTGATAATGAAAGATTTCATCTATTCCAATATTGAATGTTTAGTGATTATATTAAAAGTAGAGAAGAAACAAAATTTCTGAAATGAATTGAAGAAAAAAAACAACTTTGATCAGTCCAAAGAGAGAGAGAGAGAGAGAGAGAGAGAGATAGAGAGAAAGATATAGAGAGAGGTGTCGAGATATATTAGAGGGAGAGGGAAAGAGGATTTATAAAAAGGGCAAAATTTGCTTGACCAACTTGATTGGGAGATGGCAAATGCAGGAGATGCAATGCTGACGCTGTGCAAGCAGCACCCATTGTACTTAGAAATTAAGAGCAGTGTGTATTTCAGTAGAAGTAGTATACTATAAACAGTTAAGCAATCCTACAGATCAATCCTCTGTTGTCCTGCCATATCCAGACATGAGTGACGATGAACAATTACAGAACTAATCATAGGGACAGCGATTCATAAATATCCCTGACCTCAAATGACACGGGAATCATATATGTGCAAATATCAAACCTGAAGAATATGCAAATCAACTTCGTCCAGAAATACAAAGTAAAACCACCACAGCTATTTCCCCCTCCAACTCTATTTTGATTTAATCCCTGCCCTCCCTTTCACTGTTTGATCACACAGCATTGCCCTTTTGTGACGGGCACTGCTGGTCACTGGCCACTCGGGTGTTTCCTATCTTCCTGGTGGTGGAAATTGAATAAAGATTCGCACACCTTGTGTCTTTCACTGTGTCTCACACCTGCACAAACAAAAGAAAAAAAAACCACCGCAGCATCCTCATGACATCCTCAGCAGGTGCAACAATTTACTTTTCTTTCAAGGCCTCCATTTAGATTTTCTCGAGGACTACATCGATTTCAGAGCTACATTTGGGATTTTTATCTCAATTATTGGGTAATGCTGTCACATAGTAATAATGCCTTTTGCACATCTGTTAATCTGTGGAGAATTTAGGCTCAGACCATAATTAGAATAATTCGTCAATATCCTCAATGATGGTCTACTTTTCATTAAACCTAAAACCACAATAGTGAAGAGAAAACATTAATTTTCAACATCACAATGTTTGCATTGTTACAAGATAGCAAGCATAAAAGGTGATAAAAATATTTTTTTCCCAAAAACTAAACTTCCACAGATGAAAAGCCATCATTCCAAAAAGTCTTCTGCAGATGGGTGAAGTTATTGTGCATGCGTAAAGCTAAGACATTTTAAAAGGTAGTTTCAACCTATTTACAGCATCTCAGATCTCAATCACATTTAAACAGAACAAGTTACAATATTTATTGAAATAAAGTACAATCGCATTTTTCCAAGTATTACACAGCATTGAACATACGACATACCTTTGCAAAAAATTCATTGCTCAAGTGGTTTAAAATTTACCTGGATCACAATTAGTTGAGTATTACTTCTTTTAAGAGAGTTTTTTTTTAAAAAGTGTCTTCTCATCTTTGCAGTGTCCTTCACCCAACCCCTCAAAATCCCCTCCCCCATAGCGTCCTTCTTTCCCACTCCCTCTTCCAGCTTTATCACCCATTACACCTCTTGAAGTCTCCTTCTCACTTCCCTTTACAGCCACCTACTCCAATCTTATCTTTTTCAGCCTTCTTCCAAATGATACTCATAATGCAGCCCCATCCTCCCTCATGAAGGCAATGGATGCTTTTCCCTGTATTGTATTGTATATTTCACTGTAAAATATACATGACAATAAAATTATTCATTCATATTCCTCATGCTATTATCCTCTTCCACTCAACTCTTCCAGCCTTCTCCTCATTCTATCCACAAATATACCTCTTGAAAACTCTTTCTACAGTCTCAAGCACCTCTTCCAGCCTCTTTTTTCCCTCCCCAGATCTTGCTTTGCCTTCCATATATTCACCTCCACCCCATCTGCATCCTACACTTCTCGGCCCAGATGGAATTCCCTGATCCAGCGACTCCATCAAAAGGCATCTCCCAGATATCAGTGCTCACCAGGTATCAGTGCCCAACTCCAAGATTGTTGCATCTGGCCCTGGGTCTCAGCCCTCAGCAGAGGCTTTTGGATCTCTGGTCTCAGCTCAGAATTCCCACCTCCCAGGCATCAGGTCTTGGCTTGCATTCTGCAGAGTTTAAATCTCGGCACTTAGTTCTCAGCCACTGAGGTTGGATTATTGGGTTTCAGACCCAGATTCCTGGTCCTTGGCCCCAGGAATGAGATGATGTTTGCCATACCAGCACTGACTTTACCAACTGCTTGCTGCTTGCTTCTTGCTTCCCTGCACTAGTTAATATATCAGAAGCAAATATAGTGAAAGTCAGCCTGTACTTGGAAAGATGCCACCTCACCACTTCCATCCATTTTATTCAATGACTGTTCTCCATCAGTTGTCCTGATGAGTAAACTTTCCTGGAAAGTTTTTAGCCTTTCGGTGGTGAGTGCACCTGCTGCTCCTCTGTATTTTTAATGCTTGATTAGATTAGATTAGATTACTTAGTGTGGAAACAGGCCCTTCGGCCCAACAAGTCCACACCGACGCGCACCCACCCAGACCCATTCCCCTGCACCTAACACTACAGGCAATTTAGCATGGCCAATTCACCTAACCTGCACATTTTTGGACTGTGGGAGGAAACCAGAGCACCCGGAGGAAACCCACACAGACACGGGGACAATGTGCAAACTCCACATAGTCAGTCGCCTGAGGCGGGAATTGAACCCGGGTCTCTGGTGCTGTGAGGCAGCAATGCTAACCACTGTGCCACCATGCCGCCCCTTAACTACTGGTCTTTAACCACTTTGATTCACTCTGCATGATGTTAAGATAAAGACAAACACACTGGTCCCAGCAGAGGCTACAGACATAAGATCATCCTGCCTAGAGTATTAGTTAAAATGTTCAAGACAAAAATCAGCAAGTGTTTTGTTTTAAAAGATGGTTAACTGTATCAAGGAAACAAATCAAAGGCAGATAAAAGAACAAAGATATAAATAAGCCTGAATTATTTAAATGGAAGAATATGATCAATGGGCTAAAATGGCCTTCTTGGGTTTATAAATATCTTTGATTCAATTGTTATGGACTAGACCAAAGCCCCTTCAAATATATCAAAGAGGTAGCCTAGACTTATCTCACTTAAAGGCAAATGTGAGGTGCTATGTTCCAGATATAATTCGACTGGTTATACTACTTGGCTTTAAACAAAATACACTTTATTCCTGTAACACAGTTAAAATACAAACATAACAAAGAATTGGAATAACTTAACTCTATTGGAAAATTTAACAGAATAATAGATTTTTTTTTTAAGATTTCCTACAGTGTGGAAACAGGCCCTTCGGCCCAAAAAGCCCACACCAACCCTCCGAAGAGTAATCCACCCTGACCCATCTCCCTCTGCCTAATGCACCTAACAGCAACTGTTCCAGTATAGTAACATCCCATAAACACATCCTTGGCAAAAGCAAATTTAGTAAAATATATTGTCTCACGTGCAATTCTAGCAGCAGGAAGAGAATCCCAGCTTTGAGCTGTAACAAAGAGCATGACGTATCAGCTTCGACAACCAACTTCAAAATCTTCAACAGCTGCTGAAAACTAAACTAAAACCCTGACTTCACACATTCATCTGCTTCTATTGTCATAACTTTTAAAAGAAACCCAAGGCCTCAAGCTGTTTACTTCACTATCTTGGAGAAGACAGATCAACTTCTTACTCACTGCAAGTTGGGATCAACAAATGGCCTCATTAACACATTCTTGAAGAAACCAGAATTCAAAGGTGATATTCAAAGGGGTGGCACAGTGGCAGTGCAGCATGGTGACTCAGTGGTTAGCACTGCTGCCTTACAGTGCCAGGGACCCAGGTTCAATTCCACCCTTGGGTGACTGTCTGTGTGGAACCTGCACATTCTCCCTGTCTGCATGGGTTTCCTCTGGTTTCTTCCCACAGTCCAAAGATGTGTAGGTCAGGTGAATTGGCCATGCTAAATTGCCCATAATGTTAGTTGCATTAGTCAGAGGGAAATGGGTCCGGGTGGGTTACTCTTTGGAGGGTCAGTGTGGAACTTGTTGGGCTAAAGAGCCTGTTTCCACACTGTAGGGAATCTAATAAAAGTGTCAAGAGCATTGAGAAGCAGAAGCCAAAGGCTTCTGAATGTTATGCTACAATTTCATTTGATGCTGCTGGACAGTTGATCCCAATGTTAGACCTGGTGTCTTTTCTCTCTATTCTTAGGTTACCATGCAGGTCTGGCACTGAACAAGAGGCTGCTAAATGTACTTCCAACTAGACAAGATAAAAATGCTTATTACATGAAATAAAAACAAACCATTTCATTATACAAGAATATTTGAAATGATCGAATTACAAAAATCAAAAAGAAAGATTTAATTTTTTCACTCCAACAGAAATATTACCAACAGCAAACCTCAGTAAAAAGGTCACCCATTTCCCTTTAAAGTTCCTTCTTCGGTTGGCACGGCTGTAATTGGGTTACTTTTGGCAAATTCCTGCATTCGTTCAATACTCTTGTCTTTAATGTTTCCTCTTAAGGCCCTTAAAACATATTCCTTAACATGGGTTCCTTAACATCAGCCTTGCAGGATGGCTTCTGTTCTGACATCTAAACATTCTGTTTCTGGAGCCATTCTCCTGCTGATCTCTAAGCTACTTAGGACGTCTTATCAGCCCAAGTTGTTCAGAGACTCAATAGCACCGTTTTCTCATTCTGAATGAGCACACTGCCTTTATTCTTCTAGATTGCCCTGACTTTATTACCAGACAACAGATGCTAGGCATCAGCAATTTTTTTTCTCTCTTCTACCCTTTTTCTAATGCCCTGAAGTTTAGAACTTAAGCTCTCAAACAATAATAATACACTCTGAACCATAATCTCAACAATATTTGGATTATGCCATTTTGCCAACCTGAAAAACTGTCACAGTATCCACCTCTTCACTTTGATGAAATTAAAACATGAATATTGCGACCAATAGAAAATTTGTTTTCAAACATTTATAGGTACAAAATTCCTTCCCTAAACTTTGTCACTCCACTCCATTTGGATTCCATGTAAAAATTCAAGAGACAGTGAGGACTGCAGAGGTTGGAGAGTCAGAGTAGATAGAATGCAGCGCTAGAAAAAGCACAGTAGGTCAGGCAGCATCTGTGGAGCAAGAGAGTTGATGTTTCGAGCAGAACCCTTCATCACGACCCTGCCAAAACATCGACTCTCCTGTTTCTCAGATGCTGTTTGACCTGCTGTGCTTTTTAAAGCACCATACTCTATCTACTCTTTCATCTAAAACTCAACTTATTTGACCAAATTATTGACTGCCTGGTTAAAGTCGTTATGAAACATCTTAAGGCATGTCACGATGTTAAAGCTGACAAATAAATGCTAATAGTATTTTGTTCAAAAAGATGGTTATTTGAATCCATATTTTCATATCTTGTTCTTTATCTGTTTTCTTAGGAGAGGAAAAACAGAATGAAACCACAGCTGCTACTCCTCAGGGAGCAGACACATCACAGCACTCTATCATATATTAAACACCAGTCCAAAGCCCCAAAAGATCGAGATAGTGAGCTTGATGAACAGTAAGGAATTCAAAAATGAGAAAATGTACAAAAAAGGTGAAGCAACTGTTGAACAAATGTCTTGCAGGTTTCCTGCCTCTACACCATTCTTTCAATTCTGGAAATAATAGACCTGCTAATGTTTGTAATGGCTTATTTTTGCTTCTTAAAAATTATCCTTGGTGCATTAGGTGCAGAAATCATTGGTTTTGAGCACTCGAATGCCAGTCATCTGAAAAAATATATTTTAATGAGCTCTCAGTGGTATCTAAACCTACAGAATAAAAATGAAACATTATTAAAGTCAGGTCCCAGCTCAGTCAAATTATGCTGGAAATGCACTGCGAAAACATATGCAACTTCATGTTTTAATTTTCATGTTCTTTCAAAGTCTTTTGAAAAGGTAGAGAAACACTGAAATATTCACAGGAACACCCATTAGCTGCCACAGCTGCAAGGATTGTATGCTGGAAAGCTGTAATTGCACATATACTAACATATGGCCTGCATAACCAAAGAGTGGCAAATCATATCAATGTGTATTTACAGCTGTTCCCAACTGGTAAAGTACTGAGCATGCCCAACCAGCCATGCTTACAAAACCCAAAGCACAAGTGCAACATTACAATGTGTTTCCATTATCACATAACAATTGTTAAATATATCCAAGTGAGGTAAGAATGTATGATGACAATCGATTTAGAACTGTCAGTCAGCCTCTCACTTCTGCATACTAGAATTTTTGTTTAATTCAGTAAAACAGGTCACAGCCATGCTGGTTCATTTCCCATGGCAATGTCTTGACCACATCAGTCAAAATACCTGGTTTAACAAAATCTGTCAGTTAACTGCCCTCACCTTCAAACTGGTACATTCTTCATAAACAGAATCCATTCTTCTACCAGAATCCATTTGTCAACTCGTCAGCACTCTCCTCTCATACAATACAAATGCAGTTTTCCCTTTACATTGGTATTTCTTGTGAATTGTCCTGATGAGTGATTGACGAAAAGCTTTCGCAAAGTGCATCTTCCAGCAATAGAGTTCCATTCTATTAAGTGATTAATGATTTCAGTATGGAAGAACGATTGAAAATAGCTAGAAAAAGAGTAGCTGTGATACCTTTCATCATCAGTCTTTCAAATGAAAATTAAACAGAAGCTAGTAGTGCCGTCATAGCAGAGATCCATGTTCAAAATTTACCAAATTTACGGCATAGCAAATGTAAAAATTGATATGCACACAGCTTATTAGGTTTTTAAAAGCCTAGTTTAAAAGCCTGAGTTGAAGTAAAGCAAAGATAAAACTATCATAGTCAAGTAGAAGGCAAAGTGCAGTAAAAATAGAATGTGAACAATGGAAATATCATAACAGAAAAATAACAACTGCTTCCCAAGAACAACAGGACAGTCTCAAAGGAAGCAGGAACCGCATCTTGAGCCAACTCAAATGAGGCAATATTTTTAATACAACTTATTTGCTCAACCTCAGCAAATGTTACAAAAGTGTGATTAGATTTTTATTGTTACATTGCTTTTTATAAACTGTTTTTACACAGCCTTATTTATACTTGGAATTCTTGAAACCAATGTTAGTGAAATGACTCCAATTGTTTATTCTAATCAATAACAGTAAGTTATGTTCCACACCAAATCCCTTCAAAACTAATTTAAGAAGACAGAATACCTTAACTTACCTTTTAAAATAAGAAAAGGTTATGGTGTAGTAAGTGTAAGGTGTTGTGTTCCAGACATAATTAAATTGGTCAAACTACCAGGCTTGTAAAAAAAGCACACTTTATTTATGCGCTATAATTAAAATATAAACAAAATAAAAATAAATCCTTCACTATCCAGCACACATACAACAGAAAAACATATTAGGCCCTCTTTGCAGTCCTCTTCCGCCCATAGTATCAGTCCTCCCACTCAATGGTCCTCTTTCAAACACCCTTCCCAATTCACTCAGTCACTCATCAGACCCTCTCCTTTTTGGATGCAATTGTTGGCAAAGTCATTATTTCAGGTGAAAAAGCCTTCACAATAAGAGTAGAAACATTCTGAAGCTGTCACACCTCCAAGCTCAGATAGGACTTGTCAATCTTTCCTATATTCAGGCAGTCACCAAGTCATCCTTGTTGGCTTCTGACTATGATAGTTCAGCACTGCAAGTAAATTCTGAGATTACAAGATGCTTTGATTCACACTGCACATTTTATTGTTTGTCAGAAGCAGTCAGGTTTGGTCAGAGTTGTCCCATCGAAGTCTCTGGACTGTGCCATCTCCTTAGAATTCCTACAGTGTGGAAACAGGCCATTCAACTCAATAAGTCCATTCTAAGCCTCCAAAGAGCATTCTACCCAGACCCATCCCCCCTGCCCTATGATCCTGCAGTTCCCATGGCTATCCCACCTAACCTTAAAAATTCCTGAACATTATGGGTTATTTAGCATGGCCAATCCACCTAACCTGTACATCTTTGGACTGTGGGAGAAAACCAGAGCACCCTGTGGTAAATGACACAGCATGGAGAGAACATGCAAACTGCACATGGATAGGTGCGCAAGGATGAGATCCAGCCCAAGTTCCTGGCATTGCAAGACAGCAGTGCTAACCACTGAGACACCATGCCATTCCTCTCCATGACAGCTATTGTTCCGTTGTAGAAGAGCAGAGGATGATCCATGACCCTAAATATAACCTTTGCAATTCTGTTGCAAGACATGACCCATCATTTGGTAATCCTTTAGAACACAACATAGTGATTGCATTGAAATTGAGAAGACTTTAGATCATAATGTAGGCAGTGTCAGTGATATCATCGTGAGTTGTTCAAAGGTTTAACATTTGGGGTTCAAAGGAAGCAATGCTGAAAAATCGCTTTCATTATGGACACAGCCTCTAGTGCCTCATTTTGTCTGCTGAGTTCCTTGAGACCAAAGACCAGTTATAATTAAATCCTTATTGAAATGCTATCCCTTAAAAATGTTTTCAATAATCACTCTACCTACCAAGACTAGATTGAATATCTAGCCCTCATTTCACCTCAATTCAGTAGGTCAGAGGCATTTAAGGATCACATGTTACATTTTAGAAATTTTAATTCCCGTTTGACCTACACTGACATTTCTGCAAGCTTATTACATCCAAGACTGAATTCCTTGTGGATCCAATTGGGAACTTCCAACTCAAATAATAGGGAGGCTGTGTGGCCCGTTGGATAGTGAAATTCATTAAGATTAGACTATGGCAAAACTCAACTCCAATACACTCAGTTCCAGTTTCAGAGGCATTTTGAATACTTGCAAATAACATACTTACCAAAGTCAAGACCTTATTAGTGCAAGAAGTTGACTACTTATCACACTAATTAATATCCCTAGGAGGTATTAGTGACTATTTTGAATTTAAATTTGACTTGCCTTCAAGTCTTTGCCTAAAACAACTACTCCAGGCCCTGGAACCTTGGAAGCTAAATGATACAAAGTGCTGCATCCATCAAATGAATCAAGTGGAATTGTGTGGTTGAGATTTATGCAACAATAATTTAAGTTATATGCAAAACACTGTAGAAAGGTGTGCAAAAATTGATCAAACATGTACAGTGAAGGCCAAAATGCCTTGGGGAGCTAAAGTAATCTGTTAAAAGTTGCAGCCTTTTTTTACCCACATTTGAAATGTCATTAGTCTGCGATTAAAAAAAAAGTCTGAAGTTATGGGATGTTCAGTACAAGTCCCGAACATCACAAAATCACATTGAAACCAATAAACAGATGGTGATTGTTTTGCCAATTTTGAACTTTGTTAAAATCTAATGTAGAAGAAAGTGTGGATGGCAGATGCTAGAGATCAAAATTGAGAGGGTGGTGCTGGAAAAGCACAGCAGGTCAGGCAGCATCTGAGGAGCAGGAAAAACAATGTTTCGGGCATAAGCCCTTCATTGGGATTCTAACGTACGCAATAAACTCAGCTGAATTTAAGCTAACTCAAGTATCTTGAAAACAGAATGAATGATGATTTATTGTCATGTACTCTACAGTGAACAACACAGTTAAATGCAGTGAAATGTTTCAACTGTCGCTACAATCCAGCGTCATTTTGAATAGTTTAAGAATAAGATGGATTAAAAGATTTTGCTAGAAGAGAGTCCATCATCGTTCTGCCACGACCCCGAGCTTACTGACCAATGACACCTGTGATGCCACCCCTCTACCGTCTGTGCTGGATCCACCAATGTTGGAGTCGCTACTCTTCAGGTGCAATCTCCTGGTCGCTGTGCCCACCTCACTGATAGACCACTGATACTGGCTCCTGTGCGGGACCCATAGTCACCCCACTTCCAGAAGCTCTTGGCTCTGCTGTCACCAATGCTTGCCGATAATCAGGAGTCTCTGCTTCGGGCCTACCACAAACAGGAGTTCACAGCTCCACTGCCAGGCCAGGCCTCTGCTGCCTCACTAAAGATCCTGGTCCAGCCACCCTCCTCCACGGTGTCACCTTCTCTGCCGTTGCCAATAGGAAAAAGATTAAGAAACAGAAAACAAAAGAAAACAAAAAGGGTCAGGAAAGAAGGGAAGCAGCCAGTCTGGAGTGGATGAGCCCAGGGGCCCAAATGTTGCCCACTTTGCTGGTGCTGCCATCTTGAAATACTGCAAGAACCAGTACAAATTAAATGTTTTTCTAAACTCTCAGTTTATTCTTTGAAATATAAGGAAAAACATGATAAGAAGCTTTTTCTTCCCCCAAAATATCCATTCATCAGATAAAGACCAAAAGACCATAAACATCATTTTTAATTCACCAGGCAATAACATGCAGAAACTCATTCAATTTAAGGTATCTAATTGTTCAATTATCCTGTGATGATGAAATCTGAGGCACCAGGAAAAGAAGCTGCTCTTCAATGTTGATAACCATCTTAAAAACATCTGCAGCATTCAGAAATGGTAGACTTAAAGTTGCCACAGTCTCAGAGGAGCATAATGCTGTTCCCTCACAAAGAAATGACTTAGGTGAGTTTAACCTAAGGGTCACTGTGCCTCAGGCAAGGTTAAGAATATGGGACCTTCAAGGTGACCTCAGACAGTGTGGGAATTGAACCCATTCTATGGTGTTAATCTGTATTGCAAACCAGTCAACTCAGCTCACTGAACTTCAGCTGAAGGAGGTTTAAACAGATGTACAGTATCAATCTAGTCTCTAACATCATAGCTTGGACAATGAATTAGATGTCTCATTAAGAAATTTTAGCATGTGTCTTTTGATTGGATTGTGTGATCTTGTCAACGAAATAAACACCCCGCTTACATTGAAAGGTAAGGTATAAAAACAGTTACAAAAAGTGATTTGGTATTATGCTAGAGCAAGCTGGTCAGTTACTGAAGTGTACAATTGGCAGCAGGTTAATTGCTAATGAAATGATCATGTGCATAACTTCTTGAAATTAGATTAGATTAGATTACTTACAGTGTGGAAACAGGCCCTTTGGCCCAACAAGTCCACACCGCCCCGCCGAAGCGTAACCCACCCATACCCCTACATCTACCCCTTACCTAACACTACGGGCAATTTAGCATGGCCAATTTACCTGACCTGCACATCTTTGGACTGTGGGAGGAAACCGGAGCACCCGGAGGAAACCCACACAGATACGGGGAGAACGTGCAAACTCCACACAGTCAGTCGCCTGAGGCGGGAAATGAACCCGGGTCTCTGGCGCTGCGAGGCAACAGTGCTAACCATTGTGCCACCGTGCCGCCCTCAAATGTTTTTATGATTAGTGGGTATACTATTGATGGGCAATTATACTGTTAACCAAGCCTCCTACCAATTTACCAACCAATAAACACATTAGTGTCCGGGGTTGTCTCATTATTTTGCATAGATCTCATGCCCGAACATGACAGTAACCTGTCTCACACTTTCTTTATCACACTAGGTTTTTTAAAAATTCAGTTGTTGGACATGGGCATTGCCAGTACTTATTGCCCATCTGTTGAGAAGATGGTGATGAGTTGGTGTGAGATTGACAGAGAGTGCTGTCACACAGTAAGATACCCACCTACTTGAATGAGGGTCATGGACCAGCAAGGCAAGCTCCCTACTCTAACTGGCACAGCATAGCAAGGCAATACAAGACAGGGATGATGCATGCAGGTACCTGCCAAGAGAGAGTGAACAAGAGAGAGTAAGCCAATAGCCATGAGTTGCAGTCTAGGCCAATCCAATGTGCTGGGTGCCTGAACTTGTTTACAAAGTATCATTGCAGCAGCCTTTCAATTCTAGTTATTAGTGCATCCTGCTGTGCAGGTCTATGCTTCCCAGGCATCCTGAAAGTGGATCAAAGAGGTACTCGTTGTGGGGGATTGGCAAATGTCAAATGTTGCTATCTTTAAATGAGAGGTTCATGTTGCTGATGCGCATGCACTGTGTTCTGTTGATCCTGAGCAACATGGCTGTCCTTCTGTGCCAGGTACCCACTCTAATTGTCAATGTGTAGCTTATTTGATGCATTTGGCAAGATAAGAACTTGAATTTTAATACAGTGAATTGGACCATTAACAAGGTGTTTAACAAGCAGTAATCCCTTTTAATTGGAAACACACCATTGCCCTGTGAGCAATTCATCTCACTGCTGGTCGAAAGCATAAAATGAAGTGAGATGTTCCCACTGTTGAGATAAACAGTGCTGGGCTTCTTATCTGATTCTATCATAAATCTCAGCTTTACTCATGTCAACTCAAACTTCCTTAAAACAAGAAGATCGACCAATATGTATTACCCATACATCACTCAAAATTTCTCCCATCTTCAGACCGACGTTTCTACATTCCTAACAACAAACTCCTCAATAATCGCTATTAGAAATACATAAAACTCTCCCAAAAGATCCCTTGGCTTTGGCAAGTTCACTGGGTGCATTTCCCTCAGATCAAAATTTACTCTATCTGAATTCTCCTCTGATACTTATATTGCAGAAAGGATAATTCCAACCAAACCTGGGCCTTGAGTAAACATTTAATTTCTTCAGTGATAAGTAAAGCAATCTATTAACTAAGTAAGTTCATTTGCAGGTATCTGACCATTCTGTTCGCAGTTAAACTGTTGATCCACACATTGAGGTCAATAGTGAGTGGAGACTTTACTGTTAATAATGTTGACAGGAGCCTACAGATTTCTTGAGAGTGAACTTGCAGTCAGCAGAAACAATGCATGATATCAATATAGGATCTCGCATCTGAGTGAAAAGGACAAGTAGCAATCAACCTCTTCAACTAATTAGATTCAAAAATCCTTCCTGAAGCATATAGAGTCTAAATGAAGGAGTAGGGACTAAATTTTAATGCTACAGTAGAAGCAGATCTTGTAGCAAATTTGCATTTTCACATCTGGCAAATTTGACAAAATGGCCGGCTCTTTAAATAACTTTATTTGAAACATCTTTTCTGGGTTTGGGGAAACTCACAAAAGTGGCAAATGATCAACTGAGGCAATTAAAGCAGCTAGATGGCAGTTAGAGTCATGAAACTTGTTAGTTTATCAGCATGTTGAGAAGTGGGGGCCATTCCTGAATGAAGACTGGAAGATTGACTGGCAAAAAGTGATCAGGTGTGTGGCAAATGGACTCATCACTGGACATGGTCCTCAGCTATCATGAGTGCATGACAAGTCAGGATGGAAAGTAAAAGTATTAACACAAACTCTGACAGCAGAGAGACAAAGAAGAGCTACCTGGACTTCATTGGTAGCATAGAAGTGTTATGCTTACTGTAGAGTTCACCACTAAAGAATGAGCTCTCCTCAAGATGTCAGTATAGCATTATTGATTAATTTGATTTACTGTCACGTATACCTAAGTACAGTGAAAAGCTTTATTTGCAAGCAGTGCAGGTTCCACATTGTAGGGAATCTAATCTAAAAAAATTCAAAGCAAGCAAAGTCATACAAATCATGGGGTAAATAAAAAAAACCTTGGACAGAGTAAGGCATACAGGTTGCATGGCACAGGACATGCGGTAGACAAGATCAACATCAACAAGATCAGCATTATTTGAAGTTGGAGAGACCAGGGAAGAATAGCAGAGAAGAAGCTGTCCTTCAACCTGTTGCTACATGTGTTCAAGCTTCTGTATCTTCTGCTTGACAGAAGAGGTTGTAGGAAAGCATTACCAAGGTGGGATGGGTCTTTGATGATGTTGGCATTCTTTCTGCGGCAATGAGATGCATAAATGGAGTCCATGGATGGAAGGTTGGCTTCCGTAATAGCCCAGGCTGTAGTTTCTTACATTCCTGGGCAGATAAGTAGCCATACTAGGCCATTATGCACCCAGACAGAATGCCAGAAGCTGTACCCAAGGTGGCAGGTGGCTACTGAATTGTGCCTCATGGAAGCACAATCCTTGACAGTCACATGGACACACCCTGTCCATAGCTGTGGGAGTGATAACAGTCTTGAACCTACATGTATATCACAAGAAGTTGCCCCTCACAGGATCAAGCAGATAAGAGAGGTCCTGAATAAGGGGCCATCAGAGAACATACCAGTACCAAATCACTGAAGAACCATGGGATTTCCCTCCATGTCAAAACATGATTTACGAACCCAGAGAACCATTAAGGCACTCACTAAGCAGTGAGAGACATTTAAAATAGGAAGGCAATCCATGCCCTTAACATCATCAATATTTTCTAAAGATTTTTGCAAAGTTTCCTAGTGGTTTTCTTGCTTCCTTTATCCTGAGACAACTGCAGATTGCTGAAATGTATCCTACACTGAACACTGACCATTCTATGGCTACTGTTACTACCCTAGACAGTTATGATTCCAGCTGATGGTATGATTTGACAAGTCAGATCTCAGAGCGAAACTGGCTTGATAGAACATAGTTTTTAAAGTTGGTCAACATGGTAGGTAGCTGCTGAATCATATTCACACAACAGTGCAGATTTTCCTGAACAGTAGAACAGACGTTTATTAAAATAAGAAAATGACAAAACAAGATAAATAAAAAATACAGTTAGCAAGAACTATAAAACACAGAAAATCAAAGTTTCAACCTGTTGCCCAAAACTATCTGGAACAGAGTTTCAATTCCAGACAAAATACTCATCTCTTTCAACTCTAAGTTTCTACTTAACTGCCTTGTTCTGATTTCTGTGTCATGGATTATGGAAACAATTCAATGAGTCCCTTCCAAATCTGCCAACATGACCTTTTTTTCACAAATCTAACAGCCTAATCCTTCTCAATTCCTATAATCTGTAGCAATATAAACAAACTCTCCTGTTTTGGAAATTTCACAAACTAAACCCTTCTGGGTTTCTTGAACAGTCCTGAAAAGTTCTTTATAGAAGAACAGAAACTATATTTGAAAAGAATGCTCTTCATAGAAATGACCAGCATCCATCTGTCTCCATTTTGAAATCCAAATTTCAAAAACGACACATCTTAAAATCACAAAACTTCAATTCATACCTGTTTTCGCTGACTGGATGGTATCATCCTATTGCTCACCAAATAAAATCAAGCTCCTATGGCTTCTAACAGCACCTCTAAGGAGATACCTGCTAATTGACGAACCACATTTGCACGGGTGTATGCAATTATATTTTTCCATCGTGTTTCAGCCTCTGTAAATCATACAGCATTTATCGTTACAACACCTAGGTGTCTCCTTTAAATTGATTGCACCACATCTACATCCCACTTCCTCAAAGAATCTGCTGTTGTCCATAACTGGACAGTGAATGTGCCAATGGGTCTTTAATTGACTAATCCCTTCAAAATAATAGAGTCATACAGCACAAATGGCTAATATCCAGCAAAGATACAGGGCTGTGTCTCTAAAATGCTGCCAATCCTGGATTAAAATTTCAGTCAGACAGGTTAGAATATCTCACTTAATGTAAAAGCTTGAGATGGAATAAAACTCTGCATGTGCAAAAAGAAATGTCCTGTCCCAGAGTGGCTTTTATGGAAGTAATTTAGATTTAATAAATCATTTGCACTTACATGGCTAAGTCCTCATACTTTTTTAAAAAATATATAATTAGTACTTGATAAATACTCCAAATTTTTTGCCATTCATGTATTTTAAATGCTGAATCTCATGCTCTCATGTAGCAAAATGTGTCAAGTGACAGGGCAATATGGACAGGAATTGTCTGATTTCTACAGTTAGCTGCATATCTCCAGACCCCAGCAATTCCTGTGTGATTGACTTAATAATATCAGTGCACTGATAGCCATAGCAGTATTCCTGCTGTAAATCTAGGTCTATGTAATGTAATTGATGCTTGAGAATTAATTTTATAGTGAATTGCACTTATTAAGCATGAGGTATATAATTCAGGAGTTCTGTTCCCATTGTTTTATGCATTTACATCATTAGTTGAATTACTTCACCTCTCAACTGAGTGCCAGTCGATTTGCAAACTGTTATTAAGCCAGTTATGCATGATTAGTTGAAACCTAACGGAGTAATTGTTTTTCACAGATGGACCTTGTTTTTACAGCAAGCAATGGATTCTGTTACTCCTTCCATTAGTTGAAAAAAAAGCTCTTGTGGTGCAGTGGTAATGCTTCTACCTCTGGGGTTAGAAGGTCTAGGTTTAAATCCTACCTATCCCAGATGTCACAGAATCATAGAGTCATACTCTTCAGTCCAACCAGTCCATACCAAACATAATCACAAACTAAACTAGTCCCAACTGCCTGCTCCTGGCCCATATTCGTCTAAACCTTTCCCATTCATGTACTTATTCAAAAGTCTTTTAAATGTTGTAATTGTACCCACATCCACCACTTCCTCAGGAAGTTCATTCCAAATGCAAATCACCCACTGAGTAAAGAATTTTGCCCCTCAAATCTCTCTCCTCTCACCTAAAAATGTGCCCCCAGTTTTGAAATCCCCCAACCTAGGGAAAAGACAGTTACCATTTATACCCCTATCCTTCCATTACTTTGCTCAAGTGAGTATGTCAAATTCTACTCCTATGAAATTGATATCCAACAAACCTCTAGTATATTGTCCCTTTGATTTTTCTTTTATTAATTATTAATTATGACTGTTTCCTCGTTCGGCAACACTCATGATAATTGATTCTGTTAATGATATAATAAAAGTAACAGAATACAAAAGGAAGGTGTTTAGCACCATCTCAAATTAAATACTGAAAATAGGGTAAAGGATTATTGATTCACTCAAATAAAAGACCAATATACAACTGACCAGAAAGAGATCTTCACTCAAGGATTGAATAACAAAGGAATTATACATCAGACCAGAAGAGAGCTGGAAAAGCATAGCCGGTCAGGCAGCCTCCGAAGATCAGGAGAGTTGATGTTTTGAGCATAAGGCTCTTCATCAGGAATTCCTGATGAAGAGCTTATGCTCGAAAAGTCGACTCACCTGCTCCTTGGATACTGCCTGACTGGTTGTGCTTTTCCATTTCCAGTCTTTTAGACTCTTATATCCAGCATCTGCAGTCCTCACTATCTCCTATCAGACTGAATAGTCCAGGAAATTTCTGATATCCATTTAATTTTAAAATATGGGCATTGAGATGTGCACAGGGCAAGTGGGTTGTTAGATTAGATTACTTACATTGTGAAAACAGGCCCTTCGGCCTAGCAAGTCCACACCGACCTGCCAAAGCACAACCCACCCAGATCCATTCCCCTACACCTAACACTTCGAGCAATTTAGCCTGGCCAATTCACCTAACCTGCACATTTTTGGACTGTGGGGGGAAACTGGAGGAAACCCATGTAGACATGGGGAGAATGTGCAAACTCCATACAGTCAGTCGTCTGAGGCGGGAATTGAACCACTGTGCCACCGTGCCGCCCTAAGGTTAAAGAAAGGAATGGGGTGTTAAGATATGCAGAGAAGATAAGGTTGAATTATTGCTAAAATAATTATTTGCAGGAGAGTGGTGCATCACCCCTTATGATCTGCACATTATAAACTGGTTTCAAATCTTGAATGAAACTGATTTGGTTTTTTAACGGTAGAATTCTGAATCTCTCACTGATAGCAGATCAGTGCTTCATCTACATGTAGACTAAATTGAAGTGGTCAAATAAAGAACAAAGAAAATACAACACTGGAGCAGACCCTTCGACCCTCCAAGCCTGTGCTGATCCAGATCCTCTATCTAAAGCTGTCGCCTATTTTCTATGGATCTGTATCCCTCTGCTCCCTGCCCATTCATGGATTTGTCTGGATACATCTTAAATTATGCTGTCATGGGTGGCTCTACCACCTCTGCTGGCAACGCATTCCAGATACCACCACCCTCTGCATAAATAACATTCCATGCATATTTCCCTTAAACGTTTCCCCTCTCACCTTGAACTCGTGACCCCTAATAATTAAGTCTCCCACTCTGGGAAAAAGCTTCTTGCTATCCATGTTGTCTATACCTCTCATGATTTAGTACACCTCAATCAGGTCCCTCCTCAATCTCTGTTTCTACTGAAAATAATTCTTATCTACTCAATGTCTCTTTATAGCTACGATCCTCCATACCAGACAACATCCTGGTAAACCTTCTTTGTACCCTCTCCAAAGCATCCACATCCCTTTGATAATGTGGCAACCAGAACTGTATGCAATATTCCAAATGTGGTCAAACCAAAGAGATATACAAGGTCTATGAAATCATAATACAAAAGAATGAAGAGACAGGTGGAATGAGTAAGATAATGATAAAGTGTCTTATGATTCACAGCATTTTGCATACAATTAATTAATATGTAGTGTTAGTATTCAAAGCAGCCATGTCACATGCACTTTGATCTTAACAACCGTAATGAAATGAATGGACCCCTTACTATACTGGGTGAGGGAGAAAGATTGGTCAGGCCAATTGTCTTTTGATATTCTTCAAACCATCCAAACATACTAATTTAACATTTTATCTGAAGCACAGCATCTCAGACAATTTTCATTCTCTTCCTTTGAATGTCAATCCTGTTTAAGTTAAAGTTCTTAAGCAACCTTTGAATCTGAATCCATTATCTAATGATGTAGACAGAAGAGTGCTACCAACATAATCTATGTCAGCAAATCAATGGAACATGTGTCACAGAGAACAAAAGTCTCTCTGCTATAAGGCTAGGTATTTCAAATGAGCATTATTTGTTGTGCTCCATCAGATATTCTACAATCTTTTTCAGCACATTAATAAAATTTCTCTCATAACTAATCATTCTGGAGGTAGGTTTGCTCGCTGAGCTGAAAGGTTCATCCAGAACCTCAACCTGAGCTGCAAATCTTCTCAAAACTCACTAATAACTAAGCATGGTTAAAAAGAAAACTGTATTCCCCCATTGGCTGCTTATGACAATAAGTCAGTCTTGACTGTGTGAAGAATCCACTTAGATTAGCTACAGTATGGAAACAGGCCCTTCAGCCCAACCAGTCCATACCACCTCTCCGACGACAAACCCACCCAAACCCCTAACACTGGGCAATTTTAGCATGGCCAATTCACCTGACCAGCACATCTTTTGGATTGTGGGAGGAAACACATGCAGACACAGGGAGAAAGTACAAACTCCACACAGACAGGCGGGAATCGAACCTAGGTGCTGTGAGGCAGCAGTACTAACCACTGAGCCACCATGAGCTACCATTTACATTATGTCTGCTGATGAGTTGTTGATTTTGTCTGCTCTTTCCATCTACGCTTTCTTTAGGTCAAGAATGTATTTTTAAATTCAAATTGGACCTCAGCATTCATTTGTATGTCGACCTGCCTTCTTTCCCTCAAGCTTTGGCTATGTTTCCACTTCAGGAATACATTGTAACTTAGTAACCCC
This sequence comes from Chiloscyllium punctatum, assembly GCF_047496795.1. NCBI lineage: Eukaryota > Metazoa > Chordata > Chondrichthyes > Orectolobiformes > Hemiscylliidae > Chiloscyllium > Chiloscyllium punctatum. The sequence continues at coordinate 51,982,191 of NC_092776.1, forward strand.
TGGATCTTCTGATCATTCTTGGCAATCCAAGATTGACATTTCTCGGTAATGGAATCCAAAGTCTCCTTATGGCCACTGTATATAATGGATTCAAGAGCAAACCAGGCACTTCGGACACTCCGCAGTTCCTCTTCAATGATGTCACCAGATTTACTATGAGATGCTAACTGGGTAGGTCTTTGTTTGCAATGTCTTTGAATCCATCAGCATTGATGTTACTGACTTATGTGAGACAGATCAGACAGATAGGTCACCTTGGAGAACAATGGCAAATACACCTTCTTCTGGAAAGGTAAGAATGCTGACTCCATTGGATTTGCTTCACCATAAAAAAAAAGCTAGCTGACCATTTGAGCATGCCCTTTCTGAGATAGATGAACACACCGTGATCCTTTGGTTCAACCTAACCATAGTCATCTAAGCATACCCCCGAACCCTAGAAGCAACAGATGAGGCCAGAAAGAAATTTGACTGGATCCTTCACCAATTGTCCTGTGTCCCAAAAAGGGACAAGCAGACTGTCCTTTGTGATGTCAATGCCAAAGTTTGGAGGGATATAAATATCTCAAAAGGCATCATTGACAAGGAAGTGGTAGGGAAAGCTGACAGCACTCATGTGCTCCTCCTGATGAAATGTTTACAAAATGACCTGGTCATCTGGCTTTTAAGATGTGTATTTTGTCCTGCTTGATTTTTGAAGGAGGTTTTAAGACAGAGGTGTAGAGCTGTCTAATTGATTCCAATAAAGTAAATAGTTTGTGAGACTGTTTTTTAAAGTTGGAACAATAGAAGCATCCTGAATGGGTGGGTCAAGCTTCCACAGAACCAAGATTTTTGGTTTTAGTTTTTTAATAGCAGTTGCTGCTGGGATCTTGAAGTTGGATATAGAGGGTGTTTGTCCTCTCTCTGTTAAAGCTAAAAGTTGGGGGTTCTTTTCCTGCCACTAGAATTGCATGTGAGACAATGTATTTTACTGAATTTGACCTTACCAAGGGTCTGTTTATGGGATGTTACTATATTGAAACAGTTACTGTTTCGTAGAGAATAATCTATTATTCTGTTAAGTTTTCTACTAGAGTTAAGGTTTTCAATTCTTTCTTTTGTTGTATTTTAACTACAGCATATGAATACAGCGTGTTTTGCATTAAGACAGGTAGTTTGGCCAATTGAATTGCATCTGGAACCCAATAACTGGCACTTGCCTTTAAAATATGAAAATATCAAGGCCTAGGCTACCTTCTTAATATATTTTGAGGGGGTTTAGACTGATCCAGAATAATCATAATAAGAGCCTTATTTCATCAGTGAAACAAATACAACACCTCATGGCGTGACCCTTACTCCAGAGATTGGCACATGCTTGTCCATGTCATGGAATGAGTAACCTCCAGGATGCCTGGATCACCCATGCCAGACAGGAGTGGATTATACTGGCGACTGACTATTTACTAATCCAATCTATTACATTCCTCAGCCTGGCTCAAAAATGTCAGCAAGAATTTCTTTTCAATACAAAAGGAATTCATATTCAAGCATATTCTCCCATTGGAAATAGAAGGTGGATTTTTATTGTGAGGACCAGAACTTCAATTTTGCATTTTGCTACATTTCAACTAAGCATTACTGGTACAGTTCTCAGTGCTAAAAATGTCCTACATGTATGATATATTTAAATTTCAGTACTCTTCATCCTTTTAATTGAATAAATAGCTCACAGGTTCCAGGATTTACCATCTTTCAGTTCCTTATTACTCTACACATCTTGATTCTATGTTCTCTTTCTGATGTGTGAATGGGACATTCAGCTACATTCCCAACCACTCAGAATAAATCAGAAAGAGCAGTAGGAAATCATGTGCAAATCTTCACTTGTCAGACGGGCTTTAAGAGAAGCAGAAAGGTGTCAGAGACACAGACATCAAAGGCAAGTAGGATAACAATTATTCTGGATCAAAAATAGAAGTGAAGGAAAATAGGAAGAAATGAAAATGAACAAAAAACCCCAACTGGCATGTAATCCTACTGATAAAATCTCCATCTAGTTGCATTTTGCAGAGGCTGATAACACTATTAACAATATAATTCTTCACTCAAACTACTTCATAAGTTTGCAACTTGTCCTCGAGGTGGATTTCAAAGATAACCATTTTGTTGTTTTTGTTCTGGTATTTAATGTTTAAACAGTCCTGCAGTATTTTTTCACAAATTCCATGTCTAATGTTTTGAATGTTATGGATGGACTAAGAAATCATTTTCTTTTACTGTTGGTCTACACGAAAATCTAAAGTTTATTATTGTTTAAAATAAAAACTGCTTAAGGAATTTATAACTTGTTTATTAGTCCATCACTATTGGATTTAGAAAACGCAAAATTTCAATCTAGAACTCATTACCAATCATTTTGATACATGCATTACTGAGGCCTAACTAACCCTCTACAAGACTTTGGCAATTGCCCGCAATATAAATGATGTGAAATTTAATTCTATATCCACCAGCAGTAAAAATAATTTTCATGAATATACAACCTTAACTTAAAATGTGCTTTAAAAATTTGCAATTGAACATAAAGGTTTAGAAGGATATGGGCCAAGAGCAGGGAAATGGGGTTAGCATTGACTAGTCTAGGCCAAAGGGCCTGGCTCTGTGCTGTAAGACTCTATGACTCTATAAGTGGATGACAGATCAAATAACAAAATATTAGGAGAAACAAGTAAAATTTGGTAAAACAGGGATTTGAAAGAGGGTTTTCAAGGAACAGATGATACAAAAGATTTAAGTTAACAACTCAAAAGCACTAGACCTTGATGAATGAAGGCAAATTAAAGCCACCTCCATCTCAAAAAGTGTTGAATGCCTGTGAAGATTATCAGTGCCCATAGGATGGTGGATTGCCATTCACAAAGATCATGGATTCCAAGTTTCCCTCCCTAATTATTTTATACAGTCTGCTACACACAAGACATTTTACTGAACCATTGCATTCATCAGTCAACAACCTAATTATGGAGTAAGGCACCTGCTTTCTACTGAATTTTGTAATCATAGAAAGTAATTTTCTACTCTTTTGCTAAGGCAACAGATCTTATGAAGTCCAGTGACTGAAAGAGATGGTGAACCCACATAATTCCACTTGATTAGGATCTCTGAGAACAAGCAATCAAGTTCTACCTGATAAGAAACTTTGAGAGGGAATAATAGATGAGGAGAGCAGGAAGATAGTGACATTCTACCTCTTATTCACATTTCTTGGATTAGTCATAGAGTCATAGAGATGTACAGCATGGAAACAGACCCTTTGGACCAACCTGTCCAGGCCAAACCAATCTAGCCCCACCTGCCAGCACCCAGCCCTTATCCCTCCAAACCCTTCCTGTTCATATACCCATCCAAATGCCTCTTAAATGTTGCAATTGTACCAGCCTCCACCACACCCTCTGGCAACTCATTCCATACACATACCACCCTCTGCATGAAAAAGTTGCCCCTTAGGTCTCTTTCATATCTTTCCCCTCTCACCCTAAACCTATGCCCTCTAGTTCTGGACCACCCGACCCCAGAGAAAAGACTTTGTCTATTTATCCTATCCATGCCCCTCATAATTTTGTAAACATGTATAAGGTCACCCCACAGCCTCCAACGCTCCAGGGAAAACAGCCCCAGCCTGTTCAGCCTGTCCCTGTAGCTCAAATCCTCCAACCCTGGCAACATTCTTGTAAATCTTTTCTGAACCCTTTCAAGTTTCACAACATCTTTCCAATAGGAAAGAGACCAGAATTGCATGCAATATTCCAACAGTGGCCTAACCAATGTCCTGTACAGCCGCAACATGACCTCCCAACTCCTGTACTCAATAGTCTGACCAATAAAGGAAAGCATACCAAACACCTTCTTCACTATCCTATCCACCTGTGACTCCACTTTCAAGGAGCTATGAACCTGCACTCCAACGTCTCTTTGTTCAGCAACACTCCCTAGGACTTTACCATTAAGTGTATAAACCCTGCTAAGATTTGCTTTCCCTAAATGCAGCACCTCGCATTTATCTGAATTCAACTCCAACTGCCACTTCTCAGCCCATTGGCCCATCTGGTCCAGATCCTGTTGTAATCGGAGGTAACCCTCTTCGCTGTCCACTACACCTCCAATTTTGATGTCATCTGCAAACTTACTAACTGTACCTCTTATGCTCGCATCCAAATCATTTATGTAAATGACAAAAAGTAGAGGACCCAGCACTGATCCTTGTGGCACTACACTGGTCACAGGCCTCCAGTCTGAAAAACAACCCTCCACCACCCTCTGTCTTCTACCTTTGAGCCAGTTCTGTATCCAAATGGCTAGTTCTCCCTGTATTCCTTGAGCTCTAACCTTGCTAATCAGCCTCCCACAGGGAGCCTTGTCAAATGCCTTACTGAAGTCCATATAGCTCACATCTACTGCTCTGCCTTCATCAATCTTCTTTGTTACTTCTTCAAAAAACTCAATCAAGTTTGTGAGACATAATTTGCCATGCACAAAGCCATGTTGACTAATCCTAATCAGTCCTTGCCTTTCCAAATACATGTACATCCTGTCCCTCAGGATTCCCTCCAACAATTTGCCCACCACTGAGGTCAGGCTCACTGGTCTATAGTTCCCTGGCTTGTCTTTACCGTGCTTCTTAAACAGTGGCACCATGTTTGCCAACCTCCAGTCTTCCGGCACCTCATTTGTCAGCAAATTACATTATCAAACACTCCTGGAACTGACAGGCTAATTTTGTTCTTCATGGAGGCATTGTAACATCTCTTCATTTTCTAGAAGAGGTTGGAGAAGATTTAGCACCTGGTTTGTTTGCTACTGCACCTTACAGCACTGCATCGTACATTCTGCTAATCAGAGTCTCGCTCCCAAGCACTTGCCTATAATAACATCTGAGTATTAAAGAGAATTTGCTGGGTAATGCACAAAGCATGTGTTGGCAGAGCTGCAATGTGATTTGAAAGGGAAGAGCTTCTACCTGGAGGGTAACTAAATTGTATGCATGGAACAGAAAAGAATCTGATCTCAAGAGTTCTATTTATAAAACTATAATCACAGGGCACGTGATAATGCACAATCTTCTGTGGCTAAAACTGCTTGATAGATAGTAAGATAATGGAACAGTCCATATTGACTGCTACAAATCATGATGGGAAGAATACGCTGGAAGTCAAGCTCCACTATTCTAGGAGTCATCGCAAATGTGAAATATGAAGAATGCAATTACTGAGATTACTAATGTCTGTCTGTTCCACTATCCAAAATAAACAAAACATACCAGGTTTCATCACTAACCAGGAAACTTAAAAAAAAACTAGTTTATAACAACAAATATATCTTGTAATATGTATTAAAATGGATTATTAATTATAAATGCCTTTAAATATGCACATATTCATTCACAAATGGGACAGACTAGGTTTTTTGTTTAGGAATATTGTAGGTGAAAAATACACGCACTCAGGAACAAAGAGAGTGGGCCAAGAATCCAAACCACGAGGGATAAATGAGATGACTTTCTCACAGTTCTTTTGTTTTTTTAGCAACGATATCGCATCATTGTCAATTGCAAGGATCCTTAATCTCGTAGCATGTCAATTGAATATAGCTCTTGGCCTGAGTCAGAAGCTTCCTTTGCTTTCTTCAATTGTTAGTTCTTTTCTGCTCACAGAGAGGGAGAGAGATTGATCTGACTTGCTCAAAGGCGTTTGGAGGTCTAAGTATTACTTGGTCTCTTCTTTCAGTCTATGATAAAAATGCTACTTAAAACCAACTCAAGAACTGTTGCTGAGCAGTTTACTTTTTCTTTCAGCCCGAATGCATCTGGTGCCAACTAGTCTTACAAAAAATGTCAAATCTTTCTGCAAAAGTTAAATATAAACCATAAGAACTGCAGGTGCTGTAAATCAGAAAAAAAAATAGAAATTGCTGGAAAAGCTCAACCAGTCTGGCAGCATCTGTGGAGACAAATTAGAGTTAACATTTCAGATTGAGTAACTCTTCCTCAGAACTGATGGTGACTAGGAAAATGTCCGTTTACATGCAACTTCTGCAAAAGTTGCATGCTCTTACCTAACCAATGGATGAACACCACACAGTTGGACATTTGTTTTAATTAGGAAAAAAGCCAACAATCCAAATGGCTATTTTCAAGTTTATATATTCAAATAAAATATACATAGCAGAACATTCCTCGCCCCTCAATGACATGGGCCTGGGTATATTACATAAGATGTCAAAAAAAGGACTTCCTCAACGTCAAGACCAAAAGTCCCACTTCCCAATCAAGTGTTGAATGACAACATGACATTCTTGCTAGTGAACATGAGAGGCCTATTAGCATGAATTACAAGTCATTAACAGGCTTGCTATTACTTAATCTTACCTACTTAATACACAGTCTCCAATTCTTTATGCCAGATAAAAGCTAGGTGTCAATAATGCCTGACATTAAAGTCACAGGCCTCCATTAAAGCTCAAAACCTCTATTTTGAGCACCTGTCACTAAAATCTCAGAGTTCACTTCATGGGCAGCCTTCACACATGAGCCCTATCCAAGGGCTTTGTTATTTGACAGTAAGCTTCTGTAGTTCAATGCTGCATTTTGGAGCACATCAGCACCACTCATTGCAATGCTGGATGAGGATACTTTACATGCAAGGAGAGGACCAGGGTGCATCCCAGGGCTGCTCGCTCATTCTGTTAGCGTTCACTCAATTTGTGCTCCTTTGTTGCTCATAGCATCCCTGCCCTGCCTTTGTGTGTACTTTGCCCCCTCAGCCAGAGCTAACAAGCTCACAGTACCTTTGTTTTGCCTTTCAACACAGACACAAAGTCAAGCAGTTTGTTATGGTTGTCAGCACTCATCAGAGAAGGTGGTGGACATGTTCCTGTATAGCAGCATGCTACATTAATATAGCACAACGTGCTAGAAGTGCAAGTATCAAAGACACTGCACATGCTTCAAGCAAATAACATACCTGAAAGTCCAAAAGGAGAAATTGTAAGTCAGACTAAGGGAGCTGACCTTCAGTCAGGAGGCATCTTCACTGTTTGTTAAAGACAACTTCTGATAGCAATCCAGAGCCTTGGAAATGGTCAGTCAGCCAGTTTTGACATTGTCAGGCAGTTCATACATTTATAGTCCAGGGAGTGGGCATCAGTCAGCCCTATGCTACCATTCTGGAGGACTGTGTTAAAATCAGCAGTGGAGCTGCACAGATGTCAGTTGAGAGTCTGATCATTCATCATTCAGAGCTGTCTGGCTAAGTCACCGAAAGGGTGAGCCTCTGTCAAGCCAGAGAGCCTGTAAAAGTAGATTATGAGGGGCTATCAGTGAAGGAGGGAAGTTGGAAAGCTTACTTCTGGGAATTGGAGGCAGCGTATTGGGGTGCAGAGGGTATTACTTTTGAGTGGGAGCAAGACAGATGATATATTGCATTGGGATAATGCAGGAAGAGATGTCATCAAATGTCAGTTTCCTTGACTTCCATGGGATTCTATTAAATCAGGCATGTTTACTCATTATGTCGTCGACGGGGAAATAAAGTGGAGAGATGAAGGCTAAGAGACAGAAACCAAAATTGGTGGCAAAGCTCAGCAGATCTGCCAGCATTGGGAGAAAGCAGAGTTAACATTTCAACTCCAGATTCTGATGAAGAGTCACCAGACACAAAATGTTAATTCAGTTTTCTTCCCACAGATGCTGCCAAATCTGATAAGTTTCCCCAACAATTTCTGTTTTTATTTCAGAACTCCAGCATCCATAATTCTTTGTTTTGCTTTATTGTTTTGTTTTTGTCTAATTAAGTTCACAGGTCGGCACAACATAGAGAGCTGTATTGTGTTCCAAGTTCTTTGTTCTAAGAGACAGGTTGAGTGTGGACTTGGGGCAGTTCAAAGCCGATAGGGCTGAAGGGGTGGATTACCAAGAAAGGGATGTTTACATTTGGATTTTCACCATCACTGTAAGACTGAACCTAAAACTCATGACTGGAGGAGTGACCACTTCCATCATAGTTAAGAATCACACAACACCAGATTATAGTCCAACAGGTTTATTTGCAAGTACACGCTTTTGGAGCACTGCTCATTTATCAGATAGCTTCCATCACAATATAACAAGTATTAAATGGAGATGAAAGTGGTTACTACCACACATGGAGTGGGTGGAAAAAATATGCTGTTCAGATTAATTTTGAGTAACGTAAGGCTTTTCAAAAGGCAAAGCATTACACAGATATCCACTGAGTACAGGTGAAAGCACCTGTGAGCACTACATGTTTTGTGAACCTTAGGCATTAACCCACTGTGTACATTCAAAATTCTGGCCCCAGGCACACATGACCATATTATGCAATATTACAAATCAATTTCACAAATGCCTATGATGCACAAGCAACATTTGGCCTCCTGGAAAACTTCATCCTAATTGCCAAAGTAGCAATTACCTATCATTGTGCCACAACCTGCAGATGGCACAGGAGCCCATCACTTCATAGAACAACATTTAGAGCTCAGAATAGCTAGGTTACGCACCTTCAATATGGCAGTTGTGGCTAGAAAGACATTTGCACAAACAGTTAAAGAAAAAAAGTGAACAAATATTTGTAAATGTAATAACTTATTAACAGTGACATTGCGACACATACCTCCCATGAACCGTCAGAAGGTCTTTTCCTTCTGTCCCATTATTATGTCTCAGTACAGTCCCAGGGTCTACAGCTAGGGTGGAGGAAGCCAGCCGTGCAAAAGCCCTAGCTGGTCTTGGGAGTTTTGAGCAGGTGACTCACCCCACCCCACACCCCCATTCTTCCAGAGCATGTGTCTAGAGAGCTCAAACATGCTGAGTGTTTCCTGCCCAGAAGCAGACACACCCTCCTCAGACTGAACTCACACAATGTTGAGAGCCACAGGCTGGATGGAGGTGGGGAGACACTTTCCTCTTCATTTGCCATGTCCAGGACAAGTAAATTGAACCTTGCAGAGAAACTCCAGATGAATACCACTTGACTTGGTTCACAAAAGCCTTTTACATATGGTGCTGATGCCAGAAATCTCAGTGTATCCTGGCAGTGATGAATGCTTGTGCTTAGGCACATAGGAGAATTGGTTACCAACAGATAAATCGGCTGCTGCAGAGGTGGAGTAGATAACTAATGAGGTGAGTTTGGGACAACAATGTGAAATAGCATGATCAGTTTTGCAGAGAGAAACCACCCTTGAAACTTGACAAAAATTACATTTACTAATTTCTGGTAAAATCCAGCTCATGAGCTTAGAAAGTATTGATCAGCACATGGGAATATGATATGGTTGCAATCATGGAGACATAGTTGAAGAAGGGGCAAGGCTGGCAGCTCAACTTTCTATGGTATAGAACCTTCAGGTGTGACAGTAGGGGGATATAAGAGGGGTAGGAGAACTGCAATATTGATAAAGGAAACCACTACTGAAAGAAGGAGAGACACTGGTCGAGTGGTATTATCACTAGATTCTTAATCCACAAACCTAACTCCTGTTCGAGGGACTCAGTTTTGAATCTGCTACTACAGATGGTGGAATTTGAATTCAATTTTTAAAAATCTAGAGGGACATGACTGCACTGGAGAAGGTGCAGAGGAGGTTTACCAGGATGTTGCCTGGTTGAAAAGATCTCAGTTAGGAGGAGAGACTGGATAGGCTAGGTTGGTTTTCCTTGAGCAGAGGAGGCTGATCGGATGATTGATTGAGGGATACAAAATTATGAGAGGCATAGACAAAATAGTTTATGAGAATCCTTTCTCCATGGCAGATATATCTAAGACCAGAGGGCATAAACGTAAGATCAGGTGTAAGTGGTTTAGAGGGAAGGATTTTCTGAGCAAAGATATCTTTCACCCAGAGGGTGGTAGAACTATGGAGCACGCTGCCTGAGAGGGTGGGAGAGGCAGGTACTCTTGCAACACTTAAGAAGCATCTGGAAGAGCACTTAAAATGCCAAAGCTATGGACTAAGTGCAGGTAAATGAGATATGGTTTGGTGTTTTTTGGTTGGTGTAGACATAATGGGTTGAAGGACTTGTTTCTATGCTGTGTGAAACAAAGTCTTTAAATGTAGTCCAGATATTAAACATATAAATATCTGGATATATTTTGGTTTGGGCTGATAAGTAGCAAGTAAGATATATGCTGCACAAGTTGCTAGGTAGTGACCATCTCCATCAACTTTGAGTCTAATCACATCTCCTTTATATTCAATACCATCACTGAATCCCCTGAATCATCAACATCCAGGGGTGCTGTGTGGAAAAATATTATGGCTGCAAGAGTAGATCAGAGGCTGAGAATTCTACAACAAGTAACTTGTTGCCTAGCTTCCCAATGCCTGTCTCCAATCTATGAAGCACAAGTAAGAACTTTAATGGATTACACTCCATGCACTTGGATAAGTACAGACCTAACATCATTCAAGAAGCTCCACACCATCCAAGACAAATCAACATGTTTGCTTTGTACCCCATCCACCACAGGTACACAGTAGTATCAATGTGTACTATATGCACAACAAGGGACCATCAAAAGCACCTTTAAAACTTTCCTTTCCAAAGACTAAGGCTAGCAGATCTATGGGAGCACCAAAATCTTCAAGTTCTCTCAAAGTGATACATCATGCTTACTTGTGAATAGTTTACCATTTTGTCAAGTCACTGCACTAATGTTCTGGAGCTACCTTCCTCTCAGCACTGTCGATGTATCCCCACAATATCAGTTCAAGCAAGAGGATCACCACCACATTCTCATGGGCATTTAGGAATGGGCCAAACAAACTGACTTGCCGGTGACACTCACAATCCATGAACATAAATAATTATTATTAATTCGAAAAAATAGCTGTCATATTGTGGTGAAAGGAATTCAAAAATGATGTCGATCATGCAGCATATGGTAATCAATAGAATATCTACAGGAAAAATGTGTCAAAGGCAGAGGGCCGAATTTTAGTCTCTGTTAATCCCATTCATCTTCAAATTTGTGTCATAGAGATTTAGGATATGTGAAGCAGAAGAGATGTTGCCAGTAGTTGTGCCAGGAACATCAAGTAACTCAGAAGCCTTCACTGGCAGTGTGAGATTTTTTTTCTCTTACAAATCACTGAACATGCAGTGCCAATTCCAAGAGGCCAAGGGTAAATAGAATAACAGGAGTATACAAATAATGGCGGCAGAATGGAGATCAGACTCTTCTGAGATAGAATAACACAAGCAGATCCACGTCAATAATTAGGGGCTATAATAAAAATTCCATGGCTCATACCTGAAACACAGTAGCCACCCATTCATACCCCTTGTCTCCTAGTTTGTCTCCAGACAAGTCGGTTTATAAAACTTCACAAATGAAATGTTGGCAGAAATTAGAAACATGGGAAGAAGTGAGTTACAGCACCCATGTTTGGTTAATAATTATCGATTGTACTCAGACTATTTTGCATGCAAGTACATTATTTCACAAGGTTGAAAGTGGCTTTCAGTAGTGATTTTAAGAAGGAAGCGAGAAAGTTGAAATATACAAGTTTTCTTTCTCTCTGGTTTGATCCCCTGCTCCCTTTGGATGCATTGTCTTCAGGGAGCCCCAAGGTGAATATCTTTAATGAAAAGTTGTATAGTAAGCAGCACAGAAGCATAAAACCATAGCCAGACTAGATCTAAAGTTTTTAAAACCGAAAACACTAGAAACACTCAGCAGACCAGTTAGCGTCTATTGAGAGAGACTTTAACATTTTAGGTTTAGGTCATTCATCAGAATGACAGAAAATTCATTGATCTGTTCTGTTCATCAATGCTCAGTGACCTACAACCTGTTACCATTTTTTTTGTTTTCAGATCTCCTGCACCTGTTGCATTTGCCTTTATTTATAATAAAGTGTCCACAGACCATCAGAGGTGCTGACAACATTTTCACTATGATAATTCTGATAGCAAAATAAAATATCTATCCGTGGTGCAAAAACAAATAAAATTCAGTTCATATAATCTGTTTCTAGGCATTTCACGTTAGTGTTAAAAAGCAAAGTTTAAAATTAATCCTCAGAAAGGGATATCAGGCAGATGGTCATAATCTTGTTCAGGGATGTAGGTTTTAAAGAGCATCTTTAAAAGGTGAAGAAAAAGAAGAGGCAAAGAAGTGAAGAGATTGAGGTAGGTGAATTCCAAAGCATATACCTTTGGCAGCTGAAAGCACAACCATCAATGGGGGGAGCATTATCATCACCATCATCATTGGCAGTCCCTCACAGATGAGGATGACTCTTCTACTCTCAGGGTGAGTACATAGCTGGCTGTACTATCCAATGTGGCATCTGCAGACTCTGCCACACTTGGAACAGAAAGTGGTCATGGGAAGGGCTGTGGCAGCATGGTCCTTGTTGTATTTTCGACTGGCTTCCACTTTTTCCTGATGGCAAAGTCTCAAGGTACAGAGTGACATGGATGCGTATGTACACAGAACACTGAAGTTGGCAGGACAAGTTGAAACAACAATTCATAAAGCAAACAGTATTGTTAGCATTATTAATAAAAGCATAGAGTACAAGATGATGTTGAACTTGTAAAAGACGCCTGTTAGATCTCAGGTGGAGTATTCTATACAGCTTGGAGGGTCACATAATAGGAAGGACGTGAAGACATTGGGGACATGCAGAAATGATAGAATGCAAGAATAGATCAGGAGAAACTGTAAAAGAAACAAGAGGTCATACATATAAAGTGACCTGCAAAAGACCCAACAGCAATATGAGAAAATTATTTTTTGATCAGTGAGTATGGAATATACTGCCTGGAAATGTGGTGGTCATAGGTTCAATTGAGACATTTCAAAGGGCATTGGATGATTACTTATATAAAAAGTAATGTACAATGGTATGGGGAGAAAGCAGGAGATTGGTACCAGGTAATGATGATCAATTGATAAGTCGATGCAGGCATGATGAGCCAACACTTGTGTGCTAAAACAAAATACACAACACGCCAGAATTAAATGAGCACAGCTACTATCTCGTAACACTGTAGGGCTCAAGGAGATGATGAAAATACAGAGAGGGGAGGTCAAGTAGAGAGTTTAAAACAAGTATATAAGAACTTTAAAACTCAGCAGTGTTAATCATGAAACATATTGATAGTGAATGTGATTTGGCAATCATTGTAATGCATATGGTGGGTGTTGGTTGTAGATCAAGTTATAGCATGTGCCAAAGCCCATAGTTAGTTTCTTTTGTGAACCGCAGCAGCCCCAAACACTATTTCTGAGTTAAAAAGACACAGGGGCTTGTCGGACTATATGCATTGCTGTAGAGATATTAGCTAGTGGGCAACATGCACCTCTAAAGTTTCATCCCTTTTGGTTCTCTGTTCATCATCCAAATAAAAACATACAAGTGGACTCCTGATAGGAAGCCCATAATTCATGAATGACAGGGGCAGAGTCTAGAGTAGAAATATATAAATGAAAATTGTGATGCGATTGTGGCAGCATTGAAAAAAGACCAAAATTACCATGAAAAAAAAAAGTGTTCTATCAACTCTGGGACTCTGCGAAATGTAACGACTCTTGATGTTCATTTCATAAATGATTGCATTTAAGGTAGTGGTGATGAGTTGTACGATCTCACTGTAACCTTAGGGATTGTTCCAACATCCATTAGAAATGTTGTTTTTATATGCACATGAAACCTTAAATGTCCCACCCGTGATCAAGTCAAACAACCTACTTACACTATCGAAGTATGCCCGAAAAGCACACTCTAAAGTTGAAAACATATTTATCAAACTGAACCATTTGTTAACCTATGTGTAAAGACATTATAAATCTCACACCTACTTTATTGTTAGAATGCCCTTAATTTTTCAATTTGCTTTTCAAAAATAGGTTAATTTTTGTAAAATATTATTTTTGCTGCCAACAGTAGGAGCTGAATAGGAACACCCATTTTGTTTGACAATGCATGGAAACTAAGACCTTCTTAGGAAAAGTTTGCAGGAATAAATTTTGCCACAAGAGTTTATGCATGCATGTCTAATCATACAGACATACAAACTAAGGACAGCAATAGGTCATTTGACTCTCTGGAGCCTGCTTAACCATTCAATGTGATCATGGCCTTAACACCACAATCTTATCTACCTCTGATAATCCTCAACTCCCTTGTAAGTGAAGAATCTACCTATGCCTGCTTTAAAAATATTCAATGACCTTTGCTCCGTTACTTTCTGGGGAAGGGAGTTCCAAAGCCTGAAGGGCCACAGAGAAAAATACATACTCCTCATTGCTGTCTTAAATGAAAATGCTCTTATTTCTAAAACAGCATCTCCCAATTCTAGCCTCTGCCATAATGGGAACCATCCTTTCATCATCCACCCTGCCAAGTGGCATCAGAATTTTACATGTTTCAATAAAATCACCTTCTTGTTTCCAGTGAATACATGCTCTGGCTATGCGACCTTTCCTCATCTCACACTAGTGAAGTAACATTTTTTGGAATGCTTCTGAGGAATTTACATCCTTTCTTCAGAGGATTGCTGCCTCACAGCGCTAGAGACCCAGATTCAATTCCTGCCTTGGGCAACTGTGTGAAGTTTGCACATTCTCCCTGTGTCTGTGTGGATTTCCTTTGGGTGCTCCAGTTTCCTCCTACAATCCAAAGATGTACAGGTTAGGTGAGTTGGCCATGCTAAATTACCCATACTGCTGGATCCATTAGTCAGGGGTAAATATCGGATGGGAGAATATGTCTGTGTGCATTACTATACAAAGGGTCGGTGTGGACTTGTTGGACCTAAAGGCCTGTTTCCATATTGTAGGGAATCTAATCTAACTGTAGCTAAACAAATTTTCCATCCATTCCATTCCCTTTGCAATAAATAAAAACATACCATTTCCCTTCCTAATCTCTTGGTGTACTCCGTGCTAACTTTGTGATTCACAAGTACATTATTTGTGCCTCAGAGGTCTGCAATCTCTCTTCATTTAAATAATGTGCTGCCTTTCTTTTCTCGTCCATGTGGAATGAGTCTGTTTTTCTCCATCATAATCCACCTGCTGAAGTTTTGACCATTCAATTAATCTGTTTATCCTCTTGAGAAACTCTTGTGCCCTCTTCACAACTGACTTTCTTACGTACTTTTGTGTTAATTTATCAACCATACATTCAAGTCATTTAAATATATTGAGTAGTTGAGCCCCCAGCACCAATCCCTCCACTTGTCACATTCTGTGAACCTGAAAATGACCCATTTATAATAACTCTGGATTCCTGTTAGTTCAACAAATCTGTGTCCGTGCTAAAATGTTTTCCCCGCTGTTATGAGTTACTAACTGCTGCTGTGATCCCTTGTTAAATGCTTCCTGAAAATCTAGGTACAGCCTTTTCTTTATCCACACCACTTGTTACTTCTTCCCAAAACTGTGTTAAATTAGTCAAACATTATTTCCCTTTTAGAAAACCATATTAACTCTATTGTACTGGGATTTTCTAAATATTCAACAATATTTTCCTCAAGAATCACTGGCTGCTTGCAAAGCAACAAAATAATGATGTGAACTAGTGAGCAATGCTAACCTTAAGCCTCTGATGCCTCTTCCAACTCCAGCCACTGTTTTTTTCTGCCACCATTGTTTAAAGACACTAATTCTATAGATCAGTTAATAGATTGTTTCTTCTAGCAATTTGCATATTTGAAGGAGGTGAAATTATTTTTTATTGAGTGGATGAAAATGTATTATCCAAATGATTTCAATAAAGAAAATAGAGCATGAAATATTTAAACTGGTTGAACTGTTGATAAACCTTTCACTACCGTAGAAGGCCAATTTCATCCTCAATTGTAATCAATATGTAATAAGTTTTACGTATGTGAGAACTCACTAGTTGGCTTGTATAACGCTCTTACAGTTATACGGAATGCCCATGATCATATAATTAAACCTGGAATAATAAATTGTTCAAGTGGGTCTGACTGCAGACTCCGTTACATAGTTTATAAACTGAACAGCTTGATTGACATAATGTATTTTCATATGGTCCACCACAGATTCTAAACTAGCTATTTAGTCAACTGAAGAATGCCTCTTCAGAGTATCTAACCATATTGTCATTTATTATTTACCCTTGATAGGTTTCATGTACTTAGATTTAGATTTTATTGTCACGTGTACTCAAGTACAAGAGTACAGTGAAAAGTGTCTAATGTCATCACACATGACACTATCTTAGGTACAAAAGGTAGGCACGAAAACTCAGGTACAAAATAGGAAAAGAAACAAAGTTAAAAACTTAAGCCTAACAGACCTCCATAGAATAAATAGAAAATAAATCCACAAGGTAATATTTGACAATAAAGTCCTTCTTAATGTAAGCTAGAAAAATAAAGAAGTAAAGTTAAAAGTTCAACTATTTGCAGGAGCCTCACTCTCCAGGAGACTTCAGCTGCCTATACTTGCTGCTGCTGCTGAAGATGTCAGGGGACCTCCCTCACCATTCACTCTTCCCGCATTGGGCCACGACACTATTGCTACTGTTGTTGCCGCTGAAGTTACCACCTCCAATCATAGAACCTGCTCGCAGCCTCAAATCGCTGCATACGCACTGGAACCCACTCTCACCACCAGCCGTCTCGGATGCCTGGCTGAGAGACCGCCACGGGCCACAAAGATGCCACCATGGGCTGCCACAAGCCTCCCCCCCCCCCCCTCTCCCCCACCTCTCCAGCACCACCACCACCACCACGCTGGGAGGATACCTTGGTGGGTGTGCATTGAAGCCAGGAGAAGAAAGAAGAAAATGAAAATGGGAGAAAAAAGAGAAACAAAAGGAAAAAGAAATCGATTCAGCTCCGGCTGAAGCGTCCCACTCTACTGCCATCTTTCAGTTCTCTTGTAGAATCTTTTTGGATTATTCTTAACCTTGTCTGTCAAGGCTATCTGATATCCCCTTTTTGCCCTCTTGATTTCCCTTTTAAGAATGCCCCTACACCTCTTATACTTTTCAAGAGATTCACTTGATACCAGTTGTCTATACCTAATTCATAACTCCTTTTTATTCTTAGCCAGAGCCACAATATCTTTATTCATCCATTGTTCCCTACTCCTACCAACCTTATCCTTCTCTCTAATAGGAACATAATGCCTCTGAACTCTCGTTATCTCACTTTTAAAAGTCTCCCACTTGCCAGTTGTCCCTTTAGCTATAAACCGTCTACTCTAATCAACACTTGAAAGCTCTTGTCGCATACCATCAAACTTTCTCTTACTCCAATTAAGAGCTTTTACTTTTATACAAGGCATATCCTTTTCCATAGCTATTTTAAAAACTAACAGAATTCTGATCACTGGTCTCAAAATGCTTCCCCACCAACACTTCACTCACTTGACCTGCCTTATTTCTCAAGATCAGGCTTTGCTTCTTCTCATAGCGATTTTTTTTTTGACTGAAATGCATCACACTGGTTTCCCCTTATTCACCCTACAACTTATAACTCAAAAACTCTTAACAGATTCAAAGATGTTTTCCCTTTCATAAATCCAAGCGGACTCTGTCCTTGGTCTTTCATAATGAAACCCTGTGAGGGTTTTCGAAATAGGGAACATTTCTGTTCATCCAGGGACCCAGATAACATTCAGGGGACCTGGATCTGAATCGCGCCATGGGTGATGGTGGAACTTGAAGACAACTTTTTAAAAAATCTATATTACTTGTGACTTAAATCTTTACTTATTTTCTTCATTTCAGGTTTTGTCTACTTTTCTCTGACAACTGACAGCCCTGCTTTACATCTTTGCTGTTCTGTGTATCCTGGTTTTGTTGGGAATGAGGTGTATTCCTTCTCTTTCGCCCTCCTCTGTCTTTTCAAAGACACAAGACTGTCATTATTACAAGGCTATGTCTTTCTTACTTATTTATTCATTCATGGTATGGAGCATTGCTGTCTGGACTTGCATTTATTGCCTATCCCCAGTTGCTTTATCAAAGGTGGTAAGTGCCTTCAAGCACTGCTGTGGTTTGTGTGGTGCAAGTACGCCCACAATGTTGTTAGAAAGGGAAGCCCAGGAAGTTGATCTACTGACAGTGAAGGGACAACCATATAGTTCCAAATCAATATTGGGGAGGTCATGATGAAGTAGTATTACTGCTGGGCTGTTAATCCAGGGACCCAGATAATGTTCTAGGGACCTGAGTTTGAATCTCACCACAAGAGATGGTGAAATTTGAAATCAATTTTTTTTAAAAATTGAATTAAGAGTCTAATGATGATCATGAACCCAATGTCAATTGTCAAAAAAAAACCCATCTGGCTCACTAATGTCTTTTAGGGAAGGAAACTCCCATCTCTGCTGTGGATCTGGAGTCACATGCAGGCCAGACAATGTGGTTGACTCTTAACTGCCCTCTGGACAATAATATGCTGGCTTAGTCAGTGATGCCCTCATCCTGTGAATGGTTTCCTTTATTGGCATATTTCCATTGTTTCAGAAGCTCAGGAACCAACGTGTTCCACAGAGCATTATTTATTTGTATGTATAAACCTGATTTTGATTCATACTCATATTTAAACAGGTGATTTTCAGAAGTCAGCATTGGATAAAATATTAACCTTTTTAACCATATTTTACTCCAAGATCCATTGTTCTATAGTTACAAATCTGATCAAGTTTTCTTCATGTTTTGCAACTTTCAGCTGAATGCTTTTCTACTTTCTACAGTTTACACCTGAATCAATGCGTATATAACATTTTCAACATTTAAAATTCAAGTCATCACAAGTTTCTTTTCTTGAACAAAAATCAGTCTCAAATCTCCAAATTAACCTCCAAACAGCTGCCTCATCCCCAGGTCCTTAGTACTTTCAGTACAAAGAACCTCAGGCAACACATTCCTCCAGGCTATCAGAGTACACAGTGAGTTCATAAATACTGTATGAGAATGTACACTCTCATAAAATATATATATATTTGTTCATCTAACTACACATAGGTTTCATAAATTTTCTATATGAATTCATCTTTAATCACAGATATATTTTATGAAGCTGTATGAAATAGTATTTGCATTTTCTAAAATGAAAAGCACATATGTCTGTCTAACAGTTCCATAATACATGTTTCTGAACTTGCTCCATATTTGCAATAACTTTATAAAAATATTGTTAATCAATTCAATCTTGGGAAGTAGGTGTCACTGTCAAGGTTGGCATTTATTGCCCATTACTACACAATTGACTGACCTGTTAGGCCACTTATGAATCGACCACATTTGTGTGGGACTCAAATAATTTATGTGCCAATCTCAGTTATGATGACAGGTTTGCCTTCTGAAAGGTCATTAATGAATTAATTGAGTTTATGATTCCAGCTGATGATACTACTGGACATGTCATATCCAAGAATAATATCTGGCTTAATAGATCATGTTTTTTTTAAACATTTTAGTTAACATGGTGATCAGCCATTGAAATATAATCATGTGATGCTCCAGAGTTTCTTTAACAAAACAGCAATTTAGTATGCAAAAGTCAAAGACCAAAACAAAAGCAAACCAAGATACATAGATATAGAGGGCATTTCGGAAAAATCTTAAAAGAATTTTAAGATAGGAAAACAACTATTTCAATAAATTTCCAAACACAAACTATTTACAGATATTCTAGTCCTGAGAAATTACCCTGCAGATTCTATTTATCGGATTCTTCTCAGTTTATTTGCTGTGAACCATGGAGTCACGAATATGCACAAAACTCAAGACTTCAATTACCTTCAGCCTTCTGCTCAGGAAGTTGCACAAACTAAACTTCTGTGAGGGTAATGTATTCCTGAACTGCTCTGAAAAATTATTTTCGAGTGAAGAAATTATATTTGTTTCAAATCTCTGACCAATATCCTCCAAAGTGACCTACAAATTTTCAGTATCTGGATTTTCCATACTAAAATTAGTCTTATTATTCTGAACTGAAAAAAAAGCTTCCACTTGTGACAGGATAAAAAATCTTCCATTACCCCTCCAAGGGTCCACTATCTAACCCTAACTCTAACCTACTCTTTGACACATTCGAGATTAGGTCAATGTTCCAGAATACCATCGTATCTTATTTCTTTAAAAATAAACTTCACAAAAGTAACTTACATCTATATGACACTATTTTTAAATTAAACTATAAAGGTCATATTAATAATGTAAATTATATACCATTCAGCACAGATTCCAAACACAAACCAAAAGGTGCTATGGCAGTTTTCAGATTACCATTGGTATTTGAATGCATAACCCATGGAGCATCAATCAAATTCCCTCAACAATCGCACGGCAGAATTTAATCCTTTTGAAGCTTTTGACTACCAAGTCAGCACTGCTGAGAGCCAGACGTCAGCTCATCTAGGAGGTGTTTGATGAATTAAGAGACAGTCAGGCACCAGAGTGGCCTGTAGCGCACGTCCCTGGGGAATCCATGAATCTGAGGTTGGAAATCCCAACCTCAAGAGCCCAATTGGAAACTGTCTGTACCTCAGCAAATCTGGGGTTGCTGTGGTAGCTGCCAATAATACCCAGGAACTAAAGGTCCAGATCAGACAGGAGTGAAGATGGAATGGGGGCTAAGTGAATTGTCTTGGAGGCAAGGCAGTTTTCAGTTCTCCATTTCTTTCCTTTATTGGTCAGAACATTGACTCCAGGAGTTTGGGGGGGTGGTGGGGGTTCATGTTGCGGCTGTATATGACATTGATTAGGCCACTTTTGGAATATTGTATGCAATTCTGGTCTCCCTCCTATAGGAAGGATGTTGTGAAACCTGAAAAGGATTCAGAAAAGGTTTCAAAGGATGTTTCTAGGGTTGGAGGGCTGAATAGGCTGAGGCTGTTTGCCCTGGAACATCGGAGGATGAGGGGTAACCTTATAGAGGTTTATAAAATCATAAGGGGCATGAATAGGGTAAATAGACAAGGTAATTTCCCTGGGTTGGAGGAGTCCAGAACTAGAGGGCATAGGTTTAGGGTGAGGGGAAACATTTAAAAGGGACATAAAAGGGGCAACTTTTTTCACGCAGAGGGTGGTGCATGTATGGAATGATCTGCCGGGGAAGTGGTGAAGGCTGGTATAATTACAACATTTAAAAGGCATCTGGATGCGTATGTGAATAGGAAGGGTTTAAAGTGATATGAGCCAAGTGCTAGCAAATGGGACCAGATTAAGTTAGGATGTCTAGTCAGCATGGATGAGTTGGACCAAAGGGTCGGTTTCTGTGCTGTATATCTCTATGCCCTTAAGAGTCTATGCCATTCAATCAGGCACTGAGTGCAAAACTTGAAGACAGACCCTCACGCACCTCAGCAGGATCCTTGAAGCTATGTGGCAACTGTGATGCTCACTGCTTAACTAGCAGCAATGATGTGGAAAAGGCCCTGAGGTTGACATTAATATTCCACTTAATGGCTTCAACCAGCAGAGTGTAGGTAGGCTGTCCACAGGCATTCCCAACCAGGCAATCAGTGCTGAGGCACAAAGTTGCTGGAGTCCCAAGATGATACCCTTACCTCCAATTAAATGTCACTGCACCTCCAAACTCACCTCAGTAAGTAGTGTTGAATTCTGCTATAAACCACTCTACTACATTAAATGGATGCTCACTGAAATATGAAAAAACTTCATGAAAAAAGAAAATGCAGTTTCTTGAAAATGTATTTTGGGATTTTTAAAAAATGAAGTTCGCTCTTGTAGTATTTCTTCATAACTTAAAATACTGGTCTGCAGAACCCTTTCATTAACATGTGCTGAGTTCTCACCAATGTAGGTACATTTAATGAATCTGTTAAGATGTGTTATTACATAACTCTGGAGTAGGTGGAACTTGGATCTGGTCTTTCTGGGTCAAAGCGGAGAACCATGCCAGCCAAATGGTCATATCTCAAAGTCTAAGGGGAATAGTCTGCAGTCAAGTCAAGAGAGACATCCTTCAATCAAAGGGTCCCAACACAGCAAGTCAAGGGTAGGGTCCAATTTCAGGCCAAAGATTAGTTTGGACATTCATGGTAGTCAGGGTCAAAGAGTCTATATCACTACAATATGGGCAGTGAGCCATGGTCATTCTTGTTGGTCTCTGTGCAAGCAGTCCATGGAGTTGTGATGTCAGTTAGTGAGCTGCACATAGATCTGTCATTGGTCCGATCACTCATCATAGAATCAGAGACTCACAAAGATGTACAGCTCAGAAACTGTACAGACTCTTCGGTCTGACTCATCCATGTAGGCAAGGTTCCCTAAATTATTCTAGTCCCATTTGCCATCACTTGGCCCATATCGCTCTAAACCCTTCCCATTCATATACCCACCCAGATGCCTGTTAAATGTTGTAATTATACCAGCTTCCACCACTTCCTCTGCCCGTCCAACTGGTGAGGAAGTGAGCTGCAGTCAGTCATGAGTTCAAATCAATAAAGTTACAGATGGAAAACCAATCTGAGTCACAAATCAAAGAGGGTTATTTGGATTCACTGTTGTAGTTGAAGTGGGAGAGCTCAGTTCGCGGATTGAAGGCAGTTTGTGAGGATGCAGAATAGACAAGAATTCTGAAGGGGGGTATCACAACGTAGAAAGAGGAGAGTAAATAATACGTTATAGGACATAGGTTACTGCCGGAGATGGTATATCAATGGTCAGTACCATTCTAGCCTTAACAGGAGGAGGGAGACATAGTCCACCATGATGGTGGTATGGCTAAATTATAGGATTGCAGTTCAGGGGCTAATATTCAGAGATGAAGTACTAATTCAGAGAGGTGTGTGGGAATTTTTGGAAGCTCAGAACTGATGGGCTCAACAGTGATTGCAAGGAATAAAGGAAAGTGGAATTTGGGGGTTAGGGATGCTTTGATCACCAGTCTAAGCCAGTGACTCTCCTGACCTTCCACACGCAAACAATTGAAATGGAAAATGGCGACATGTTTACCTTCCTGGCAGTTCTTATGAAAAGTCACATGCCCATAAATATTTGGTTCTCATCTCTGATCTCCTTGTAACCATGTCTGTGTACAATTAACCTACATTTCTGTGATGAATTCAATTATTTGTCATGAATACCATTGTTCATAATCCTGCAGTTTCATTAGACTTTATTGTTGATGTTTCCAATAGGTAATTTTACAGATCAGCCCATAATGAATGCTTGGCTGAGATACAAATGCTTTAAAAAAACCTAACAGACTTTTTATACAACTGAGTTGCAGTCTCTGGGAACTGAGGTGCGCCTTAAAAATAGCTTCTCTTAGCATATACCTGTCTCCAGGAGAAACTCCAAAAGCTTCCAGTGGTCATCGTACTGCAAGACAACCAAACCCTGCATCACAAGAATCAGAGAGAGGTCATTTGGCCCATCAAGTCTGCACTAACCTTCCAACTAGAATCCCACCTAGACTCACTTTACAGTATTCCCATCTGCTCCATGGCTAATCCACCTAGACTGCACGTCCCTGGACACAATGGGGTAATTTAGCATGGCAAATCCACTTAACATGCACATTTTCGGACTGCAGGAGGAATCCCATGCAGACTTTCAAAACTGGAATTGAACCCTGGTCCTGAATACTATACAGCAGTAGTGCTAACCACTGTGCCACCCTGCCATGCTAATAAAAAAACCCAGTGTGGAAGTCATCTCTAGGGAAACGGGTTTGCTAAGTTGGGAATTTTCCAACCATATTTTCATCTCTTGACTAAGGACACCTGTTTCCATCTCCATTATATCATTCAATATGGTCTCTGTCTCAAACTGTCTGCTGCTGAACCCTTATTCTTGCTCAGTTCTCTGGAGACCTAATTATTCCAATGCACTTCTGTTTGGTTTGCCATGTTCTACTTTCTGCAGACTTGATATGATGCAAACTCTGATGCCTGTTTCTTTCACTTGTACCAAGTTCCTTTCCCCAGTTACCTCTGCTGCAGAAGTTTGTTATTCAAAACGAAAGCTTAGTTTTAACATTGCTGTCCTTGTTTTTAAATCACTACATGGCCTTGGTTTTCCCTAGCATACGTAACCTACTACAGAGTCACAATCCTCCAAGATAGATGTGCACATCTAAGTTTTACTTTGCACATTCTCAATTTAAAATCACAACATCGTTGGTGACCCTGTCTCAGATGCCTCAATTCCAAGTCCTGGAATTCCTCATTTTGACCTCCCTGACTCTCTATCTTATTTTATTCTTTGTAACGACTCCCTGAAACCTCGGTCTTTGAGCATGCTCTACGTTAGCTGCTTTAATGTGCCCCAATGAGTCTTGGTGTCATATTTTATTTTATAATGTACCTGTGAATTGCCTTGAAGCAGTTCATAACATAACAGGTGCTCTAAAAATAACATATGTATATTTAAATAATTCTTTTTGATCAATTATTATTATGAAGTATTATCTACCTTTAAAAATCAAATATTTTTACCTTGTTCACTTCCAAAAATGCATTTACCAAAAAGTAGGTTGGAACTACAATTTCTTTTTGTCCCTTTTCTTCCACTAAAGGTATTTATTCTTCTCAGGGTGTGCTGCTACAAACAACAACTATTTTCTGGTGTCACAAAACTGACCATTCTTCAATGATGAGTGATTGTGAATGTTATCAACAACTTATTCAATGACCTGGTCTTGCTTTTTTGTTCACGTCCAGATGATTCCTGCAGAGATCACCAAGAAGGAAATGGGGATTTTACAACCTTGGTTCTAGGATAGTGCACCACTGACATGTGAATCAGAACACTGTGGGCTCAGGACCCACATAGACTTCGGCACTAAGTTCAGACTGACACGTTTGTGTAATATTGAAAGATTACAGTACTGCAGATAATGCCTTTCAGTTGAGAACTTGTACCAAAAACCTTGTCTTCTCTCCCATGACACAATTTGAAGAGACGGAGCGTTCTACCTGATGTCTTTATTGATACTTATCCTTCAATGCAATGATGAGAAC
The DNA here is from genome assembly GCF_047496795.1 of Chiloscyllium punctatum. Lineage (NCBI taxonomy): Eukaryota > Metazoa > Chordata > Chondrichthyes > Orectolobiformes > Hemiscylliidae > Chiloscyllium > Chiloscyllium punctatum. Next base: position 52,007,189 of record NC_092776.1, read on the forward strand.
TGACATTCTGGTCTCTATCTGGGTAACTAGGCATCCTATGTTACAACAATAACTAAACTTCATACATACTTATAAAGTCATGAAGATGTACTGCACGGAAACAGACTCTTCAGTTCACGCCGATGTGATATCCTAAATTAATCTAGTCCTATTTGCCAGCATTTGGCACATATCTATCTATTCATCTTCCTATTCATGTTGTAATTTTAAATGTTATAATTGTACCAGCCTCCACCACTTCCTCTGACAACTCATTCCATACACTCATTCCCCTCAGCATGACCTTTAAGCACTTTCAGACAGACATTCTGAATTAATGAAAGAGCCCAGATAAATGAAAGTTTTTTGACTCTGGCTGCACTTCCTTTGCCTAATCCATGGATTGGTTGACCTTGTTCTATCTGAGGTCGGTTCGGCAGAGACCAAGGAATGTTCCCACATGTATGGTCTCGCAGCTTTTATCAATCAGCTGAGATGACTCAGCAGTGACACAGAATAAGAAGTTAACAGATAGAATAACCAGAAGGAACATATCAAGTTAATATTTTCAAAATGTTAAATTGAAGAAATGATATGGAAACAGGTTATTTTGTTACTTAGGTTTCATCTAATACAGAATTTTAAAATGTTTACACTCAGTTCAATTTATTTCCCTTACGCAGTTGATATTTTCACACTTTCATACTTCTCTTCTTTTGTAAATTGATGTTCTGTAGTAAACAACATTTAACAAGATCAAAAGCATGTTGTCCTTGTCTTTATTCATAATATTAATTTGGATATTGAAACCAGAGGTTGGAGACAAATGGCAAATGAATAGAGAATTTATCCATGTTTATGCAAGTTAATAAAGCTTCTTCCTCCCTGGCAAAATACACAACTTTATTACATTGTTCTTTATTTCATCCAGATGTCTGGGTTATAATAGAAAATGAAATTGAACACTACATAGAAAGTTGGCTGCACATTTTCATAGTGTTCAGTCTGCAGGGAGTGAGTCAATCATCTCGAGTTTAAGATCTCAGTTGAAGAAGTAATGATCCAGAGGTAACAGATACTATTCAAAAACACTTATGACTCATAAAGTAAGATAGAAAAAGAAACTACTGGATGAAACGATCGTAAAGAGCATGAAGCTGCGGAAATCTGGGGAAAAGCATATTAAAATCCCAATGCCCCTATTACAATTTCTTTGAACCGGTTTGCAATGCCGGACTGATATTTTCAAAATGTGTCTCACTTTGACATTTCACACAAGCCTCATCTCATGCCAATTATCATTTCCCAAACTGCCCTTCCTGCTCTATTTCCATCAGAGCTAAAAGTGCTAGAGAAATGCAGCAGGCCTGTTAGCCTCTGTGGGGAGAAATACAGAGTTGATGTTTCAAATCCATTGACCATTTGTAAGAACATTTCTGAAGAGGAGTGACTGGACTGAAAAGTTAGGTCTATTTCTCTCTCTGCGATTCTGCCAGACCTGTTGAGTTGCTCCGACACTTCCTGTTTTTGTTTCAGATTTCCGGCATCCACAGTCCTTTGTTTTATTCCTCTATTTCCTTGCCTCATGGCTTAAGTCCCCTCTTGCATGCATAAATGCTGTTTTGACTGTTCTATACAGCAGTGAAGTTTGCATTTCACCATACTCTGTCAAGAAATTCTTATCCATTCTTTATTTGTTCACGAATGTCTGATATTTATGTGATGTGTGTATGTCTTGGGTCATCCACAAGTGCAACTGTTGCTCTGTATCCATATGAGTGAACACCTTCATAATGTTTTAGGCCTCTACTGGAGCACCACTTGGTTTTCCGTTTTATAGAGAACTGTCACAGCCAGCAAACATTTCCTGATAGATGCTGCCTCTCAATTTTGTTTGCATGATAGTGTGTACTGCTCAGTAGCAGTCTATTCATCCCAAGAAAACCGTAAGTTATTTCGTGCACCAGACTACTCTCCAATATTGTAGTATAGACACACCTAACAGGTTTTATACATAAAAGGTCCTGGAGCATACAAGTACAAGGATCGAGATCATAAGTAAAGATATTATGATGAGCTTCTATAAAACACTATACTGGACTCAACTTACTATGTCCAATTCATGGCATTGCACTTTAGGAAGTGATGTAAAGGTATTAGAGAGAATGCAAAAAAGGATTTACAAGATTACTTCCTGGAGTCATAGACATACAACTATGCACACATATTGTAAAAGCTGAAGACAGTCTTCCTCAAGATTAGAAGGTCAAGATTTGATAGTTATGTTAAAATATTTGAGACAGAGGAAGTGGATTGAAATGACATGCACCAGAACTGGAAGACATCGGTTCTTGTACCCCATTCATCTTCAATGACAACATGAGGAAGTATATTTGCATGTGGCCCAGTGTTAGAATCTGCAATGTACTGCTGAGAGAGTGTGGTGGAGGCAAGTTCCATTCCAGGTTTTAAAAGAGAATTTTATAGGTACCTTGAAACTATCCCTGTATATATTGATACTCTTTAAAACAGAAAGGAATCCTAAGGACATCAACAGAAAGAAAACTGATGAAAAAAAAATGTTGCTTTATTGTGGCATACCATTTAATATCAACCCAACTCAAAAGTGAATCAACTGATGAATTTTATTTCAGATAAAAAAGATAAATTTCACCATTGATAACCTATATAACAAGGAGATGGCTCACATCATTTGCAGCACTTCCCCCACAAATTTGGGAATTTCATAGTCCTTTCAATTCAGCTTCCAACACATAGGATCTCTTGTAGGATGCACAGTCACCAGTCAAAGAGTGTGTGGCTATTAATTAAGTCCAAACAGTCTTAATGACACAGATTCTCCGAGACATCTTCATCTGGATCCTTTAAATGTCTGGTTGGGTCAGGAGAAACTGATATTGCTACAGTTGGGATATTGTCTAATGCATAATATCTGTTCTCCTTGTCCTAAGCTTTCCAAATACATAACACAATAAAAGAGCTAGCCTCAGAGTACAGGGTATTGTCTCTTTTTTAAAAAAGACCAGAATTTGCTCTGATCTGTAGGAACAGAGATGAGCTGTTATTTGATATCTGAAATTGCTACTTAGATTATTAGGGTTTGCTTTTATCCTGCATCCCCATAGCAACCTCAGGTCTTCCAGATATTTCTTGGAACTAAAGTGTTTGCTAGAAAGTCCAAATATAGACACAAAATACTTGTTCAACATCTCTGCCATTTCCTTGTTTCCCTTTACTTTTTTTTACTTCAAAAAGGATATTCTATTTTTTTCCTTTTCCTATTAATTATTTTCTGCTGAACAGAACTATAACCAAGTTTCTGGGTTACCTCAAACCTTTGCAGCAATATCTGCCTTTTATTTCAATTTGATACCATCCTTAACTTTCTTATTTAGTTACAAATATTGCATCCTTCTCATCGATCATTTCTTCCTCAGTGGATTATTTTTTGCTGAAATGTTATCAAATATTTTCTTCACCATCTGTTACTATTACGCCTTCTTCAATCCTACTTCTAATCTTTTTCCCAGGCCATTTTGGCAAACTTTATCTGCATACCTCAATAATTGCCCTTAGTTATAAAGGCATTAATTTCAAACATATAATTTTCACCAAACCAAATGTAAAATTCCTGCATTATGACCACCCTTGCCTGGAAGATACTTTTCTATATAATCTTTCATCAATGCTGTCCCTTTACTCATTACCAGATCAATAACAGCCTGCTACCTGGTTGGTTCCAGAATATATTATTGTAAGCTGCTGTCCTGAATACATTCTGAGTGCATCATTCAGGCTACTTTTGTCAATGTGATTTGTTTAATGCATTTGAAGATAAAAATTATTCATGATTATTACCAAGCGTTTTATATATACCCCACTGTTTCTCGATTTATACTGTGCCAGACAGTATAGCAACCATTAAGGGGTCGATTAATTAGTTGCACCAGTAATTTCCTTTCTTTGCTATTTCTTGCTGCCTGCCACTTCCATTCTATGCTTTGAATGATCAAAACAAGAACATTTTTTTAATGCTGTCCATATCTTTGTAAATCATATCTCTATAAATGGAAATTGATCTAAATCAGTATTTTAGTAAATTAGTAACCAATTAATAATTTAATTAGGCTTGGCCATATTAATACCTTAGTAACCAATTAACAATTTAAATAAGCTTGGGCATAGAGGCAAGTGCCACAACCGAAACATATAGTGGTTTTTGGAGAACATGGTTATCCCAGACAACCATATCTGTGGTTAATATCTTCAAATCCAGGTTGGAATTAAGCTAGAGTCCAAGCTGCTAAAATGGTTGGGCATCAAGAAAGTGGAGAATTTATTGGCCACTTTGCTATGGAAGACATTTACGTCACTCAGCTAGGTAGAACTGTAGAGATAGTCAATAATAAAAAAGTCAGGAGGATGTTACTGTGAGTAAGGCAGCTAAAAGAACCATGATCTTGTTATGTAAAGCCTTGGTCCTTTACTTTCTCAAACAGGCAGGAGATGTTTATAACCTATGTGGATGAGGGCAGAGGCTACAGACTGGATGAGCAAATTGACCAAAGCACAAGGAATTGAAGGAGGTGTGAAAAGGAATGCGGTAGAGCTAAGTACAGTCAGGTGGTTCGATATTATTCTCTGTATCAGTGATTGCAATCTCCAAAAGTTATGTTTCCTACATGGTACCAGGACTAAGGTATCTCATTGCAGCAGGAGATGCACATGATGTAAAAGAAGCGTATCCTGTTGTCATGATACGCAGTAGAACCAAAGTTACATAGAACTAGGCATGATGTTCAGCTGAGATAATTTGAAGACTTCAGATCCAAAGATGACAACCATTGAACTGTAATTTGAGCCATGTTCCAACTGACAGTCAAGCATTTGAGACAGTTAAACCTGAATCTCAGAGTGAAGTTGGAAGAAAAGTGTTTGATTCATGTGCCATTGGTATGAGTTTTGTGGGAAAAAAGGAACTGTTCCATTGGGAACAATGGCACTTAAATGATATGAGATCAATATCCTGACAAATTGTTTAGCTAGGTCTTTGCCTGAGGCTTAAACTATAAGAGGATGGAGAAGGGCAACAGGTGAAGGGAAATGTTGATATCTTTATAAGACAAGAAAGTACTGTAGCAAATTGCATAAAGACAAGCAGAGTGCAATAAAAAAGGGCCAGAGTTTAACAGTAATAATGTGCCAGTGATTCATTGAAAACAACGGTAGTAAAAAGATAAAGGTGTTTCACCATATTACAAATGTTTCACATATTCAGATAGACAAATTAGTGACATAAAAGAGAGATAAATGCTTTAGATCAAATTTCATTTACAGGGATATGGTTTCAAGGTGACTAAGATTGGAAAGTAAATATTCCAGGTACAGAATAGTTAAAGAGGAAGAATAGTTCTGATGGTAAGGGATGGAAAAAAAGTTTTAAGAAAGAATTTTGACTCAGAAGATCATAAAATAGGATAACTTTTGATGGAGGTTAGATATTAAGAGAGTCTGAAAATGATGTAAGAGTAGTTTATGGACCATTTGACAAAGCGATAAACTAAGTGTCAAAAGGCTGTCAAATCCCTAGAATCTATTGATCTACATCCCATGGTTCTAGAAGTAGCTGCAGATAGTGAATGCACTTGCCACATTTTTCCAAAATTCCTCAAATTCTAGAAAAATCCCAATACGATGGAAGCAAATTAAAAAAAATACTGATATCCATGAAAGGACAAGACAGAAATCAATTGTTGAGAAAATGCCAGAATCTACTATTAAGGAAGTCAAGAATCTTTAAGACGATTGTAATCTGATTAGACAGGTTTAACATGATTTTAGGAAAGGGAAAATCCTGTTTAGTGTAGATTTTTCAATATGTAATTATTTGATAAATAAAGGGAAGTCAGTGGAAGTAGTTTTCTTGGCTTACCAAAAAGTAATAAGATTAATACATTAGATAAAAAGGTTCATGGAGTTGGCTGTAATATATTAGCATGGTTAGAGAATTGAGTAACAGATAGAGAACAAAAAATAACTGGAAAGTTTTAAAGTTGGCAGGCTATAACTAGAGCAAGGAGCAGTTCTGCCTTCGACCGAGAGACTGATAGTATCCAAGTTTCCTGATCACACAGAACAAGGTGGGAAAGCAAGTTGTGAGGAGGACACAAAGGTTTCAAATTTTCTTATGGGGGGGGGGGGGGGGGGGAGGTGGCAGTTGTCCAAAACTAGACAGCATAGGTTGAATGTGAGAGGGGCAAGATTTAAAAGGGAACCAATGGGCAACTTTTTCATACAGAAGGTGGTGCATGTATGAAATGAGCTGCCTGAGGAAGTGGTGGAGGCTGATACAACTACAGTATTTAAAAGGCATCTGGATGGGTATTTGAATAAGAAGAATTTAGAGGGATATGTGTCAAATGCTGGCAAATGGGTCTAATTTAGGATATCTAGTCAGCATGGACAGGTTGGACTGAAGGTTCTGTTTCCATGCTGTACAGCTGCATGACTCTAAGATATAGACAGGTTAAATGAGTGGCAATAAAATGACAGATAGAGTTTAATCTGGGAAAGTGTCAGGTTATTCACTTTGGTAGAAAGAGCAGGAAAGTAGAATATAATTTAAAATAAAATGAAAACTTCTAGATGTTGATCTTCAGAAAGAATTCGGTGTACTCAAATAGGGCACACAGAAAGGTACCATTCATGAACAGCAAGCAATCAAAGCAACTGGGATGTTGGCCTTTGTTTGCAAAGGGATTGGAATATAAGAATAAGGATGTCTTGTTGCAATTGTATAGGCCTTCGAAAAGTCCGTTGAGTAAGGTAATGGCTCATAAGGTATTGTTGGAGATTGCTCAAGGCTCCACCTAATCTCATTGTGTGACACAATCTTGGGTAGAGAATCAAAGAGTACAGCTCTAGATTGTGAAAGTATCAAACATGTCATCCCTGGCTTCTGATAATCTTTGTCATTATTCATGAACCAATGACTTTTTTTTTCCATGTTTTTATATCCAGAAATACTTTGACACACAACAGAATGTTTTTTCCTCATCACAAAAACACCAATGTTCTTTTGAAAAATCTATTATACAATCACCATTAGATCACCCGTGTTTTCCAATTAATTGACATACAAAAGCCATTAAACACAATGCACACCATCAAAGGTGAGGGAGAGCTTGGGAAAGGGAGGGGGTTAAATCAAAATGAAGTTATTAGGGGACATACAGCAATCTACCCCTTGCAGTGCCCTCCTTTCTCTAAAGGCATCAAGAGTACTGTGGATATTGCATGCTCCCTCTCCAAAGACACCCAGTCATGAAATATAAAACGAAGAAAGGCACACAGTCAGCAACAACGACCACCGTGCCCCCCACCCCCACAATATCCCACTGTCTGAACATGTTCATGACCAACTTAGCCAGGCCCATGAACAAACCCACAAGGAGGTCCTCCAACTCGTCCACACATCTCTGGACCTGACACCCAAAAGATCAATAATGTGGGGCTAAAGTGCAACCAAAAGCAGAACAAAAGGTTTTTAAGTAACTGAAAAGGGAGTGCAATTGTTCAATGGAAATTATACAGTAAAAAAGGTATAATTCCAATGAACTACTCATTAGAACAAGAGAATGGTGGTGAGTTTAGCCTGGGGGTCACCACATTTCAGGTGAGGTGAAAGATTTTGAAACCTTTTCAGTAACATCAACCAGCACAGGAATTAAACTTGTATTGTTAACATTACTTTATACCATAAACCAACTGCGCTAACTCACACACCATTTTGGCAAATGCTATCTTGCAATAATCTGCATCTTGTTTTCAAGATAATTGTTTCTACTTGTTGCGGTTTATTAATGGTTCATTCTCTACTATCATCAACCAAGCAACCCCTACAAAGTTCACGGGGAGTCAATAATTAATCACCCCGTGGAGCTCATTGAGCATGAATTCTCTTGGTAACAGATAATAGCCTCCCCAGCTGGAGCCACAACCTGAGCCTTTCGAAAGTAGACTTAGTAGGTCCACTTGTTGCACAGTGATAGTGTCCTTACCTGGATCCAGATACTTGGGTTCAAATTCCAACAGTTTATAATAACATCACTGAACAGGTTGATGAGCATAACTAAAGCAAATTCAGCTTTTACCTGTGGTGGTTAGTAGTTTTATAATGCAAAAAAAAGCCAATGATTTTGGTGGTGGGAAGGTTGCTTAAGTGTGTGTATTAGTACTTCAGAGTGTATAGTAAAAAGACAAAAGCACGCCCACAATAGACTCTTCTGGTGCAGTGATAGGTCCTTACCTCTAAGCCAGAAGGTCTAAGATCAAATCCTACCTGCAGCAGAGAAGTCATACACATCTGAACAGCTTGATTAAAAATGAAATAGGCTTACAATGGCTTTAGAGAGAGGTGGACAATGCAAGGGAGATTGGTGTTTTATTGCCCCCTTCAACTCTATCTTGATTTATCCCCTCGTCCCTCACTTTTGATGTTTGCATTGCCGATAATGTGCTTTGCAAGTAAACTCCTAATTGACTGCATGGTTGATTACTGGTTGATTGAATTAGATGTAGATTTATTATGGCTTGTATATAAAAATATAGTGAAAAAAGTCTCTTTTTGTGCATTGTACGCCAAGTGTCACCATACTCCAGCATCATTTTGAAATAATGTATAGGAGGTAAGATTTTACTGCATTTTTTCTTCTTCTTCCTCTTCACTGCTCCTCCAGTCATTGTGTGACATCGGTTGCAGTCTGTAAACAGGCTCCTGGGTCTCTGTGACAGCTCGGGGATCTCAATCACAGACCTTCACCATTGTCACAATTGTGACCGCCACATCCAAGCTGGAGCCATAGGCCTGGGGATGCAAGGAATCCATACCTCCACCGCCATCCAGATCCTACTGTCAGTCATCTGTTGTCGGGATCCTTCTCTGTCCCTTTCATTGATGCTGCTGCCCCTTCAGGCCCCTGGGTCTAGCCCTAGACCTCGTGTCTCAGCTCAGCCACTCACTGGGAGCCCAAGGTGGAGCTATGGCCGGCTTGTCCTTGTGTTGCTGCTGCTGCCGCCACTGGAGGGTAGTGGTTAATAGTTAACAACAACAACAAAAAAAAGCCACAGTGTTTTGGTGGTGGTAAAGCCAGTCGGTTGTGTAATAATTCTTAGAGGCATAGTCATAGAGTCACAGCGTCATGCAGTCATACAGCACAGAAACAGACCCTTCCATCCAACCTGTCCACATCAACCAGTGAACAGTGCAAGTTCCATAGATTAGATCTTCGGAAAGAGGGGTGTCTGTGAAGACAAGCTGGGTCTACATTCTCTGGGGTCTTGAAAAGTGTTAGTGTATTTTGATGAAATATATATGATTTAAAGGTGCTTGACTCTGTTGACACTGTGAAGTTGTCTCTGGAATAGGAGAACACAGTCTTAGAAGGAATTTCATCACTCAAAATATTACGAATATTTAAAATTCTCTCTGCCAGTTAGCTGTGGATGGTGGAATTTGAATTCAATCATAATCTCGAACTAATGAGTCCAATGATGATCATGAAACCATTGCTGATTGTTGGAGAAAAACCCATCTGATTCACAAATGTCCTTTATGGAGAGAAACTGACAACCTTACCTTGCTTGGCCTAATGTGACTCCAAACCCACATTATTGTGGTTTGACTTTTAATCGTCCTCTGAGCAATTAGGGATAAACAGTAAATGCTGGTCCAGCTAGTGATGCCCACATCTTATGAATGAATAAACAGAAGGTTATAGTAGGGGAGAGGAAGGTTGAATGGATGTAAGTAAGCTGGGTACTTTTTTTGTATACCGCATATCTTGGATGAAATGTATTTTCATAATGATGGTCCATTTTATAAGTATGAAGGCATTTAAACATTGTATCTTTTAAATTTTATGTATTTTTGATTGTGGCCAAAAATGAGAGATAAAAAAAGTCTGTTTTAAAAACAAGGATTGGGAAAAGGATTACTGTACTTTTCAAAAGTAGGTTACCTGGCCTTCATCGTTTACATTGCTGATTGGTCAAGCAGTGGGTGGCAGGTGTACTATAGACAGGCTGGAGCTGGTGTGGAGGTGGAGAACATATAAATGGAGACTGCGCTAGAAATATGTAGCTGATTGGCCCCTCAAATGGTGACTAGCTGTTGGTAACAAAGGCCTTCCACCTGCTGACAATTGGGATTGGCTCGCAGGAAGCTTGACAATTCATGGGTGTGAATTACTATTTAGCAACCTGGGACCTCCGGACAGGAAGGAGCTGTCATCTATATGCAGCAAATAATACTTCAAGCCTAAAGAAAGCCAGTTTATTTTACCTTATTTATTTGAAAACCTGGAATGCTATGGCATGGTGACTCAGTGGTTAGCACTACTACCTCACAGTGCCAAAGACCTGGGTTCAATTCCACCATTGGGTGACTGTGTGAATTTTGCACTTTCTCCCAGTGTCTCTGTGGGTTTCCTCTCACAATCCAAAGGTGTGCAGGCTAGGTAGATTGGCCATGGGAAATGCAGAGTTATGTGTCTGCATGGGATGCTCTTCAGAGGGTTGGTGTGGACTTGATGGGTCGAATGGCTTGCTTCCACAACGCAGAAATTCTATAACTCTGATTTCTCTCCATCAATGTTGCCAAACATGCTTTGTTTCAGACTTCCAGTATCCGCAATTCTTTCAATTCTTTTTCCCTTATCAGTTGTTGCAAAGTGAAGCATTTAACGAATAATTCAGACACATTATGAAAGTATGAACCAATCACCATGTGCCTCCTGCAAGCAAGTGAAAGTACCCAGAAAAGGAAGATTGAAGAACAGGAACTCTTAACAAGCCAAAAAAGGAACAATTCAGTAAAACCCTGTAAACAGGGAAGAGTGAACAGCCTACCCGGTCTTTCCCTCCACCCACAACACCCATTTGATTATTTTGTCCATCTGTATACGTGGCTAGTACAAACTGCATAAGGAGATTAGAGTTTTACCTAGTAGAGTTCAAAGTCAACAGTTCATAAAATCACTTATTTATTATAAACTGGGGAATGGTGTGTGCTTTATTTTAAAAACAATCTTTAAATTTGTGATCACTCCAGGAATAGCAGGGCTTGTTTCCAGCACAGTACCTTGGTGAAACATAACACGCCCTCTTGTGGACTGTTTTCCAACTGGAAAGTAAGACAGCCAGGTTTGACCGAGAGATGAAAATGTGTTGCCCAACTATTGACTTGGTCTAGATGGGAAGGTGTCCCAAGAAAGTGAATAAACAGTGCGGATTGGATGCAGTGATGGATGGAAGTGAGGGAAAATGTTGCATGCAATTGTGGTATAGCACTTTAAAATAAATCTTCTTACATTTATTAACGGCTGCAAGTACAGATAAAAAGACTCTTCCAAAAATACACTGTGGAATGGAAATGTTAAGTACTGCATAACTGCAATAAATACCTGAGCCTGGCAGATTTATAACAGTTCTTTATGTAATCAGGGACAGGCTGGTTACAGGACAGCTGAAAAGAGCATAAAGCTTTCAAAAATTATGCTCTCTCAACCATCAAGGGCGCTGTCAACTAAAGTGATTCTGGTAGCATTATTCCATATACAAGGAACTGAGTCCTGTACTATCCTTACATGGACCACTTCTTTCTATTTGAAACTGTTGCAGACCACAATTTCTGCAAAAACAAATCAATGATTTAGCCAGTTGTATAAATTTAAATGAACATATCCCTATTAATTTCATTAATAGAAAATGTTACCTTTCTCTTTCTCATATTGAGATATTTGCAGTAACTTAAGCAAGAACTTCAAAACACAACCAGGAAAAGACAAGGCAGGGCATAAATTACCTCAAATTCAACAGGGCACCATTCACTTCGCTGCCCTTGTGCTAGGAAGAGAAAAGTTGGTGAGATCTCGACTCCTGATACTGTCAGTGACACATGCCTTAAATGAGCAAGGGACCAAGTACAGATGCCACACTCCCTACATCCCAATTTGTAAAAAGCCTGTTAAAGTGTGGTTCCTTAGACTTTAGCAGATTAACATGGAGAGAATTGCACATTCTCCCAGTGTCTGCTTAGGTTTTGTCCAGGTGCTCCAGTTTCCTCCCACAGTCCAAAAGGTGTGCAGGTTAGGTGGACTGGCCATGCTAAATTGCCCATAGTGTCCAGGGATATGTAGGGTAGGTGGATTTGTCATGGGAAATGTAGAGAGTGGATCTGAGTGGGCTGGTCTTTGGAAGGTCAATGCGGACTTGATAGGCCAAAGGGCCTGCTTCCACACTGTAGGGATTCTATGATTCATTAACTTATTGTAGTGAATACTGAATGCTTCTTTCAAAATAATCAGTCAACATTAGCTTTCAACTTCCCAAGCTGTACTGTGAGCATTGTTTCACGCTCAGAGCATCCACAACAAAATTATTCTACAAAGTACCTTGTGTTTCTAATTAATCAGGATACGTCCCTTTCACACAGATATTCTGTTGTGTACTTTTGTAGTTTTTTTATTTATTCAAGCTTTATTTGCACAGTCAATAATTCTGATTCAGATCCATATTTGCTTCTAAGTCCATAAAATACCTCAGATGTCTCATGTGGACCTCTTCACTGTCCATTGCAGGTCAACAATCTGATGCTTGCACTGTCAATAAATACAATTCTTTTCAAAATAATGAAAAAGAAGTTCCAGTAATACTTTTGAAGGTTTGTGCTCCTGTACTACTCTGTTGTAGCTTTTTTTCTCAGCTAATAGCTTCAAAGTGCTCTTCATCCTCTATCATTAGCCAATGTCTCAAGTAATGCTTATTTAGTTTCAATTTATTTAAAGAAAATCAACCTTAACTGCTATTGACAGCATGAGGATAATCACTAAACATAAACTAGATAGCATACTCATCAGAAGGTCCTGACCTCTGGTTGATTCAAACCTGCATATGGGACAAATTAGTCCTGCTTTAACAAGGCATAATTGAGTGCAACACAATGTATGTGGGACATGAAATCACATCACTGACAAAATAATGCTTCATCCCAATGAGTACCATCAATATTTACATATTTTTAAAAACTGACCATAAGCTATAGGAGAAGTAGGCCATTCAGCCCAGCAAGTCTGCTCCTCCATTGAATGACATTATGGTTAATCTGATAATCGTCAACTCTACTTTCCTGTCTTTTTCCTAAAACCTGCCGTTCCCTTACTGATTAAAATCCATTCATCCTTGCCTTTAACACACTGAATGATCCAGCGTTAACATTCATCTGTTGTAAAGAACCTTACAGTTTCAAAAACTCTCAGAGAAATGATTCCTCCTTATCTCTGTCTTAGATGCGCATCATCGCTCTGAGATTGTGCCCTCTGGTCCTAGATTCTTCCACAAGAGCAAACAACCTCTAAGCATCTACTCTGTCAAGTCGTCTTAAAAATCTTGTATGTTTCAGTAAGGTTGCCTCTTATTCTAAATTCCATTGAGTAGAGGCCCAACTTACTCAACCTCTCCTCATTAGAGAGTTCCTCCTGGAACTGGTACCAGTCTAGTGAACCTTCTTGGGACTGCCTAAAGTGTCCAATGTAGAGTTGTTTCTTCCATGATGTGGGACAATAACTTTTTAGGCCAGAAAAGATTTCAAGCTAACTACTAATCTGTAGAATTTTTCATTTTCAGTTGAATTAGTACCTACTCAGTTCTGATTATAACTACCCAATTCTATATCAGCATATTTCACATAACATTTCTCACTATAGATGGAATCCTTCTGGTCCAGTAGGATTTGATTTTAGTCAAATCAGGAGCAAAATCAGAGATATGGAGATGGGAACCGAGATACCTTGCCAGAGGAGGGCTGAAAACTGGTAGCACCAATCTTCCCAACAGAGGTTGGTTGGCAATGTGATCAATGATTTAACCAAAAAGAGAAAAGTGAGGATGACTCTGCTGGGACAGACTCCCACTGATTCTCTTTACAAAGCCACCTGGCTTCACAATCTCCTGAAAACCTATGAATCTTGCACTCTATGGGCAATTTAGCACGGTCAATCCACCTAACTTGCTCATTATTATGAGATTTCATCCCTGATGGGCTTTTAACAAGATCTTTGGGAAAACCAATACTTTCTATGATCCAATGCAAGTCCCACAGGCTCCATCAGAAATGTTTTGGGTTCTACTCCCAACAATGCAAAGTTCCTTTCAAGTTTAATCTATTTTTCTAATCAACCCCCTCAGTGATGTTGTAACACAATAACTCTGGAGTAGGTGTGACTTGAATCTGGGTCTCCTGGCCCAAGGGTACAGACTCGATCCTGCACATCTTTGGGAGGAAACCCACACAGACATGGGAAGAATGTGTAAACACCACACATACAGCTGCCAGATGGTAGAATCGAACTCTAGTCGCTGGCACTGTGAGGTAGTAGTGCTCATCACTGTGCCGCCATTCTTTTCTTGCTATGAGATTTGCTGCTTTTCCTATTTCATCGTGTTATATACTGTATATCCAGTTTGCACCACATTGGTATTTCACCAGAATGAGAGTGCAATTGCCCTTTCATCTGAATTAGAGTACATTTGCCATTTACTTTCCCTCCTTATGTGCAATTTCTGGATTCTGTATTTATCAGTACAGCTTTAGGTGTCATGCCCTTGCTGCTCCTGAGCTTTGAGAAACAGTCCATGGAACTTCAGGGAATTAAAAGCAGGCTTAAAAAAAAAAGCTAAATAAACTGTTTCAAGACTTATTCTAGCCAGCCTGAAAAATATAAAATGTTACCAATTCCATGGTTTGTTAAATGTTCGAAGTGTGGGCTGCACAAAATTCAGAAGCAAGGGCAGAACTTCAATCTGTGACAACATTTGAAACCAGTCACTGAATTGGCATCGGACTCTGGGTTTCTCAACTATTAGTAGTTATCATCAAGCCTACTGAACCCATGAGTTGAAATCTACTCCAGAACTTAGAAAAGGTACTGCAAATATAACAGTTTACAGAATTGTAGATCTGTTTTGGTGTAGCAGGTAGCTATTCAGCCCATCATATGTGCATTAATCAACATACAACCTCCTGATGGCTTTTGGGGGTGGTAAAGCAAAAACAGAGCTATTGGATTGACATCTGTACCGCACGTCAGATATCTTCCTTGACGTGAGCCCACAAGGAGTTAGTGTTCCGCAATGATGTAACAAAGGAGCCTGTCAGTGAGAGGTTGCTAGGGAACCAGTGAAAGGACATCTTTTCATAAAGGCTGGCCGGACCTTCTGTTATGAGTTCACAAGTGTATTTTAGGTCACTGATGGTGGGGGGTTGGGGGGCAAAGGGAGTGGGGAGGGCAGTGGTTGTGGAAGTCCCATCTGTCACAGCCCAGCAGTTCTTGCACTCATCATCAATACATTTCACTATATATCAATACATGTGACAATAATAAATCAAATCAAATGGTACAAGTGTATTCCAAACCTTTATGGAAGAGGGATAGAGCTGGCATTGCATTAAAATACATTTGAGTGACAGTGATAGATGGATAGATAGTGCAATGGTCATCTAGATTCTGTCTGGTATACTTATTGTATAATTCCCTTCCTGACCCACAGACACTCTCTGATCAGAAGTTAAACTACCAGGATCTTTTTTCCAAAACTTAAATCCAAAGCATGACAGCAGTCTTATGTCAAACCAATTGAATTAGCTAGAGAGATTAGAATATGACTGGAGGATATTTTCCTCAATAAAAAGCACTCAAGTAAACCTTCTCTGGAAACATGCCAGGAATAAGAATGTATCAATGTTTGCTAGAAATTTTGCATTGTATTTTACCATCCCCGAAGGTGGTTGGAAAGGTAGTGAGAAGTGGGAAGTAATTAGTCAAAGGGCCCAAGATAGCCCGAGAGAGAAACTCCTTCCCTTCTCACCACCTTTACAACTAAATGCTGGACAGGAAGATCTATAGTGACTTTCTTGACCCAGCAGAACTTAAGACCTTTGTGGGTAAGATAGAGGAATGGCAAAGTTTAAAAAAACATAGTTGGAGTTATGTACAGACCTCCAAACAATAGTCAGGAGCAGCAGGTGCAAGATACACTAAGAGATAGGAAAGGCAAAGTCACAGTGATCATGGGGGATTTCAATATGCAGGTGTAGACTAGGGAAAAAAAAAAATCAAGGTGGTAGTGGATTGCAGGAAAAGGAATTTGTGGAATGTCTATGAGATGGCCTCTTGGAGTAGCTTGTGGTGGAGCTGCTAGGGAACAGGCAATACTGGATTTAGTGTCGTGCAATGAGACAGATTTGATAAGGGAGCTGAAGGTGAAGGAACCATTAGAATGCAGTGATCATTATATGATTCAATTTACTCTGCAATTTGAGAGGGAGAAGATAGAATCAGAGGTAATGGTATTTTAGCTGAACAAAGCATGAGAGAGGAGCTGGGTAGAATCGATTGGGAGAGGAGCCTAGCAGGAAAGACAGTGGAACAATAATGGCAGGAGTTTCTGGGAATAATTCAGGAGACATAACAGAGATTCATCCTGAGGAAAAGGAAGCATGGTACAGGGAGGATACATGGCTGACTAGGGAAGACAAGGATAGCATAAAAACAAAAGAGAAAACATATAATGTGGTGAAGGCCAGTGGGAAATCAGTGAATTGGGAAGCTTTCAAAGACCAACGGAGGGCAACAAAAGAACTAAAGGAGGGAGAAGATTAAATATGTGGGTAAGCCAGCGAGTAATATAAAGGAAGACTGTAAGAGTTTCTTTAGATATGTAAAGAGCAAAAGAGAGGCAAAAATGGAAATTGAGCTGCTGGAAAATAATGCTGGAAAGATAGTAGTGGGAAACAGGGAAATGGCTGAGGAACGGATTAATTACTTTGTGTCAGTCTTCACACTGGAAGACACGAGTAATATCCCAAAGATTCAACAGGGTGAGGGGTCTGGGCTGTGTATAGTGGCCATTACCAAGGAGAAGGAGCTAGAAAAGCTGAATGGCCTGAAGGTGGATAAATCACCTGGACCAGATGGACGACACCCCATGGTTCTAAGGGAGGTAGCTGAAGAAATAGTGGAGGTGTTAGTGGTGATATTTCAGGAATCACTAGAATCAGGGAGGGTTCCAGAGGACTGGAAAATCACTAACTTGACATCCCTGTTTCAAAAAGGGATTAAGGCAAAAGATGGACAATTACAGACCGATTGGCCTAACCTTGGTCTTGTGTAACATCCACGTGAAGGATGAGATTTCAGAATACTTGAAAGTGTATGGTAGAAAAGAGCAAAGTCAGTTTGGTTTCATCAAGGGGAAGTCATGCCTGATAAATCGGCTAGAATTCTTGGAGGAATTAACGTGCTGGTTAGATCAAGGATAGCCAATGGATGTTGTCGACCTGGACATCAAGGAGGCCTTTGACAAGGTGCCACACAGGAGGCTACTGAGTAAGCTAAGGACCCATGGTATCACAGACAAGGTGCTATCATGGATAGAAGCTTGGCTGTCAGGCAGAAAGCAGAGAGTGGGGAATATAAGGATCCTTCTCAGGATGGCAGCCTGTGAGGAGCGGTGTTCCATAAGGCTCAGTGTAGGGACCACAACTTTTCACTTTGTACGTTAACAATCTAAATGAAGGAACTGGGGGCATTCTGGCTAAGTTTGCAGATGATACAAAGATAGGTAGAGGGACAGGTAGCAATGAGGAGGCAGGGAGGCTACAGAATAATTTGAACAGGTTAAGAGATTGGGCAAAGCGGTGACAGATGGAGTACAATATGAGAAAGTGTGTGGTCATGCACTTTGGTAGGAAGAATAGAAGCATGGATTATTTTCTAAATGTGGAGAAAATTCAGAAGTCTGAAGTGCAAAGAGACTTGCGAGTTCTAGTCGAGGATTCTCTTTAGGTTAACATGCAGGTTGAGTCAGTAGTGATGAAAGCAAATTCAATGGTGGCATTTATTTTGAAAGGACTTTAATATAAAAGCAAGGATTTACTTCTGAGGTTCTAAAAGGCTTTGATCAAACCACATTTGGATTATTGTGCACAATTTTGGGCCCCATATCTCAGGAAGGATGCACTGGCTTGGAACACTGTGGCTCAGTGGTTAGCACTGCTGCCTCACAGCACCAGGGTTCAATTCCAGCCTTGGGCGACTGTCTGTGTGGAGTTTGCACATTCTCCCAGTGTCTGCGTGGGTTTCCTCCAGGTGCTCTGGTTTCCTCCCACAGTCCAAAGATGTGCAGGCCAGGTGAATTGGTCATGCTAAATTGCCCGTAGAGTTAGGTGCATTAGTCAGGGGTAAATATGTGAATGGGTCTGGGTGGGTTACCCTTCAGAGGGTCGGTGTGGACTATTTGGGCCAAAAGGGCCTGTTTCCACACTGACTGGAATCTAATCTAATATTTTTTAAAAAAAGGAGGTGCACGAGAACGGTCCCAGGAATGAAAAACTTAATGTATGAGGAACGTTTGAGGACTCTAGGTCAATACTCGGAGTTTAGAAGGATGAGGGGGGGGATCTAATTGAAACTTACAGAATACTGAATGGCCTGGACAGCGTGGATGTTGGGAAGATGTTTTCATTGGTAAGAGAGACTAGGAACTGAGGGCACAGCCTTAGAGTAAAGGGAAAACCTTTTAGAATGGAGATAAGGAGAAACTTCCTCAGCCAGAGAGTGGTGAATCTATTAAATTCATTGCCACAGAAGACTGTGGAGGCCAGGTCACTGAGTATATTTAAGATGGAGATAGATAGGTTCTATCAAGGGGTTCAAGGGTTATGAAGAGAAAGCAAGAGAATGGGGTTGAGAAACTGATCAGCCATGATTGAATGGCAGAGCAGACTGGATGGGCTGAATGACCTAATTTCTTTCCTATGTCTTATGGTCTTAAGTAGCCAATTAATGACCACTTCATGGCCTGAACCCAATACCTCCATTAAGCAAGAAATAGGAATCCAGGATTATCTGCCTGCTGAGTTGCCCCAATCTGGGGCAAATCAGAGGCATGGACAGTAGTCAAGGTTCTGGCCTCTGAAAGCAACTGTCCTTTCCCTTGCCTGTGACTCCTCACTTCCTACAAGCCCACCCTCACATTTTTCCAGTGGATCCACTTTGGAGTTGGCCTCAACAGATGACATTTCAGAATCTAATTGGCAAACAGCTTCTGGTGACCTGGCACATCAGTGTCAAGATGCCCAATGGAGAGAGCTGCACACTGCCAATCAGCTCTAGATAATCTGATTGACAAATAGTCATGCATGTTTTCTCAGCAGCTGGGGGCAGCAGATAAGTCACCACCGAATGCTCAGGGGAGAAAAAAAAAAGGGAAAATCTCAGCCATTGTCTTCCTTCTGAAGCTGGCAAAATGACATATGCTGAGTGTGCAATTTTAGGCCTTCAAAATAAAGCTATATAAAATGTTTTTCAATTTGCAGTGAAGATAATTCCACAACAGATTAAAAAGTCATGTTTCAACCTGCATTATCTATCCAATCTCCCATTTCAAATTCCTAAGTTTATGTTCGTAATGCAAGCACCCAAATAAACTTATTGTATTGTAATTACATTCTCCCTCTTGTGGGGTTATAGTTGTGCCAGTATTATTGAAGGTTGCAATTATAGCATGACAAGTAAACATAAATAGTTTTATCAGTCGTTGAGTCATAGAGTTGTAGAGAGATAAAGAACAGAAACAGACCCTTCAGTCCAACTCATCCATGCCAACCAGATATCGTAAATAAATGTAGTCTCATTTGCCAACGTTTGGCCCATATCCTTCTAAATCCTCTCTATTTATAGACCCATCCAGATGCCTTTTAAATGTTGTTATTGTACCAACCCCCATTGCAACCTTTGGCAGCTCATTATATACATGCACCACCTTCTTCGTGAAGTGTGGACTTCAGAAGTTTTGATGACATAAAAAATAATGACAGTATTGTTAAAGGCACATCCATCAACATTGGCCTAAAGGGGATGGTTACACATAAAAAGACCAAGTGAACCAATGGAGGGATTTTAGGGTAAGCCAATTTCTAAGCTGAATGAGATTGCAAAAATAGGGAATGTTGATGTCAAGGAGGGAATTAATCATGAGGATGACAGATTTATACTTGAAGCACTGGGTGACTGGAAACCAATGTAGTTCAATGGGAAAAGGACAACAGATGAGCATGAGTTGGTGCAGACAGGCAAGACTTTTAAAATTTCTTGCTGTGTAATTCAGTGGAGATAATAACCCATTAATTTTTACAACATAATTTCAAAGTCGATGAATTCTCAAGATCCAATTAAAATACAAGGAGACTCAGGATGAGTTGAACAGACTTTATTCAATTTCAGTGAGTTGCTAAGACTCAAAGCCAGCTGTCAGCAGGAAAAAAAAAGTAGTCTTGGATTCTTATTTTAAACGTGGAAGCCTCCCAATTAAAAGTTGAACCAGGACTTGCAGACATGTATATTTCATCGACCAACAGCCACCTAACCAGAAAGCTCTCAGATTAATAAATTACAATATAAACAGATGCAAGATCAGCCAATTTCTATGTAAAATGAATATCAAACTATCCATTGATGCAAATGATCTATGCACCTACAAGTGAAATATCCACTATCGTTGTAAGAGCAGAGAGAGTTACCCACAACCCAGTTGCCAAAGTCTTTAGTTGTGAAGAAATGAGAAGACTCAAAAATGTCAATTAGCCCAAATTATTACATTACTAAGAAGGATAAATCTCCATCAGAAGAGATAATATCCTTGCCTTTGTTCCATGTCGGCAAAATACCTATTGTCGGTTAACTAAATCATGAAAAGCTTCAGACCTGAGATAGGTGACAGAGGTCCCTCACTCTCGGACATTGGGGTGGTTAAGTTAGCAGGCACCAACAGAAAATATAATTTTGAACCAGCTTTGTTGTTAATAGCTGAACTTCAGAATTGAGCTTACATTAAAAATAGTATTAAGTTGCAAACATATTTCTAAAATATAACTGACACAGTAACATTGCTTATTTACATATTTTATGTAAAATAAACTAGTTATTGGTTTGACATTGTGCCAAACTACCCATTAGAGGGGAGAAATCATGTGGTGGGACAAGACATTTTTGAAGCTGGTGTGAAAAGAAGACATTTTCTTATATTTCCTGCAGAAAATTACAGAGATAATGATGGATTAAATCTTTGAGCAAAGCTGAAAACTGTAACTGATGGGTTTCAGTATAGTCAAGTGCATGAAAATCCAGTTGGATAAAAAAAGCAACAAGAGTACTATTAAAATATTGATAAGTTGAAAACAGTGAAGATCCAAGGATGGATCATCATCACAGATCTCTGAAATGTAGTAGTCAGCCACAAAAGATAATCAGACTGCCAATGGAATATTAGTCTTTATAATCAAGGGTTGGAATATAACTACAAAAGGGAACATTTGCCACAATTACATTAATCCTTGGTTAGTCAACATCTTCAGCCTTGTGTGCAATCCCTGAATACTGAAGGTGATGGAGCAATTTAATTGAGAATTTAAACATTGTGAAAAGAATTGACAGTCAACACAGAGGAACCTTTTCCACAGGTAGGAGAATCTAGGACAAGGGAACATCATTTTAAAATTCAGACTCATGCCCTTCAAGAGAGAATCTTGTTATAATCCCAACTGGTGGTTAGACTGGACCAGTCACATCTTAGAATGAAACTTGCTTTGATAGATCATTGATTTAGATTTTACAGTTGATCACTATGTTAATTAGTCACTGGAACATGACAGGAGGCTGCAAATGTTCTTGAACATTAGTTTAATTGCAAAAAAGAGAAAATAAACAAAGCTATATTAAAAAAAACAGTATGAAAGATATTAATAAATAGCAAAATAAAATTTCAACCCATTTGAGCACAATACTTTCACAGCTAATCAAAGAAAAAGATCACTCCTATCTCAAATCTTTTCCTTTATTTAATGGATTCATACTTTTCCTGTTAAGATTAAGATTACAGAGAAAAATCTTATGGCTATTTTCTGAATCTGCTGGCATGACCGTATTTCGATTCTTATGACCTCACTCTATTTTCAATTCGAATAAGACGACTTCAAAACAAACTTCCCCAAATTGGAATCTTCACAAACTAAAATCACAGATAGGGTGACTGGTTCACCTGATTTGACAACTTGATTCTTATGCTAGTCGGAAACTGATCCCCCTTCTCAACTGAACCCCTGATTCTTCTGAACTGATGTCAAAAGCTAAACTAATGACCTCTGCTCTATTATAAACTAATGAATGAAAACATCCCATTCATTATCGCCAGACGTGTCAGGGACTTGACTGAAGTCACATGCCTTCTTGGAAGTGATGTATTTCCACCATTATTCTAAATGACCGGTGATTTTTTGGAAAAAAAACCTTTGCAGAACTGACCAAAATCCAGCTGCTTCTATTTTGAAATTTAAACCCCAAAATATAATCTAAATTTGAAAAAGCTTTTAATTCAATTTTGGAAACACTTTCCCAATGTTGTTTAGACACAAGTCCACAAAAAGCAGATAAAATATAAATTTGGGATTAACAATTGTTTGGTCGGCAAGGGATATGGAGTCAGGACAGGTGTACAGAATTGGAATATGGATCAATAATTATTTCTCAGACTAGTGCATATGTTCAAGGGGCTAAATGGTTATCTTGATTTTCCATTTCTGACTTCACTTGATGCGAGGTGATAAACATTACACTCTAATCTGTACACTTTTTTTTGAGGCGCTCAGTTGAGCATCTGGTATGCGATGCAGAGTGATGCCAACAGCATGGTTTCAATTTCCATATTGGTTGAGGTCACCAGGAATGTCTGTTCTTCTCTAATTCACCCTTCAGGTTAAACTCACCACAAGTCACCTCTCTTTAATGAGAGCGCAACATGTGGTCCTGTGGGAAAATGGCAATTGTACATTTACAGGACTGAAACCAAATTAATATCTAAAGAAGACGCAAAAATATTTATTAGTAAAGGCAAAAATGCAACAAGAAAAAATATCCTGCATAACATTTACTAAAAAAATGTCACATCACTGCAAATCAAGATGTGAACTGAGATTTACCTCCAAAAGGCAGTTGAGTAACTATAGACATACTTTTCAGAAAACTTTGCAAGTCATTGAGTATAGCTACTTTTCAAATGTGGTCTAGCATTTTAGATGCTCAAACTTCAAAAGGGATATGAAGGCAGAGAAAGAAAAATCAAGGAGTGATCAAGTTGACAACAGATCCCAGGAACTCTACAATATAAAGTAAGACTCAGAACGTTAGCACTAAACTACATCAAGGAAAAGACCAAGCACATATCGATCCAACCAGATCTTTGATGCAACACCATATGAAACAAAACTGAAGGAAATAATTTCAAAATTAACAAGTCTCAATCACGATGACAGGATCAAAGCATTAAAGAATTAAACCAGAATGGCAGAAACAAAAACATTAATGATGGTTGCTGCAAGACTATGGCTTGTACCTTCCACTGCCAGCTACTATTCTTTTTATTCATCCATCAATTGATGGATCAATACCCTTTTATTACCCATCCCTAATCGTCCAAAGCAATTAAGAGTCAACCACGTTACTGTGGATCTGGAGTCACACGTAGGCCAGACCAGGTAAGGATAGCAGATTTCTTTTCCTGCAGGACATCTGTGAGCCAGATGGGTTTTTCTCCAAAAATTGAGAATGGTTTCATGGTCATAATGAAATGCTTAATTCCAGGTTTTCATTGAACTCAAATTCCACAATCTGCCATAGTGGGACTCAAATCTGGGCCCTCAGGAGATTACCAGGGTCTCTGGATTAATAGTCTAGTGATTATACCTCTAGGCCATCACCTCCCTGATAGTTGCCTCAGGACTCTGATAAATCACCAACATAGCATATTGAAAAGGGGATAAACAAGAAATTGATGTTGTTGATGGGCAATTCCCCTCCACTTGGAACCATCTGAAAATATACATTTAAACTGGACACACCAGATGGTTCTGCTGCAGGTAATAGTCACCCAGAAAAAGTTTGACAATTAAATACCTTGTCTCACTTGTGGGGAAGTGAAAAACTGACCCCTCAATTTATCACACACACACACACACACACACACACACACACACACACGTATGTCAACCAAACACTTAGCACACTTTCATCCATCATTCTCTGACCCATCATCCCAAAACCAGACTCTACCTTTTGCCCAAAGCTCAATACCCCTTTTTCTCCACTGGGACCATCCCAACCTTTCATAAACATGTAATTATTTACCTGGCACCCTATCCAACTGACGTTCTACCCTCATGCTTACTTTACATATGCAGCGTTTCACAAGAGCTGTCAAAAAGCTGGTCATGTTAATCGCGAAATGTGACACAGCTGCTTTGATAGAGAGGCATAGCTCCCCCTTATTACTCAGTATTATGAAGGCACAGGCGATTGCAGGTAAGCACCTCTATTTCAGCAAAACTGTGATCAGGATGTCCCGCCAGAAATGCAGAGTTCTTTCTCAATGTACAACCAAGCTGACAGTCTATGATAGCTACTCCTTGGAAAATCTCACCCAATGTGTAAATATTCTGAAGAAAAGTCATTTTAAAAGAGATTGGACAGACTGGGATTTTTTTTTCTTGCAACATAGGAGACTGAAGGGGGATATGGATGAAATGTCTAATTGTATGCTGGGCTTGCATAGAGTAGTCAGGAAGGAACTTGTTCCCTTGCTGGTGGGATCAGTGACTGAGGGAATAGATTTAGAGGTAAGGGGCAGGAGGATTAGAGGGGCTCCGAGGAAATTTTCTTTTCATCCTCAAAAGATAGTGGGAATCTGGAACTCACTTCCTGTAAGGATGATAGAGGCAAAAATTCTCATAATATTTACTTGGCATTTAGATATGACTTGGCACCACAAGTGCGTATAATAAACTGAGTACAATACTTGGAAAATGGGATTGCATGAGCTGATCAATTTAAACAGTTTAAAAAGCTTGTACTTGTCTGGCATTAATTCGATTGGCCATTGGGCCATTTTGTCCCCCTTGTATTGTAAACCTTTTATCAATTCAAAGTGCTCATGAGAATAAAGATAAAAGATAAACAAAATAATAAGAGTTTATTAGCTCTTCAGGAGGTCACAAAGCATTCAATGCTATCCCCCAAAACTGCCTCTGAGAAAGCAATGGTGAGCTTTCTTGAACCACCCCAGTTCATATTACAGCTGCTCCACAGTTTTTTGAATAGCAATTTATCAGAATGGTGTGTCATTTGCAGAGGAACCTGATGGTGTTGTTAAGCCCTATACCTTGCTGATCTTGTCCTTCTTGACTTAGATAATGGAGGTCACAAGTTTGGGAGTGTCATCAAACAAAACCTTGGCAAATTTCCACAAATAGCTTGTAGATGGTATACACTGCAGCTGCCTGGCACCAGTGGTAAATGTTTAAAGCAACCTTTGGGGGAGCTGATTAAGTGGACTGCTATCTCCAAAACACTTTTGACATTCTTGAGAGTTATTGGAGCTTTACTCCATCACACTTTGGAATTGTGCCTTTTTGATGGCCAAACAATTATGGGGACTCAGAAGGGAAATCACTCATCACAGAATTCCCAGCCTCAATAACTATTGTAGCTATGGTTTCTGTTTAATGGTGTCCCAAAAGGTATTGATGGTGACAGATTCAGTGCTGTTGATTACTCATGAAGTGGTTAGATTTTCTCTTGTTGAAAATAACTATTGCCTACAAGATGTACAAATGTTTCTTACCACTAATCAGCCCAGAGAGCCATCCAGTTCTTGCTACATCAAGTACAGACTGCTTCATTACAAATGAAACTGAACAAATGTAATAATCAGTAAGCATACCCCACTTCAGATCTTATGTTGAAGCAGCTGAAGCTTGTTGGGCATAGGATACTGCATTGAAGAACTGACAGAGGTAGTTCCCTACCTCAGAGTGAGGATGCCTGGGTTTAAGTTTCACATTCGTCATGGGTGTGTAATAACATGTCTGAACAGGTTGATTAAAACATCTGCACTGAAGAACTCCTGCAATGATGTCTAGTGGCAGAAATCATCATAGAAATCTTAGTGTCGAAATAGGACATTTGGCCCAACAAGTCTACACCAACCCTCCAAAGGTAACCCGTCCACACCCATTCCCCTAGCCTACACATGGGCAATTCACCCAACCTGCACATCTTTGGACCGTGGAAGGAAACCAGAGCACCCAGAGGAAACCCACACAGACACAGGGAGAATGTGCAAATAGTCGCCCAAATTTGGAATTGAACCCAGGTCACTAGTGCTATGAGGCAGCAGTGCTAACCACTCGGCCACCATACCATGCTCAAACCATCAAGCTCAAATAATCTTTACTTGATTCCATCAAGTGGAGAGTTTGATCTTCAATGTCCATTATCCTCAAATTTACTGGGTAATTTCTTGATGCCACTTTCAGCCAAATTTAAAAAAAATTTTTATGCCAAGGGCAGCTAATCTCACCTCACCTCTGAAGTTTGGTTCCCTTGATCATGTTTGGACCAAACTGTGGAGCAAAGTGGCCCTAAAAGAACCTAAAATTACACTATATTAATAGTATTGTTTTCCCAAGACAGAAGAAAAGTATTCTGCTCTTCTTCAAAGAATGGATTTTTTTTGCATCCTACACAAGTAGGTGAATGCCACTTCAGTTTATAGTAACATGTGACTTTACACAACGTCTATTGTACTATAACTGGCTGGGCTAGAGGAGAAACATTTGCTTCAAGCACTGACAACCCTTGCCGTACCACAATACTACCTGAAATAATACCTAATGAAATGTTAGCAATCTGAAAAAAACATTCTTTTTACAAGTGCTTCCAGAGCTGCCGAGTAGCTGCAGTGTTTTCCAAGATGTTCAAAGATGGAAAGGTGTTAGCAACAAGTCTTTTTTGGAAAAGGGGTGATGTTGACGTATTTAAAAGAATCTGCGGCCAAAGTTAGAGAAAAAATAATTAACATTTTCAACTAACATGGAAATTAGGAAAGGAAGTTGATCACATTGTTTGCACATTCTCCCAGTGTCTACGAGGGTTTCTTTCAGGTACTCTGGTTTCATCCCACAGTCCAAAGATGTGCAGGTTAGGTGAATTGACCATGCTAAATTGCCCATAGTGCTCAGGGATGTGTAGGTTAGGTCCATTAGTCGGAGTAAAAGTAGAATAATATGGGAGGAGAATGGGATTACTGTTCGGAAGGGTTGGTGTGGTCTTGTTGGGCTGAAGGTCCTGTTTCCACACTATAGGGATTCTGTGATTGTCTCAGTCTTTGTAACAAAGATGTCCAAATAACTCCTAAACTTATTGTTGGAGGTCAGACTGTAAGAAATGACAGAAACAGGTTTAAGACAACAGTTCGTAGTGAACACCAGCAACCAGTCTTTGCATTCCAGGGTAATCTTGGAATTGTGAGCAGTTTTAGCAGATGGGTTAAGGAGAATCCAAAGAGATTCTACAAATACATTAAGGGTAAAAGAATAAATAGGGATAGAATACGTCCCCTGAAAGATCAACGAGGCTTTCGATGTGTGGAACCACAGAAAATGGGGAAG
Organism: Chiloscyllium punctatum; assembly: GCF_047496795.1. Classification (NCBI taxonomy): domain Eukaryota; kingdom Metazoa; phylum Chordata; class Chondrichthyes; order Orectolobiformes; family Hemiscylliidae; genus Chiloscyllium; species Chiloscyllium punctatum. The sequence continues at coordinate 52,034,805 of NC_092776.1, forward strand.
AAACTAAACAAATATTTATTGTCAGTATTTACTGTGGAACAGGACATTGAAGCCAGGGAACTTGGTGAAATACATGTGATGTCTTGAAAAGTGTCCATATTACAAAAGAGGATGTGCTAGCGGTCTTAAGACGCATAAAAGGTAGATAAATCTCCAGGACCTGATCAGGTGTATCCCAGAACTTTGTGGAAAGCTGGAAGGAGATTTCTTAGCCCCTTGTTGCAATATTTGTTTCATTCCAATTACAGATGAGGCACCAGAAGACTGAAGGATACTTAATGGGATGGCATGGTGGCTCAGTGGTTAGTACTACTGCCTCACAGTGCTAGGGACCCACGTTCAATTCCAGCCTCAGGCCACTGTGTGGAGCTTGCACATTCTCCCCATGTCTATGTGAGTTTCCTCCCACAATCCAAAGATGTGCAGATTAGGTGAATTGGCATGCTAAGTTGCCCACAGTGTTCCAGGATGTGGTCAGGGGTAAATGCAGAGTAAGGAGTTTTAGGTGGGATTCTCTTTGGACGGTCAGTATGGATTTGTTGGGCCAAAGGACTTGTTCCCACAATGTAGGGATTCTAATTCTAGTTCCAATGTGGGGGTCATTATTTAAGAAAGGTGATGAAGAAAAGCCAATGAACTATGGACTGGTGAGTCTAACATCAATGGGGGTAAGTTGTGGGAGCAAGTTGTGGGAGCGAATTCTGAGGGACAGGGTTTACATTCATTTAGAAAGGCAAGGACTGATTAAGGATGGTCAGTAAGGATATAATCAGTGCTGGGTCCACTGTTGTTCATCATTTATGTCAATGATTTGAATGCCATTTTGGATGTATGGTTAGTAAGTTTGTAGATGACATCAAAATTGCTGTTGGACTGGACAGTGTAGAAGGTTATCTCAGAGTATAACAGGATCTTGATCAGATGGTCAAATGAGCCGAGCAGTGGCAGATGGAGCTTAATTCAGATAAACATGAGGTGCTGTATTTTGATTAAACAAACCTGGCTAGGACTTATACAGTTAATGGTAGGGCCCTGAGGACTGTTGCCAAACAGAGGTGTAGGCGTGCAACTGCATAGTTCCTTGAAGGGGGAGTCGCAGGTAGACATGGTGAAGGCAGCGTTTGGCACACTTCCCCTCATTGTTTAGTGCACTGAGCATACGAGTTGGGACCTCATAGTGCGGCTGTACAGGACACTGGTGAGGCCACGTTTAGATTACTGCATTTAGTTCTGGCCTCCCTGTTGTAGGAAAGATGCTCTGGAACTTGAAAGGGTGCAGAAAAGGTATACAAAATGTTGCTAGGTTTGGAGGATTTTAGCTCTCAGGAGAGGCTGAGATGATGAGGGCAACTCTCAATGAGAGTGGATTGAGGGAGGAGTGGAGACAGGAGAAAGCTTTAGGTAAGAAAATAAAAGGGGACCAGTGAACAGAGTGAGGAGATATAGAGAGAATGGTGAAATAGAGAGAGAAAGAGGAGATAGAGGGCAGACATATAAAAGCGGCAGATGAAGAAGGCAGAGATATAGAAGGAGATATAAAAGGAAGATATGGATAAAGAGCAAGTGGGAATGCAAGAGCAAGAGAGAGCAAGCAAGAGAATGTACAAAAGAGGATGCAAGAGAGAGCACAAGAAGGATGAAAAGAAAAGACATGCATTGCAGAGACGGGGGAGGAAAATAGGGAATACACCTTTGTGAGAAAACGTTTAACAATAATTGAGTAGGTAGTAGGAAATAAAGATTCTGAATGAGGATGAAACAAAACAAACTGGTTAAACAGTCAAGTACCAGAAAGTAAGTGTCCTTTGTTGATAAAATACACAGCAGTCAAAGATTCTTGGCAATGGCAACTATTAGAAGGTATAGCCAGGCAGAGTGACTTTATTCAGGGGAAGGGTCATCACCCTTCAGCCAAGTTTTCTTCAGGCTAGAATGTTGATGAAATAATGTACAGTATGCTCATGTACATTGTTCACAACTAAACAGACATTCTAGGAGTAGTTGTCAGAGCTGAACTGTTGGCAAACTCTAGAGGGATGTCAGTGGGAAGGGGGCTGGGGGGAGTTAAATGGAAGCAGATTAGCATAATGGACAGGAGGTTTGGCAACAGAGTCAAATGCATTAGTTGGGATTTGCTATTCATGATGGACTAGCATCGAGTGTTTGATTACCTCTTCAGAGGCTGTCAAGTGAGTCATAGAGGGAAGTTATAAACTCTAAGGAGGCAAGTGAGCAAGGGGTTGATGAGTGCTGAAGAGCTTGGGTATGAAACAGACAATGCAGTGTACCTGACCAGGGGAAGCTAAAGGAGGAAAGATTAGGGTGTCTAGAGAAAGTAAATTTTAAAAAATTAGAAGCAAAAAAAAAGGAAATTGAAACGATAGGCTTGGATCTATAAAATGACATTAAAATTATGATTTGGAGATGCCGGTGTTGGACTGGGGTGTACAAAGTTAAAAATCACAACACCAGGTTATAGTCCAACAGGTTTAATTGGAAGCACACTGGCTTTCAGAGCGACGCTCCACAATCACCTGATGAAGGAGCGTCGCTCCGAAAGCTACTGTGCTTCCATTAAACCTGTTGGACTATAATCTGGTGTTGTGTGATTTTTAACATTAAAATTATGCATGGAAATAGACTATGGGAATATTCAAGTTGCCGACAGACCCAGTTATGTCATAGTTATTAGAATACAAGTAACCTTATAATAAAGAAAGAGGTTGACAAGAGGAGATCACAGGAAGGAAACCAGAGCTAAACTCTGAGGTCCCATGAGGGTTAACAATGATAAAGATAATTGTAAGTCAGCATGGAGCATTGACAAAACACTGTCACAAAACCTTGAAACAGCAACGGGTATGTTGAACTGCATTGCATTGAACAGCTTCAGAACAATTGTGCATTGTAATCCCATAACCAATTTACACAGCCACGCAATTTAACCCCCTTTGTATTTCAAATTCTAGAGTTGGTCATTAACCAAGTCTTCTGACTCAGGGGCAAGACCTCTGTTATAAGCTTAAATGAATACAAACACAGATGATAACATTTACTCAATTGCACTTGTGCCTTTCAGCTGCAACTCCTAAGTGTATACTCTGTATTACATTGTTGAATTGACAATCTAAATGTTTTTCAATTGCCTTCACATAACCGGAGAAATTTTAAAAGTTCTACCTTCTTAAGACGAGTGTGGTACTTTTTGGGTAGTTAATTCCTTCTCAAGATATTGAGAGTTAGACCTAAATTCATGAAAGCAAACACTGTTTAGTATATGAAAGGAAATGGAATGATTGGCTTAATGGCTTTGATCTTATCTTTCTTTGTCAATTTTGTGCTTGTTGAGATGAGAAATGTTTCAGCTATGAAAGGGCACATCTCAGCTTTGGCACAAAGCGTGAATTTAGAGAAAGTGAGGACTGCAGATGCTGGAGACCAGGGTCGAGAGTGTAGTGCTGGAAAAGCACAGCAGGTCAGGCAGCATCACAGGAGTAGGAGAATCAATGATTTGGGCATAAGCCCTTTATCAATCACTACCTAAAACAGACACTGCTTGCAAAGGGGGAGAAATTACTCTCAACAGGAGTACAAAAAAAACAGAAAAAAAAACTTACCAATTTTAAGAGCAGGAAATTGAGATTAAATTAGATTCCTTACAGTATGGAAACAGGCCCTTCAGCCCAACAAGTCCACACCAACCCTCTGAAGAATAACCCACATAGACCCATTCCCCCACTCTGCATTTACCTCTGACTAATGCACTTAACACTACGGACAACTTAGAATGGCCAATTCTCCTAACATGCACATCTTTGGACTGGATGTAAAACAAGTTCCTAACTCACTATTGCACATTGCTTGCTGTGTCCTAAAATTGTAATACCAAAAAATAAGCTTTCATTTATATGCCATCAACAAGACACACTGTCTGTAAAATGGAATATTTTGATCAAAAAAAGTGTCTTTAAAGGGAAAACCATCTCCAGACCCACCAGCAAGCACCTCTGCAAAATGAAATGCTAATTGGGCACAGAAGCCCTGATCAATGAACCACCCAGATTCAACAGCCATAAAGACCCATCCTGCCTGAAGATGCTGGCAATAGGAGGCCATTAGCCATTGTGAGGGACAAAAAGGTATCCATGGATTAGGATGCAGCCTGGACAGTAACCATGAAGATTAGAACCAGCAAAGTGCGAAAGAGGTGAAAATAGAAATTCTTGGAGAAACTCAGGAGGTCTGACAGCATCTGCCGAGAGAGAAGCAAAGTTACTCTCTGGAGTCCAGTGAACCTTCTTCAGAATAAGATGCGCCTTTTATTGGGGAGAGGGCAAAAGACTCAGGTTGGGAGTCACAAGGAGGGGGTTTTCAGAATCAGAAGCAAGATTAAGAAAGTGACTTTAAATAGTGAACCCCCTGCCCTTCCCTCCCCAAGTTTGGTGCAAATAGAGTTATAGAAGCCCATCACAGAATCCCTAATTGTGGAAGCAGGCCATTCAGCCCATCAAGTACACACCAACCCTCCAAAGAGCATCCTATCCAGACCTACCCCTCTACTTTATCCTTGTTACATTGCATTTCCCATGGCTTATCCACCTAGCCTACACATCCTTGAACACTGTGGGCAATTTTGCATGTCCAATCCACCCAACCTGAACATCTTTGAACTATGGGAAGAAACCAGGGCACTCAGTGGAAACCCACGCAGACATGGGGAGAATGTACAAACGCCACACAGACAACCATCTGAAGCTGAAATTATACTAGATCCTTGGCACTGGGCAGTAGCAGCGCTAGCCACTGAGCCACTGCACCAAATCATCCCATAACTCAGCAAACAAGCAGTCCTGGTCTTCCTGTCAGGAAAGTGGACAGTTTTCTCTAATGCTATAGAGACAAGTAATTGGGTCAGTGGAAGACGGAGGCCCTTAAGTGGTCATCAACTGACTAATTAAAGGCCTTAATTGGTGGTAGGTTGGAAAGATTGACCTTTTCACCTAGAACATAGTGGGCTGTTGCAGTTCACACTTCTGAAGCCTGGGTTCAAGTGCCACTACTCCAGTGTTTGTAATAACATCACTGAACAGGTTAATAAGGGAAGTATCTACACCAAGAACATAGTGGACCCTTATTGCACAGTGGTACTGTCTTACCTCTGAGTCAGGGGGACATGGTTCAAGTCCCACTTGTTCCAGTGTTGTATATAACATCTCTGAACAGGTTAATTAGGGAAGTAAATACACCGAGAACATAGTGGGCTCTTGTAGTGCATTAATTCCCCACTTCTGGGCCAGAAAACTCTGTCAAGTTCTACGTACTTCAGAGGTGTGTAATATCTCTTAATAGGTCAATTTAAAAATATCCATATCAGATGAGTCTGCGACAACCAGTGAAGTTTCTCTGAGGCTGTTGTGGCACAGTAGTAATGTTCATAACCCTTGAGCCAGGAGAACTGAGTTCAAGTCCCATCTTCCTCCAGGCATGTGTAATGACAGACTGACTAGAGAAGATAAGTCCAGCTGGAACATGTTTACTGAGGTAGCAGGTTGGTATTTCTCGAGTACCAACCCAGAGGAAAGAGGTCAGCTGACAAGAGGGTTCTTTTTTCTTCCAAATGAAAACTACAGGGGCCACCAAAGACCCCTAGTTTTCACTGCCTTCATCCAAATTGCCTCTTTCTCTATTGTTGACTCACTTGGGGAAGCAGGACAAATTCAGTCCCACATTAAAATCAGAAAGCTACTTTAAAGGCTCTGACTGGAGCTGGCAGTGTGCTGATACTATCTGAATTGGAAAGGCAGACAGACTTGTATAGGTGTTGTTTTGACCTCATTAGTAGCTGCCCTAATTTGGATGCTGTATGAATTCCAGGCCAATAAATGTAAATAAGAACTTTGAATGATCAGGATGTGAAGGGTTACACTCATTAATCCCCATGACCAATCTCTCGCTAGTATGAACATTTGGATAAAATACAAAATCTAATTTGTTCGTTGAAAGTGAACCTTATCCAGGTCAGCTTTGACAACAGCAGCTTCGTAAAGCCTGTATTCAGGTCAGAATTGTTCGAACTAAAGCAGAGCCTCCAAAATTTATATTAAAAGTCTGAAGTCCTTCAGAAATGTTAAAGCAGTGTCTTTATAAAAAAACAAAAAAGTTAAGCAACTCTTTTCCTTGGCCACGTGCCACTGAGTCAGTCACACAGCCTCACAAAAAAAGATAAATTAGTCGTTGACACAACATATTGAAGTAGGCCATTTACGAAGAAAGTGTCTCTTTGAAGATCAGGGTTAATTCTTCCTGTTCTTTGAAACAAAGTCAAACCATTGCCTCAAACTCTTAACATGTTTTCCACTGACAAATTCAGTTAGAATCACTGATCATAAGTTGTGATATGGAGGAACTGGTATTGGATTGGGGTAGACAAAGTTAAAAATCACACATCAGGTTATAGTCTAACAGGAGCAGTACTCTGAAAGCTAGTGATTTCAAATAAACCTGTTGGACTATAACCTGGTATTGTGTGATTTTTAACTTTATCATAAGTTGAACAACAACATCTTCAGTCTTACAACATTTATCTCAAACGTTATGCTTAAAAAGTGTTCTTAAAACTATTTTTAATAAACATGAAAGTTAAAAGAAAAGCATCAATACAATAATGTGTTAATACACAAGGAACTGAGTGATGGGTGTGGGAATCTCCTTGTGTGGTTGCTCCAGACCTGACCAAGCTCACTATAAATAGGTCCAGGCAATGGACCTTGGAGGAGGTCGCCTCTACCGACTGCCTGCCCCTCTTTCACTGTTATGTTTGAGCCTGGGTGTCATTGGAAAGGGAGCACGTGTTGTCCACCAATGCTCCAGATGCCTTTCAGGAAAGGTGGGCACTGTAAAAGATGGAATGCTTTATTTCCCCCTCTAATTCTATTTTGATTTTGTCCCTACCCTCCCCTTTCACTTTTTTTCATGTAAGCATTGCCCTTATCAGGCTTTGCTTGTTAATGCTTCAGTAGCCACATGGGTGCTTTCCTGGTGATGGGACAGGGAAAAAAAAAGGAATTGGGTGAGAAATAGCAGAAACAAATATCAAAAATCAGAGCAATTACATGAGTATGTACTAACAATAGTTCAACATTGTTTTTTTTAATGCTATAGCGTAGGTCAATGGGAAGTAAAAACGGAGTTTGGTCGGTCTATAGTTGGAAAAATACCATTAAGAAATTCAAACATGAACCCTAACCATGGTCCACAACATGGAAAGGTCCACAATTCTTCAAGATGCTTCTTCCCACAGAGTCCTTCCACACATTAACATCAGTTTCCTACCTGCTGGGAAATGTGCAACCACACTAAACAGTAAAATGTTAGCATTCTTTAGTATACAATTGGCATGCGAGGAGGACTCTGCCAGCTTTAGACAGGTGTCCTCAGCAGTGTGTAAAGTCTCTTCTTCCATTTTACCTAGCTCCATGCATAATTTCTGCTGACTTCCCCAGGTCCTAATGGTTCATCAGAGAGGCATAAGCCTCCACTGGAAGACATCCTGAAGGCAAATTTAAATGTCAATGTTTAAGTTAGCTCAAGCATGTCTTGCAGATGTGATGTAACTTCACTCCAATTTCTTAGACAATAGAAAATCAAGATGGAGGCTGGTAGCTTTGCCAGAAAATAATACTCTGTGCAATGTGTTTGCTTCACATTTTCCTTGCATTCATGTTCAATTTTACTGATTTCTTATGCATCATTCATCGTTTACAAATTATCTTGAGTTTCTTATGGTAATTTTTCTATCCAATTTCCATGGCTATGGTTCATTAATCCATTTGTAAATTCTCTGTACCTCCTGATTTTTAAAATTTATTAGTATGCAATTTGATTAAATTAAATAATAAAAACATACTAATATACAAATTAGGTGCTTTACGTGATGCAAATTGTGGCACAAGAATTTTGATGAACCAAGTGTATGTGTGCGCAAAGTTTTAAACACCATTACAGCAATTCCATACCTTTGATGAAGTTGAATTAGAGTTCCAATGTTGGAAAGTGTGCCAGAACTGTCCTGTGAGAATATGGAAGGAAAGAACATCACCATGAAATTAAATGCAAGCAGCTTTGGAAGAGATTTCCCCAGAGTGTAATGAATTGTTTCTTTTCATTTGTTCATAAAAATGAAACAACAATTAGTGTTTTCTTGTCTACTGAAGGTCAATAAATATCAGTCGCATAAATGTGTTCATTTATGCTTTTCAAGTAATTCAGCAAATGGCTTTTAAAAAAAAATCTTTTATGAAATTAAGTTATTACTGGCGAGTCCAACATTTGTCAATCACCCTTAAAAGATAGTTACTTGTTAAGCTATGTCAGAGGGCTGAGTGTCTGGAGTCACATGTAGGCTGAACCAGGTAAAGATGGAGGTATCCTTGCTTTAAAAAAAATACATTATGACAGTCGACAATATTTTCATCATGACAGTCATGGAAATTAACTGCTGTCAACAGCATTTGAAAGGATGAGCACAGAAAATTACGATGTCTGGTGACAATACAACAACTTCCCCTTAATTCTTCAGTTTAATTTGAAATGTTTTTTTACTTATGATTTTTTAATCCCAAAACTACACCATTGTTTACCCATCATTTTTTACAGCAATAGAATACCTGAGACCTGCAGTTATAATCCTATATTCCACATGGAATAATTTTGTTCTTACAGCTACTCTCAGTAAAAAGATCAAAGCTTAATGCAAAGGCTGAAAGTAAAATAAAAAACAATGTTGAAGATATTTGAAAACTGTATTTTCTATTCATTCATTGGATGTGGGCAACATTTGCTTGGCCAGCATTTATTGCCCATCCCTAGCTGCCTTTGATAATGTAGTGGTGGGATGCCTTCTGGATTAGAGTCCTTTTGCTGTAGGTAGACCAGTACTGCCATTAGGCAAGAAATTTTAGGATTTTGATGCAGAGACACTGAAGGCACAATGATATATTTCTGGATGGTGAGTGGCTTGGAGGTGAACATGCAGATGGTGGTATTGATTGTGATCATTGTCCGAGGAGTTTTAGTGAATTTCTGAGGCACACATAAGTGGTATACACTGCTGCTACTGAGCAGTGGTGGACAGAGTGGATCTCGTGGGTGTGGTGTCAATAAGCAGGCTGCCTTGGCCTGGATAGTATCCAGCTTCTTGAGTATTTTTAAGAGATGTACTTATCCAGACTCCTGACTTGTAACTTGTAGATAGCAGACAGGTTTTGGAGAGTCATATGGTGAGTTCCAAGTCTCTGACTTCTTCTTGTAGCCAGAGTATTCATATGATTAGTCAAATTAATCTTCTGGTCAATGTTATCTCCACACGATGTTGATAGTGGGGGATTAGGTTAAAATCTGTCTTGTTTAGGTTGGTCATTGGCTGGCATTTGTGTAACACTACTGCTACTTGCCACTTTTATCCCAAGCCTGGACACTGACCAGGTCATGTTGCACCTGAGCATCAGTATCTGGAAAGTCACGTATGGCACAGAACATTGTGCGGAACATTTCCACTTGATCTTATGATGGAGGGGAGGTCATTAATGAAGCAGCTAAAAATATTGTTCTGAGGACACTCCCCTGAGGAACTCCTGCACTGATGTCCTGGATCCGAGATGACTGAACTCCAATAATCACCACACTATTCCTTGTGCCAGATATAACTCTGACTAATTGAGTTGATTCCAAACCTGATTCCAGCTTTGTTAAGGCTCCTTAATGCCACATTCATTTAAATGTGCCCTTAATAACAAGGGAAGTCACTCTCATTTTCACTGAAAAATTCAGCTTTGTTGTCCATGTTTGAACTAAGGCTGTAATGAAGTCAAGAATTAAGTAGCCATGATAGAATCCAAACAGAGTGTCAGTGAGCAGGTTATTGTTAAGTGCTCCTCAATATTACTATTGTTGCCACCTTCCATCACTTTACTGATGACAGAATAGACTGAGAAGATGGTAATTTGTTGGGCTGGATTTGTCCATTTTTTGTGAAATACTAAAATATTTTAAACTATTATCTTTAGGACTGAAAAGATCAAGTCAATAAAACTTTAACCTTACATTATCTCCATGAATATCAGCTGCAAACCTTAATCTATCAATGTCATCCAAAGTAATTAAGGTAACCATGACTACAGATACCAGATATCATAACATAATAGTAGAGGCATAAAAAGAGTGCATCATCACCCTGGAGAATATTATTTTAATTTTGTAAGTTTACATGAATATTTTTAAAGTTTTCATAAAGTGTTTGATTATGTATTTGTTACAGTCTAAAATAATTACAATTTTGTTCAAAGGAGTAGAATATTAAAGTTAACCAATCAGATGAATGACTGAAGTCAGCTTCAGAGCATCCTTGGCAATTTTGAGGAAATGTCAGCAGGCACGGAATTCTATTAATTAAGGCTGACTGGAAAGCCTATTGTGTTCACAGTAAGGTGTCATTTTTTTTTAAATGCATACATTAATGCATTCATGCAGATTGCAAAAAGAGGGTATATCTCAATGCATGTAGTGGAGGAATGGCTTCATTACTAAGACGACTCACTTTATAAGTCAGTACCACTTCCTTGCAGCTCCTCCAAACAACAGCATGAAGGGAAGACATCAGTTTCCAGTAGGTGAGAAAAGGAATCCATCAAGCCTCATGAAAAATGCACATCTGGAGGTGTCAGATATCATTTACAGCTTACTAATAATTACAAGGGTCGAAAATGGTCAAGAGGAGATGCACTGGTCTGGTGTGGCCTAGAAAAGTGAGTGGCATTTACAATAGCAAACTGGAAATTTGTGATGCTGACAGATTATTGTATGGTCAGTTCCATGCACCAAAATTGAAATTAAAGCATCCATGCACACTCATTGTTAGTCACTAGCAATGGGCAGACGTCGCATTCCAGCTTTGGCCCCAAGGCCAGCTGCTGTCTCAACCAGATTGGCTTGATTGGTTGTCAATTTGATGCGCCAACTTAATGGTACATGCCATTTGTGACAGTTTTGATGTCACTTTCAGGGAACATGCAAATGATGAAGAATATTCATGTAAGCATCATACAAACAGCAGCCAATTACTCCTCCAGGATTTGCTGCTGTTGCTGTGGATATGAGCAATGGTGCTAAATCCCCAAGTCGATGTTCCTGTTCAGTCACCTTTTAAGTTGAAAATGTGTTATTTGGAATCTTCAAAAGAAACCAAAGCTGCTTTGAGCTAGTGTTTTCAAATAAACTGGTGTTGAGAGATTTTTGACCTTGTCCAACCCAGTCCAACACCAGCACCTTGACATCATAGAATTTACCATGTGAGAGATTAATGAATTTGTATAAAGAAACAAGAAAAGCAACAGGTGGCCTGCTTTATACAGCCTTGGACTGCTGATGCAGAGAAATAACATGAATCTTCAGATGATCCCTTGAATGAAACAAATGCAGAATAGTTAAGCAATAATGTCACCATTAGCATTACAATCACTGGGTGTTTGCTATTTACCAATACCTGCTCCAATATACAGAATAGCTCATTAACCACTTTCCTGGAGAGATGCAGGCTTTCAAAGATTGGAACTTGAACATCTCCATGAAGCTGAGCCTCTGACAGTTCATCCACTGAGCTGGGTGACACTTTCTGCAACTATGATGTTGACTTTTTATTGCAGTGAATCTTCCTCATTCACATGCAATGGCTTCGTCAACCTACTGGAGCTTCCCTGACTGCTGCACAGGCGTTCCATGTGAATGCATGCCCATCCCTTTGCCACTCCCCTCCTGATGTTTTGCAGGATGCATAAGGTGAAAACTCTCAAGCAACATTTTATTCCAATAATGGTAAATAAGACTATCAAATTTGTTCATTTGACTTTTATCCCCTAGATCTTTCATAGATTAAACTCATTTTTCAAAGAAATCCAGTCTTAAAAGGACCACCATTGTCACTCAATCATACAGATTGAGCCAAACTTCAGGAGAACCATATGGAATAAACAAAAACAGCTGCACTGACATTACCCTTTTTAAATAAGGGCATCAAACATTTCAACTGAGTCAACAGCACGAAATACACATCTCCTATTAAATCCACACATGCATGATAGTTTTGTATATTGGGAGCTGCTAGTTAGTCAGCTTCAAAAAGACAATGGGGCCAAATTCTGGAATACATACTGATTAATATTTCAAAAGCTATTTTTAAGCAAAGAAGCAGAAAAAAAAATTCGTGAACAGAACTTGAACTCTTCCCCCCCTCTACTAATTTCCCTTATCATACTCGAATACAGCACCCGGTAAAGAAAAAGCAAATTTGGAAAATAACCTTTCACTGAGAACTTAGAAATACCTACAATTATGTGACTGGTAATGATACAAGTCAAATACTAAATAATTGTACTCTTGGATTAAGAATACTGCAAAGATTTTTTCATTGTTTCAACATTATTTTCCTGCTTATAGCAGGAAGTCTCTCTCTCTCTCTCAAAATCTATGGCCCTGTTTTTTGTGAGTGCGTGGTGTCAATTTTGAGTTTTGTTTTCTTTAGAGTTAGTAGATACTGATAATCCTTTCTTTCCCTCAAGAAACCCTTGTTGGCACCTTCATTTTTTACTGAACCACATTTGAAATTGGAAGCATTATAACTGCATGCTACAAAGCACAAATATTGCAATAAATTGTGAATGGATTAAAAATCCCATTCCTCACCTCATCATAACAATTCCTATCACAAAAGTTCTTCTCATCACAAAATCATGAAAATTTAATGGCAATGAAGTTTTAAATTTATTTTTTCTTTTATTCTGATAATATGCATTAAAGTGCTAGAGGTGCCATTGCTAATTATATTTCAATGCATAACCTTACATCAAAATAAATTAGCACCAGAAGAAAATTGCTTCAAGTTCCTTTATTATTTTAAACCCCTCAATTAGGTCAACCTCAACACTTAAGGGAATACAAGCACAGTTATGCAAGTTGTTCTCACAATTTAAACTTTTAAGCCAGATTATCATTTTGATCAATTTGCACGCTTGAATAGATATGAACGGAGGAGAGGCAGCATGAAAAGTATTCTAAAGAATGTGACTTGCAACTTAATTCTTCTTTTTTTGAGCATATTTCTAAGGTGGTGGATGAGGGAATGTTCACAGATGTTACTTATAGGAGTCCATTTATATTGGCTTCCCATGGGAACGATAGAGAATGCTGGGAAATCTTGTGGTGCAAATGGGGAGCATATCTATCTCTGAACCAGAATCTCCAACTTAAAATCCTATTCTAGCACCTAGTCACAGAAGGTGCATTTATAATACAACTAAACAGACTGATGAACATCTTGAAAATCTTTCATTACGGGATTAAAGGTGGGGGGGGGAAGGTGGTGTGGGAAGACTCATGGTCAGCCATGATTGGTGTAAAATAGCACCCCTCAAGCGGTAGTCACTGGCTTCAGACAAGTGACACGTTAAAACAAATTATGCTTATGGCAAAGAAACAAAAGCATGTGTTTGATTTGCCATATGTTCCTCTAGATATGGATAGTTTTCTAAGTCTTTTGGTAAGGCATTCAATAAAGGTAGCAGTGAAGAAGATTAAGCAAAATTGCAAGTACATAAAATTTAAAGAGAGCTATTGAATTGTTGAGATTGAGAAAAAAAGCTGCAATGTACTCCAACTGGCAACAAGTTATTAGTGTGCATTCTGAGAATGCTGTGCTGACGCTTCATAGAAATTGTACATATTAATGATTTAAATGAAGGAATCTAGAACTTTACTTGAAGGTTTACTGCTGACTCCAAGTTTGAGAAAACAATACATAGTATGAATGGGAATTGAAAGTTACAAATGGATATTGATAGATTAAATAAATTAGGTACAATTGAGCCTAATAGAATTAAATGCAAGGGAAGTGTAAAGACATCAACCTGGAATCTAAAATAGATAGATCAGTGTACTTCTAGATGATGTCGAGCTAGATACTACACAGGAGCAGACAGATTTAGTGAATCAGTGGACAGCATTCACTCAAAACAAGCATAATATAAAAAGAGGTACAAATATTTAACTCAAAAATTCACAACCCAATGATTAAAAACTTTTATTTTCATCTCAATGCTGTTTAGTTGACACATTATTCTGTGATGTGGTCTTGTCCTGTAGGATGCCTGGGGGAAATATATTCTCAACATCAGTTCTGTAAACTCGCTTAAACATTTTATATTTCAATGAGATTATCTCTCCTTCTCAATTCCAGTGAATATAGGTCTAAGTCCAAATAGGTTCAGCACATTGGACAAACTCATCATCCTCGCATCAGAGTTCACCAGGAGAGCTGGGCAAGGCATTTAGTCAGAGCAAAGTTTTAAGTGCATCTTGAAGGAGGTGGAAATGACAGAGGCAGGCAGGATTAAAGATGACATTCCAGAGTTTAAGGCTTTAGCAGCTAAAAACACCCACACCCTCTAAAGAGATACAAACTCAGATTATCAAAATCATGCTGCAAGTGGCAAGATTTGAAGGAGGAAAGTAAGGCAGAAAAGGGAGATGTGGGATGCCTACCACCTTAAGGAGTAACAAGAAATAGGAATTTCAGCACCAGCATGAAGCCAATTATGTAGTGTGTACATCCCAATAATTAGCAAACCATAAATTTTTATTTACATCGTTGGCTAGGCCAGAATTCATTGTCAATCATTAGTTGCTCTTGAGAAGGTGGTGGTGAGCTGGCTTCATGAATGGTTGCATCCATTTGCTGCAAGTAGACCCACAATGCCATTAGAAAGGGAGTTCCAGGACCTTGACTCAGTGACACTGAAGGAACAGCAATATTACCAAGTCAGGATGGTGATTGGCTAGAAAGGCTGGGGGACACTTGCAGGTGCTGGTGTTCCCACACATCTTTGTCTTTGTTCCTTCAGGTAGAAGTGGTTGTGGATTTGAAAGGTGTTCTCTGAAGATCTCTAGTGAATTTCTGCAGTGCATCTTATAGATTGTACATGCTGCTGTTTTTAAACATTAATGGTGGAGTGAGTGGATGTTTGTGGATGAGATGCCAATCAAGTAGGTTATATTGTCTTGGATGGTATCAAGCATTTTTCCAAAGACTGATATCAGACTGACTAGGCTGATATTCACTGTTTTCTCTATCCCTCATTTCTTGAATGGCAGTCTTCTAAATTACTACAAATTATAGCTTCTCAGCTGCCTGGACCATTTTGGAATTAAGAGAAATTTGAAAAATCGTGTGCATTTGCTTTCATTGCAGCTACCTATTCTACAGTTTTTGGATGGACTCCATGTGGTCCAGGGAACATTTTAGCTTCCAGTCCTA
The DNA here is from genome assembly GCF_047496795.1 of Chiloscyllium punctatum. Classification (NCBI taxonomy): domain Eukaryota; kingdom Metazoa; phylum Chordata; class Chondrichthyes; order Orectolobiformes; family Hemiscylliidae; genus Chiloscyllium; species Chiloscyllium punctatum. The sequence continues at coordinate 52,050,166 of NC_092776.1, forward strand.
TAAATTTTCAAATTAATTCTGCTCCATTGACATGCATTATTTGAAGTTGCTCACTTTTTTTTAGCTCTTTGATTACTTTCTATGTCTGCTAGGCAATCTGAATCTGCATTTGTTTCAATTCTGTTTGCTGTAGTCACTGCTCATAATGCAGTCTGTTCTACACTGGAGAGACTAAATGCAGATTGGGTGATTACTTTGCAGAACTGCTTGATTAGTCTGCAAACAAGATCCTGAGCTTCTGTTAGCCTATCATTCTAATCCTTCTCTCTGCAAGCATGTTGACTTCTCTGTGCACAACCTTTTGCAGTATTTAAATGAAACTCAAGATACATTTTTTATTAGACACTTTACAGCATTCAAAATTAAGTACTGAGTCCTACAATTCCAGATAATGACACCGACCATCATTCTGTGCCCTTTTTCTATGTGAACTTTCATTTTTCTTGTTTTTGCTTTCTAGAAGCAGCTGTTCCTTAGTCTGCCATTTACACATCCTCTATACACAACTTTGGTTGGTTAGGACATTGGTTAAGCGCAGCAGGTCAGGCAGCATCCAAGGAGCAGGAGAATCGACGTTTCGGGCATGGGCCCTTCTTCAGGGATAAGGAAAGTGTGCCAAGCAGGCTAAGATAAAAAGGTAGGGAGGAGGGACTTGGGGGAGGGGCATTGGAAATGCGATAGGTGGAAGGAGGTTAAGGGGAGGGTGATAAGGTGAGGGTGATAAGCCGGAGTGGGGGGGTGAGGGCGGAGAGGTCAGGCAGAAGATTGCAGGTTAGGAAGGTGGTGCTGAGTTTGAGGGTTGGGACTGAGATAAGGTGGGGGCGGGCGGAGGGGAAATAAGGAAACTGGAGAAATCTGAGTTCATCCCTTATGGTTGGAGGGTTCTTAGGCGGAAGATGAGGTGCTCTTCCTCCAGCCGATGTGTTGCTATGGTCTGGCGATGGAGTTGTCAAAGGACCTGCATGTTCCTCCCTACCTTTTATCTTAGCCTGCTTGGCACACTTTCCTCATTCCTGAAGAAGGGCTCATACCAGAAACGTCGATTCTCCTGCTCCTTGGATGCTGCCTGACCTGCTGCACTTTTCCAGCAACACATTTTCAGCTCTGATCTCCAGCATCTGTAGTCCTCACTTTCTCCTGGACATTGGTTAGGCCACTTTTAGAATATGGTGTACAATTCTGGTCTCTCTCCTATGGGAAGGATGTTGTGAAACTTGCAAGGGTTCAGAAAAGATTTACAAGATTCTTGCCAGGGTTAAAGGGTTTGAGCTATAGGGAGAGGTGGAATAGGCTAGGGATGTTTTCCCTGGTGGGTCGGAGGCTGAGGGGTGACCTTATAGTAATTTATAAAATCATGAGGGTCATGGATAGGATAAAGAGACAAAGTCTTTTTCCTGGGGTGGGGAGTTCAGAACTAGAGGACATAGGTTTAGGGTGAGAGGGGAAAAATTTAAAAGGGACTCAAGGGGCATTTTTTTCATGCAGAGTGGTGCATGTATGTAATGAGCTGTCGGAGGAAGTGGTGAAGGCTGGTACAATTACAACATTTAAAAGGCATCTGGATGGGTATATGAATAGGAAGGGTTTAGAGGGATATAGGCTAAGTGCTGGCAAATGGGATTAGATTAATTTAGGATACCTGGTTGGCTTGAACGAGTTAGGCTGAAGGGTTTGTTTCAGTGCTGTATACCTCTATGATTCTATGACTCTGTAACTTTGATTTCATTATCAGTCCTTTGTGCTTGCACTACTAGCTTTTCTCATTTAATCACTTCATTACTCCTGACTTCCACCCTGTCACAGACCATCTATTTTGCCCTTCTCCCCATCTCATACGCTTCATAACCTACTATGTTTATAACTTTCCAAAGTTCTAACAAAATTACATATGTATTAACACTGTGTTCCCTTGAGGTAAAGACAAATAACTGCAGATGCTGGAAAGCAAATACTGGATTAGTGGTGCTGGAAGAGCACAGCAGTTCAGGCAGCATCCAACGAGCAGCTGGATGCTGCCTGAACTGCTGTGCTCTTCCAGCACCACTAATCCACTGTGTTCCCTTGAACAGAGAGCCTCACCAGCTGGGAATTTCCAGCAAATTTTGTTGTTAGTTTATCCCACAAACATTGCTCTCAGGAATCATCACAAAAGATTTCCACAAACTTATTTTCTAATTTATCTTTAAATGTTCATTTATATCTATACTGAACAAATTGATATATTCCATTTTAATTATTATTTGTTACAACCTCCTACCATCTCAGGCCTCATGTTGTGTCCAACTACTGTTTGGGGAGTGTAGAAACTATTTGCATGAAATTTTCCAACCTTTGTAATTCCTAATCATCAATCACACTAGTTCTGTTGTTTCCTGGTGCTTTGAAAGGGTTATGCCCCATAGTGCAGGAGAGCAGACATGGAGAATGTTGTACCAGCCATGATCCAATTGATTGGTGAAACAGGCTCATGGGACTGATTGGGCTACTCCTGTTCCTTATGGTCACTACTCTGCTTAAATAATCATTTACTAATCAAGATTCCTCTGTTCTGCCTGTCTTCTCAAAATGTGTATCCTGACATGTCTACTTTCCAACTTCGGTCACTTAGTAACTATACTGCTGCAATGACAATTAGATTAAAATGCACATGTCTGCACTTGTATCATTAGTTTGTTGATCTTATCATGAATGCCTCACGAATTCAAATAAGGAGCCCTTAATTGTACTTTTAAAATCATCGCTCTTTGTATTGATCTTATTTGCTGATGTTGTATCACTGACAAGTTCTCCCACATTCTGTCTGACATTGATTTTGGTAAAGAAAACACTATTTATTAGATTTCTAAATTTCCTTTTATCTTATCCCTCTGATGAACCAGACCAAACCCCATCAAAATATATTGGAAGATAGCAGAGGCCCAAAGGATTTCTTATTCTAAAGACGAGTATCAGCCTTTGCATTATGGATACAATTCGATTGGTCAACTACCAGCCTTGAACGAAATCACATTTTATTCTAATACTGTAGTGAAAATACAACAAAATAAAGAATTGGAATAATTCTACTGGAAAACTTAACAGAATAGTACATTATTTAACTACTAAACAGTAACTGTTCCAATATAGAATCATGCCAAAAATACACCTGTGGCAAAGACAAATGTAATAAAATAGATTGTCTCACATACAGTTCTCCAGTCCAGGAGGAAAATAGAGAAAATTCAGAGAGAGAGTAGCAGGGACAGATGTACTGCTTCCAAACCCTGCTGCTTCAAAGACCCCAGCAACTGCTACCAAAAACTAAAATTAAAAATGCTGGCTTTGGGGGAGCTTGACCCCACCCACTCAGACTGCTTCTAGAGTTGCAACATGTTTTTTTTTAAAACAAAAGGCCTCACAATCGGTTTACTTTATTGGATTCAAATACAAATTTGAATTTAAGACATTCAAATGTTTTAAAACCTCTTCAAAAAAAAAAAGGACAAAATACATTCCCCTGGTTTTTAGTTTCAGTCCCTATCCAGGGGTTTTATGGCACAGTGATAGTGTGGGTCAAAGGGCCTAGATATTAACCCCATTTGTTCCAGTGGTTAGCACTGCTGCCTCACAGCGCCAGAGACCTGGGTTCAATTCCTGCCTCAGGCGACTGACTGTGTGGAGTTTGCACGTTCTCCCCGTGTCTGCGTGGGTTTCCTCCGGGTGCTCCGGTTTCCTCCCACAGTCCAAAGATGTGCAGGTCAGGTGAATTGGCCATGCTAAATCGCCCATAGTGTTAGGTAAGGGGTAGATGTAGGGGTATGGGTGAGTTGCGCTTCGGCGGGGCGGTGTGGACTTGTTGGGCCAAAGGGCCTGTTTCCACACTGTAATGTAATGTAATGTAAACATGTCTGAACAGGTTGACTAAAAATATCTAAATCCCCATCCATAACCCCACCTGAACAGTTAGACACATTTTCCAGCCATACACCTTTTATTCTAACTTTATTTCATTTAAATATCAAACAGCAAGATAAGGAAAAATAAATCAAAATGGTCTATGCTTTAGTCTGTATCACACCTGCCATCAATTACTATGTTCCTGCAAAACCCAAAGACATCCACCTGACAGGCCACCAGTTAGTACTGACATAATTCTCAATGCCTATAATAAATCAACACTATGTAACTTTTTTATGAGTTAATGTCATTCAAGTTCATTATTAGTATAAATTCAAATTTATTAACTGAGATTTTTTGATATAAAAGCACTGCAACACTTTGGAAAGTAAAGTGGATTCCATCTGCACACTAAATTGGAAATGGTGAGACATTCTGTTTGTCAGCATGCACAAATAAAAACACACACAGAAAAAAACTAAATTTATAAAATGAACAAGACAGAACTAGTGCAGTTCAGAGCTCTGGGAGCCAAAGTTAAAGGATTGGTTAAGCACAGATTACTAAGCTTGTGGGGTCAATGTTACCAGGAAGGGATTGTTATGGAGGTTGGAGGTTGAGGTCCAAGGTAAAGGAATGGATTAAAATGGCATCAATGCTACAAGTCCAATTTTAATAGCAATGCCTTATGTTAACATGATTACTAAGTGTTATATTGGCAGAAGTTCATCTGCTTTGTGTAATTTCCAGCAGAAGCTATGGAACAACTTACCTAAAAAGGGTTGAAGACAGTTCTTTTAGGGAGTTAGCAATTTACTGATATTAAACATGATACTAAATTCTCACTCGCAATTATAAAAAGGAGATTCAACCCGGTGGACATTGCAGAGCCCCCTCCGCCCTCCGCGCCCCCCCCCCCCCCCCCCTGCCCTCTGCCAAAATAAATTATTTGCTGAGATTAGATTCAAGCGATATTTTTGAGTGTTGCAATGCATCAAGGTTTCAGAAAATTATTCCCAAAGTTTTATTGCAAAGGGAGAACACTTTAGAGGAAGTACACGATCTTCTGATTGCTATTGACATTTGAAGACCTTGAACACACCAGAGAACAATCATCAAATTTCTCAAGTAAAAGAGCAGAATCTTAAATTACACAATAGATACATTACAACAGTTGGGAAATGGCTACAACTTTGTCAAGCAAGAGCGATATTCTTGAACAAAAGCAGCTCTCTGCTGAACATACAAGCTTATCTTTTGTCAAAAGCAAAAATATCAAGATTCATGTTCATATTCATTTTCAGTAAGAAATGTTTTGGATTTCAACGTTTAGCAACATTTTAGTCCATTTTAAGCATGCCGTCGAAAAAATAATATGGCCTGGAAATGGGTATCATGTTAAATTCATCCTACAGTGCTGGATGAGAAGCCTGCACTCTTCAGTAGCCATAAACAAACTATTCAACTATGATACACACGCACTCTAAATTTTTCACAAGACAGTCATTAACATTTCTTGATTCGTTCACAACTGTGTTTTTTTTTAATTTATTCAGAGCAGGTGGGTTTTGCTAACTGTGCCAGCAATTATTGCCCATCCCCAATTGCCCTGTCAATTGAGCTACTTGCTCAGGCCAGTTAAGGGTTGATGAGCATACATGGAGCTGTGGTCTGGAGTCGTATGCAAGTCAGGCAAGGACAACAGTATGTGGATGTACCTACTAGAGAATATGCAAAGCTTGACCTACTCTTGGTAAATAAGGAGACTGAAATGTCAGTTGGGGGAGCATTTTGGGGCCAGGGACCATAAATCTATTAGTTTTAAAATAGTGATGGAAAAGGATAGACAGGATCGGAAAGTTAAAATTCTAAATTTGAGGCCAATAATATTAGGCAAGAACTTTCAAAAGTTGATTGGGTGCGGATGTTCACAGGTAAAGAGACGGCGAGATACTGGGAAGCCTTCAAAAATGAGATAAAGAGGGTCCAGAGACAGTATGTTCCTGTTCAAGTGAAAGGAAAGACTAGTAGGTACAGGGAGTGCTGGATGACCAATGAATTTGAGGGTTGGCTCAAAAAAACAAAAAGGAAGCATATGTCAGATATAGATAGCAGAGATCAAGTGGATCCTTAGAAGATTATAAAGGCAGTGGGAACATACTTAAGCCGGAAATCAGGTGGGCAAAAAGGGGACAGGAGATAGCTTTGGCAAATAGGGTTAAGAAGAATCCAAAGGGATTTTATAAATACATTAAGAACAAAAGGGTAACAAGGGAGAGAATAGGACTCCTTAAAGATCAGTAATCTTGCCTTTGTGTGGAACAGCAGGACATGGGGCAGATAGTAAACAAATATTTTGCATCAGTGTTTACTATAGAGGTGGTCATGGAAGATACAGAATGTGGGGAAATAGATGGAGGCATCTCGAAAAATGTCCATATTATAGAGGAGGCGGCGCTGGAAGTCTGAAAACGCATAAAGGTGGGCTGGGGTTGTCATCTCTGGAGTGTAGAAGGCTGAAGGGTGACCTTATAGAGGTTTATAAAATCATGATAGGGTAAGGTAAATAGACAAGGTGGATAGGGTAAATAGACAAGGTCTTTTCCCTGGTTTGGGGGAGTCCAGACTAGAGGGCATAAGTTTAGGATGGGAAGGGAAAAACTTAAAAGGGACCTAAAGGGCAACTTTTTCATGCAAAGGGTGGTGTGTGTGTGGAATGAGCAGCCAGAGGAAGTGGAGGAGGCTGGTAAAATTACAGGGCAATCCCCATATCTGCAGAATAGGTTTCCACAGTTTCAGTTATCCACGGTTTACTGTGGCCGTATAGTATTATAGGGAACCTTCCAGAACCAGGGAGATGCCAAGAAGGTAAATTTCCCATTTAAATGTATACATTCATTCCTATCCATGGTTTTGAGCTTCCGCAGTGGGTCTTTGAATGTATCCCCGTGGGTACGGGGGCCGCCTGTACAACATTTAAAAGGCATCTGGATCGGTACGTGAACAGGAAGGATTTAGAGGGATAATGGGCCAAGTGCAGGTAAATGGGACTAGACTAAATTTAGGAGGTCGGGTCAGCATAGACTAGTTGGACCAAAGGGCCTGTTTCCATGCTGGACATCCGTAAGACTCTATAACATTAGTCTGGGTTTCTGGATTACTAGCCTAGTAACATTATCACAACTTCACCACCTTGGCACATAAGTACCCATAGCTACATAATGCTGAGCCTAGCTGAGTGTATGATCTTTCCCATATAAAACGCAAACTGGTGGAGAACTAGTCATTAACAAGATTCATGGTTTCTACACACTTCATCCTTTTCCTAACCACTTGTTTCTATTTAAATGTGCACACAAAAAGCCACATATTGCTTTCTGCTCTCAGTTAACGATTTGAATCACACCTTGTCTTCTCTTTCATTTCATGTGCCGAACATATTTAGGTTGTGCAATATCAGGATGAGGAGAACCACTTTCCAAAAAGGTTCTATCATTTATCTTGACCCTAGCAAGCACCACCTCAAAAGGTCACATGAAGGACAGTGTAGAGGAAAGACTCTTTACAGACGGTTGTTCCTAAGGTGGCAAGTTATTACCTCTGCTTAGGCCTCAGATGTAGACTTTAGGGATATGGCTACTGTCACATCCCTGATGGGAAGATTACACTGGAAACCATGGCCCACTATACCACTTCATCACCAATGTGTAAATGATCAATAAAAATCACTAAGGCAGTTACGTCACCTGACTTTGACCATTTAGATATAAGAAATTTACACCATAAAATCCCTACATAGAAGCAGGCCATTCAGCTCATCAAGTCAATGCTGAGTCTCTGAAGGGCAGCCTGCCCAGACACACGACACATCCACGTAACCATAGCTTGCACATCCATGGACACGATGAGCAATTTAGCATCACCAATTCACCTAATCTGCACATCATTGGATACTCAGTTTCCTCTTACAGTCCAAAGGAAACCCACACAGACACTGAGTATGTGCAATCTCCACACAGATAGTGGTGTAAGGGTGGAATCAAACCCAGGTTCCTGGTGCTGTTAGGCAGCAGTGCTAACCACACAGCCACCTGGTTTTCAATGAAAACAATAGCTTATAACAACAAATGTATCCTTTAAAATGTGGTAAAAGGATTCATCACAAAAAAGTAACAAGTTATGCAAATCAAGAGTTGAAGCTTTAGTAGGGGATCACTTTGGAAATATTGATCACAATTCCGTAAGTTTTAGAATACTCATGGACAAAGACAAGAGTGGTCCTAAAGAAGAGAGTGCTAAATTGGGATAAGGCCAACTGTACCAAAATTCAGCAGGAGCTAGAGAATGTAGATTGGGAGCAGCTGTTGAAGGGAATCCACGTTTGATATGTGGGAGGCTTTTAAAGATAGGTTGATGAGAGTTCAGGAGAGATATGTTGCTGTGAAAATGAGGGATAGAAATAGCAAGATTAGGGAACCATGGATGACAGGTGAAATTGTGAGACTAGCCAAGAGGAAAAAGGATGCGTACATAAGGTCAAAGCAACTGAAGACAGCCAAAGCTTTGGAAGAATATCGAGAATGTACGACTGATCTGAAATGAGGCATTAAGAGGACTAAAGGGGTCATGGGATATCCTTAGTGAGCAGGGTTAAGGAAAACCCAAAGTCTTTCATTCATATATAAGGAGCAAGAGAGTAACTAGTTAAAGGGTTGGCCCACTCAAGGACAAAGGAGGAAAGATATGCATGGAATCAGAGAAATTGGCTGAGATTCTTAATGAGTACTTTGAATTGGTATTCACCGAGGAGAGGGACATGGCGGATGTTGAGGTTAGGGATAGATCTTTGATTACTCTAGGTCAAGTCAGCATAAGGAGGGAGGAAGTGTTGGATATTCTAAAAGACATTAAGGTGGACAAGAAAATGGGCTTATCAGTGACAGGCAGCTTAGTTTTGTGCAGGGAAGCTCATGTCTCACAAACTTAATAGAATTTTTGAAGAGGTGACAAAGTTGATTGATGAAGGAAGGGATGTAGATGTCATATATGTGAAGATAAGTGAGGTGTTTGATAACTTTGCACATGGCAGGCTGATGAAGAAGGTGAAGTTGCATGGGATCCAGGGTGTTCCAGCTAGATGGATAGAGAACTGGTTGGGCAACAGGAGAGAGAGTAGTACTGGAAAGGAGCTTATCAAAATGGAGATCTGTAACCAGTGGTGTTCCACAGAGTTCCGTGCTGGGACCACTGTTGTTCATAATATTCATTATTGATTTGGAGGAAGGTATAGCTGGTCTGATTAGCAAATTTGCAGATGACATTAAGGTAGCAGATAGTGAAGGGGACTGTCAGAACTTATAGCAGATAGATTGGAGAGTTGGGCAAAGAAATGGCAGATGGAGTTTAATCTGGACAAATGAGAGGTGATGCATTTTGGAAGATCCAATTCAAGACTGAACTATACAGTAAATGGAAAAGTTCTGGGGAGAATTAATGTACAGAGAGACCTGTGTTCAGGTCCATTGTATCCTGAAGGTGGCAATGCAGGTCGATAGAGTGGTCAAAAAGGCATATGGCATGCTTTCCTTCATTTGACGGGGTACTGAGTACAAGAATTGGCAGGTCATGTTACAGTTGTATAAGACTTTTGCTCAGCCACATTTGGAATACTGCATACAGTTCAGCTTGACACATTATCAAAAGGATGTGGACACTTTGAAGAGGGTGCAGAGGAGGTTCACCAGGATGTTGCCCAGTGCTAGCTGAGGAGAGATTGAGTAGGCTAGGATTATGTTCATTGGAAAGAAAGAGGTTGAGGGGGGACCTGATTGAGGCCTACAAAATCATGAGAGGTGTAGACAGGATAGATAGCAAGAAGCTTTTCCCCCCCCCCCAGAGTGGAGGACTCAATTGCTAGGGGTCATGAGTTCAAAGGTGAGGGGGAAAAGTTTATACAAGATATGCATGGAATGTTCTTCATGCAGAGGTGGTGGGTGCCGAGAACGTGTTATCAGCGGAGGTGGTAAGGGCAGGAATGATAGCGTCATTTAAGATGTATGTAGATAGATACATGAATGGGCAGGGAGCAAAGGCATACAGATCCATAGAAAATAGGCGGCAGGTTTAGATAGAGGATCTGGATCGACGCAGGCTTGGATGGTCAAAGGGCCTGTTCCTGTGCTGTAATTTTCTTTGTTTAAGCCACGAAGAGAGATAGTTGGATGCATTCTCACAGATTGAAGGAAAGGTCAAAGTACAGATTATATTGATGTCTGCACACAAAACATGGAAATCAGTAGGCCTAATATAGAGATTGGTCAGCTCAAATGGTCTTGACAAGAGTACCCAATTATGAATTAATCTTAACTGTTGCCAAAAACAACCGAGCACAGACATGCATTATGCACAATCAAACTGAATATTGAGGTAGCAGAATCAATTTCTACTGATGAGATGAAAATAGTGATGGGTAAGCACACGATGAAATTTGAGAACTAGAGAAACCTGGAGCATGCACTGAATCTTGTGGTCCCTCATTTTTGCTTCCTTCAGTTCATTGGGAAAATAATGAAAGTGCACCTTCTGTTCACAGAGCCTTGCACGATTCTCTGACAATAGTGAATAGTAGACTTGGAGAGGTCACCTGCTGCAACCCTGAACATTTTTTTTGCATGGAAAAGAAGGGTCTCGTAATCTGTGCATGCCCTCATTTCGGACTCCTGCTAAACATTCAAGAAACATAGTTCAGTGCCTGAGTCAAGAGCCTAGCATATTAGGCATACCTGTAATGGCCCAGGAGAGTCAGCACCGATGGTTGGGTGGGTTAAACCCCTCCAAAATTCCAGCAGGAAGGAAACCCAACGTGACCCTGTTCATTTCTGGTTTTTATGGCAGCACATTCCAAGGATCATGAGAAATTCCATGAAGATGACAAATCAATCATTTACATATCCCATTTGGTGTGGCTTTAACCAGTAAGCATATGAATTTCTCTGAGCCAGCTGGAATGTGTCTGTAGATGGGTACATTATGAACTCAGCCAATGAAGCTGTCAGGCTGCAAAACCTGCAAAATAGTTATACATCCCCTTGAGAAAAGAGTTGTGCTTACAGAACTTCCAAGACTCTGAATTTTAGCATTTAGAAAATAAATTTTATCTGCATTGGACTTTGCTCACTTTGATGTGCATTTCCACCTTGCCTGTTTTCTTGGTCATATGGATGAGTTTATGCAGCTATATTGTGGCTCTCTGATGAGGAACCACACTAGCACCAGTAGCAGCACCTGCAACAAACTTCCCATTTAGCCACATTTCAGTCCACAGGACCAAGGTGGATGGTTCAAGGAGGCAATAAAGTGTGCCAATGAATGCATAGGAAGAGGATCCTCAACAGGATAGAGTAGCAGTGTCTCAAAATTTCATGGCGGATTATTCCTGTCAAGACATCCTTCTAAGAGGGTCAAGTAACCATGCAATGAAAGTACTCACCAAGGTTACCACAACTGAATTTTTCATGTCTTGCTCCATCCAGGGATCTGGGGTGACATATTTACTATCCACAACAGTTTCTCCCAAGTAACAGAGGTTGTTTTTGTTAAGTGTCTAATTTACATCTACTTTGACACTTATGCTTACAGGTCTATCATTTTGACTTGGATGAATGATTCCCACAGGGGGCAATAAATTGCATAGAACTTCCCCTGAGAAGGGGCAGTGAGCACATTCTTGAAGTATTGTGGACCACATTGGTGTGTAGGTACTTCAACAGTACTGTTAGTTAGGGAGAACCAGGAGATTGGCCCAATAATGATGAAGAAAGAAACTTATTTGGAGCAGAGTTTGGAGCTAGTGGCCCTTTCAATGCTCAATGGCCCTTGTTCTTTTCATTAGAAGTTATGGATTTCAAAGTTGTTTTTGAAGATGCTTTAGCCAGTTTCTGTAACAGATTTTATAAATCTGTGCCACAGCGTACTGGTAGTGGAGGAAAAAATTGTGATGGAAGATTATGGATAGTGTGCTGAACACACAGGCTGTTTTTACACCAGTGGTGATCAACATCTTCGAAGTTGTTGAATCTGCACTCATCTAGGGAACTAGAGAGTATTCCATAATATTGGTGACTGCTCTGATGCATTCATACACCTTTGTTCAATCCACACTGTTGATTGTGTGATCAACAGCAAATCTTGATATATAGCTTTCTATTCTTTTGCAAAGTTACTACTCCAGGTACATCCAAACCATGGCCGGAAATAAAAGCCACGTTAAATTGCATTCATTTATACTGAATTAGAACCACAGTCGGTTTTGCAGGATTAGATTTTGGTGTGCAAACTCAGAGGCTCTAACACCAGCCATCAAACAATGACTTGATTTGCATTCTGGGATTGGTTCTGTAAGTTCCTGATACGTGCACCTGATTTCTTTATCCCAGCTTGGAGCTTGTTGGGAACTGCAGAAATGAAAATACCTTTCATGGGCAGCCAGTGAGTATGGCAGTTTTTTTTTGTTTGGTTTGGTTCATTTGGAGAGAAGGCAGCCAAATCTTCAACTGACCCCATGCACAACAGTTTCACATCAATCAACAGGAATCTCGATTGGTGAATTAACACACAGGGGCAGGAGATCAAGCTGCAATTAAAGGTTGGGTGGAGGGAATGGGGTCAGGGAGTAGCCTGTGTTTGCAGAAAGTTTCCAGACTTCTCACTGGAATAGGGTTACTTGTCATCTGAGACGGAACAAGCCGAGAGTGTTATTTGTAAAATTAACAGCAATCTGTACTTCATCATTTGGGCAATGTTTTATGCAGACTTTCTATTTCAAGCATTCCCATGCCTCTCACAAGGCCCAGTGAGTAGGTAACATTTTCATGAAATGCTCTACATTTAAAAACATAGCTTTCCTGTATATTCAGAATTTAAAGTGTGAACATTAATAATTAAATACTGAAATACTTACAAATCTGCTGTTTCATACTGATACCCACTCCACATCCCCACTCAATGACTAAAGACAGACACCATCAAACCATTACCCACCACCACCACCCCACTTCTCCCAATTCAATAATTTTCAAAGCTGTCAAATTGTGCACCCATGGGAGTTATACAAAGTCTGAGGCATAAAAAATGGAGTCGTACCTGGACAAGTTTTGGGTAACCTTTCACTGTAGTGAGAAGCTGAGGTCCAATTTTCTGCTTGACACTTCCAGAGTCCACTTCACCTAAATATAAAACCCTGATCCATGGCTTAACATCATTCTCTCTCTAAAACATTATATTAAATTCAAACATTTAATGGTCACTGTTGGACAGGTGCTCCAAAAAGTTAAATTCTTAAATTCAAACTCACCTTGCACATCTCAACTTTATGTGATGTGGGTACAGGGGAATGGACGTATGCTTAAAATAGATTCTACAAAGACAAAGATTCCTCATATCCTTTGAGAAATAAAATTCAGATCAACTGATTGAAAACTCCTCCAAATATTTAATGCTTCTAAAGAAAAAAAAAATTCCCCAAAGGGTGTGGTCATATTTGAACACTACCTAATCTGCAGTTGCTTTCATAAATAAAAAAGTAGGAAATTAATTCTAATCTAACATTTGGTCAATATTGCACTTATTAAAGTAAGCAAATCAAAGATCAAAACTAAATTTACAGGATTATTTTTCAGCAATTTTGGGAACTTGCTGCTAGCTAAAAGTTATTTTTTAATCTTTAAAATGCACTTATATATTCTTTGGGACACCAATGAGAAGAGCACAGAGACAAAATAAAGTGATTAATACATTAATGAACTAGACACTGAAGTTCATTTTGTCTGTAAGATAATTCTTAGACTATTAGAGGAAATTCTTGGAGGAAACCCACGCAGACACGGGGAGAACGTGCAAACTCCACACAGTCAGTCGCCTGAAACGGGAATTGAACCCGGGTCTCAGGCGCTGTGAGGCAGCAGTGCTAACCACGGTGCCACCGTGGGCGGCACTGCTGCCTCACAGCGCCTGAGACCCGGGTTCAATTCCCGCCTCAGGCGACTGACTGTGTGGAGTTTGCACGTTCTCCCAGTGTCTGCGTGGGTTTCCTTCTGGTGCTCCGGTTTCCTCCCACAGTCCAAAGATGTGCAGGTCAGGTGAATTGGCCATGCTAAATTGCCCGTAGTGTTAGGTAAGGGGTAAATGTAGATGTAGGGGTATGGGTGGGTTACGCTTCGGCGGGGCGGTGTGGACTTGTTGGGCTGAAGGGCCTGTTTCCACACTGTAAGTAATCTAATCTAATCTAATCTAATCTCATCTCAGGAATCTGTAACCACCATTGAGTTGTCTTTTCCTGAACATTTAGCCTGTGTTATCTGGAATGATCTTCCTCCCAGTTGTGAACATTGGGTTATAAGATAAAATGAAACCAATACAGCAAGTCAGCCAAGATGTTCAAACAGATTCCGATGAGCTATTGCCACCTCATTAACAACCTACTGTATAGTTAGCATTTATGAAGGATCACTGGACTCAAAATGTTAACTTTGTTTTCCTCACTATAGATGCCGCCAGGCCTGCTGTGTTTTTCCAGCACTTCCTGCTCTTGTTTTGTTAGGAGTTACATGTTTAATTCATGTATATTCCCGTAACTCACCCCCCACCATTAGCATGGAGAAGCATAATTTTTTAATCATGACATGAAAATGTTACACTGATTAAGTGAATCCATTCCTAATTGTGGAGATGCTTGTCCTTATTTGTAAAATAAATAACTTAACATGTTATACTTGACCTCATTTTCCCAAGCAGTTTCTTGTGCTGCCTTGCAAAATATAAGAAACAGATGAGTACATGGAATGAATATAATTATCGGATTCAAATTAGAAGGTGTTGCTATCATTATACCCTATATTTAGGTCAGATAATAAGACACTCAGCACTGAGTATTATCCAACACAGAAAAGGCATAGGATCCACTTACTTGAATGATTGATGCCACTGAACCAAAGAAGGTAGCACTGCAAAATTATACTGTCATACTTTGTATTAATAGTATGTGACCAGTTTGTGAAAACTCAACAACTAAAGCTTTACAAGAAAATGTTGCCATTTATTTTCAATTATAACACACTAGATAAGTCAATCCTGAGCAAACTTATTTGTTTCCCAGACAAACAATATAGTTTATGATAATCTACCTTAGGGAGCTATGACATTGGTAAAGTACACACAAAATTTTAAATTACAATATTTTGAAAACATAAAATTCGTGGCTCTTGAAAAAAAACCAATTTATTTAATAATTTGACATGGGAATCAAAATGGTTATTTAAAGCCATGAAGAATACGAAGTTAAAACTTGCTTGCTTAAAATTTTTCAACTGAGAAACTGACTTCATACATGTTGTTACTATGTTTGCAATAAATGTTAATGAGAGATTCTCTTGTTTTTGCACCTGACTTTATTCTGCAATTTCAAGTCACACTGCCGAAATTGCATAAACTGTATCAGCTAAGCAAAAACTATGCTGAAAATTTCTCCACTCATGTTGTAGTATTTAAGGGTAACCTTTGCTTTTCACCTCTTTATTAGAGCAGCAGGCTACTCAGGCTGATTAAAAAAAAAAGCCAAATTTTCATTCAAAGCAAACAAGAAGTGGATCACACTAGATTACACTAGATTAAATTTCAGCTTTACCACAAAAACATTGCTCTTTATTTCCAATGCTTTAACCCTATGTAAGTCTTGAGCAAACTTACTTGCTTCTCAAACAAAAAAGTAGTAAACTCAATTCAATTCCAAGATACAAAACAAACAAGAAAACTGACAATACACAAGATTTGGAATGCAAAACTTGTTAATCTAATGTTATTTTTGGAGAGAAAGTTTCAAACAACCAAAAATTAAGAATCTACAAATAAATCTTACAACGTTCATAATCTTTAGCAATTGGTTAAACAGTTTTTGGCAACATTTTCATTATTATAAGTCAACTTCTATGGTTATCTGTAATTTCCATTGATTATAGGAGTTTGGTCGGGATCAAATAGTACTATCTATCTGTGATGCAAACGTTTACCTATACACACCTAGAGGATATCAGTGACCTGCTGAAGAATAAACTGACACCAGTCATCAACAAATTCCACAACTAAATGTTCACAACATATCCATTTGAGAGACTACAAAATTTATTGTATTTAATGAAAGAAGGATATTGAATTAACTCTCTAGTAGTAGCAAAGGCACGGATTTTGCTCTTACTATGACCAGCCATTGACTTTCTTTGGTTCCTTTTCTGTGGTACATATTACCTTCACTCTACAGAAGTTGTTTCATGTTACCTGACTCCCAAGATTTCAACTAAGCTATTTAAAGCAAGACAAATTATGGAAAAGGAGATTGTCAACTTAAGTGGGGCTAGCAGCCTGAAACTTCAGCTATGAAAGTTAAGGTAAATACAAAAGTGATTACATCTAAAAAGCTTATCAGATGTTCCAAATAGATGACAGGCCAATGCCTGAAAGTAAATTATGCTCAACATTGTTATTATTGAATCAACAGTAAAAAAAAAGTTATCGGAATCAGAAAAAGTCCTTATGAGCTTTGTGAAATACAGCTGGATAAAAACAGCATTTAATTCCTATCCCTGCCAAATAACTTTCTGGAGTTAGCCATTTCTATAAGTAGTTAGATGAACTTTTAGCACAACAGTAAAATGCCTAGTAGCATTTGTTACTCCTTGTGCACTAGATGGATCAGAGGTACTAAACCTGTGCAGACATAAGTGCCAACTGCAGCTTGTAGTGAAGGTCAGATATTGGGCGGCACGGTAGCACGGTGGTTAGCACTGCTGCCTCACAGCGCCAGAGACCTGGGTTCAATTCCCGCCTCAGGCGACTGACTGTGTGGAGTTTGCACATTCTCCCCGTGTCTGCGTGGGTTTCCTTCTGGTGCTCCGGTTTCCTCCCACAGTCCAAAAATGTGCAGGTCAGGTAAATTGGCCATGCTAAATTGCCTGTAGTGTTAGGTAAGGGGTATGGGTGGGTTGCGCTTCGGCGGGGCGGTGTGGACTTGTTGGGCCGAAGGGCCTGTTTCCACACAGTAAGTAATCTAATTAGTCCAAGCTGAACAGTTTTGAGCAAATTCCTTTCCAACAAAGTATCAAGTAGTTTCTGCACTAAACCTAGTGCTGAAGAACCTGATATTTTATTTGTAGTCATGGAAGACGTTGATATGAACAGGGGTCAGAGCCCCAAGATATAACTGGTGTTTTTTAGCTCACAATTCCAAATTGTGTTTTATTAAAAGGCAACAGCTCAGCTACAGGGACAAAATAACTACTGGTATAAATTCAGTTGGCCATTGGCAAAACTTCTGCATGAGACCAACATAACACCTAAAGGTGTCAAAGAAACTTGAAACACGCTATGACTACAGGGCTGACAATTTACTGTTCAATAATAAGCCACCTCCTGCAGGTTATGCTCCAAATGGCTGACACATTTTATGTTTTTCTCTTTGAAGAATACAAACAAAGGCAGGGGCTTAAAAAAACAATTTCAACTCTACTGGATTGCGCCATTGGAACTGAACATTCTCATGTCGACCAGCCTGGGTTCAAATGTTAGCCTGCAGCGAAAGTAATGGTCAAACAATTATCACTTAGTCAATGTCTTTGGTGCAGAAAAAGATCCCTCTTACTCCAAGGGCTACAAGTCAACTTTTCCAATCATTTTTCTCTTTTTAGACTCTCCACTCACTTCACACTAGTGCATAAACATGTTGCAATGGTATTTCCTACATGTACAAATTAAGAAGCTTGCTCCTTTAGTTAATTTGAGAAAGGATCCTTTAAGACATGAGCACATTTAGACCTGGGAGAAAGATATCCACAAGGGAAGAAATCCTCCTAGAATTAACCTTGTTGCAACAAACCAAGGGACGGATGCTTAGAGAATGGGAGTCAGATCACCATTCCCTTAACAATCTTGGACATCCCATCTATAACTATAAGAAATTGGGAAACCTCACCCAACAATATAATCAGGATTCATGCCAAAGGATGCTTTCTTTTCTAAGTGTTAGTTCATCTTATGATTGTATAACAGACCCCATTTAATATTTGGTAAGGTCACAGAGGTTTTTGAAATTTGCTAGAGTTTTCTTTTCTAAAATGTTTCCTGCTAAATTACATGCTAATCACAGAAGTCGTATTGTCTAGGAAGCATGTATATACTGGCTCTTCAATTGACCATCATTACCTTGCGTCAATCTGCTGCTTCTGACAAAAGACATGACAGTACTCATCAGGTTACTTGGGAAAACTTGCAAGAAAAACATAGATACCCTTAGGGTATTCAGATGAAGGACTAATCCTGCTGGTAGAGACTGAATGGAGACTAAGCTCCAAAAGTTTCAGGGAACTTGGTTCAAATGAACAGAAAAATCTTGTAAGATTGGCTACATTATATTAATTACTGAGGTTTATGAAGAATAATATACATGCCAACAAAAGTGCAGGATAAAGCAGGGATGACTGACAATTCCAAAGGATTCAGTACCAGCATAACTCAAGCAGTGATGAAGTCAATGAAGCCACATAAACATGGAGCAAGATTAAACTTCAATCCATTGTGTAACTGCTTCCAGAACAGAATAGAGTAGAATAGAATAGCCTGTATTGTCACATGCACGTGAATGAATGCAGTGAAAAGGTGTAATGTTGCCTCTCAGCACCATCTTGGGTACAGAGTACATAGTGTTGTTACAAAGTGAAAAAAAAGGTTAGTATGGGAACAGAGTTTAAAATGTTCAGAATTACATTAGAAAGTGACCATAAGTACTTAAGTTCCAGTCCCTCTCCGATATGAGTCCGTGCCCACCTGCCCCAACACACAAGGCCACTCTACCTTCACATGCCAGCCTCCATCAAGGACATGCTCAGCTGCTGCTCTAGCTCCAGAGATGAAAGTCATGAGAATCTTTTTTATAATGCTAAATGAAAACCATAGATTGCCGATTGATAATACTGGATTACACAACTACAACAGTATGCTTCAGAGTAAGCCTCAAGAATATAATATTTAATAGTAATTTAAAAGTAAAATTAAGACAAGAATATATAATCATGACTATGTCAAACTAAGAAGAACTTGTCCCAACCCTTTTGAATATCATGGTTATCAATCTTAGGAAGAAAAACCATTATTAAGGATGTCTAATTCTTATCTCTTGGTTTCAGGAAAGGTAACAATTAAATAATTTTCAACAAATGTCTGCTCTTTATTCAAGCAATTGGCAGAATATTTCTTAATACTAATTGACTTCTTGTTAATTTCATGCAGGGAGTTGAAACCAGGTAAGATTTAAGGCAAAATGGTGCAGGAAACCTAGTTACATCTGAACGAGGACACAGTCATCATCCTTTCTCTTTTCAAAGTAGTATGTCCCTATATTCTGAAAAAATTCCAATGAATATATTTTTAAAGGGAGCTGCATTTTTCAATGTCACTCTGTAGGCAGTGGAGGTGCTGGTGCAGCTTCACTGGAGTTTGAAGAATGTAATTACAGCATATTATAATTACAATGGCTGTTTGCAAAATCAATTCAAACATGGGAATTTAACATAGTAAGGGATGACAAGAGCTGCATAAATGTAAAGCAATTAATATATTATTGATTATTTAGATTGGCAAATGAGAGGTAGCTTGACATGAGCAACATAGAACATTACGTACATTAAATATAGACTTGAATTCTGATCTATTCACTCCAGAAAGTTTGAGAGCCTTACTTCAACTTTGAATCATTATTTTTCTAGTTTTAGAGTATGTGATAAATGGAAATAAAACAAATGTAATTGATGTCACTCACTAGAATACAAAGAAAATCAAGACTACCTCCGCTGCTCAAGTCTCATGCCGTTTTATCCACAGCATCATTACCACTGTTCAGCCTTCAATCGCAACACATTAGCATGCACTCACGGAGGTGGCATTAATGTTTTAAAAGTTGCTTCAACAACAATTGAGAAGGTCATCCTGTTCTTTATTTTGATAACTTATTTGAAACATAAAAATAATCACTGCCAGCAACTCTAAAATTGCTTTCACTGGAGGGTCAGTTAATTCACAGTAATCTTTTCTTAACCCTGGAAGGGAGGAGGAAGTTAATAAAGAAATCTTGGGATTCAGTAGCAGCATTGCTTTCAAAGACATTTGCAAGTTTACATGCTGTGTGTTACAGGATGTTACCATGTTGAGGCTCTATAGCTGAGAATGATTGGTATTGGATGCTGCATGAAGTTACACTTCAGGCATCCAATGGAAAATGCTATTGCACACCATCAACCGCATGAGACGTTATTGTGTTCAAGTATAATTTTCTTCTGTTTCTTTTTCCTTTTCATTCTATTGCATCTCTTATTCCAAACCAAGTGTTCAGTTTGGTACGTTTTCAGGAATAGCACCAAAAAAGAAATTTTAAAATATTGGACACATTCCTTTAACTTTTCTAAGTAAACCTTATTGACTAATAATAAATGTAGATTAGGTTATTCAACTGCAGCGAACATTTATGTGGCAAGTCTATGAAACCTGTCTTTTTTCATGTTTTAACTCTTTAAAAATTATTTGAGATTCTTAGACACTGTAAATTTCAATTACTAAGGAAAAACAAGAGATGAATGAAAAGAACTTTTTTTTTGCTACAGAAATTGGATTGGCTTGTTTGGCCAGGCTTTTCCACCTTCAATTAATGAGTAAAAGAATAATTCTGAATGCTTTCCACGTAGAAGGAGGAAATTTGCTTGAGGTGGAATGTTTTTGGATGTTAATCAACTGCAAGAGCTCCGGACACACTTATAAGCTACTTATCATTGACTCATTCTTTCCATCAAGTTAATTGGAAGCGCAAGAAATATTACTTCACAAAGTAATCTTTACACTTGCATGGAAAGCACACTATAAATAAGATTTAATGCAGTGACAGATAATTAAGATTAACGACCAAATTGTTAATTACAATTATAATGACAATTCTACAACCAATACATAGCGATTTCAATATCGCTAATTTGCTGTTCCATCACGCAATATTTTGAACTATTTCCTTATGTTGCTAACGATATTTTATCACCAGGGAAAGGTAAATTCGTCGACAATTACGTGAAGAATGACGCGTGGTTCGCCCACTACCACCCCAGGTATTTTCTAGTTTGTATGTGTGGAGGTAATGGAGATGCAAGATGATGCGACCAATAAAACTACCTGTCCATCCACGGGAATGCGGTATTTACGAAACTGTCGCACTCAAGAAAGAGAGAGAGTGAGTGAGTATGCGCGTCCACACGGGCGAGCGACGGTCTGGGGTAGGTGATGCTTTGATCTAGGAAGGCGAAATCTGCCTCCCGCGCTGCACCAGGTGTGTCTCTGCCAGGGACAATTAGCTGGAGCCGAGCCGCTCGCGCCAAGTTACCTAAGGCGCAGGAGGTGCGCACCTGAGAGGAGGCGGGGACCCGCGCCCACTGTAACCTCCAGGACACAGGGAGCGTCTCTAACTGGGGGCTCCTCTATGGCACCAAACTCTTTTTGCCTGGAAACCAGGAGCAACAAAAATAAATCAACGCCTCTCTCTCTCTCTCTCTAACCAAGAAGAGGCAGCTGGGGAGATTGTCAGCAGTGCACGTCAAAAACACTCGGGAAAGGTAAACAAACAAACAAAAAATACATTTACACAACAAATCCATTTTTCTCCCAAGCTGGTAATATTGTAGCAATGCACCTGGGATGTCAAGTTTCCAAATATATTACGCAGATTTCAAATCTGATGTTCAAAAACAAAAGGTTGGGGTTTTTTTCCATTTGTTTCCCCCCGATTTTTTTTTTCAGCAGTGTCTCGGACTTACCTCCTCCAGCCTTGACCTGAGCGGGTTGAGTTGAGAGTTTGTCACTGCCCACCTGGAACGTCCCCCTGCTCCGCATCCCGAAGATGCTCCCGAACAATTCTTACCCACTAAACCCCCCCCCCCCCCCCTCCCTCCCTCCCTCTCAACAGAGCGAATATAAGAGACTCCGTCAAAGCAAAAGTTTGGCTGCGCTCTCTGGAGTATAACATGGCCCACGCCCACCTCTGTTTGATTTTGTAAAGCAAAAGACTTTTAAGGAACAGTTTCAAACCTTGTCCAGTTAATGAACCGATTTCAAGGATTTGAAGCCAGTTCCGTTTACAAAACACATGGGGGTACATCTTTGTGAATATAAAGTAACCCAGCTAACAATGTTAAAGAAAGATGCTGTTACATCTTTCGCACCATGCTGTTACGTGCCCTAATATTCACACACACATTTCAGAGCTGTTCCGGGATTAGCCAAAGCACTCTAACTAGCACTAATTTTTGCGAAAGGTCGCAACTCATTTGCCGGTGTTGCCACCGGTCGAGTCGCCTTGTGCATAAAACTCGTGTTAATTCCAAGTTACTGAGAGCGCTCGCTTACCCTGAAAGTGGGAGCCCACCACACCCGGAATCCTTGATCTTCCACAGAGGCGCTACACCAAAACGGAATTTTCGCGGGGGAGAAAGAAAACGTTGGGAATATGAAGTGGAGACCTCGGGTGCCTGCCAGAATGTCTGTTTCGTCGGTGCTCTTCAGCCGGTTCCTGTCTACCAATCCTTAGAATTATTTCTCCGTGAGAGAGAGCGTGAGCTAAGGACGCGCTCGCCCTAAAGATGACAGACGCCAGTGCACCGCGCACACATTGATGTACTTTTTTTGTTTCCGTTGGATGCAAACATCTCTATGGTGAAGCCAGGGGTGGGAGAGAAAGTTTGCCAGAGGAAATGGTGGTATTCACGTCCGATTTAGCACCTGTGCCTTCGCTTCCCACCTCCTAGATCTGAAAGAAGCGAGAGGCTTTGCGACTGAGCATTTCCAGCGTGTGCCAGCAGGAGGTACTTCAGTATTCCTGACAGGTGACCAACACACACACAGCCTTGATGTAGCAAGCCTTGTAAATAACTAGAGTCCTTTAAAGCATTGCACGGGTGAATCGAGCCTCCACTGTTCAAACGCGAGAAACACTGCAGTTCAGGGCAGTGATTAAAGTCCGAGAATTCCCACACCGCCCCACTCCCCGGGCCCATTGAAAGATGCACTGTGGATTTGCATCGATAATAGTCCTGCTCTCTAGCGCCGTGCTGCAATTCTCAGCACCAAGTGTTGTGGAATTGCGCCCCACTCCGCTCAACAACTGCCCTTCACTTCTGGTGCGGCTGGCTATCTCGCAGATCGAGTTTGACTCCGGCTCGGTGTGTTTCTGAACAGCGTCCATTGAATGCACCGCCTGTTTCCCACCAGGTCATGTGCCATCAATTCGCAAGAGGCTCGCTGCTCCCGACACACGGCGACTCGAGTGATGAATGAAATTTCCCGCAGGACGGCAAAATGTGACTGACGCTATTTCAACTTTTGCTCATTTCAATCGACCTCAGAGCAAATGGAATTTACTCCCTTTCCGGCACTGGGACCGGTAACGGGGCCACATTTCAGCTCAACTGCTGCGTGACATGATTTAAACAAAAAAAAACTCTATAACTTTAGGAGTGCTGTCCTTGCTTACTGACAGTAGCCAGTATGGAACCACTGCCAATACTGCAGTTTAACCATTTCCAATCCAGCGATTGTAAATACAGAACGGTGTTTAAAATCCAATTCCTCCTAAGGGGAATGTTTGCTCCTAACACTAACATTGGTGATTGACTGCCACAATTCGCTGTACCCATGGATTCGACCCTGCTTTCGTTTTGGGCACGCTGTCTTCGCAAAAGCGTCGTGACTTTCTACCGCTCTTCCGCAGTCAGTAAGAGAAAACGCAAATTATTTGCCAACAACCAGTGCATTAACCTGGCAGCTGGGATTGGAGCTCATCAAGATTAACTGATCAAAACAGTTAAAAAGATGGTATGGGTGGTCCTTAGAGCCAATTATGCGAGTTAGAGGTGGACTGAAGTCTACAATAATATTGTTTGTGTCTCTAGGTACGAGTCCGGTTGATTAAAAGGTGATAGTGGGAGGTTAGATACCACAGGAACCTGTCAGAACAATCAGATCTTAATTCCTCACACAGCAATGTATTTGAGGTAGAGTGATTTTACAACGAACTGATAGATTCTGAGGACTAGTTTTTCTCCTTTCAAGAAAGAAGTTTTTTTTGGATCTGGAGATTTTTTTGGCCCATGACTGACACAATGAGCATTTATTTTCTTTAAAGCTCACAGTAACTGCTGTCATGAGCATAGAAGGATTTTTCCCCGGTGTGAAGGCATTAATAGAATTCATTCGAGGACATTTGCCACTTGTGGAATAGCTGAGATTTTGGAACCAGAGTGATGCAAGGTGGACAAGAGTTTTACTTTTTTTAAAGAAAAGTATACATTCACGCATTTATCAAATTATCATAGTATACTGATATAATGTAGGTGTGTATATCATACCAAACATGGGTAAATTCCAACTCATAGTGCTCAAAATGCACAATTTTTTGAAAGCATTTAAAGTGACAAATGAATTAATATTTGGATATGGCTTTGGTGCTGATCAAATCTCGAGTTTTTAAATTTCCATTCAATAATACTTGATTTCTTCGAAAATAATACAGTACCCCTGAAATTCCTGGACTTAGGCTAGCAATGCTAAGTCATCTACCCACCGGGCAGAATGCAATTCTTTCAAATCTTTGCTCCTTTTCTACCATGAAGGCAACAAAAGCCCTTCTGGGGATATGAATTTGGATCTTGTACCCCCTTATTCTATCCTGATACAACTCAGAGAATGAAAGACAGGTTGATAATCCTCATTACTTCTGTGCTTCTTGCAGTGATCAGAAGAATATCTGCATGATAGAAGACCTTTTATCATATAAACTTTGGAGTGAAGACC
Source organism: Chiloscyllium punctatum (assembly GCF_047496795.1). NCBI lineage: Eukaryota > Metazoa > Chordata > Chondrichthyes > Orectolobiformes > Hemiscylliidae > Chiloscyllium > Chiloscyllium punctatum. The sequence goes on from NC_092776.1 coordinate 52,074,964, forward strand.
TAATCCTTGCCCCTGAGCAGCAATTAATCATAGAACTGCTTAAAAAGATCTTTCCTTTATTTACCAACTAATGCCTTTCCATCCCAAAAAGAATATCAAGGTATTGTTCCTAAATTTGTTTGAAAACTGGGTGATCAGAGGTACTATAAATTATGTAAATTGAGACACTGCTCCCATTACAAACAATAACCTATCCCATTGTCTTGGACCTACAGCAATGCTATTCTAGATTGAGTTGGCAACAGCACACCATTGCTTGTGATATTTTATGGTCTTTTATTCAAAATAGATCTCAATCCACATGATTGTCTTGTCTTGAAACTGCTCAGGGGAACAAAACAACATGCAAACATCAGCCAATTCATTTCTGGTGTATTTATGGTGACTTGCCAGTTGTAATTTGTGTAGGCATGTTTGTAAAAGATTCTGGTTCAATGATGAAAATAATGCAGTTAGAGTTTGATTCCAAATGAATGAAATTGAAACATGTGGAAGTTGTATTGAATTTGTGAAATTAATCTTTGTAGTGTTTCAAACTGAGGTTCCCCAGTCCAATTTTAGTCAGTTCAAGTTCTATTGCACCATTTTTGTCCTGAGCTCACTGGGAAAAAAAAGGCAATTTCAACAAGCTGATTGAAACCTCAACCTGCACATATATGGGTGTGTTGATGCCAGATTTTATAATTGTGTTTGATCATTGGAAATCGTGTGGATACTGCAATGTTATTCTGCTCCTTTCCCTTTCAATAAGCAGAAAATAAGACTGCTAGACTATATTGGTTAAAATATTTGATCAGATTTATTTACAATTTAGAAGTACACGTGCTGTAAGATATTAATGAACTAAAATTATAAAATGTCTAAAAACAATTAAAAAATGACAAATTAAAATTCATCCACTAGGCATTAACTTGACAGAATAGGTCAGTCCCCTGTTTTATAACCTACTCTGATTTTGATTTCTGTCTCTTGATAGATGTAAAAACTATGCCAATTCTATGATACATCACTAATTTGCTCTTCCAAGTTATCATCTGGCCACTCAAGATGAAAAGTTACCCATCCAGTTTCCTTTTCTGGTTGTAAGCAGCAAGGCTATTGGATGTATAAATTAAATTTGTCCATTTGAAAATCTGGAAGTGCATTATTATACTCACACAGCAGAAATGTCAGTTCAACGTGGATTTGGGTCCATCTCATGTAGGTCTAAAGATTGCTGAAGTCTTATTCAGCTAAGGACCTTTGAAATTAGTTCTATCAATCACCTCTGGTCAGGGGGCAGAGTGTGAAGGGATATTTTCATGAAATGTGTTGCAGTTTGGCGAATACTGCAACTTTGCGCATATATAAAATTCTGATTCTCCTGACTGCAAATGCACTTTACATCTACCATATACTTCTAAAATTATTGCTGATCTGGGTCTTCAAACCCATCTACCATATTGATTTTTTTTAAATGATCCCCTCTTATCTCAAGTTCACCTCACGCATTCTCAGATTATTGGGAAATGAATCCTTCCAGCCCCTACCAACACGTCCACTCCCACCTACGCCCCCCACCCCCTCCATGCCCACACACAAATCATTATGTTATTTTCTTCTTCCTGAACAATGGTAATCTAACCATATCTATACCTTTCATCCCACCTGACCAGAAAAAATTCTGAGCTGCAATTGTTCATAAATTGATTGGAGTGTTTATCAATCCAGTAGTGGTGCACTGATCCTTTTTACAGAATAGCTCCACTTGATCAGACCATAGACGTTCTGTTGCTACTCATTCTCAAATCTGGTCCTTTTCTCTAACTATTACAGACCAGTTAGTCAAGATCATCGAGGTGTCCACACACACATCACTCCTCACCTTTCTGTTCAGTTATTTTCCTTCCCCTCTGACACACTTTCCAGTAAGAATGGCTTCCTTCATTCCACCTGCCCTACACCCATCCAATGTTCAAAGATTGTGAGAAGATTTGTAGTTCAGATGCTCGTTGTTGTGGTTCTGTTCGCCGAGCTGGGAATTTGTGTTACAGACGTTTCGTCCCCTGTCTAGGTGACATCCTCAGTGCTTGGGAGCCTCCTGTGAAGCGCTTCTGTGTTGTTTCCTCTGGCATTTATAGTGGTTTGTCTCTGCCGCTTCCGGTTGTCAGTTCCAGCTGAACGTTGCAGTGGTCGATATATTGGGTCCAGGTTGCTGTGTTTGTTGATACTCAAACTACTGGACTTATGCCTCACAACACACTTTACATTCAACAACCAAATATATGAACAAATCAACGGCACACACATGGGCTCACCCATCTCTGAACTCAGCAGAAGCTGTAATGCAAAGATTAGAACAAACAGTCTTACCGCAAATTCAACCCAAACTCTGGGTCAGATATGTGGATGACACCTTTGTAATCGTTAAAAACACAAAAATAGAAAACACACACCGGATCATCAACACCACACTCACAGGAATCAGAGTTACTAGAGATGAAGAAAAGGACAACCAACTCCCATTCCTAGATGTAATGGTACAGAGAACACCGAATGGAGAATTCACCACAAAGGTATACAGGAAAGCCACACACACAGATCAAGTCCTGAACTATGAAAGCAACCACCCCAACACACACAAAAGAAGTTGCATCAAGACATGGTTCAAAAGGGCCACAACACACTGCAGCACACCTGAACTGCAAAAAGAGGAAGAAGAATACCTCTACAATGTATTCACCAAAAACGGATATCCTCGCAATTTCATCAACAGATGCCGAAAGGAAAGACAACGGAGTGAGGACATGCCACAACCCAAAGGACTAGCCACATTACCATACATCAAGAACATTTCTGAAATGACAGTCAGACTACTACGACCACTAGGACTCATAACAGCACACAAACCAACAGCCACTCTGAGACAACAACTCACCAGGACAAAGGACCCGATACTCAACATGAGCAAAACCAACGTAGTGTACAAAATCCCATGCAAGGACTGCACAAAACTACATAGGACAAATAGGAAGACAGCTAACGATCCGTGTCCATGAACACCAACTAGCCATGAAACAACACGACCAGCTATCCTTAGTAGCCACACACGCAGGTGACAAGCAACATGAGTTCGACTGGGACAACGCTACTATTATAGGATAAGCCAAACAGAGAACAGCCAGGGAATTCCTAGAGGCATAGCACTCATCTACAGATTCTCTCAACAAACACATCGACCTGGACCCAATATACCGACCACTGCAGCGGACAGTTGAAACTGACAACCGGAAGCGGAAGAGACAAACCACTATAAATGCCGAAGAAAACAACACAGAAGCACTTCACAGGAGGCTCCCAAGCACTGAGGATGTCACCTGCAACATCTGCAACGTCAGCAACACAAATTCCCAGCTCGGCGAACAGAACCACAACTACTTTTCCTATGTTCTATGCTGTCTTGTACCATTTAGCCTACTTCAATTTGAAGAATGAGTCAGCCAGCTAGATTGTATTAATTTCTTCCTTTGGCAAATTTTATATTATCTTTTGCATGTATATGTACCTACTAATCAATCTACCATATTGCTGAGTACATCACTGAGTAGCAATGGAAAATTACCGTAAGACCAGCCCACCCTACATCCTGCCACATTGCCATCCCTCTTCTGTTCAATACATTCCTTTCTTATTGTTCTCTTTTCTCTCCTCCCCATTCTCCCCTCAACTTCTCTAACTGACTGCCTATGCTTTCCTTCCTTTTCCTCACTTTATTGCTCCCACTTCTTCTCGAACTCTTCTTTTTCTCTCTGCTCTTCCTCAGCTCTGGATTCAACAAGGGTTTCTTCACATTGGTAAGTTTTAGAGTAAGTCAGAAACACTTTGTACCTGTCTATCTCATAGAACCTCGCAGCACAGAAGGAGCCCATTTGATCAATTGCATCTGTGGAGGGTCTTTGAACAGCTCGTCAATCATTCTGACTCTCCTGCTCTTGTAGCTTGGCAATGTTTTCCTTTTTCATGTCTGTATCCAATATCCTTTTTAAAGTTACTATTTAATCTGCTTCCATTACCCTTTCAAGTACAATATCTTGTTCCATCTTATAAAGACTTTTTTTTTCTAAACTACAAAGTATGTTCTGCATTATACTTTCAGGGATTTTAAGTTTTATTACATCTGGATCTTTTAAACTTGTGTCATAAAATTTCTTTCAGTGTCAGAAGAGCTCAAAAATGTTAGATGGAAAGAAGTTCTGGTATCTGCTGTTGACTTGTGACTAATTGTAAATTATTCCACAGTTAATGAGTAGAGGTCCTATTTTTCCTATTAATTCTTTATTTATAATACATCTGTGATCATTTTTAAAAATCTGATCATGAATCATAAATGGTTTTGTTTTTTTTTTAAATCTGTGTTTTCCCTTCTTCAAGTTATTGTTGTTATCTTCTTAAGTGCAAGAATATAAAATTGTAGTAATAAAAGTGCAATAACAGGAAGTCTAATACAAAAATACATATAAAATCTCAATCATCAACAATGCATAACAGGAAATAAAAACTTTACAATCAAATTCATAAAGATTCCTTTGACAGTATCTTGCAATCCCTAATACCTAGAAGGAAAAAAATGCAGCAGATATAGGGAAACACCAGCACCTGCAAGTTACTCATGAAGTTAATTTGCCACCCTGATTTTGAAAATGTATTGCTGTTCCTTCAGTGTCACTTGTTCAAAATCCTGGAACTCCCTCCATAACAGTATTGTGGTACACATACATCATTTGAACTGATGCAGTGGTTAAGACCATAAGATGTTAGAGTAGATTAGGCCATTCAGCTCAAATCTACTCTCCCATCAATGAAATCACAGACAAGCTGATAATCCTCAATTCCACTTTTGTTTCTACCTCCATAACACTTACGAATTACATATCTGCCTATCTTGGCCTTGAATACACTTAAATGACCCAGCCTTGATGGCCCTCTTTCATAAAGAATTCCAAGGATTCATGACCTCTGAGTTAAGAAATGTTCCCTCATCTTTGTCTAAAATCAGCAACCCTTTACTCTGAGATTATGCCTTCTGATCCTTGGGGAAACGAGTTTTCTGCATCTTCTCTGTCAAGACCCCAAATAATCAATAAGGTCTTCTCTCATTCTTTTAAACTCCAGTGAAACTTCTAATGAAACTTCTCTGGACTACCTCCAATGCCAGTATATCTTCTGTGATTCATGCACAAAGACCCCCAATTTGTTCTGCCATCTTTTTCAATTTAAATAATATTCAACTCCTCTGTTCTTCTTGCCAAAGTGCATAACCTAACATTTTCCAACATTACATCTGCCTGCCTATGTTCATTTGTACAGTTTTGTGTCATTCTAAATATTTGTCTGCCTACTTCCTTTTGTGTCACCTGCAACCTTGGCTTTCCTTATCCAAATCAAACTCTGGCACTTTTCCAGAATCTTTAGGAAGATTACCACCAGTACATTCACCATCTCTGTGACTGTTTCTTTTAATATTCTAGGGTGCAAACCATCAGGTCCAAGAGACCTAGTGAACGTTAGCTTCATAAGTTTCCTGAGTACTTTTTTTTCTCTAGTAATAGTTATTGTGTTGATTTTTTTCCTCCTGAACCCCTTTAAGAAACATAAAAACTAGCATCTGGAGCCAGCCATTCAGCTCATCGAGCCCGTTTCACCATTTAGTATGATCATGGCTGATAGTGTATTTCAATGTTCTATTCCACTTGCTCCCCATACTCATTGATGCCTTTAAATCTTAAAAAAATCTCTTTTTTGAATATATTCTGCAACATGGGGCCTCCACAACTTCTGTGGCAGAGAATTCTATGGCAGGATCATTATCCTTTGAATGAAGAAATCTTTCTGCATCTTAGTCCGAAGTGGTCTACCCCATATTCTGAGACTGCTTCCCTGGTTCTCCATTCACTCTCTCTTTGTTTAGCCTGTCCAGCCCTGTTAGGAGCTTATACATTTCAATCAGATCCCGTCTCATCCTTCTAAAGTCTAGTGAATACAGACCCAGTCAAACTAATCTCTATTATCCACCAATTGTGTTGTAAATCATTTATTTTGCTGAATATTTACATAAATTTAAGTAAAGAGCTATTATTTTTGCCTTGTTTAACTTTGTTTCCCTTTCACCTTATTTGCTGCTATTTTTATATTTGTATACTTTGTTTCTTCCTGTCCCAGTCTGAGTATCATTATCAAAATAGTTGCCCTTTATTTTGAAATCTTACGTAAACCACCACCGCTCATGAATCCACTGCTTCTAATTAGTTAAAATTCTTCTCTATAGCCCAGTTATTCAGATCATCAGGATGTGGTTCAAATAAAGCCTATCCCACACAAACAGCTTCCAGTACCCGTGCTGGTGCCCCAGAGACTGAAACGCATTCCACCCACATCAATCTTTAAGCTGTATATTTAACTCCTTCAATTTATGTACCTAATTCCAGTTTACCCATGGCTCAAATAGCACTCCTGAGATTATTACCTCAGAGGTTCCACGTTTTAGTTTAGCTACTGACTGTACAAAATCTTTCAGCAGAACCTCCTTCCAAGCTTTATCAATATCATTGTTATCAACATGCACAGTGATGATTCCTCTCTCACATTGTGTTCCTTTATGACACCAGGCAGGCAACACAGCCTTTGGGACTGACAATCACGGCTGCAGAGTTTCTATTCCACCGACTGTCTCCTATTGCTATTATGTTCCTATTTCCTCCCCCACTTGTCTGTCCCCTTGTACCTTGGTGAGTTGACTTCCCCTTCCTGCAGTCCTCATTCTTGTCCATAAAGACAGCTCACCACCAACTTCTTGAGGGCAAATGACTTGGGCAATTAATGCCTAGCCAAATGGTGTCACCCACATCCTACAAATTGAAAAAAAGATTAAGGTGAAGTCCTCTTTGTAAACACAGTTTGTAACAGTGTAGTTATGAGTTCTGGCCAACAGATAGCAATCTGGAGCAACTTTCTCACATGTCCCTCCTAACATTCGTGCTATCTTGTGCCCAAAGTAACTTCTCAAATACTTTACTAGTTTAAATGTATCCTTGAGTTACAGAATTATTTAGAAAGGAAATTTCAATTATATTTTCAGTTTTAAAGAAACCTCAATCTGTGTTGGTTATTCAACATCAACAAAGAAACATTTTTGCTCAAAATTTCTCCTTTCCACAATCACTATCTTAGTACACACTAAACATTCTTCAAATAAAAGTTTTTGCTTCAGCTAATCAAATTCTGAAGAACACAGCCTAGTGTATTTGATGAGAAAACCAGAGGAACTACCTATTTAACCTCATGATCACCAAATTATCTGTTGCAGATTTGTAAATGTATTTTTTCATTCTTGGGATGTGGATGTCATTGGCTCTTGTGGACATAGTACTGATATGGCTAGTCCAGTTGAGTTTCTGGTCAATGGTAACCCCTTGGATGTTGATTTTGGAGGATTTAGTCATGGTAATACCATTCAATGTCGAGCGGCAATGGTAATGTCTCCTTTGTTGGTGATGAAAATAGCCTGAAACTATGGGTTTCTTGATACTTGTCAGCCCAAACTTGGATATTGCCCAAGTCTTGTTGCATTTGGACATAAACTGCTTTGGGTATCTGATTTGTTGAACACTGTTTAATGAACATTGCAAAATTTAACTTACGGATTGAAAGTCAGCCTCAGGCGACTGACTGTGTGGAGTTTGCACATTCTCTCCATGTCTGCGTGGGTTTCCTCCAGGTGCTCCGGTTTCCTCCCACAGTCCAAAGATGTGCAGGTCAGGTGAATTGGCCATGCTAAATTGCCCGTAGTGTTAGGTAAGGGGTAAATGTAGGGGTTTGGGTGGGTTACGCTTCGGCAGGTCAGCTTGGACCTGTTGGGTCAAAGGGCCTGTTTCCACACTGTAATGTAATCTAATCTTAAAAAAAAGTCATTAATGAAGCAGCTGAAGATGGTTCGGTCAGGAACACTAACCTTAGGAATGTCTGCAAAAATGTCTTGGAGCTCAGATGACTGACCTCCAATAGCCATAACCATCTTTTTTTTTAATGTTAGGTATGCTATCAACCAGTGTAGTTTATCCCCAATTTCCACTGACTTCAGCTTTGGTTGTGCTCATTGATGCCTTCCATTTGATAATCTTCGTAGGAGTGACCACTGCACAATGCTTGTGGAGACACAGTCCAATCTTCATGCTGAAAACAACCTTTATCAATTTGTGACAATACCTCCAATCTAAATGTTTCCAGAAATCCACTCATCAATGTTCAGTTGGGACCCACCAGAACTTCTCAGATCCAGATCCAAGCATGTACCAAAGATTTGAATTTCAAAGATGAGGTGGTGGAGACCACCTTTGACGTCAAGCCAGCATTTGACAAAGTGTGACATCTCGGAGCCCTAGTCCAATTTAAATCAATGAGAATCAGAGCAGGTGTCATATTCAGCACTGAGGAATATAATTGTGTTGTTGACATCCCAGTCTCAGGTTATCATCACAGAAATTCCTCAAATCAGTGCTCTGGGCCCAACCATTTTCAACAGATTCATCCATAACCTAATGCTGATCATAAAGTCAGAAATAGAAATGGCATCATCTGTGAAGAAAAAATAGATTTAATGTTTTAAATCCAACGACCCTTCTTCAAAACTGCTTTAACATTCCTTAATGCCAGGGTTTAACTTATGAGTAGAGATTACACAAATTAGACCTGCTTTCTTTCAAATTTAAAGGGTTAAGGGATAAGCTGATGATAGTCTTCAAGATATTAACAAGAAAAGAAGTGTAGATAAAGATGAACTATTTGAATAGATTGGGGACTATAAAACTAGGAACATGGTCTGAGAATTAGGGCCAGACTATTCAGGAGAGATGTTAGGAAGCAAAGGGTGGTAGATGTTTGGAACTCTCTTCCACAAATGACAATGGATGTCAGATCAGTTGCTAATTTTAAATCTGAAATAGATATTTTTTGTTAAGCTAAGGTATCAAGGGAAATATATATTTTTGGTTAAACAAAAGTACTAAGGATTTGGACCAAAGGCATGTATATGGAGGTGGATCAAAGATCAGTCGTGATTTCGTTGAAAGGGCTTGAGGGGCTGAATGGCCCACTCCTCTTCCTATGTATCCATGGTTGAAATAGAAAGGAGGGGTTTATTGTTAGAACATCAAATGAACCAAAGAATGAAGGAGAACTGAGGGGGAAGGGGCAGGACAGCTCTGAGAGAGCATGAGGTGGTGCTGATGGAGAGAGGGATCGAAAGTGTGCAGGTGGAGGTGCATAACACTGAATGCCGATCTCAGGATGCAGCGAATGCAGCTGTCTGAGGGGTGTGGTACATCACAGAGATATCTGCATTCCTGGGTGGATTCAAAATATAAAGATTGAAAGTTCAGGTGGAATCCACATGGGGTGAATTGGAGCCGGAGGCAGTTACTGAGGAATGAGATGTGGCTGTGGAAGGGAGTTATTTTTTGGCAAATGTCTTGTCAAACACTAGGAGCAAAAAAGTAATGATGGTGACCTAGAAGAAAGATTAGAATGGCATTCCTGTCAGAGAGCGAGGAGCAGAATCTCTTTAAGATGGGCATACTTGAAAGAGATGTGGCAGAGAATTAAACACTAAAATAAAACAAAAAAAACTGCAGATGCTGGAGACAGAAAACAAACAAGAAAAAGAGCCTGCTGGAGAAACTCAGCATGTTTTACAATATCTGTGCAGAGGAAACAGAGTTAATGTTGCAAGCCCTGTGACCCTTAAGAACTTGTTCTTAAATATTACATTTAAATTGAGTAAATAAATACACTTTTCATGAAGGAAAAAGTAAATCCTGAGTATGAGCCACCATCTTATAGCAGATTAGGGGTGGAGAGGACAGTTTGTCTCCTGAAATCCAACTAAAGCTACTTGAAGTGTAGGTAACAAAGTGCACAGATCAGAATTTGTTGATGCAATGCTTCATTTAAAACAAATTTTTAAAGGTTATATTTCATAAACTTATTTTTAAAAAGCAATTAATTCATATTTAAGTGTTAAAGCTATTTTTATGTTTTTTATTTTCAGTAACAGGGAAGCATTTCCTACAGAACAATTAGGTGAGGCTTCGTTGGAGATGGACCATGTGCTTCGGAATGTCTCTGCTCAGTATTTTGCTCATCCATAAGGCAATGGATGTTCAGTAATTTGAGATTATTACTCTAAAGTAGCATTGGTCTTATATGTTTTCACGGGTCATTGCAAACATTTAAGGATTGTAACCCAATGAGTAAGAGAAATTATGGTCTACAGTTATCCAAGCAGAGAATTTATAGAACTGGCTACAACTCTACGACAGATTATGCAGCAGTCCATGCATATGCGTATGTACAGCAAAGCTTGAACTGTAAAGGAGCAAGTTTTTTTTATTCTGCACAAATCCTAATCAATAACTATCTACAATCTATATTTCTAATCAACCTGTTGAGAGAAGTTCTTACACAATTCTGGAGCAATTAGCACTTGAGCCCAGGTCTCTCAGTTCAGGGGTAGAGTCACTACCATCATGCCACATGAGCTAATGACTGCCAGACTACTCAGACCCCTTGGCATCATGGTAGCCCTCAAACCCACCAACACAGTAAAACAGCAGCTAATGAACCTGAAAGATTCTATACAAGCTATCCAAGAAAACAAGCTATACGAATGTCATTTACAAAATACCTTGCAAGAACCATAACAAACACTACATTGGACAAACAGGCAGAAAACTAGCTGCCAGGATACATGAACATTAACAAAAAGACAATGACCCACTCTCACTAGTATTTTTACATACAGATGAGGAAGGACACCATTTTGACTGGGACAACACATCCCATCCTAGGACAAGACAAACAGACATACATGAGAATTCCTGGAAGCATGGCATTCCAACCGGAACTCTATCAACAAACACATTGACTTGTATCCCATTTACCACCCCCTGAGGAAAAGACCAGGAAGTTACATCACCAGAAGAAATAACATTATCACAGGAAATGACATCGTCAACCCAAACACATAAATGGAAAGCCAGCCATACCACCAGCACATCATCCAGAGGCTCACTGCTGATGTTACCTTGTATGGTGATAAAATGTCTGAAAACAAACCTTCCAGCTCAGCAAGCAAGCCTACATCTATCTCCTTAGGGTCCTAAAACCCTGACACTAACGATAAACTGGAAGATAAATCAGAAACAAAATACTATTTTTATTTTTGCCCCTAACATTAAATACCATCTAAGACAAAACAGCCCCTTTGATAAACACCTCATTCCCTAAATCAAATATTAATTCCTTCTATAAGAGATACTACACTTGCAATATCTACCATCAGCTAGAGACAACCTGCTCTAACTCATGAGGCATTCTTCAATAATGTCTTTCAAATGCACAGCCGCTGCCACATAGAGCACAAGAGGAGAAAGCCCCTGGGAACACTACAAACTGCAAGCTTCCTCCTAAGCTGCTTATCATTCTGTCTTGAGAATATATTACCACTCCTTCATTATTTATTGAGGCAAAATCCAGGAACTCCCTAACTAGCAATAGTGCGTGAGTACTTCCATCACACAGTCTGCAAGACGACTATTAAATGGATTATCAACTCATTTTCAAGGGCAATTAGAAATAGCAATAAATTTTGGCCTTGTCACAAATCACCATATTCCACGATCAAAAGACAAAAACAGTCAAACTCCAGTTGCTTTCAAAGATATCTGGGGAGAGAAAATGGAACCTAAGGTTTCACATAATGAGTTGGTACTTCCTTCAATTGTTTAGTTTCTGATAATGAATTGGTTGTATGCTAGGATATTTTACATATCACAACACCAAGTGAGCTAAAATTATCCAGTAAATGTATTGATCTTTTCACAAAGTTACGAATCAGATGATGACAAAGTAAAAGAAAAAATATCTTTCCTGCTTTATTTCACAAGCAAGAATTGTACAAAAAAATTTACATTCATGATGCTATCTCATTAGATAGATTATGAAAATTTCACGACATTCACTGTTTCATTTTAATAAGTACAAAATGTCTGATGTTTTTATGGCAGATCCTGGTAGAAATAGGAATAGACTTTGTGCATATAATTAACATACTGACATTACAATTCTACTGCATGCGTCGATGTAAGATGTTCTGATTTTAAGCAGGTTTGCTGTTTTGTTCAGACACTGATTTAAACTGAATGCTTCCACATACAGTTTGTGTATTTATGGAAGAAATACAATTAGAATTGGGGTGATATGGTGGCTCAGTGGTTATCACTGCTGCCTCACAGCACTAGGGACCCAGGTTCAATTCCTACAAAATTCTTCAGGAAGGGCTTATGCCCGAAACGTCGATTCTCCTGCTCCTTGGATGCTGCCTGACCTGCTGCGCTTTTCCAGCAACACATTTTCAGCTCTGATCTCCAGCATCTGCAGTCCTCACTTTCTCCACTGTAGAGAATCTAATCTTGTAAATTCCCAATGCGTTACTTTGGAACTCAAGCCTTCAAAATCAAATATATCCTTGTCCAATTGCAACTTCCTTCATCTTGCATTAAAACATATTACTTGACACTTTGATCATATTTGCAGTCTTGTGATTAAAAACATTAATATTCAATCCATAATTTTCTACTGTTTCTTTCCTATTTATGCATGACCCTTAGACCAAACCTGCTTTCTCAGGTAGAAGTCTGTAGACCTCCAACAGCTTTATTTTTCAATTTATGTGGCAATAGATTTAGAATTACTATTGATTTTAACAGGATAAACTAATTATAATGACCTTTGAGCTGCCTTAGTTGTAGGGTAATGTCATACAAAAGTCCAAGAAAATTATTCCAGTTCATAAGTTATGGTATAAATCCGCTGCAAAATTTACTAGAATGTCTGTACTGGGGAAATGAGATATGACATCACAGACTATAATTTTATTTATCTTTAGTTACTGGGTTACAATCCTTTAAATTTTCAATGGTCCATGAAAACATGGAAAACCAATGCTACAATAGAGATAATGATCCCAAATTACTGAACAGCTATTGCTTTACATTAAAAAAAACTAAGCAGAAATACTCAGAAGCACATGGAGCAGCTTCATTGATACTTCAACTTATTATTCTGTAGGATATTCTTTCCTGTTACTGACAACATACTATACAAAAATCTGAAATAACTTCAACATTTAAATCCAAATTAATTAACTGATTTTTAAAACAATTCTGGAACATCCCTTTTTAAAAAATCAAATTACATTGTTTTAAATGAAGCATTGCATCAACAAAGTCTGATCTGTGCTATTTATTACCTGCACTACTAAGCAGGTTTAGTTGGATTTCAGGAGACTACCTGTCACCCCACCCCTAACTTGCTATAAGATGGTGGAAAAAGTGAGGACTGCAGATGCTGGAGATCAGAGCTGAAAAATGTGTTGCTGGAAAAGTGCAGCAGGTCAGGCAGCATCAAAGGAACAGGAGAGTTGATGTTTTGGGCATAAGCCCTTCTTCAGGAATGAGAAGGGTGTGCCAAGCAGGTTAAGATAAAAGGTAGGGAGGAGGGACTTGGGGGAGGGGCGTTGGAAATGCGATAGGTGGAAGGAGGTTAAGGTGAGGGTGATAGGCCAGAGAGGGGGTGGGGGCGGAGAGGTCAGGAAGAAGATTGCAGGTCAAGAAGGCGGTGCTGAGTTCAAGGGTTGGGACTAAGAAAAGGTGGGGGGAGGGAAAATGAGGAAGGTGGAGAAATCTGCATTCATCCCTTGTGGTTGGAGGGTTCCTAAGCAGAAGTTGAGGTGCTTTTCCTCCAGGCGTCATGTTGCCATGGTCTGGCGATGGAGGAGGCCAAGGACCTGCATGTCCTTGGCGGAGTGGGAGGGGGAGTTAAAGTGTTCAGCCACGGGGCGGTTTGGTTGGTTGGTGCTGGTGTTCCAAAGGTGTTCTCTGAAACGTTCCGCAAGTAGGCGGCCTGTCTCCCCAATGTATAGGAGGCCACATCAGGTGCAGCGGATGCAGTAAATGATGTGTGTGGAGGTGCAGGTGAATTTGTGATGGATATGGAAGGATCTCTTGGGGCCTTGGAGCGAAGTGAGGAGGGAGGTGTGGGCGCATGTTTTGCATTTCTTGTGGTTGCAGTGGAAGGTGCTGGGAGTGGAGGTTGGGTTGGTGGGGGGGGGGGTAGTGTGGACCTGACGAGGGAGTCGCGGAGGGAGTGGTCTTTCCGGAATGCTGATAGGGGAGGGGAGGGAAATGTATCCTTGGTGGTGGGGTCTGTTTGGAGGTGGCAGAAATGACGATGGTGGCGCAGACTCAAGAATTGTTTTTTTCCCTTCATGGAAAGTGCATTTATTTATCTAATTTAAATGTCATACTTCAGAAGCTATCGCCGTGAGTTACTGGTGGATGGAACCAAGCAGGATTTTCACAGTTTAAAAAGTACTCATTCATTTAGAATCAGGATACATATTTTGGACATTATAGACTTCAGTTCCTCGAGGAATAAAAGTTCTTTGAAAATGCCGTTTTATTAGGTCAATAGGCTAACTGTTCACAGGAGGCAGTAATGACAGAAAACTACGAAAAAGGAAATGATATATTTGACAGGAAATGTACACTTTTGATAAAATCTGAAATATTGTGATGGAGGGTATGTTTTCTGCTCTCGGGTATGACACAGGCAATAGCAAAAAGTTGTGTAAATATGAAAAGAATGGAAAAATCAGCATCTCGATGTTGAGGAAAATTATTTGTGACTTTGAAATTGCTGGTGGGTTGGTTGTTGGAGGAAATCCTGACAGACAGGATTGACATATATTTGGAAAGACTGAGTACAGATAGTCAACGTGGCTTTGTGCCTGGGAAATCCTGTCTTACGAGCTTCATTGAGTTTTTTGAAGAAGAAACAAAGAGGATTGATGAGGGCATAATGGTGGATATAATCTATATGGACTTCACTAAGGAGAACAACAAGGTTCCTCTGGTACACTGGTTAGCAAGGTTAGATCACATGGAATAGAGGGAGAACTAGCTATTTGGATACAGAACTGGCTCAAAGGTAGATGACAGAGAGTGGTGTTGGGGGGTTGCTTTACAGACTGGAGGTCTATGACCAGCAGTGTACCACAAGAATCAGTGCTGGGTCCACAGCTCTTTTGTCATGTATGTAAATGATTTGGATGTGAACATGTGGGGTATGATTAGAAAGTTTGCAAATGACACCAAAATTGGAGGTGTAGTGGACATCGAAGGTTATTTCAGAGTACAACAGGATATTGATCAGATGGGCCAATGGGCTGAGCAGTGGCAGATGGAGTTCAATTTAGATAAATTGAGGTGCTGCATTTTGGAAAAGCATATCAGGGCAGGACTTCCACACTTAATGATAAGGTGTTGGGGAGTGTAGCTGAGTAAAGAGACCCTGGAGTGCATGTTCAGAGTTCCTTGAAAGTGGTAGATAGAATTGTGAAAAAGTTTGATATTCTTGTCCTTATTGGTCAGTGCATTGAGTATAGGAGTGGCAGGTCATGTTGTGGCTGTACAGGATGTTGGTGAGGTCACTACATGAATACTGCAGGCAATTCTGGTCTCCCTGCTATAGGAAGTATGTTGTGAAACTTGACAGGGTTCAGAAAGGAGTTACAAGGATATTGCCAGGGTTGGAGGGTCTGAGCTACAGGGAGAGATTGGAGCATCCGGGGCTGTTTTTTGTGGAGCATTGGAAGCTGAGAGGTGATCTTATAGAGGTTTATAAAATCATGAGGAGCCTGGATAGGGTAAATAGACAAGGTCTTTTCTCTCGGGTGGGGGAGTCCAAAACTAGAGGGCATTGGTCTTAGTTGAGAGAAGAAAGGTATAAAAAGGACCTAAGGGGCAGCTTTTTCAAGCAGAGGATAATGCGTGTATGGAATGAGCTATCAGAGTCATAGAGTTCTACAGCACAGGGATAGGCTCTTCAGCCAAACCGGTCCATGCCAACCAAAATGTCCGTTCATGCTAACCTCATTTCCCTGCACTGGGCCCATATACTTCTAAACCTTTCCTATCTATGTATTTGTCCAAATGCCTTTGAAATGTTGTTAATGTACCTGCCTCAACCATTTCCGCTGTCAGCGCATTCCATATGTCTACCATACTCTGTAAAAATGTTGCCCTTCAGGTTCCCTTCTATAATTTCACCTCTAACCTTAAACTGATGCCCTCTTGTACTCGATTCTCCAACCCTGGGAAAAAGACAGAGTGCATTCATTGTAAACATGCCTCATGATTTTTATATGCTTCTTTCCCCTCAGTCTCCTTTGCTCTAAAGATAGAAGTCCTAGCTTGTCCAGCCTTTCCCTATAACTCAGATCCTTGAGTCGTGGCAACATCCTTGTAAATTTCGTCTGCACTCTTTCCAGCTTTATAACTGCACTCTTTCCACCTTTCTATAGCAAGGTGAGCAAAACTGAACACAATACTCCACATGCACCTCACCAATATCCTGTACAACTGAAATATAATTTCCAAACTTCTATACTCAATGCTCTGACTGAAAAAGGCCAGTGTCCTAAAAGCCTTCTTCACTGGCCTAACTAACTGTGACTCCACTTGCAGAGAACTGTGCACCTGAACTCCAAGGTCCCTCTGTTCCACTACACTCCTACCTTGATTTGACTTTCCAAAATACACACCTCACACTTATCTATATTAAACTCCATTTGCCATTTCTTGGCCCACTTCCCCAGCTGATCGAGGTCCTGCTGGAATTTCTGACAACCTTCCTCACTGTCCATGATACTATCTATTTTAGTGTCTTCTGCAAATTTATTAATCATGCCTTGCACAATGTCTTCCAAATCATTGATATAGTTGACAAACAATAATGGGCCCAGCACCGAACCCTGAGGCATTCCACTAGTCACAGGTCTCCAGTCTGACAAGCATCCTTCCATTATTACACTCAGCTTCCTACCATTAAGCCAATTGTGTATTCAATTTGCCAGCTCCCTCTGAATTCCATGCAATTTAATTTTCCAGAGCAGCCTACTGTGTGGAACCATATCAAGTGCCTTCTGAAATCCATATAGACTACGTCTACCACTCTGCCCTCATCAACCTTCCTGGTTATTTCATCAAAGAACTCTAACAAGTTTGTGAGGCATGATCTCCCATGCACAAAGCTATGCTGACTACTTCTAATTAAATCTTGTCTTTCCAAATGTAAGTATATCTTATCTCTCAGAATCTCTTCAAGTAACTTACCTACCACAGATATTAGGCTTACTGGTCTATAGTTCCCAAGTTTTTCTTTGCAGCCTTTCTTGAATAAGGCAAAACATTCACGACCTTCCAGTCTTTCAGGAACTTACCCATGGCAAACGATGATGCAAAAATATCAGCCAGGGTCCCTGCAATTTCCTCTCTAGTGTCTTGCCATGTTCTTGGATATATGAGGAAGTGGTGGGGGCTGGTAAATTACAACATACAAAAGATAGCTAGATGGGTATATGAATAGGAAGGCATTAGAGAGATATGGGTCAAATGCTGGCAAATGGAACTAGATTTATTTAGGATATCTGTTCGGCACGCACGAGTTGGCCACAGTGCACCCAGGAATGCACATACATCTCATGATGCATGTATGGATCTTAGCTTACTTTCATAGTGTTCTTTCACTTTGTTCTTCCTTGTATACTTCATATTGCTTTCATTGCTTTCCAGGGAGTCATGGAGGGTGGGGTCTCGGTGGAATGCTGACAGTCGAGGGGAGTGGAAGATGTCTTTCATGGTGTTATCCTGTTGGAGGCTGTGGAAATGGCAGAAGATGATCTCTTGAATGTGGAGTGTGGTAGGATGGTAAGTGGGCTCAAGGAGAAACTCTACTGTTGTCCTGACAGGCTGGGGAAGTGGGTGAACGCAGAAGTTTGGGAGATGGATCAGATATGGTTGACCACAATGGGAGGACACAGAATCATAGAGACCCGACAATATGTAAACAGGCCATTCCACCCATCAAGTCCACACTTACCCTCCCATACCTCCCAACCAGACCTACCACCCCTGTCCTATCCCTGCATTTCCCATGGATAATCCACCTCGCCTGCACATCCCTGGACACAATGGGAAATTTATTGTGGCCAATCCACATAGCCTGCACACATTTGAACTGTGGACTTTGGTCATGTCAGAGGCAAGCTGATGGAAGGTGGCACCATCAGGATAAGATGGAGAAACTGGGAAATTAGAATGGAATCCTTGCAGATATATTTATAAAAGTGCAAGGTTATTTACAATTATGTCACCTACATATCCTCAATAAGTATGTTTCCCTTTTCTTTAGCACTTTCTATTTTTATTACCATATATGAGTGTTGTGCAGTGAAATCTCTCATGCTAGCCAGCATGCTGAGAGGAATTCTGAGGAATCTTCTTTTGACCCTTCCATTACCAGAAACCTTTCAAAGACCCAGAGTGTGGGTAGAATGCTGAGTTGCATGAGCATTCATAGGACAAAGTTGATTCTGCAAGAGGCAGCACTTTCTGCAGATTTTCTCAGCACTATGAGGAGATTGGACATGTGATTTACCTTTTGTACATATGTCAACATTGAATGGCAGTGCATTCTGTTGAAAAGCTGATCCATAACATGAACTGTTCCCTGCAGAGGTGTGCTGAATCATCACTCACTCCATAGTCTGACTCACAATGTGGGTGTAAGTATGGAATGATTTGTGCAAGCCAAGCCCTAGCACAATCTGTGCACCGTGCATTTAGTTTCAGTTGTGTCCAAATCGAAGTGCAACATCTTGGCTGCGATCATCAATACAATTGTTGAATGATCCAGGTTGTCTGAAGTTACCTACAGTCAATGAGTCAGTCTCTTGTGAGAGATTAGCTATGCTTGACACTTACAAATTCTTTGAACTTTCAAATACTTAAAAAAAGCTACTCATTTCTCATATGGGTGTGACTCAACCAGGTGGGACAGTGAAAATGATACTAGAATAGACAGTTGACATGGTAAGCAAAGCAGGTTTTTAAAATTGCAAGATTATTTATAATACTATGTTTCCTGTAGCACCTCCTCCTCTCCCTCCCACTATGTCTCATGTGTAATCCTGATTCTGCAGTCTGGATGAGTGGAGGGCCCAGCCTGTAGTTTGCCTAGAAGACTTGAGAGTCAGAGAAGGGGAGTGGGATGTAGTCCCTTGGGGTGTTTGGTCCGGGACAGCACAAGCTTGCTGAGATCATCCTGTCCAGATGCAAGCTCACCTCCTTGGCTTAGACTTGTGCAGACTTCAGCAACGCAGACCAGGGAGAGTGAGGAGCCAGCACCTCCGGTGTGGCCTGTGAAGAAACTTCTAGGGTCCTTTGTTTAGCTCCTCCTTCCTGTCTACTGGAGAAGAAGGAGCATCTTCAGTGAGGTTAAGTTCCTTGTCTCCCTCTCACCTTGCCACTGGTGCTGAGCATCGATGGCTAAAGTGATGGAGTGTAGGTCTGTGCGCATATCCAGCAGACACTGCATGTGCTAGACTTGGATCTCCATAGTGATTGAGCATGATGGACATGGATGGAAGAGCAACTAGTGGCAATGCATGAACAAGCAAAGTGACAAGACAGCCCTGGAGATATCAGTGAGAAGCACAGAGTGAAGGAAGGTTAATAGTTTGTAAGGACAAGGTGGGTGAGAGCTATTGACTGGACATGACGCATGCGATAGTGAGGGTTTCAGTCCATGACCCTTGATGAGGAACCTGATCGTGGCAAAGTTGGAGTGAATGGTGACTATGTGAGTGCGAGGTGGAAAAATTAAAATGTTTCACTTAACATTGCAGAGTGCAGAAGATGTTTCATCTTATAATCGGTACTGGTGAGTGTTTCTTTTAATCGAGGACACTGCACTGATCTTGGTCACTATTTCTGCCCATGCTGACTGTGTCATGCAATGTGACTTCAAGTAGTGGTCAGCAAGAAAAAGCAGGATGCCCTCTGAACCACCTTGTCTACTTCCTCCAGGTCTCTGTCCATGAAGTGGAAGTGAGCTTACCTTTCAGAGGCATGTTTTCAGTAATGATGCTGGAAACCACACTGTGAGAGGTAATTTGTGTCTCGCAGCATTTGTGTACAGCTAAGGCACTAGTGATATGAATGATGGAAAGCTCAGGTAGTGGTAGGAACTTCCACATCTCCTGTCGCATGATTTCCAGAGCAGGGCACTGAGGAGCCCTGTTGTGTAACTAATGGAATGAAGAGTTGAACATCGCTCCAAGACATGGGCCATAACTTATACTTATCAGAGCACTTCATCAGAAAATGGAAAAGTTTGATCCAGTGAAGAGCAAAGTTGGATATAAATTTTACCACACTTCACATTCAACTGGGAAATTACAGCAGACAGTTGTATGTTTCAAATACCGAAATCATTTGTATCAAATTGTCTGCTGTGATATTATCATGATTAAATGAAATAATTTAATGATGTGTTAAAGTAGCAGTCAACAAAGTTTTAATAAAACTGTATTAAATATTCAAATAAGATTAAACATCATACCTATCGGCCTTAAATATACTTTTCACTAAAACTATAGTTGCAGCAATTAAGGTAGCTCCCCAGCTGAAGCCAAGTACAAGGAATAACATTGATCAAGTGATAAGTATAGTTAAACATGGCAATCTGATACAAATAACATTGTATATTGCTTAATATTGACACTTAAAAGAATGCTGGGCTCTTTTTGCAAAAACCAAAATGTAGAGCAACAATATAAAATGTATATGAATCTACACTTGCATGAAAATTAACATGTAAACTTTTTGAGATTTCATTCAAAAACATAACAAGACAGGAAAATTGTTATGAGAAACTAATTAAGAGAGAAACACAGCTAAACAATTCCACTATCAATAGAACGAGATTAAAATTCTTTAAAGAGAAATGCTCAAAAACAAGAAGTTATAAAAATTGAAATTTGAATTGATCTGATACAGGGCATGTAACGTAATTTCTCACAGTACAGTTCCCAATGATATTTCATCGACAAGAGGTCCATTTTCTTTTAGGGGGTAGCTTCATTTTGTTTTATCGATTAAAGTTAAATATTGCAACAGGCTGAAAATAGCAAATCAATAATGAGTTATGAGCTTACGTGAATGTAGATCAAGGGAACATCTCCTGGGGCAGGAGATGACAAGAAAAATAGATTGCTTTTCACTGCGTCATTTTTTTTAAGAGGAGGTAGGCAAAGAATGGTCATATTAAAAACAGAAACTGCTAAAATTGCTCAACAGGTTAGGCCTCCTGCAGAAATCAAAAGAGAGTGAGTTAACATTTCAGATGGATGACCTTCAATCAGAACTGTGAAAGTTTGTTGTGTCTTAAATCCGGGGACAACAGTTGTAAAGGTAAAGTTGCCAATTCCCAAAGGGCTACTCTCTCATTAGAGAGAGATGATTGGTGGTGGTTTTACCTGAGGGTCACCACGCCTTAGGTGAGGTGCATGGGTGAAAAGACAAGATTTTGCTGGAGACTTCAGCTGGTACAGGAATTGAACCCACACTCTTGGCATCACTTTGCCTCACAAACCAACCATCCAAACAACTGAGCTAACAACATGATTTTTGTTTTCTTATTTATTAACTGGTGGGACATGAACTAGCATTTATTGCCTGGCCCCAGCTACTTTTGAGAAGGTGATGGTGAGCTATCTTCTTGCACTCCTGCAGTCCATGTCCTGTAATTTGACCTTTAGAGAGGGGATGCCAGGATATTGACCCACTGATAATGAAGGAATGGTGATATATTTCCAAATCAAATTGGTGAGTAGCTTTGAGGGAAACTTGCAGTTGGTGGTGTGCAATAAAAGCAAATATGCCAATGCTGGAAATCTGAAGCAAACATAGAAAATGCTGGAGAAACTCAACAGGTCTGGAAGAATCTCTGGGGAGATAAAATGTTTCAAGTTGTGTATCACTTCTTCAGAACTGAACTTGCTCTTGAACTCAAAATTTTGACTCTGTTTCACTCTCCACAGATGCTGTCACACCTGCTGAGTTTCTCCAGCATTTTCTATGTTTACAACATTCACATATGGACTAGGCTCATTAGGTCAAATGGCCTAGCATTTCTCACCAAACTTTCTTTTGTGTTTTTCTCTCTCCCTGCTCATCATTTTGATAGTTTTGTATATCTGGTTCATTGTGGTTTAAACATATCCTCAATGGTGACAAAAAATATATATCAGGTATAATCCCCTATGTCACATTCTTGACAATAAAAAGCAGTGATGCTTTAAGTATGCAATCTGTATCAGGTCTAGATATCACTTTCTAGTTGTAGTCCATTGCAGTATACATTTTTTTGAAAGATAAGCGAATAATTTACCCTTCAGTTGTATGAAACATGAGTATTTCTGTAAAAGACATATTTTGTCAAAATATTTTATCTTGCATTCACTAGAACATTTTGCAATAATACAAATTCAAAGGGGAAGCCAACATTTATGTTGCATGAGAGGAAAATGCTGATTAATTGTTAGACTACCATGGAGAATGCACCCATTACTGCTAATTGACAATTAATAGCAAAGCATTTAAAACAGGTAGGTTGAATGGGTATCATAGCATTGCCCTGAGAACTAAGTCAGCCAATAGCTATCATCTACCTGTTGTGTTCAAATAGGCACAACTTGTGTACATATTCTTTCAATCTGAAAAGAACATGGCCCTTGTCTACTAATATATGCAGCTCCTAGAGCACAGAAATGTTCCCACACTGTGAGTCTGACTGCTAAATTGTTTATTGGTGTAACTCCTCACACATTCAGCATTATCCAAAACATCATCTAATTGCAATTCTGTCATTTTCCAATTTGATCTAACTGTACTACTATATTGCTTTAGAATATGTCAACACCATGAACGCACTTAACACCAAGGAGTTTGGTAATGCAATACTGATGTCATTAGGCATGTAGGAAATCTCTCTGATCATGTATTGTCTGAAAGCAAAGAGTTTGTCATTGTACATGGTTTCCATTTTGATGTACTTTCATCCTACATCAAATGGGAAGAGATATTTTCTGAGTTCAAACTCCTCCACTCTCAGCCACCCCATCATAAACCAGAGTCCACTGAAGAGAGTGAATCCTTGAAGGCATACCTAGCTGATCTAGTGCACATATTGCTGGAATCTGAATGACCTGTTTACTTTTCAGTGCAACATGAAATCTGCCGGCATTGCAAGGTGACAAGGTCAACATGAACATATATCTATGAACCCATCAAAAGATTTGGCATAGTTATCCTTATCAAGTGGGACCATATGAGCAAAATACACACCATTCTTACTGATAGGTTTCAAATTTTTATACATTGGATTTGCCACCCAGGACAACCAGACAGTCATACTTGAAACCAATATAAAAAAGTATTTGCTGGACGTATATAAGAGAAATGAGCTCTCCACTGATACAGAACATGCTAATGTTCATCCTAATGGCTCACTGCATCTGCATATGTGTTGGCTGACCAAGGCCATCAAGAGGGATGTTGCACTATGCTCTATCTATGATCAATTCTGTACAACATGAAATGGTCAAATGTTTATGTGAACTGCTACAACTACTTTTGAGCAAGTTCTCCACTTGCATTTGTGGAGACCATATAAGACATGTGAGTTGATAGCAATATAATGTTCATGTGCTCATTTAACATCGCTGGTCCATTCACCAAAAAGAAGCCATGAACATCCACACTGTTGCTCGATATCATGATAACCTAAACCTACCATCACTACATGAATGAGTGTTTGTTGATCTTATGACAAAAGCAGCTCATGCTGTTTGAGTTCAATTTCAATGACACAATATCTGCCCAATACAAGGTGTTCCTATGGCACCTTCACTAGGCCCAGCACTTGCAAATATCTTTAGGAGAAATGATTCTTCAATGGAATAACACCTAAGATCCTATAACTTGCATATTTGGATGAGTTGTTGATGTTTCCTTGACTTGGATCCACAACTGCATATAAGAATTTCCTTACATCTTTTAATGGGCTCTGTGCTGCACTCAAATCCATATTTGAAACACTATGATCAGATGAGCTATCTTTCCTTCGTGTCTTAGTTTAGCAATCAGTTATTAGACTCTTTACTGCTGTATATTATAAGCATACTTTTACTGGTCAATATAAAAGTTAGATTCCTACAATTCTAAGATTGACCTTGGCAAAAGCCTCATAAACAAACTTGATGCTGAACTAAGATACACTAAAGCCTTCCTACAGGATAGTAACTATCTTGATCAGAGCATTTTTGTTTGATGTCATGCAAACTCACAGAAGACCCAAAGGTGGTCAGTCCTTTTACTGAAAAGTCTATCTCAGGTTATGCTCAGAAATACAGTATCTGATTGCAATAAGAATGTTCAAGGAGGTTGCATAGAGCTATCATCTCCCCCCTGGTATTTCCTTAACTGGACAAACTTGTAAGGAGATCTCAGCTATCTGTAAGAATAATAGGGTAGTTATGGTAGGGGATTTTAACTTTCCAAACATCGACTGGGATGTTAAAGGTTTAGATGGAAAGGAATTTCTT
The DNA here is from genome assembly GCF_047496795.1 of Chiloscyllium punctatum. NCBI lineage: Eukaryota > Metazoa > Chordata > Chondrichthyes > Orectolobiformes > Hemiscylliidae > Chiloscyllium > Chiloscyllium punctatum. Next base: position 52,099,565 of record NC_092776.1, read on the forward strand.
AAGTATGTACAAGACAATTTTATGATTCAGTATGTGGATGTACCTACTAGAGAAGGTGCAACACTTGATCTACTCTTGGGAAATAAGGCATGGCAGGTGACTGAGGTGTCAATGGGGGAGCACTTTGGGGCCAACGACCATAATTCTATTTGTTTTAAAATAGTGTTGGAAAAGGATAGACCAGATCTAAAAGTTGAAGTTCTAAATTGGAGAAAGGCCAATTTTGACAGTATTAGGCAAGAACTTTGGAAAGCTGACTGGAGGCAGATGTTCGCAGGTAAAGGGATGGCTGGAAAATGGGAAGCCTTCAGAAATGAGATAACAAGAATCCAGAGAAAGTATATTCCTGTCAGGGTGAAAGGGAAGGCTGGTAGGTATAGGGAATGCTGGATGACTAAAGAAATTGAGGGTTTTGTTAAGAAAAAGAAGGAAGCATATGTCAGGTATAGACAGGATAGATCGAGTGAATCCTTAGAAGAGTATAAAGAAAGTAGGAGTATACTTAAGAGGGAAATCAGGAGGGCAAAATCGGGACATGAGGTCGCATTGGCAAATACAATTAAGGAGAATCCAAAGGGTTTTTACAAATATATTTAGAATAAAAGGGTAACTAGGGAGAGGATAGGCCCCTCAAAGATCAGCAAGGCGGCCTTTGTGTGGAGCCACAGAAAATGGGGGAGATACTAAATGAATATTTTGCAACAGTATTTACTGTGGAAAAGGAAATGGAAGATATAAACTGTAGGGAAATAGATGGTGACATCTTGCAAAATGTCCAGATTACAGAAGAGGACGTGCTGGATGCCTTGAAACAGTTTAAGGTGGATATATCCCCAGGATCTGATCAGGTGTACCCGAGAACTCTGTGGGAAGCTAGAGAAGTGATTGCTGGGCCTCTTGCTGAGATATTTGTATCATCGATAGTCACAGGTGAGGTGCTGGAAGACTGGAGGTTGGCAAACGTGGTGCCACTGTTTAAGAAGGGCGGTAAAGACAAGCCAGGGAACTATTGACCGGTGAGCCTGACGTCAGTGGTGGGCAAGTTGTTGGAGGGAGTCCTGAAGGACAGGATGTACATGAATTTGGAAAGGCAAGGACTGATTCGGGATAGTCAACATGGCTTTGTGCGTGGGAAATCATGTCTCACAAACTTGATTGCGTTTTTTGAAGAAGTAACAAAGAAAATTGATGAGGGCAGAGCAGTAGATGTGATCTCTATGGACTTCAGTAAGACTTTCGACAAGGTTCCCCATGGGAGACTGATTAGCAAGGTTAGATCTCATGGAATACAGGGAGAACTAGCCATTTGGATACAGAACTGGCTCAAAGGTAGAAGACAGAGGGTGGTGGTGGAGGGTTGTTTTTCAGACTGGAGGCCTGTGACCAGTGGAGTGCCACAAGTACCAGTGCTGGGCCGTCTACTTTTTGTCATTTACATAAATGATTTGGATGCGAGCATAAGAGGTACAGTTAGTAAGTTTGCAGGTGACGCCAAAATTGGAGATGTAGTGGACAGCGAAGAGGGTTACCTCAGATTACAACAGAATCTGGACCAGATGGGCCAATGGGCTGAGAAGTGGCAGATGGAGTTTAATTCAGATAAATGCGAGGTGCTGCATTTTGGGAAAGCAAATCTTAGCAGGACGTATACGCTTAATGGTAAGGTCCTAGGGAGTGTTGCTGAACAAAGAGACCTTGGAGTGCAGGTTCATAGCTCCTTGAAAGTGGAGTCACAGGTAGATAGGATAGTGAAGAAGGCGTTTGGTCCTTTATTGGTCAGAGTATTGAGAACAGGGGTTGGGAGGCCATGTTGTGGCTGTACAGGACATTGGTCAGGCCACTGTTGGAATATTGCATGCAATTCTGGTCTCCTACCTATCAGAAAGATGTTGTGAAACTTGAAAGGGTTCAGAAAAGATTTACAAGGATGTTGCCAGGGTTGGAGGATTTGAGCTACAGGGACAGGCTGAGCAGGCTGGGGCTGTTTTCGCTGGAACGTTGGAGGCTGAGGGCTAACCTTAAAGAGGTTTAAAAAATTATGAGGGGCATAGATAGGATAAATAGACAAAGTCTTTTCCCTGGAGTTGGGGAGTCCAGAACTGGAGGGCATAGGTTTAGGGTAAGAGGGGAAAGATATAAAGGAGACCTAAGGGGCAACTTTTTCACGCAGAGGGTGGTACGTGTATGGAATGAGCTGCCCAAGGATGTGGTGGAGGCTGGTACAATTGCAACATTTAAGAGGTATTTGGATGGGTATATGAATAGAAAGCATTTGGAGGGCTATCGGCTGGGTGCTGGCAGGTGGGACTAGATTGGGTTGGGGTATCTTGTCGGCATGGACGGGTTGAACCGAAAGGTCTGTTTCCATGCTGTACATCTCTATGACTCTATGTAAGGATAAGGAATCTGAAAAGTTTGAGAAATGGGTGAATATAGCTGTTTTACACTTCTACTATGTCACTGGCAGGATGCTGCCTTCATACCAAAATGACATACTGCCTTTTGCACAAGTGGGTAATATGTTATATCAATAGCAGTGCTGTTGTGATGCCAGGAATGTAGATCTAACATCCCAACAACTGATAAATTGTACCAAATAACATGTTCCGTTGGCTCTTCATGACAAAATTCATAGTACACTGTTGAACATTATGCTGCAGTTTAAATGTGCGTTTATCCCCTTGAATTTGTGTATTTATGAAATATCCTGATGCCTGTTTGGTGAAAAACCACACTTAATATTAAACAAATTCACTGAATGGGAAATCCACTGAATCAGGTGGAACAACCAAATTAATGCCACCCATGATGTTCTTTTCCAGTGAATCTTTTTGGATGGTAGAGTCAGATGTATCATAAAGCCGCTGTTGCACATAATCCCTTCCGTTCACTGGTGTGTGAGTGAAGTTAACATTTACCCACTGCCCTTATCAAGTGAGGTTCCATTGAGTCATAACAATAGAAAGTGAAACACCATTAACAAAACAATGATTTTATCCTCATCAAGAATAGTCATTACATTCCGTTGCGAAACGTACCTTGTCACTAAGAGTTACGTCGTTTTGTGCCTTTATTTTGCATTCGCCATTGTACAACCCACAGCTCATCAATTACCAGAGAACAATTCAGAAAGGTCAACTAAACAAATTTACAATCGTTGTGACAAGAACAGCTAAGAGAACTTGTTCTATATCATCAACTCCACATCCCCCCCACCTCCCCCCAACCCCACAAAGTGGAATAGCACTGCTCTTGTCATTGGCATCACAGAGACCCTGAAGAAATAAAAGAAAAATGTAATTTGTGAAAGAATAGAATGCAGATGCCCTACAACTATATGGTGTGATATGAGCACCTGAATGCATAATGCATTCATTTGAAATTTCTTCTCAACAAATTAATTTAGCAGAGCTGTCAACCATGAAAATAAAATGATTTGATGCCTGCATTTAGGTAGCAGTCCATTGTCTAGATCCTGGCAGCCAGCAGGCCTGCAGGTCTACCTCTCCCAATAGCTGGATTGTTGAGCCAACCTGGGGCAGGATTCACCAACTTGCCCCACCTTCGTCTAAGAACTGTAGCTCTCTTATTAATGATAATGGTCTAATAATCAATTGCTCTTGAGACATTGATTAACTCCGTGAGTGACTTCATTTAAAGCCATAAAACATATAACAAGTTATTAAACAGGTATTATAGCACGACCATTGACTCCTTGTGTGCAGCTTGCTGAGCCACAGCCAAACTAACTGGTAAGTGGAGTTAAAACCCTCTATATACACTATATAGAATTTTTAAAATGTGAGGTCTGTTAGAAGCAAGTTACACATGCAACATCTTCCTCCTTTCTAAACAAAAAAATAACTGTTTACAACTGGCATCGTTTGCTCCAGCACTATCTTGAAAAGCCAGTTATACCCCCAGAAAAGCATTAAGTGTCCAAGATAAAAGCAAATTACCACGGATGCTGGAATCTGAAACCAAAAAAGAGAAAATGCTGGAAAATCTCAGCAAGTCTGGCAGCAACTGTAAGGAGAGAAAAGAGCTAACGTTTCAAGTCTAACTGGCCCTTTGTCAAAGCTTAAAAAAGGAGAAATCGGGAGGTATTTATACTCGGCTGAGAGAAGGTGAATCATGGCTCCAGAAGCAAAGGTAGCAATAAAGAGGTGATAATGACAGTGCATAGGGAGATTATAACTTTATGTGCTGGGAACCACTGAGTTAAGGCTGTCTCCCTTGACATGACTGAGGACTGCTTCTAACCATGACAAGCTTCCTGGCTTCATGTCTGTACTAAGTATCAAAGCAAGAAAACGCAATATGAGTCTGGTATCTCTGGCTGAAGAGTCAAAACATAGGAAGGCCAAGCAATGCATGATAGTGATGCTGTGACTATTTAGATTGGCTCAAAGTGAGTGAGAACTAAGCGAACAAACAATAATGTAGAGATGCATCCTGGTTGAGTCCATGAGCTGGGTGTTTGACTCTGGGTGCAGTTTTCTTGTTGCAGCATTTCAAAGATCGTTCAGACTAAGATGCAGCACTGAAATGCAAAAGTGTCTTGCCAATGGATCAGAGATGTGCCATGAGGGGTATTAGAGGCTGGTCTGTATGAAATACATGGATATGGCTGGTGCCACACATGGAATTTATCTTGAGATGTTGGTGCCTGGTGTCCAATATAAAGATCACTAAGAGCAAGCCATGATTTTCATTTGCCAGATAACAATTCTTTTTTGTTGTGAATGGTCCTCCGAGACCTGTGTGTAGTAGTGACTTCCAGAACTTCCCTTATTCCATGTAACACACCAATGATTGTGAATGGAACATCGGAGTACTGAACGGGCATGTAACTTAGAGGGAACGTTGCTGCCAAATGCTACCTCTGGTATTCTTGTCAATTTTTCCTGATGTTGGACTTCTTTGGTGAGCTTTTACAAATATTCAAAATGTGAATATTGATAAGGCCTGTTGGACTGTGTTAACAAGGCATTCAGCAATCAATAATGAATATCAAATCATATTTTATTTTACCACTGTCTCGCAGGAATCCTCCCACATTGCTAGTGAAAAGCACAAAATATGGAACAAGATGATTTGTCTTGACAGTGAGATGGGCCTCGTGGCGCTTGTTTCCCAATCCTGCCACACATCTCACCATAGGCTGCATTGGTCTGACCCCTCAAAGACCTCATAAGTCTTGATAACATAGAATTGTTTATTGATACCTCTCAATCTGTATGGTGACTTTTTTTGAGAGGTGCTGTTGATATGTTCCTTTTCTGTCATTGCTGTCCCAGAACTTACTTCTCATTTTACTCTGGATCAATGACTGACTGTTTTGAGTAGTTAAGATATTTTTGGCATGTACTGTGTAGTAACATGAGAACTTCTAGCTCATTTAGAAGCTTTAGGTTTTATAACCTGAGTTCATCTAATTCTATCAAAGCTTGAGATTTTTTTGTGGGCCGAATTTATTTTCTTCTTCATGACATGGCCATGCTATGGTTTAACTTCCTCAACTTTGTTTTCTTACTCCTCTTTCACTGGTTGCTTCAATGGTTGTTTGGCTTCCTCGATGTTTTATTAGTGGTTTTTCATTCGGTCATTTATTTCTGGAAGGACCATTATAAGAGTGGTTGTAGCTCCTTATTGTGTGTGCTGTTCATCTCCACCTCTTTTTGCAGATCTGACAATTTCCCAACATTGCTTTTGGCACAAGCCAATATTTCTGCAGCTGCTCCTGCTGAGCCTGATATATTTTATATGTGAATTGCTCCAAATGTTCTTATAAACTGCCAGTCTTTTCAGTGAATTGCTGATTTAGAGCTTGTACCTTATCCTGCTTTCTTTTTTGCTTTTTAAACTCTTCATTTTTGTGAGCTAAGCAGATGCATCCCCTAAAGATTGTACCACCTTCGAGACAGACAATATTCTCAACTTTGTTTTTATCCGAACTATTCGTTCAGCCTTTTCCTTTCAAAATGTCAATTTTTCTTTACAAAGGAAAGCTGAGATTTTAGCTCCAGTCATTCAGAAGAAATTGAAGTATTCCATTCATCTTTCATATTCAGTTCTGAAATATATTCTTAAATAGTCTGCTGCAATTTTTGTTGCATCTCTGATGTTTGTCTGCTTCCATGGATTGTGACTAATGGATTCAGTTCTTATTTTTAATCCATGGATATCTGTGTTGTATTACTAATTCATCTTATGTTTACTTGTTAATAGACTTGTATTTTATTAACTTAAGAACTTCAGGTTAAATCGGCTGCTGTTAAGAACAAATTCATTTGGATTTTGGGACAGAATTATCCACACGAAAAGTTACCTGTGTCTAAATTAACTTTGTTATCATTAACTGATGATAAATATAGAAGAGGAGTCAGTTCATCCCTCATCACATAGGACCTTAACAAGCCCAAGATCCAGGCATGACACTGTCTAATCATGAATAACTTATTCAGGATTGATTAACCCTGTGGATTTGTTTATTTAAAACTATATATATATATATATATTTAAGTTATAATGTATACCACAGCAGAGCAACAGACTTCTGTGTATTCAGCATGCAGACCCTCAGCCAAACTAAATGATAAGTGGAGGTACAGTCATGTATATACAGAGAACAAATATTTGGAATTCTTAAAGGTGAAGTATCTGAAAGGTGAGGTACTCCTACAAACATGGACAGCTGCTTTTCTTATTTTCAGACGTTTTCAAATAGTTGCTGAAAGATTGACTCATTTTTAAACAACCTCTCAGTTACTTACCATTTATTACTCCTGGTCACTACCCAGAAGAGTGCGTTCTTAGTTAAACAGTGAAACCTGTCTCCATGCTATTAAGAGGGATCCAAATTGTCTTAGATAGCAGTGGAGTATGGCTCCTGAGCCAGAGCTTGTCTGACTGCTTTTCTCATTTTCATTTATTTGTTCTTTTTTGCATATTTCCCAGCTTACCTTCCGGAGGGAGCTCGGTCATGGAGGTGGCATCGCAGAAGTGGTTGGGAGCCCATAGCAGCACCAGAATGGACTCTGGCAGCCTGTGGCAATACGAGATGGTGGTGAGATGGCTGCATGGTGGGGCGGAGATTGAGAGATCATATCCAGTATTGAGGGAGAGATCAAACCCAGCATGGGGTGGGGGGGGGGGGGGGGGGGGGGGGTAGATACAGCCCTCATAAGTAAAGCCCAACATGGAGCGAATGCAAGCCCGTGGTGAAAGTAGCTCTAAAATTTGTAATTGTAACTTAATTTCTTATTTACTACTTCATGCTGACAAGAACTGTATTGTTGAACTTTTAATTTATTTGTTTATTTTCATACACTTCACATAAGATTTTGTACTTAGGTTCCTGTACCGAAGATGGTGTCACGAATGGTGACATTGTAAACGTTCGACTGTACTCCTCTATCCCTGTACGTGTTTATATGTGGCAATAAAACCCAATTCTAATTCTAATTTTAAAAATTCTAATCCAGGTCAAAATCTCAAAGGGTGATTATTTCAAACAAAACCCACTCCGCACCTTGAGACAGAGAGAGTTTCAGGACCTGGAAATATCATGGCTTCTGTCTCCTCTCCTGAAGCAAATTGTAGCCCTCTATGTTTGAAGGTATTTTTCTAATCCTGACATTTTCCCATTTAGCTCAGGACACAGCATTCTTTCATTACTGTTTGATCTAATTAGTTTTAACCAATGAATAAGAAATAGATTTAGTTTCCTTTGTTGACTTTCAAGTTGGAATACCTAAGTGCATCTTTCCTTGAATCTTTTCCACTGTTTTAAACATCTGCAAAAGTATTCATTGATGTCAAAAATATAAGTTATGAAAGCCCAAACTGCAGTTGGTATATATATTCATTTGTTCCAGTGCACTCTACAATTTACTTGTATAATATACAAAGTATTACATATATTTCCCTTTAATTATTTTTGCAGGATTTTTGTCACTTTGAGTTTAAATTTAACACATTTATAGATGAAATGAATATCTTTTTCCTGTTAAAATTACCCTTTATATTTACAGATCTTCAGCAAGATGGATACAGCTATCTTGCAAAACAAAGAAGATACGTCTTACTGGCATTTAAAAACTAACTTTTCTGAGAATTTCAATATCTGCTGAAATGTTTAATCTTCTACACATTCCAAACCATAAATTACATTCATGGAACAGACACATTTTAATTTTACTTTTCTGAACAAAAATCTATTTAAGTTCCGTAGAAATTGAAAAGACTGTATGAAATTACAATGTTGCTAGGAGTCACTCACAGAAGCATTGAATTGATCATACAATGAACAGACATCTACACAAAGCAAACGTAAGATAAGTGCGCAACCCTCCAATTATCAGTTCTATATTGCAACAAATGCAGTCTATGCTCAAATAAAATAAACTGTAAAGATGGTATTGATGTAAAAACAATAAAAAGTGATTCTGGGGACATTAGCATCTGTGAGAATTGTATTTCATTGGAACAAATGAAAAAGCCAGGATTAGGGAACTGTATTGTAGACTTTTTCTTTGTGAAAATAACCTTTGACACCAAATCAGTTCTCATTAAGAAGATAGCCATGATGTGGAGGTGCTGGTGTTGGACTGGGGTGGACAAAGTTAAAAATCACACACCAGGTTATAGTCGAACTTGTATTTTGGATGTACCTGTATTAGATTTCAGAGTGCTGCTCCTTCATCAGGTAACTTATGGGACAGGATCATAAGACACAGAATTTATAGCAAAATATCACAGTGTCATGCAATTAAAATGATTTATTGAACAAACCCAGATTGCTGTTAAGTCTTTCGTCTTTTAGAATAGGTTGCAGGTATATGTTCATTCATATGTAAGTCCCAAAACTTCTTTTAAGTCAGATTCTCAAATTAAGGTTTTATAAAAAAAAAGGTGACATCTATAAATTCTGTCATGTGCTGGTATGTGTTGGACTATGATACCATTATTCTCAACATGGGCTAACTATGGGTTAAAAGAAGCAAGATAAATGTCAAATACAATTCAACAGTTTGCATTTTTTGTTCTTTCATGAGATGTATTATTGGCGAGGCCAGTATTTGTTGCCCATCACTAATGCCCTTGAACTGAGTAGCTTGTTAAGTCATTTCAGAGGATCTAAAATCATAGGTAGGCCAGACCAGAAAAGGATATCAGATTTTCTTCCCAGAAGGACATAAGTCCACCAGGTAGATTTTTAAAGTGAATCAATGCTCACCATTACTGAGACTAGCTTTCAGTTCCAATTTTTTATTACCTGAATTTAAGTTCCACCAGATGTCATGATAGGATCTGCACTCAGATTCCCTCAGAGCGACTTTAATATTGCTAAGCATCCCAACTTGCTTCACAGAAGAGTGGCAAGATGTCTTAGTGGTTAGCACTGTTGCCTCACACAGCACCAGAGACCCTGGTTTGGTCCCAGCCTTGGGTGACTGTCTGTGTAGAGTTTACACATTCTCCCTGTGTCTGTGTGGATTTCCTCTCACAATCCAAAGATATACATGTTAGGTGAATTGACCATGCTAAATTGCTTATAATGTTTTGGTATGTGTAGGTTAGCTGCATTAGTCAGGGGTAAATGTGAGGGAACAGGTCCGGGTGGGACAGTCTTTGGAGTGTCAATGTGGATTTGTTGGCCTGTTTCCACACTGTAGAGATTCTCTGAAATGTTTGAAACTTGAGGAAATATTGGGCTTTGTCTTCCCAACCAAGAACAACATGGGCTATAGCAAACCAGTTGAGAAAATGTGAAAAATTTAATTCTCATCAAGGAAAAAAAAGACAATTTTCCATCCCCAAGGTTTCTTGCTAGTGAGTGTAGGAGGTCAATTTGCATGCAACTTAACATTTCAATGTTATCTAATCTTACCTCAATTGTATGGAGTTTGCTATTTTACCTGGCAATGGAGAGAAACTAAACAATTATGCTTCCTGACATGAAAATCTGATTGGGGTCTTGGCATTAGCTCCAGTTAGGCCAATGTTTTACAACATCTCTGATTACATTACATGGGCAGAGACTGTCTGCATCCTCCATCCACAGAGGTTGGCATTAGAACTGCACCAGCCTCATTACATCACCAAGGCATATCTCAGACTCAGCAATAATACAGTTGCTATTAAGTACCATGCTCCATCAAGCACAAAGCTAACTTGGCAAACACATCATATGAGTTTTAACAAAATAGCCTTGTCTCAAGTCCAAGCAGATGAATCCTCAATTAAATCAAGGGGGAATGTCAACAGCAGTGCCCAGTCTCAGTGTGGGGGATTGGAAATGGCCATTCAGTCACTTGGGCCTGTCAGCGTTAAGGGTTCCATTACAGTGCAGTCCGAAGATTGGGCCACAATTAGTCTTGAAGATCTAGAGCAAATAGTCCAAAATTAAATGGCAAATCAACTGCACAGATACCAGTCAGGGGTTTCATCAGTCATCAGTCAGGACTGTCATTAATTGATCCAAATTGGGGTGGGAGCAGTCAGTCATGATGGTTTGTTTACTGAAACTTAAAAGGGTTTATTGGCGGCATGCTGGGGTGGGCACATTAGGGAAGTCAACTGTTGGGATTAAGGCAGTGAGCTGCAATGCAGAGAAAACAATAACTGTGATGTTTGTTAGCTCAATATATGTGCAGTCTGTGGTGTCTCTGACAGAGACCACCACCATGGCTTCTATGGGGGAACAGTGCATCACAATAATTGGCATAATGAAGCTTGGGCCCAGGGATCAGGGAATAATGGAGGGACTTGAATTCTCAAAGAGTTGAGTGGGAATATGGGGAAGCTCAGAACGGATGAGGTTGATCAGAAGTGTCAGGAAGAAAGGAGTGTAAAGGTTTGGGACTCAGTTCCATGAGCAGGCAAAGCCTGCAGCTGATTCTGCAAATCTAACTCTGTTGCCTTCTATCCTCATTCAAATCACAAATGGATAAAGCAAATGAAAAATTAGTGCTGTTACACCAGGAGTTGTTTTCTTCTATGTCAAAACATGAGCTGTTCTTATGAGCAATGTGGGGCCCTACAACAGGCAATTACATTAACTAAGGCACTTTTATAGCACAGATTAAATATATTTGTAATCATAGAATCCTGCTTGTGAAAAGGGGCACGGAGGTGCAGTGGTAGTGTCTGTTACATACCTCTGGATCAGGAGGACTGGGTTCAAATCGTTCAAATCCCACAAATCCCACATATGTAACAGTGATTCTGACCAGCTTGATTTGAAAATATCTCCTGCATATGTAACAAAAGCAAAGATCAACAGTGTGGAATACAATTCTGGGCCACAAGTAATCTTGACCATGCCATTCATCATTACAAATTGATCATTGTCATCTCTTCAAAACAGTCACCTGTAAGCCACAATTCATAAAAAAAAACAAAATCTCATGGCTGCACAAGGCCAGGGAATTGATTTCCACTCTTTTTGACCTAAATGATTGACATCATGCTCTGACATGCAAATGTTCCCTTGCTGGGTGGAAGTGATTTCAGTGACCCTACTGTTTTTGTGGTCTATCAATATGCACAAAGTGGTTTGTGCTGCACATATCAGTGAGGTCCCTATGTCAATGGTCCATGTAGAGGCATTCTATGTTTGAGTTCTCCATTGTCCCATTGTGTAGAGGACTAAGTTAAACTGTCATTTGTGTGCTGCTGTGAGTACTGATGCTCACAATACTAAGAACCTATTCTGTTTTGGAAATTCCGTCCTCATATAGTTTCATTGGAACTGTGACCAATAAAATCTAGCCACAGCAGGGGGGTGTTATTACTTTGGCTGTGGTGTAAAAAAATTGCAGAGAAATTAGGGAGGAAGAAATGAACCAATAAGCACAGGACCAGTAGAAAGCTCTTTGCTGCTGGACAGCCTCCACATGAAGCAGCTACAGGTGACCGTCCCTCCAGAATGTGAAGGAGGAACAGGAGGCCCAGAATATATCATCTCTGATGTCCATATGATGAGCATGATATATTGCCACAACAGACCTGAGCATATGCAATGACATTGTCACAGAACTGTTTCATCTGCTAGAGTGGGACTTGTGAATTGAAGGGGTGGGTGACCTTTCCATTCCCAGTGGTCATCAAAGTGATAGCCACAAAAAACATTTACGCTGCTTCCAAGGTTCCAGTGCTATTTCAATCCACAACCCACTTATGTCTCAAGGCTGTTAATGGGAGGCGAGGGTTATCCTCTGCAACCATGGCTGATATCTCCATTACACAACCCCCGGACTGAGGCCAAGGGTAGATACAAGGCAGCACAGGGCATTGTAAAGCAACTGCAGATACCACAAGCTGGGCAGGACTTAATTGACATCCGATTTAAATAGATGGGAGTTTGGTGAGATCATAATTCGTTGACTGTAAATTTGTTGTTGTTCGAAGGGCAAGCAGCCCCTGTTTATTTCTAGAAACAAATACCGCTTTGATGTTTGTGTGTATTTCTTCTTTGCATTTCCTGGTGTTCTATCAAGATTAATGTTATCACAACATGTGATGCTTCTTCATTGAAAAATGATAAGATGTTATGCTACACTGGCTATTAGAGAAAGAGTAGAACTCCTTCAGACAATTTTAGAATGGTATGGCACTAAGTATTGGAGGTCTCTGTAGAATAATTGGCGTGCTTGCAATTACTATAACAGTCAGACAGTCAATCAGGCAGGTGATGATATAAAGTAGCAGTAAATTTAGAAATATGAGTATCTAATCCTAATGTCCTGTACTACCCATGAAGCTTTTTTTGTTACATTTCTCAATTGCTTTGAATACTCTGAAGGGTATTCTTGGATGACTATTGGGCTTTAAATATGGCACCAGAACATAAAACCTGGAAGGTTGCAGTTGCCAACATATCTACCACAGCTGAGCGCAGAATGGAGCAAGTACTGTGCCTTGCGAATGTGGCACATAGTCAATGAGATGAGCAGTGAAGAATTGGATGGGATATCCTGCTACTGTTCCCTGACAGAAACTTTCCATGAAACTTCCTGAAATTGACACTTAGCCAAGTTTTGGTAAAATTTATCTCATTAGAACAGATGACCAAAAGGCTGACCAAAAACCTGGTTAAAAGTTTAGGTTTCGAGGAACTCATTCATTGAAGAGAGAGATTTTTAGATTTAGGTTTTATTGTCACGTGTACAGAAATACAGGAGTACAGTGAAAAGTGTAAAATGTCAATACACATAGCGCCATCTTGGGTACAAAGTTACTTAAGTACAAAAAACTCAGGTGCGAAGTAATAAAAGAAACAAAGTTTAAAAATTATGCATTACCTTCAAAGAATAAGTGAGAAAAGAAATAAGGTAATATTAAAACTTCTTAGCATAAAGTATTAAATAGTAAAATAAAGAAATAAAGATAAAATTTCAACTGTCTTTGATGAGTCCTCCACTTACATCTGGGAGCATCTCAGCCAGCACGCATAGGCTGACCAGACCTCCCAGTCGCCATCCATTTTAATCCCCTTCCCCCCATCTTTCCAACATGACCATCCTTGGCCTTCTCCACTGCCACAATGAACCAAACCACAAATTGGAGGAACAACACCTCATCTTCTGCCTGGGCAGCCTACAGCTCAGAGGACTCAATATTGAGCTCTCTAATTTCAAATAACCCCTCTTCTCATCCACCGACTCTCTTCCCACTCCCTCCTCAGCCCCTACTCCTCCCCATTCCCCGTCACCTACCAGATTCACTTCTTCCATTGACCAACCAAATCATACCCTCTACCTCTTTTCATCTATCCTCACTTCACCACCCTGACCCCGTGACCCCCTTTATCATCAGCTCTCCTTACAACCACCCCCAGTCCTGAAGAAGAGTTGCATCCGAAACGTTGACTTTTCCACCTCCTGATGCTGCCTGGCTTGTTATGTTCTTCCAGCCTCCTGCTTGTCCAGGAGACCTCAGCTGCCTGTTCTTGCTGCCACCACTACAGTTACCAAAGGACTTCGCTGCTCGTTCCTACTGCACTGGCCGTGATGCCATTGCTGCTGCTGTTGAAGTTGCTGCTTCCCCAGTCTCTGGTGGTTGAGAGCATTAAAACTCCTAACATTCCTTGCAGGTGTGAAAATGTCCTATTCATTGTAGAGAGATGTAAAGAGGCTGGGAGGTTTATGGTAAAATGTGAGGTGGTTCATTTTAGTGGAAGCAAAGTCCGATGCTGAAGGGGCAAAAGAGTAAAGAAAATCTATGTTAATGCTCACATAAATTGTTAAAAGTGGCAGTACATGTTAATATTATGATGCTGCACACAAAATACTATTGGCCATTTCTGATGAAATAGAGTGCAAAAGGAGAGAGGTAATTTTAAATGTATATAAAGTCTTGGGTTTGATCATACATGGAGTTATTTTTGTAGCTCTTGCTTCCAAACCATGGAAAGAATATTGAAATATTCTTAATTTTCCCAGATATAGAAAAGACTAAAAGAAAATCTGGCAGAGGAAATTTCAACAGAGTTAATGTAGAAGACAATTTTCTAACTTGTAACGGGTTGAGGACAATGAAGTATAAAGATAGACACCAATAAAGAAAATTAGGTGGAGTTTAGAGTCACAGAAAAGTACAGCATGGAAACAGACCCTTCGGTCCAACCCGTCCATGCCAACCAGATATCCTAAATTAATCTAGTACCATTTGCCAGCACTTGGCCCACATCCCTCTGAACCCTTCCTGTTCATGTACACAGCTTTTTAAATGCTGTAATTGTACCAGCCACCACCACTTCCTGTGGCAGTTCATTCCATACACGCACTACCTTCTGCATGAAAATATTGCCTCCCTAGGTCCCTTTTATCTCTTTCCCCTCTCACCCACCCCAGGGAAAATACTTTGTCTATTTTTCCTATTCATGCCCCTCATGATATTATAAACTTCTGTAGGGTCACCCCTCAGCCTCTGATGCTTCAGGGAAAAGAGTCCCAGCCTATTCAGCCACTCCCGAAAGCTCAATTCCTCCAACCCTGGCAACATCCTTCTAAATCTTTTCTGAGACCTTTCAAGTTTCACAACATCGTTTCAATAGGAAGGAGACCAGAATTACATGCAATATACTGAAAGTGGCCTAACCAATGTCCTGTATGGCTGCAATATGGCCTACCCAACTGCTGTACTCAATACTCTGACCAATAAAGGAGTCACCAAAGATTGGTGAGATTATGGACTTATTGTTATATGTAATATTCAAAGTTTTGACATATTTGATGAGAGAATTGATACATATGAAATTGAAAAAGTAGATGGATATTGAGTTTGGGGGTGTAAATAAATAAATGAGAGAAAATGGGACTACAGGTGCTGGTAGGGACCAAACGGCAGATTTTGTGCTATGTATGATATATAATTCAATGCAACACTTTACTGATTGTAACAGAGTGTGACTATATCATAAAATATCCTTTCAATTTAAAAATAAAATGCAATTTTCATATCTATTAAAGAAACAAGCCACAAACAACTGAAAAAGGTTTTGTTAAAACTCTGAAGCCAATAATTTCTCCTCATTCTTCTTCACAATTCAAGTAGAGCCCCTCACAGTGTGCTCAAGCAGCATTCTCCTACTAAAGTTAGTCGGATAAGTGATCACGAAGCAAGCCTGGCATTGTTCTAAGTCAACACAGTTCCACTTTTAATGTGGGTGACTGGGCAACAGTTAGAAGTGGAAATTCTATTAGATTTTTCTATCCAAAGAGCAGGGCTACTGAAGATATTGTTATGGTCTTCCTGAGTTCAGGTAGTTCAGCAGAAAACAAATTTGAATTGTGGACTATCCTTCTCTGTAAACTCAGTTGCAGAAAGGAAGATGTATTCACTGATTACTACTTTCCAAATGACTTGCCATCACTCCTCAAATACAATAAATAAGCATATTGACATAAATATTTATGTATCTACTACACACCTGGACACTGTACCTCCAACATAAGTAAAATCATGCTTAATTTAGTGATTACATTGAGGTCAGTTTAAAAGTCCAAAAGCAAACAACTTCATATTCAATGAAAATAAATTATTTTAAGGTTAGTTAAATGGCAAGATGTCCATTTTGGACTTCAGAAGAAAAATATTGACACTTTAAAAGCAAATACAAGTACAGAGTTGTTGCATTGATCACTCATGCTTAATTGATGCCAATTAAGGTAAAAGCCTCAATTTGTAACTGATACATTGAAATGACTATGAAAAATAATATATAATTCATGGATGCGCCTATGAACGTTCTGTGTCTTTAAACAATGTTAGCTTTTTATTATGTCAAATGTAAACTTTCAGGCGAAAGAGTTTTTATATTGGTTTCAAACTTAGATCAAGCAATTTAAGGTTGACTGGAGAAGTTCACTGAATTACAATTTAATGAGAAAATGAATCCCCTGATCAGACACAAGGCACCCATTGATCCAGTAATTATAATCTAGCCAAAAAGTGAGGGCATGAAGTGAAACTCCTCGTGAATTTTACAAGTTATTTAGGAGTTGAATACAACCTGATGATGGACAATTAAAGTCATTACAATTGAAGAAGAATATTAAAATAGTTTATCCTGTGAATCTAAGTATCTGAAATTATCTCATCAGTAAAGAATTGATTGGAACAAAATTGACACGATTCAATTAAATGCAGCCATGTGACCTTGTCAGAACTATAATGAATGATTCCATATAAACAGTCCAATCCATGCCCCATCTTCTTGATTAATTCGCAGTAAATTGTAATTGACTTCTTCAAGATAAAATGTGGTGGATGCTATTAATTAAAAATATATGTTGAAAAGCTAAATGGAAATGAGAAAAGTCATATGGCACAGTCAACAAGAATTATCCTTATCCCTTCATGTTACTGCAAAAGCAGCAAAAACTCACATGATTAATTGCTTGGTCATTATTTTTAAATAATTGTCCACTAGCTCAACCATAGGTCATTTGTGCACTGAACTGGGTAGAACTATTTTTCCATGATGAAGTGTTAATGGAATGATTGAAGAGGTATATGTGATGTAAGTTAAGCTCACATATTTCTTCGTATATGTATTTGATGATATAAATATAAAAAACATGTGTATACATGCATATCTATGTTATAGCTAAATGCCATCATGTTGTTCTTCATGTGTCTCACTGCAGTAAGCTGCAAGATGTTCTTACAAACAAGCCAGTTGAACTAATTCTTCAATGATAATCATACAGTAATTGAATTGAGGAGGCAGCTGGTCAACCGACTGTGCCAAAACCAATATACACAAGCCAATTATTCTAATCCTTTTTCCCTATTCCTTCCCGCAAACTTTTATATTACTCTATTCAAAATAGTTCTCCTTCTTACGTAATGCTGCAGTTTCACATGCGATATATTTAAAGATCTATACTTTAAAATCTTATTTTAACATTCCTATACATTCTTGCAATAATTCTAAATTCACATCCTTTTCCTCAATCTATCAATGAAAGGGACAATCATTTACTATTTTCCCTGTTACATTTGTTCATGAGTTAAAAAGAAATTCTATTAGATTTCACCTTTAATACTCCTGCTAACTTCAATCAAAGAAAACACAGAAGCCACAAACTGTGGCTCCTTTGTGCTTATTTTCTTCCAGCGATGAGTGTTGTTTTGCTTCTAAACTCCAACCACAGTGGAATTATACTTGTGATGCCAGCTACGCTGATGCCATTGTGAAAGAGCATGAGCACATTTGCAGGGATGTGTGTTAGAAGTATGCAGAGAAGGCAAATTGTGAGGTTAATCAGCATATCAAACTGACTTAACGTCAGCACTGTGGTTTAGGAACTGAATGCAGCAGTCAACAGCCTCACTTAGGATTGCACAGCTGAACAATCTGTACTTACAGGAAGAGCACTCCAGTATTATCAAATAAAGGGACCATCAACTACTTTAAGGTTAGTTGCTGACTGATGTCTATCAGTTATTGTCGGGTGATGGAAGTGTTTAAGGGTTTCTGTTCTGTAGGAAGTAAAGTGTCAAATGGTGAAAGACTATTTGTTTCTGATTTCAATGATTCTGTATGAATCATTTTATCCCATATGGGTTCAGTAACATCTATATGCAACATCTGGGTTCACTGACCTATAATAAGGAACAGTGACCTTGATATCCCCACTTAACTAAGGAGGTGCTCACTGGAATTCACAACTGCAGCTTTGGAACAAGGTTAAGTTGGTATTGTGAGTGACCATAAACTTCAATTAGTGCCTATCCTCCCAGGCTGGAATGGGTGATAATTAAAAATGATTAATGGTGAGCCGTTCATTGTTGAAAAAGTCAAGTCACCTGCGACTCCAGATTCCAAGACTGCTTAATGCATTTCATTCTCTCTTAAACTGATGGAAGCAAATTGTAAAAGCATATGACTTGAGAGGTGCACTGATTTCTCCATGTTTTCACGCACCTTGTTTTGTCAGTGCTATTGGTAAGCTCTGAGATGTTTCACTATAACAAATGGTTCAACTTGCTTAACACCCATATGGTGTACAATCACGTGCAGCCTAATACGGAGGTCAGTGCCCAGTATCCTAGCAGCATCCGTAATTTTGGAGCAATCTTCTGCATTTGAGCCACCACAATAAACAAGAGGATGGCTCCTGAGTGACAAACCATACCCTTTAATGAAAAGGCTCATGACTCTGATGCAAAATCCACAAACACTTGGACAACCTGCAGGTTGTCCATGTTGAGATATCACACAAATTGCAATAGAGCAGATGTTTGGAGTGCATGATTAGCCCTTGAAGTGCATAGTTGATTCCTACAGTACTCAGCTGAATGCGTATCAATATTGGTGGTGGTTTGTTGCATATTATAGAAGCTCGCTATCTAAAGGGGGAAAGTCTTGCCACCAGCTATATCATGAATGGATGATGAGGAGGAGAATGGAGAAGACAACCAACAAGTCTCTCTCTCTGGCTGGACAGTTAATCATTGATAATAGGAAATGAAGTTCTCATTATTAATTTGTTCCTGGAAGGAAGTATTATGCACAGTGGCTTTATTGATAAATATGGAAGCAGTTTTATAAATTGGAATCTACCTGAAGGGGTAAGGTAGGCTTTTGGAATGTATATTTCTATACAGACATGTATGTTAACATTACAAAGTATGATTTGGAGATGCCGGTGTTGGACTGGGATGTACAAACTTAAAAATCCCACAACACCAGGTTATAGAACAACAGGTATAGTTGGAAGCACTAGCATTCGGAGTGCTGCACCTTCATCAACCTCTTGATGAAGGAGCAGCACTCCAAAAGCTAGTGCTTCTAAATAAACCTGTTGGGCTATAACCTGGTGTTGTAGGATTTTTAACTTATTACAAAGTATGGGAGGCAAAAAAACACCTCAACTCTCAATTTTTCGTACCGTAAGAAAATGAAGAAAATACATTTTTTTGGGTCTTCACCAATTTGTGAAGCCCTGTCTCATTTAGGAATATGGGTAAATAGCAGAGGAAGTATTTTACTGGATGTTTGGAAGACTTTTAGGAAGATTGTTAGAAGGGTTTTGTAAGTAAAAGTGGCTAAGATCCTTGGGACATCCTTTGAAGTGTTGTTTGTTATAGGCATTTTAAAGAACCTTTCCCTTGATAGCTGTACTTTTTTGTATTTTTCTTTTGTCTGTTGGCCTCTGTAGCAGCTCACTACTTTGTTTATGCTTCTGTTCATTCTTGAACTGCATCTCTGTCAGGAACATCTTGATCAAAGATAGGCATTGCCTGTTCACGATCAGGTGATTTTGAACTAACTGAGTTGTTTTTTCTTCTTTCTCATCAACATCTCTCTCTGTACAATCCTCGGTTGTTTCTTCCTTCAAGTGCACAGTAGACAATAATATGGGAGACAAGCAACTCGGTATTGAATTCATTCAATCAAATTTGCTTGGCCATTTCCACAACAATTTCTTGGATTTTCCCAGTAGGATCCAAATAATCATTGCCATTAAGAGAACTTGGCCACAACTTTGTCCACACACCATTCAATAGACACAATAGACAATAGACAATAGGTGCAGGAGTAGGCCATTCTGCCCTTTGAGCCTGCACCACCATTCAATATGATCATGGCTGATCATCCTTAATCAGTATCCTGTTCCTGCCTTATCTCCATAAACCTTGATTCCACTATCCTTGAGAGCCATATTCAATTTTTTCTTAAATGAATCCAGAGACTGAGCCTCCACTGCCCTCTGGGGAAGAGCATTCCACACAGCCACCACTCTCTGGGTGAAGACGTTTCTCCTCATCTCTGTCTTAAATGGTCTACCCTGTATTTTTAAGCAGTGTCCTCTGGTTCGGCACTCACCCATCAGCAGAAACATGTTTCCTTCCTCCAGTGTCCAATCCTTTAATAATCTTATATGTCTTAATCAGATCCCCTCTCAGTCTTCTAAACTCAAGGGTATACAAGTGCAGTCACTCCAGTCTTTCAGCATAAGGTAGTCCCGCCATTCCAGGAATTGACCTCGTGAACCTACGCTGCACTCCCTCAATAGCCAGAATGTCTTTCCTCAAATTTGGAGACCAGAACTGCACACAATACTCCAGGTGTGGTCTCACCAGGGCCTTGTACAGCTGCAGAAGAACCTCTTTGCTTCTATACTCAATCCCTCTTGTTATGAAGGACACTACCTGCACTACCTGCTGTACCTGCATGCTTACCTTCATTGACTGGTGTACAAGAACACCCAGATCTCTTTGTACTGCCCCTTTACCTAAATTGATTCCATTTAGGTAGTAATCCGCCTTCCTGTTCTTGCCACCAAAGTGGATAACCATACATTTATCCACATTAAACTGCATCTGCCATGCATCTGACCACTCACCTAACCTGTCCAGGTCACCCTGTAATCTCCTAACATCCTCCTCACATTTCACCCTGCCACCCAGCTTAGTATCATCAGCAAATTTGCTAATGTTATTACTAATACCATCTTCTATATCATTAATATATACTGTAAAAAGCTGCGGTCCCAGCACGGATCCCTGCGGTACCCCACTGGTCACTGCCTGCCATTCCGAAATGGAGTCGTTTATCACTACTCTTTGTTTCCTGTCAACCAACCAACTTTCAATCCAAGTTAGTACTTTGCCCCCAATACCATGCGCCCTAATTTTGCTCACTAACCTCCTATGTGGGACTTTATCAAAAGCTTTCTGAAAGTCCAGGTACACTACATCTATTGGATCTCCCTCATCCATCTTCAGAGTTACATCCTCAAAAAATTCCAGAAGATTAGTCAAGCATGATTTCCCCTTCATAAATCCATGCTGACTCTGACCTATCCTGTTACTACTATCCAGATGTGTCGTAATTTCATCCTTTATAAGAGACTCCAGCGTCTTTCCCACCACTGAGGTCAGACTAACTGGTCTATCATTTCCTGCTTTATCTCTCCCACCTTTCTTAAAAAGTGGTACAACATTAGCCACCCTCCAATCCGCAGGAACTGATCCCGAATCTATCGAACTCTGGAAAATAATCACCAACGCACCCACGATTTTTCGAGCCACCTCCTTCGATACCCTGGGATGTAGACCATCAGGCCCCGGGGACTTATCAACCTTCAGACCTAACAGTCTCTCCGACACCAATTCCTGGCAAATATAAATTCCTTTAAGTTCAGGTCCTTCAGCCACTGTTGCCTCTGGAAGATTGCTTGTGTCTTCCCCAGTGAACACAGATCTGAAGTACCAATTCAATTCTTCTGCCATATCTTTGTTCCCGGTAATATATTCCCCTGTTTCTGTCTTTAAGGGCCCAATTTTATTCTTAACCATTTTTTTGCCTTTCACATACATAAAAAAGCTTTTACTATCCTCCTTTATATTTTTGGCCAGTTTACCTTCGAACCTCAGCTTTTCTCTGCATATTTCCTTCATAGTAATCTTCTGTTGTTCGTTAAAAGCTTCCCAGTCCTCTGTTTTCCCACTTATCTTTGCTATGTTATACTTTTTCTCTTTTAACTTTATAAGTTTCTTAACTTCCCTCATCAGCCATGACCAACCATGCCTCCTCCTAGGACCTTTCTTCATTTTTGGAATGAACTGATCCTGTATCTTCTGCATTATACACAGAAATATTTGCCATTGTTCCTCCACTGTCATTCCTGCTAAGGTATTGCACCATTGAACCTTGGCCAGCACCTCCCTGATAGCTCCATAGTTCCCTATATTCAACAGAAATATTGTCACTTCCGATTGTACCCTCTCCCTCTCAAATTGCAGATTGAAGCTCATTGTATTATGGTCACTACTTCCCAATGGTTCCTTCACTTCGAGGTCCCTGATCAATTCTGGTTCATTGTACAATATCAGATCCAGAATTGCCTTCTCCCTGGTAGGCTCCAGCACCAGCTGTTCTAAGAATCCATCTCGGGGGCACTCCACAAAGTCTCTTCCTTGCGGTCCAATACCATCCTGATTCTCCCAGTCTACCTGCATGTTAAAATCCCCCATAACAACTGTAGTAACATCTTTGCAACAGGCCAATTTCAGCTCCTGATTCAATTTACATCCAACATCCAGACTACTGTTTGGGGGGCTGTAGATAACTCCCAAGAGGGTCTTTTTACCCTTAGAATTTCTCAGCTCTATCCACACTGACTCTATATCCCCTGATTCTAGGTCCCCCCGCGCAAGGGACTGAATATCATCCCTTACCAACAGGGCCATTCCACCCCCTCTGCCCGTCAGTCTGTCCTTATGATAGCACGTGTAGCCTTGAATATTCATTTCCCAGGCCCTGTTCACTTGAAGCTACGTCTCAGTTATCCCCACAATATTGTATCTGCCAATTTCCAAAAGAGCCTCAAACTCATCCATCTTATTCCTAATGCTTTGTGCATTCATATATAGTATTTTTAATTTGTTACTGCCCTCACCCTTCCCATCAACTCCTATTTCACTCAACCTTACAGCATGATCCCTTTTTGAGTTTTCTGCTTCATTGATACAGTTGTTTTTCTTTACTTCCCTTGTTCTAACTTTCCCTTCAATTTCCTTCTTAAACATCCAGTTTGTCCCCTCCCCCGCTACTTACTTTAAATGTAGCTGTATTGCAGTAGCAAACCTGCCTGCCAGAATGCTGGTCCCCAACCTATTAAAGTGCAAACCGTCTCTCTTGTATAATTTATGCTATGCTTACCACAAAACATACCCCAGTGACCCAAGAATTTAAATCCTTGCTTCCTGCACCAATTCCCCAGCCATACGTTCAAGTCCATTATCTCCCTGTTTCTGGCCTCACCAGCCCGAGGAACTGGAAGCAAACCGGAGATAACCACCCTGGACATCCTGCTTTTCAGCCTTCTTCCTAGTTCTCCGAAGTCCCGCTGTAGTATGTTCCTCCTCTTCTTCACGACATCATTTGTGCCGACATGTACCACCACATCTGGCTCTTCACCTTCATCCTTGAGGATTTCCTGCACTCTGTCTGTGATGTCTTTAACCCTGGCACCAGGAAGGCAACACACCTTCCTTAAGTCCCACCTGCTGCCACAAAAACCCCAGTCAGTTCCATTCACTATGGAATTCCCTATTACCACGGCTCTGTGCGATGTCCAACTCTTCCGCTCTGTCTCCACGCCAACTTTTGATTGACAGACCTGGCTGCCTTGTGGGCTGGCAGTGTCATCTGTCTCTACTGCTTCCAAAAGATTCAACTTGTTCCTGACAGGTACTCCCCCCCCCCCCCAGGGTATCTTGCACCTGTCTCCTCTCTGCCTTCCTCATGGTCTGCTCTCTTTTGCTCTCTTCTGGTATGGTTGGTGTAATAAACTCGCTGAAGGTCTTGTCCAGAAAGATCTCGTTCTCTCAGATGAGCCTAAGGTCCTCGAGTTCTTTCATCAGTGCTGCAGTATGCTCTGTCAGTAGCTGAACGTGCACACACTTTCCACACTTATACGAGCCAGACACACCAGAGTCATTGACCTCCCACATCAAGCACATAGCACACTGAACCAGCTTGGCAGTCATGTCTTAAGGTCACCTCATACCTTGCCACAGCTTTGATATCAATGGCCTTATCATTGTTAGAATTCTTCCCAGACTCCTTTAGACCTGGAGTATCATCACATTCAGGTTTCCTCATGATCTTCCATGATAACAGGCCTTAAAAGGTTGTAATCAGTCATTGATCCATAGGTTGTAAAACGAAGGTGGTAGGAAAATCACCTTTATATTCGTGCAGAGGTCACCAGGGGTCACAGGACGGCCTGGGATGTCGTTCAAGCTTCATTGGCAAATAAATTTGATGAAAATGAATTATTAATGACTGATTTAAAAAGTAGAATGTAAGCCAAACCTCAAAGGTTGCTTGTGTTACCCATGCCTGTTTGCCCTTCAGCTAAAGGTTCGTTGTTTGAATAGCGTTACATTGTACTGAGTTTGGGAAAGGTTAACAAACATTGGCTTCACTTCAAAATCACTTGCTGCACTTCCTTCAAGCAATGATGTTGGTGCTTCAAAGCCTGGATTTTTTTTTCCTTCACAAATGTATGTCAAAGGCAGAATGAGCTAGTTTCATCTACATTAAACTGTGGTTGAAGAGTATTTTCACCCTTATCAATGTTTTATTGAAGGACTTAGCTACTTGATCATCACTTGCAATTTACTGACTTACAATGTTATGCAAGTTAGCATCTTGCAAAACGCTCTGCTTTCTGTGTTTGAGCTCTTATCAATTTTCTCTTCAGATCATTGTGCAAACTTTGCTAATCAGACCCATAGGCTGCAAAATAAAAGTGATGTCAGGTGGAAGGAAGATCACCTTGATATTATTTTTTCAATAAGTAGCAAACTCAGAGCCAGTTCCGAAGAAGAATCAAATAAGATTCAAAAATGTTAACTTTGTTTCTCTTCCACAGATGCTGCCAGATCTGCTTTTTTTTTTAGCAATTCTAGTTTTATATGAGACATCTACTGTTGAGTTTGTTCAATGTAAAAGATTAGGAGTTTTTCCACATCCATCTAATTTAACTCTGGTTGTTGCTAGTTCACCTAATAGCAGCTAAAGGAGTTATTAGCTTTCAAAATTGTATTGTCTTTAAGTTTTTAAAATAGTTATTCTCTTGTTATGGTTGGTAGCTCAGGAGCTCTAGTGATACCCATTGCATGTTCACCTATTTCAGAACGGTAATATTAATTGAATATTTGGTCACCACTTTGCAGATCACCTCTGCTCTGTACAAAAGAATGATGCTGACTTTCCAGTTATGTGTCAAATCAATAAACCATCTTACTCTCGCGCTAACATTTCCAATTTAGGCTATTACAGTTACCCAATGAAATTCAATACAAATTCAACGGACAACATTCCATTTTGGCTTTGATACTTTATTGAATTCCACATGACTTCTGTCTTCAATTTTTCTTATTTCCCACCCCTATCCACCTAAGTCTTGTCTTATTTGTGTCTTGTTAACCCTGCTCTCAGCTGAGCAGATCCATTTTCTCCTTTCCACGCCTTCGCTTCCAGCCATTTATACCTCCATTTCTCAAGTGTGACAGGATTCATTGCATGCAACCAGTGTTCTGGAGAATCATACAACTAGGATTGCAGATAGGACTTAAAATGTATTAGTGGAGAAGGTTGAAGGGAAGTTTCAAAAATCGAAATGAAATGAGAGAGGATAGGTGCAGAGCAGTTAAGAGATAAACAATAATTAATTTTCCAGGAAGGGGTAGAGAAGACACACAGAACAGTGCAGCGGAAATTATAACTACAGACAGTAAAATGATGAAAAGTGAAAGCTTGATGCTCTTTATTTGAAAGCACAAAGCACTTGTAACAAGATAGCTGAGTTAACAGCACAAATATAACTGGGCAGCTATTACAGAGACGTGGTTACAAGATGATGAAGACTGGGAACTCAGTAGTCAAGGATATTTCAGAAGAATAAGCAAAAAGGAAAAGGTGGAGGGGTAGCTTTGTTAATAAAGGGTAATGTCCATCTAGTGTTGCGTTGTGATGTAAGTCCAATAGATCATGATTTAGAATCAATTTGGGTCAAAATAAGGAATGGCAAGGTAATGAAATCATTGGTGGTAGTTACCCACAGACCCACGAAGAGTTGCTTCAATCTAGAATAAAGTATGATCTGGCAAATAATGGAGTCAGTCAGTAAGAAGAGCACTGTTATTGTCATGGGTGACATTAACCTGCATATTGACTAGACAGATCAGATAGATAAGAATAACATGGAAGACAAATTTCTAGGGTGCACAATGGATTGTTCCTAAGAACAGTATGTAGCAAAACATACCCAGGAACAGATTATTTTAGATATTGTAATTTGTAATGAGGTAAGATTAGTGGAAAAAAAATCTCGCTATTAAGGATCCTCTTGGGAGTAATGGTTACAACGGAGTGGAATTTTAAGTTTATGTTGAGAGAAAGCAATTGCGGTCTCAAACCAGTCTTCTCAACTTTAAGAAATGGCCAATTACAGAGGTATGAGGAAAGAATTATCTAAAATGGGTTGAGAAAATAGACTAAAGGGAAAAATCACTAAATGAGCTTTGGCAGGCATATGAACAGATGTTTCATAAGGCTCATCAAAACTTTATTACGGAAGGATTCATTAGGATTAATGAACCAGCCATGCAGAAGGTCAGGATTCATGGGAAGGCATAGCTAGTAAAGTTTCACAAGGCTCAGGATCTCTTTATTTACTATTTATATTAATGACTTGGAAGAGGGAACAGAATGTAATATAGCCAAATTTTCTGATGACACAAGAATAGGTGGAAGGCCATATTCTGATGAAGCCATAAGGAACCTGTGAGGGAATATAGATAAATTGAGTGAGTGGGCAAAAGCTTGGTGGATGGAGTTTAATGTAGACTAGATTAGATTCCCTACAGTGTGGAAACAGGCCCTTCGGCCCAACCAGTCCATACTGACCCTCCGAAGAGTAACCCACCCAGACCCACTTCCCTCTGACTAATGCACCTATCACTGTGGGCAATTTAGCAGGGCCAATTCACCTGACCTGCACATCTTTAGACTGTGGGAGGAAACCAAAGTACTTGGAGGAAATCCACGCAGACACGGAGAGAATATGCAAACTCCACACAGACAGTCGCCCAAGGCTGGAATCAAACCTGGGACCCTGGTACTGTGAGGCAGCAGTGCTAACCACTGAGCTACCGTTAATGTAGGATAATGTGAGATCATATACTTTGGTAGAAAGAATCAAAAGACAAACAATTATTTCAATGTAGAAAAACTGCAAAAATGTGCAGTGCAGATAGATTTGGATATTCTTGTGAATGAAACACAAGAAGCTTTTATTGGAATGTATCCATTTCATGGGTGTGAATTTACTGCCCTTACTAAGGTGGATTAGAAGGTTGCAGGCATGGTAATATTATGGCAGATGATGTGGTGATGGGAGCCTCACTGTCTTCCCACACCCACGATATATTACCCTCAGCAGGAACGTCAAAGCTGCCACTCACCCACTGCCCTTCTAGAAAACGACATTGTAGGTAGGTAAACCATCAACTCTTCACCCCCTTACACCCCCCTCCTCCCCCACCTCCTCAGAATTGCTGAGGCCTCCCCACCTAGTTGGCATTGGAGCAAAACCTACATTGCCTTTCAGGGGGCCTTAGCATAGAGGCACTCTTTCCTTCTTTTTACAGCCTTAACCAGTGGCCACTTCATGGGCGATCTTGCCGGGGTGCCAGAACTGGCTTTTTGATTGGTTGCCTCCAATGAAATGCCACCTCGGATCTTGCTGTCCACTGCCCTGTGGCGATTCCCGTTTTTGATCCTGCAGTGAAACTTCTTACCTGATAAGGAAACTCCCCCACTATTTTACAGCATTAAGACACATTTGTTAATTTTACAAATTATCAGGTAGTCAAGATATGTGTAGGTTATTGCGATTGTAATAACATATGCTCAAAAGAATAACAGTTATTTAGAATACTGACAATGCTCAGAAGAACTTGAATTAAAAACATGATTTTTTTTTTGAAAAGCTTGTAACAAGTTTATAAAGGAAGTAGACCAAAAGCAGACTGATTCATTGGGTAGCTGAGACACACCATTGTTGTCAATGCTGGTGAGAGGCCTCTCTGTGGGTCATACAGCACCCATAAATGTGGATTCCTTCATCTAAGAGGGCCCAAACACCAGAATCCTTCGGGGTGCGAGCTCTTCTTGATCATAGAATCTCTATTGTGTGGAAAAAGGCCATTTGAGTCTGCATCAACCTGTCAAAGAGCATCTCACTCTGTCCCAGCCCCTACCAAGTCCCTGTAACCCCACATTTAGCATGACCAATCCAGTCAACTTGCACACTTTTGGACCGTGGAAGGAAACTGGAGCACCCGGTAAAAACCTACGCACACACGGAGAGAATGTGCAAATTCTACACAGGCAGTCGCTCAAGGCTGAAGTCAAACCCAGGTCCCTGGCACTGTGAGGCAGCAGTGATAACCACTCAGCCATCATGTCACCCATAATGCCAGTAGAACACTGTCAAAAGGTGATAATTAGTCTTTAATTGGCTCCGATCGATGAGCTGTCCACATTCCCATCACTGACAAGGCAGCAGGGAAACATTCGCTCCCTTCCTTCATCTCCTCACATTCTTTAGTGTGCCAATAGAGCAATGCAGCTATGTTTCATACCAAGCTAACAGTTACTGTCCTGACAAATGTTAGCTCTAACTGTGTAGTAGCTTCAGGTTAGCTTTTCAAACTCGTTAAGTTGCTAACAGCACATCGATCAGTTACTCAGTAGTTATGGAGTAGATAACACATTCATCAACTGCAGAGAGAAGCATCTTTTGCAGTGCATTGATCAACTTTATGTGAATTTGTGAAACAGGAGAACATTTTGCACAATGCATTGATCAACTGCAAGTAGACATGAGTCATGGAACACTTTATATAATGCACTGATAAACTGTGTAGAACCTTAGCAAGTGGTGGCTCAACTTATGCATTTTATGGTTCACTGTTCCACCTTTGGGGAATGCAAACCTGACTTTGATCAACTGAAATCTTGAAATACTATATACATTGATGAGGCGGTGGAATTAGAAGAGTTCGCAAGTGACAATGACATCAAGTGGAGGAAAAGGATACAGTTAAGTATGGGACCTGATCAGGTGTACCCTAGAACTCTTTGGGAAGCTAGGGAAGTGGTTGCTGGCCCTGTACCTTGCTGACATATTTGGATCGCTGAGGTCCAAGAAGACAGGAGGTTGGCTAACATGGTGCCACCATTTAAGGGGGTAAGAAAAAAGCAGTGAACTATAGGCTGTTGGGTCTGACATCAGTGGTGGACAAGTTGTTGGAAAGAATCCTGAGGGATAGGATTTATCTATATTTAGAAATTCAAGGACTGATTAGGGATGGTTGTCATGGTTTTATGCATGGGAAATTGTAGTAGTGAAGTAGTGAAGAAGATTCAGAGCAGTGGACATAGTCAATATGGACTTCAGTAAGGCATTCGACAAGGTTCCACGTGGTAGCCTGGTTAGCAAGGTTTACTCAC
Source organism: Chiloscyllium punctatum (assembly GCF_047496795.1). Lineage (NCBI taxonomy): Eukaryota > Metazoa > Chordata > Chondrichthyes > Orectolobiformes > Hemiscylliidae > Chiloscyllium > Chiloscyllium punctatum. The sequence goes on from NC_092776.1 coordinate 52,129,122, forward strand.
ATGGAAAGCAGGGAGAAGTAGCCATTTGGATACATAACTTTCTCGAAGGTAGAAGACAGGTGGTGGTGGAGGGTTGCTTTTCAGACTGCCACAAGGATTGGTGCTGGGTCCACTGCTTTTTGTCATTTATATAAATGATTTGGATATGAATAGGAGGTATGGTTAGTAAGTTTACAAATGACACTATAATTGGAAGTTTAGTAGATTAGATTAGATTACCTTTTGATTAGATTAGATTAGATTACCTACAGTGTGGAAACAGGCCCTTCGGCCCAACAAGTCCACACCGCCCCGCCGAAGTGCAACCCACCCATACCCCTACCTACCACTACGGGTAATTTAGCATGGCCAATTCACCTGACCTGCACATCTTTGGATTGTGGGAGGAAACCGGAGCACCCGAAGGAAACCCACGCAGACACGGGGAGAACGTGCAAAGTCCACACAGTTAGTCACCTGAGGCAGGAATTGAACCCGGATCTCTGGCGCTGTGAGGCAGCAGTGCTAACCACTGTGCCACGGTGCTGCCCACAGCAGTAGACAGCAAAAAAAGTACCTCAGAGTACATCAAGATCTTGAACAAATAGGCCAATGTGTTAAGGAGTGGCAGGTGAAGTTTGATTTAGATGAATGTGGTACTTTAGAGTTCAGGTACGTGGTTCTCTGAAGTGGAGTTACTGGCAAACTGGTCAGAGAAGAAGGCTTATGGCATACTGACCTTCATCAGTCAGTGCTTTGACTAAAAAAGTTGGGAAGTTACATTGCAGTTGTACAAGACACTGTTGAGCCTGCACTTAGAGTATTGTGTTCAGTTTTGGTCACTTTGCAATAGGAAGGATGTTCTTAAACTGGAAATAGTGCAGAAGAAATTTACAAGGTTGTTACCCAGGACTCAAGGGTCTGAGTTATAGGGAGAGGTTGGACAAACTAGGACTTTTATCTTTAGAGCATAGGAGACTGAGGGGGTATGTATAAAATCATGAGAGGCGTGGCTAGAGTGAAGGCACTCGGTCTTTTTCCTAAAGTTGGAGAAATCCAGGACTGGAGGGCATCCGTGTAAGTTTGAGGGGAAACAATAAAAGGGAACCTGAGGGGTAACTTTTTTACACAGAAGGTGATATGCATATGAAATGCCAGTCGCAGTAGTTGAAGTGGGTACATTAACATACTTAAAAGATATTGGGACAAATACATGATAGGAAATGTTTAAAAGGATATAGGCCAAGTTAGCATGGATGGGGGTTAGCATGGATGGGGGTTAGCATGGATGGACATTTTGGTCAGCATGGACCAGTTTGGGTCAAAGGGCCTGTCTTCATGCTGTAAATCTCTATGACTCTTTATCTCTCTATGACTCTAGAGGGATAGGGACAAAATGCTAGCAAGTGCTACTAGATTAATTTAAGATATCTGGTCAGCGTGGCCAAGTTGGACCGAAGAATCTATTTCCATGCTACACAGCTCTTTGACTCTATGTCCAAAGATCACAATTGAGACATTGAAAAAACCCGAGTACAACAAAGTTGATACAACTGAAATTAAAAAAAAACTGAGCTCAAGGCAGTTAAAAAGCCAACAAAGTGAGAGCTAAGGAGAAAGATAGAGAGACTGAGAAAGTTGGGAACTAACTAATTAAGTGAGAAAGACTGCAAAGTAACATTGAGAATGAGGGAGAATGACAGAACCATAGGAAAGGGGTGCCGATAAAAGATATTTAGCTATGTCTTTGGTTAAAAAGCATAAAATGTAAATATTTAGCCCCTTAAGGACGGTACAGAGATGGATTATCAAGGAGTCAGCAAGAGACAGACAGATATTTCTGTTAATTGCATTGAGGTAGTCCCTATCTACATCAATTAATAAGATTGATGAACAAGGGAACAGGTCTTGTCTAGATACTGTTGGGAATCCCAACTTTTGTTTATGCCATGCCCTTGGGAGAAGAGTAGATAAATCAGTATGAAGAACAAGGAAATGCATCAAACAGATTACAATATGATTCATGTAAATTTCAGTTTCTCAAGGAAAGGCATGCCCCAGGCTCCATAGCATGCCAAGCACTTCTTCATCAGATATTATGACAATCATGGTGTCACTGATACTTTCATACGTTGTCTACAGGCTCATACAATTTCCATATTCAGAAAAGGATGATAAATCAGACTCAAGCAATGATATATTATTCAACCCTAATATTTGTAGAGGAGGGAGTATGGGAGAAGGGGTGGGGTGGAGGTCTGGATGGAAACCCAATAGAGCAGATTTTCCAGATGACCTGCTGAAAGTAATTGCAGGATTCAATTCAAATTGTTTCAAGCTGCCAGCGTAACTTGCTTTTTGATAGGAAAGCCTCTGACACAGTATTGCAACTGAAGAGTAGACAGGGAGACATGAAGGTGGCGAGGTGGACAATGATAAAAGTCCTGGTCAGTGGCAGTGGAGAAGATTGTAGTTGGTTGCTAATAATGTTGTAGGTTGTTGTTGGTAGTGCAACTAGCCCCAAAAGCAGTGCTGTAAAAGCACAGCTTAAGGAGCCAGCATCTCATTACTCAGTTAGCTACTGCAGCAATGTTAGAAAGACAAGTTTCCTTAAAAGGTTGAACTTATTGACCTACATCCTGACAACCGATCAATAACTTTTCCATCACTACCCTTCAGCTGCTCCACGATCACCACCAGTTCACATGTGACTTCCATTAAAAGTAGGAGGCATTTGGGGTTCAGTTTCAAATTTCTTACTGATCTAAAACCATCTGACCCTGAGATGAAAATAAACACTATTTAGTTTTGCTCATATATAAATAATTCAATAACCAGTAATCATGGTGTGCAGAGAAGAAACTTTCTGTTGAGTCAACTTGCTTGACTCCATCGAGGCTGCACTAAATTGCTTGATATGGATGAAACAAATATAAAAGATTTTTAGAAGAGTAGACTAAGTAAAAGACCATGCAGTGCATATCTATAGGTCCCTGAAGGTAGCATGACAGGTTGATAGGTGGTAAAGAAGGCATGTGGTTTGCTGTCCTTTATTCTGGGATTCTGTTTCTGCCACTCTGTTCCTCAATCTCAATTTCTGCCATTCTGTTTCAAAGAATTGAATACTACAGCAGGAAGGTGAAAGTGAGGACTGGAGATGCTGGAGATCAGAGTTTAGATTAGAGTGGTGCTGGAAAAGCACAGGAGGTCAGGCAGCATCCGAGGAGCAGGAAAAGCGACCTTTCGGGCAGGAGCCCTTCATCAGGAATGATTTTCATCAGCCTCCTGCTTGAAACATCGATTTTCCTACTCCTCAGATGCTGCTTGACCTGCTGTGCTTTTCCAGCACCACTCTAATCTCTACTACAGCAGGAATGCAATGCTGTAATTATGTAAGGTACTGGTTAGGCCACAACACAAGTTTCTTGAAGTGTTCTGGTCACCGCCTTGCAGGAAGGACATAATTGTTTGAGAGAAAATACATAGGAGATCTACAAGAACGTTGCCAGAGCTTGAAAAGCATAACTATGAGGAAAGATTCAATAGGTGAGGGTTGCTTTCCCTCAAAGGATGTACCAGGAACTGAATACATATCCACATCTTTATGAAAAAAAGAACAGTTTTTCTTGGGCCATTTGCTCTTTATGTATCAGGTATTGCTGAAATGTACGCATTGGTTTTTGAGATGCATTATTTACAAACTGGAGAGGAATATGGGCAAAACGTTGATGCCACTCTTCTGGTTATGAATGCTGAGTACATGACAATTTCTGCAACTCAACCCTTTCTTTGACCATATCTTCCCATCTCATCTGACTTATACAAAATAATGAAGCGCTTGGACAAAGTCGACAAGGAATACCTACTTTCCTATCAAATGGTCAATTACCAGGGGTCAGCTCACAAGTTGAAGGTGATTGGTTTGAGGGTTACAGGAAACCCGAGAGTGATAAAGTTCTGAATCCACTGCATATTTGATGACTGAGACAGAAACCATTTGAAAGGAAACTAAAACTTCACCTGAAATTTTGTAACCTCCGAGGCAAGAGACTAGCTGGTGAGAAGTGGGGATTAGAATGATTGGCTAGTTTATTCAGTTTGTGTCGACATAATGAGCTGAATGGTCTCTTTGTATGCTGCAATTTTGGTATGGTTCTAATGTGTTTGTCAAAGGAATGAAGTGACAATAATGAATCCTGGCCTGTGTTAAATCTTGCCTAATTTGTTTTCCAGTTGAAATCATTGAATATTCTCGGATGAAGAAAAGAGTATCAAGAAGAAAGGCAAGGACTGATTAGGGATAGTCAGCATGGCTTTGTGTGTGGAAAATCATGTCTCACAAATCTGATTGAGTATCTTGAAGAAGTAACAAAGAGGATTGATGAGTACAGAGTGCTAGATGTGATCTATATGGACTTCAGTAAGACATTTGACAAGGGTCCTCATGGGAAACTGGTTAGCAAGGTTAGATCTCATGGGATACAGGGAGAACTAGCCATTTGGATACAGAATTGTATCAAAGGTAGAAGAGAGATGCTGGTGATTGTGGAGGGTTGTTTTTCAGATTGGAGCCCTGTGACCTGTGGAGTGCCACAAGGATCGGTGCTGGGTCCAATACTTTTGTCATTTATATGAATGATTTGGATGTGAGCATAAGAGGTATAGTTGGTAAGTTTGCAGATGACACCAAAATTGGAGGTGTAGTGGACAGCGAAGATGGTTACTTCAGATTACAACAGAATGTTGATCAGATGGGCCAATGGGCTGAGAAGTGGCAGATGGAGTTTAAGTTAGATATGTGTGAGGTGCTGCATTTTGGGAAAGTAAATCTTAGCAGGACTTACACACTTAATAGTAAGGTTCTAGGGAATGTTGCTGAACAAAGAGACCTTGGAGTGCAGGTTCATAGCTCCTTGAAAATGGCGTCACAGTTAGATAGCATAATGAAGAAGGCATTTGGTATGCTTTCCTTTATTGGTCAGATCATTGAGTGTGGGAGTTTAGCAGTAATGTTGCGGGCTGTACAGGACATTGGTTAGGCCAACTTTGGAATATTGCGTGCACTTCTGGTCTCCTTCCTATCGGAAGGATGTTGTGACACCTGAAAGGGTTCAGAAAGGATTTACAAGGATATTACCAGGATTGGAGGATTTGAGCTATAAGGAGAGGTTGAATAGGCTAGGGCTGTTTTCTCTGGAGCATCGGAGGCTGAGGGGTGACCTTATAGAGGTTTATAAAATCATGAGGGGCATGGATAGGATAAATAGACAAAGTCTTTTTCCTGGAGTGGGGAGCATAGGTTTAGGGTGAGAGGGGACAATATAAAAGAGACATAGGGGCAACTCTCATGCAGAGAGTGTTGCATGTGTGGAATGGGCTGCCAGAGGAAGTGGTGGAGGCTAGAACAATTGCAATATTTTAAAAGGCATTGGGATGGGCATATAAGAAGGGTTTGGAGGGATATGGTCTGGGTGCTGGCAGGTGGGACCAGATTGGGTTGGGATATCTAGTCGGCATGGACAGGTTGGACTGAAGGGTCTGTTCCTGTGCTATACATCTCTATGACTCTAAGACTACGAAAATGAACTAATTTCATTGCAGTTCATAAATAATAACAAATTCAGATGCTGTAAGCAGGGACATACTCATAATATGAAGACGTGCAAGTTGTAGTCAGTTTCTCTGGTGCTTAGCCTGGATTGTCACAGGTCTCGACTGAAATGTTCATTTATTTACTTCCTCCCCAGGCTCCACAATGAAATATGCTCTTTTATCCACTTCATTCTAACTCCATGGGCAACGAGCATTTTTCCACCCCTAATTTACTCCACTCTGCAAAACCCTAGAATATTCTAATATCTATGGCTGCCATGATCTCTTTGACACAGACCATACTTTACAATGAGCATATCTGATAGCAAGCAAACAAAGCCAGCTGATCAATTTGCTGTGATACCACCTCCAACCTTATTACTACTGCATCTGAATGTGGGAGGAGGTGGTGGCCCAAATCTTCCAATCTCCAGATCATCTCGGATAGGTTGTAAATTGGAAGATGCATTTCAAGACCTTGCAAAAACCTTGTCACAGAGGCAAGTAGCTTAATCGCTCAGGAAGTTTAAACTTCTAATCAACTGAGTTCCCTGGAACTCCATGTACCTCACAAACCCTGAAGTCTGTACAGAAACTTCAGCCAGATACGTGGGACTTGGCTGTATGATTATTCTGGAAATGTAATCTAGTTTGATGCCAATGTAAATCAGTAATTTTTCAATGTTGCACTCTGATGCATTCCAAATATTGCCAGAGGTAATTCAACGACCTTCCTGATGAAGGACTTATGCCCAAAATGTTGATTCTCCTACCCCTCAGATGCTGCCTGACCTGCTGTGCTTTTCCAGTACCACATTTTTTGACTCTGATACTCAGCATCTGCAGTCCTCACTTACTCCTACCTTTTTAATCTGTCAACTAACCTCCAATCAATTATCTCCCCCTCTAACTACCTGACTGCCTCCCAGACCTAACAACTCATTCACCCACCAAAGCAATAGCATCGCACTGGCGTAATCACTTTATCTACCTTACCCACCTCACACACGCAATTAGACATTCACCTATTCACCCAATCACTTTTATTGAAAGACTTGGACCTTCAAAGCTTAATCTGAATATGGCAGCTTTGTGGTAAAATGTTGGTGTGCCTTCAATCATCCACCTTTTCTTGTGTCTGATTCTCTTCCCATTCATGTCTCTGATCCTTTGATATTTCAGGTGGGATGGAAAGATATGGTCAAAAAAGGGTTGAGTTGCAGAAGTCTTCATGTACTCAGCATTCATAACCAGAAAAGTTGCATCAACATTGAAAATGCTACGTTTAAAAACTACTGAGTTATATCAGCATTAAACGAGATAACATTTCCAGAATAATCTCCAGTTTGTAAATAATGCATCTTGGGCAACAGGGTGGCACAGTGGTTAGCACTGCTGCCTCACAGCACCAGAGACCTGGGTTCAATTCTCTGCCTCAAGCAACTGTCTGTGTGGAGTTTGTACATTCTCCCTGTGTCTGCATGGGTTTCCTCCAGGTGCTCCGGTTTCCTCCCACAGTCCAAAAATGTGCAGATTAGGTGAATTGGCCATGCTAAATTGTTCGTAATGTTAGGTGAAGGGGTGAATGTAAGGGAATGGGTCTGGGTGGGTTGCTCTTTGGAGGGTCAGTGTGGACATGTTGGGCCAAAGGGCCTGTTTCTACAGGTAATCTAATCTAATCTCAAAATCTAATGAATGAATTTCAACAACACCTGATAGATAGGAAATAAATGGCCCAAGAAAAAACTTTTTTTTTGGCAAAGATCTGGATATGTATTCAGCTCCTGGACAATTTTAATGATCATTAACATTGGGAGATAAGGGAAATGTACTTTTTTGAAAAATGAAAGAATTGCAAATGTTGTAAATTAGAAACAAAAACAGAAACTGCTGGAAAAATTCAGCAGGTCTGGCAATATTTTTGGAGAGAAATCAGAGTTAATGTTTCAGGTCAAGTGACCTTTCCTCATTGACTTGTCTTAAGATTGGGTAAAAACAATGACTGCAGATGCTGGAAACCAGATTCTGGATTAGAGTTCAGGCAGCATTCGAGGAGCAGGAAAATCAATGTTTCAGGCAAAAGCCCTTCATCAGGAATAATTTGGTATAACTGTCAAATGTGAGCAGAGTTTTCAGAGTTGACTGTTAGATGTCAGTTGACCTAAAGCCACCTCAATGAATAAAAAAGCCAATAGATTATTTTTTCAACTTTGAAGTCACAAAGAATCAAACAACTAGGGAATAGCCTCAAAAATAGATTTCAAAATTGTAATAATGTTATGCCAAATCAATGTGGTAGAGGAACAGAAATCCACTGAGCTTCTTTGTCACTTATTAAATGTATGCTGCAATTCTTGGAAAACCCAAAATCAATCCCCACTTTCATACTGAACTCACAAATTTATAATATTTTGACTGCTTTGATGAGGTAACAAAACATGTGAAGAAGAAAAACTATTCCACATGTCCTACCCACACCGAACATACATTTGAACACGTACAATCACTTTCCATATTTTTCTGAAGCTAGCCACCAATCATTGACAGCATTTTAAAAAAAAAACAAGCTTTTGACAATTATCTCACAGATAATCAAATGGACTTACAGGATATAAGTTCAAGCTTAAGTTATACATCGATTATTTTTGAGCTGTATTTCAATAGATGAAACACCTATGCTTCCAATCACACAGTACCATAATATTATAAAACATATTTGACTGTGTCTGACAACTTTTAATTCTTTTCTTAAATATTTACTCAGCACTTTTTTCTTAAAAAAGAAACCAATCAAAATATTATTAACTGCTTCTGTTCAAAATGTAAAAGCTCTAAGAAAAGAAAATTATCATAAACCTTTCACCTTTCTCTTGATCTACAATGTTATTTTCAAACTTAATTATCCAGCATTGCATGTGCAATTCAAATTAAATCATCTACTTACTTCAAAAGCGTTCATTAACCAAAGCTGAACCATGTCCTTGTTAGATTGTTGCATATAATCAAAGCTTTTAATTCTAATGCCCAGGTTTTCAATGCTGTGCTGAAAATTGCAAATTCAGCCATTTCCTTGTGTCACAATTTTGCACCTTACCCTCATGGCATACCTGAGTAACTTTCACTTGGCATTGGTCCCATCCTGCACCAGGATTTTAGGTGTCAAATTCTCACTACTTAATGTCATCCTACCAAAGTTTATGTCACACTTACTACCTTTACTGAACTGAGTGAATTTATGGGGTTTAATGTTGAGATAAGGATTCATAATTGGATTCCATTGCACAGCACTGTCAAAAAAGCTTCCAGAGCTGAATTCATTAAAAACATTTGAAATATTGGAACAGATTTTATCTGTTCTACTCCTTCAAAGTCTCAGTAGATGGTTGGGCTATCAATCAAAGAAAGAAAGTAGATCACAAGGGAAAATTGAAACTTTAAAATCTGAATCTCAATACTGTTGAATGTGTACGAGTATTTTTAAAGTACTTGAACAATGCTGGTTAATTTAATGGCCACTTACTATTTCTGAACAAAGTCATTTCAGCAATCATTATTTGTAAAATGTATTGAGCTTTTCAGACACCATTATGTTATGACATGCAAAATGACCAACTGCTTTTGAAATTATCTATCAAAAGATTTCTAGGTCTATGAACCATGGCCACCTACTAAAGGGCCTGGCTCTATGGCACATAAATTACCCATTCTCACAATGGAGTTGGCAAGGATTGCCTTCAGGCTCATTATTACACCCTTATCCTAAGTCCATTAAATCCCATATCCCAGAAACCAGTTGGGATCTGGAATCTGATCTTACCTGTCAGATTAAAATACCTGTCTCTCTTTTGACATGATGGAAGCAAGAAAATTCTTCATTAAGATTTGTCTTGATGGCTTAGAGTGACTAGTGCTAAAACATCAATGTGACTCAACATTGAACTTTCTTCAAATCCACAATGTTTCTGAAGATTGTTCCCAGAATAGCATACAATATTGCAATCTTACTTCACAAATGATCCAAGTAAGTTGAAATGACTTGCCTTGCCTTGTAGTGTCGATTATGGAATTTATTTTAACACCAAGTATTATTATCCCTGTTGATTATTATGCCATATATTAACTGAAGTTAAAAAAAAGGCTGCACGTTATGCTTCTTTGGCTAAGAAGGAGCTGCAATGATTTTTTTTTGGAGAGATACTTGCTGCAAAATCTAGCAAGATTTCTCACTATTTCTTACTGATCACACTCCATTAACAACCCACCCAACCCTATGTCATTCAAATAATCATATTTATTCCCATCATTATGCAACATTTCTGGGACACCACCAGTCCATTAAAATAAACCGCTTTGCATCCAAATCATATTTAAAAGGCTGCTTTTTACCCAAACAAGCATTGGTAATCCATGTCAGCGGACACTGGCAATGACATGGCACAGCAGTTACAAACCACACTGCTCACAGCATGGAGCTGTTGTGGCTGCCAGTCCCTTACATATTCAACCCCATTCTCAGCTTGATTACTGTTTTAACCATCAGACTACACACTTTACTGGTGCTTAGCTATATCATGTTCTTAACACCCTCTCTAGGTCACTGCTATTCATCCTCCATTGCCCAATGGACTTCCACATTTTCTTATTGTCCCTTAGGGAACATTATAGACAGACAAACGATTTGACAATTCCAAATGGAAGTATTATTCACAGCCAGAAAAAGAGAACATGAGTGAAATGAATTAAGGCTGCAGTGCACTGCGCTCATCCCCAATGCAAGCATGATGACCAGTGACTATTTGGTTTCTGTACACCGTTCACATCTCATAGAAATGAATGTTAATGAGCTCCCGTTAGGCTTGCAGACCCTGATGCTCTGTCATGCATAAGGCGAGCATCTTCCAGCTTAATGTTCTTAAATTTGTCCTCATGTCTGCTCATGTCTTCCCAGCTCTCAGCATCTAACATATTACCTCATTCCAATTGTATACAATAGAGCAAACCAGAGTAATGTGGCACATTGTTTGGGCTGTACTGAAGTGTCCCTTCCCTTAGACCGTCCTCCCACTCCTGTGGAACCACATCTCCAGCAGCTCAATCATCTGCTTCACCATGACCTTGGACATAGCATGTGCACCAGTTTGGTGAAGGTGCCATTCTGGTTGAGTAGCTAATGTATTATATCAAAAAGGGAGTGTCTTCTGCACTCTGACTCCCTTCCCATCCCAGACTCACATCAATCACAAAATATTGAATTCAAATCAGTCAATTCTCAATCTTACATGAGACATGATGGAACAATATTCCTCTTTTCCTGCAAAACCCTGGGAAATTCGACAAGTATTGGGATGCTTTTTGCTAACATTGGCCTTCTTTAAAGTCATTGCTGGCAACTCCTCCATCACTGAGATGACAATGTTAGATTTGCAAGAACCCAATGGCATGGTCCATTCCATCTTTGATCAGTAATTGATGCCTGAACAAATATTGAATGTCCATGAGCAATGGGTGTAAGTGACCTATAGCCATGGATCATATCCTGAGGTGCTGTTTGGTGTTGAGTAGCATAGAGGCTCCTTGCAGCCATTAGCGAACTGAAGTTGCCAGGTCTGACCTCTCTGGTGACAATTCTCAACCTCTCATTTGTTCATCGCATTTGGTAAGATAGGAAGCAGGTATTAATGATGTGAGTTGCAGCATTAATAATGAATTGTATAATTATAATACCCCTGATTTCCAACTCACCACTGCTTAGTGAGAAACTTAGCATACCGCTTGGTAGATTCTTAAAAGATACAGCCTGTTGCTCCAGATATTGAGGAAGGCTCACTGGAAATCTCACTCAATTCTGCCACAAATCTCACCAGAAGCCACTTTGGTCAGACCTCAGTAAGATTTCACCAAAACGGCTCACTGCTGATTTGAATTGCTCAAGGTTGCATCAATGGAAATGATAGAACTGTTTTTTACAAATTAACAAAGACACATGGTATCGAGGTTGGACCTTGATACACCCAATTTTGGTCATCAAACAGTTGCAATGAACCCAAATTTAGAAACCAATGTCTGACATATCAATAATGCCTGGGAAACATCATACCTCTGTTTCCAGACCCACAGCAACATTGGTTTTTAACTGCCCTCTGAAATGGCCTTGCTCGCTGCGCGACATTAACAGCTGAAGACCATGATTTTCATCTCTAGGTGCTGCTTCTAGGTGCACGGCTGGAGAACCCTGATCCTCAGATTTCTGGTGCTGTTGGTACTGGACATTCCTCTGCCTTCTGTTCCTCAACCTCCAAATGTACAACAAATAAATCACTGCTGGGTTTAGCTGGTCATCTATTTTCTATTGAAGAATAGATCCACAAGCAAGGAGCAGGAGCCAGTTTTTATTCTTTTGGGAAATTGCCCTAGTTGCCCTATCAGTCTGTTCCTGTCTTAAGTGAAAGCCTTCCCTCCAGCCACCTTTAACATATTGAGGTCCATCATGCTTGATCCATTCCTTTTCCTCACTCAGTCATGTTCAAGGAATTTGTAGCCTTGAATAATATAGTGCATTCCATACATATGGCACATAGCTCATTAATTCTCTATAGCTTTTATTATCCACAGCTATTTAGCCCTGCAACCTTGGAATCAGCATCAATATAATGATTCATTTTCATGTTTAAAGCATTCAGATACTTGGCCAGAGAAGGCTTCTGCTCAGTTTTACATAGACCAATCACTAACCCTTTACCATCAAAGTCAGTGTGAATTATTCTTCAGATCAGAGTTCAATACATTATGGGACCTGATTGAGGTATTGGTGTTATGCATGACTATGAGCCAGTTAAACTTTACACTGCAGTGTGTGTGACTCATTTCCACATCCAACATCTCAATGAATGCTAGCACAATCTAGTCCTTTTGGTTTCTGTTTCACTTCACACATATTTGCTTGTTTGAACTGTGCAGGAGCTCATACCCCTTCCATTTCTACTGTGCATTCTCAGCAAAGCTCTGTAGAGTGACTCAGCTGAAGAGGAGAATGTAGTGTATAACTTTTTCCTTCAATTCCTTCAAGACTGAGCAGTTGATTTTTTGAAGTAAGAGTATCAAAAAACAAGAAGTAATGAAGGGCAAATACATTTACTTTTCAAGTTTATATTAAGGAGGACTTGAATGTTAACTATTACCTTACTTTATATTTATCTACTTATTCTATGCAGGTCCTTAATACTTAAATTTTTAAACTTTGTTTCTGTCTTGTACTACTTTGTACCTAGGTTTTTTTACCTAGATACCTTGTACCTAAGACAGCACCTAAGGTGCCTGAGATTATACACTTTTCACTGTACTTCTGTACTTGATTACATGTGACAATAAAATCTAAATCTAACAAATCATTATTCATGATCTAATTCAGTGTTGGAGCAGTCTTCAGAATCTGAATGGTGAATTGCTGTTCCGTTCCTATTTTTGTTTGCAATGATAGTTCTCAAAAGTAGTTTATAATCCAATTTCGATTTTGATCATTATATTTACATTTGGTAACAGGACTAACAATATTTGTTAATCTCTTGTACTTTAACATACCAATGAATTGTGAAAAGATGTTTGAGTTTTTTTGTGTTTTTACTAAGAATGAGTAGTGACTCATGGCAGCTTGTTGTTTCTAAATGCTTGTAGATGAGTTTCTAGAACAATAGACAAATGCGTAACAAAATTAAATTTCAAAGAGTTGACTTTGAGTGCAGGCTCTGCACCAAAAACATCTATTCAAAATTGCCTTCAAAAACTGAAGATGTGTTAAGCATAATGCCTTTACATTAAATATATTTAATTATAGAAAAAGAGTGGAGGAAAAGGACTAAGTGAATGGATCACTGAAGGAGCCTGCATCAAATAATTGAATAGGACAGCAATTAAGAATACCATTTGGCACCTCTACTCCACCCTGGCTTCTTTGAAGAGCAATCCAGTTATAAAACAGAAGTTGCCAGAAAAGCTCATCAGCATCTGTGAGAAGAAATCAGAGTTAACATTTCAGATCTGGTGACCCTTCCTCAGAACTGATGGTAGCAGGAAAATGTTGGTTTATATGCAGAGATAGGGTGTGAGGAGGGGGCAAATAGTAAACAATAGCCGAACATCGAGTCCAAAGAGAGAGAAGAATAGTTGGACAGACAATGAGTGGATAACAATCTGAGTAGAAGACTGAATAGCTGTTAACGGTAGCTGTTAGTGGCTAACAATAGGTAGTGCGTAATGGCAAACTATGTGATAACAAGGCCTGGTGTGTGGGGTATGGGGATAGGACATGGGAGAGTTTAGGTCCATAAATTATTGGATTTAATTTAAGTCCAGAGTGCTGCAGGGTTCCCAGGCAGAAATGAGGTGCTGTTTTACCAGCTTGTGCTGAGCTTCACTGGAACAATGCAATCAACCTGAGACAGAGACATTGGCCAGGGAACAGGGTGGTGTGTTAAAGTGGCAGGCAACTGGAAGCTCAGGGTCTTTTTGCACATGTAATGTAAATGCTCTGCAAAGTGGTCAACCAGTCTACACATCGTTTCCCCAATGTAGAGGAGACCACATTGTGAGCAGTGAATGCAGTTGGTAGATTGTGAGAAGTGCAGGTGAAGTGATGCTTCACCTGGAAGGAATGTTTGAGCCATTGGATACTGAGGAGGGAGGAGGTGAATGGGCAGGTGTATCACCCTTGATGGTTGCAGGGGAAGGTGCTGTGGGTCTGTGGGGGCGTGTTGGGAGTGAGGAAACTGACCTTCCAATTGCTTGCCTCTTAAACCACCCTATTCCCTGGCCAACATTTGTCTCAGGCTTGCTGTAGTGTTCCAGTGAAGCTCAGCTCACTGAACAACACCTCACTTTCTGCTTGTACACCCTGCAGCCCTCTGGACTCAATATCGAATTCAATAATTTTAGGGCCTGAAGTCTTCCATGTCCTAGCCCCCTACCCCACACACCAGACCTTGTTATCACATAGTCTGCCATTATGCACTACCTATTGTTAGTCACTAAAAGTCTCCATTTAACAGTTATTCACTCTCCTTGACAGATTGTTATCCACTCCTTTGTCTGTCCAACTGTTCTTCTCTCTCTTTGGGCTCTCTCCCTACCTATTGTTTACTCCTTACTCCCCTCCTCCTTCCCCACCCTACATTCTGCATATAAACCAGCATTTTCCTAGCTACCATCAGTTCTGAGGAAGGGCCACCGGATCTGAAACATTAACTCTAATTTCTCTTCGCAGTTGCTGTCAGACCTGCTGGGTTTTTCCAGCAATTTCTGTTTTGTTTCTGATTTACAGCATCCACAGTTCTTTCAGTTTTTGTTTAGCAATCCAGTTACCCTTGCTCACTCGCTATTTCCACAAACAGAGTCATTGAGTCACACAACTCAGAAACAGAACCTCGGTCCAACTTGTCCATGCTGACCAAATTTCTCAAACTCGACCAGATTCCCACTTGACTGCATTTAGCCCATATCCCTCTAAACCTTTCCTATTCATGATGTGGAGATGCCAGTGTTGGATTAGGGTGTGCAAAGTTTAAAAATCACACAACACCAGGTCATAGTCCAGCAGGTTTATTTGGAAGCACTAGCTTTTTTAGCTCTGCTCCTTCATCAGGTGGTTGTGGAGAATAAGATTGTAAGACACATGGACGGGTTGGACTGAAGGGTCTGTTCCATGCTGTACATCTCTATGACACAAAATTTATAGCAAACGTTTCCAGTGTGACATAACTGAAATTATATATTGAAGAAAACATGGATTGTTTGTTAAGTCTCTCTCTCATCTTTTAGAATGACCATGTTGGTTTCAGTTCTTGCATATGAAAATCGCAAAACCTATGTTAAAAGTTACATTCTCAAGTGAGGTTTAACGACCAAGATAACGTATTGAAGGTGTGAGCTTCCCTGTGAAGCTGCCTGTGCCACAATGGTCAGATTGATTCTAATCTAAAAAACAGATTTCCAGAATCTTACATGGATTCATGCAGTTTTTGAGCAAATTAAAATGTTATTCTGCAAGTACAAATTCACCCCACAAACTTTGTGTGTGTGTGTGTGTGTGTGTGTGTGTGTGTATGTGTATGTGTATGTATGTAGGCGGGGGGGTGGCGGGGGGAGGGGTTGCGGTTATGACCGTCTGTGACAGACTCTGTATATGAGTGTAAAGGGGTATAAGTCTGTAAGAGGGTGTGTGTGGGAGAGACCCTGAGTGTGTGTCTGTGTGTGTGTGTGTGTACTGCAATGGGGTCACCTGTAGTATGACATGAACCCAAGGTCCCGGTTGAGGCCATCCTCATGGGTACCGAACTTAGCTATCAGCCTCTGCTCGGCCACTTTTCGTTGTTGCCTGTCCCAAAGGATGGAGACCCGAAGGTCTGAGTCGAATGTCCCAGACCGCTGAAGTGTTCTCTGACTGGCAGGGAACACTCCTGATTGTTGACTGTTGTGCGGTGTCCATTCATCTATTGCCGTAGCTTCTGCTTAGTCTCGCCAATGTACCATGCCTTGGCATTCTTGCTTGCAGCATATGAGCCAGACAATGTTGGCTAACCTCCCTCCCCGCAACCCCCCCACTGTCCTCCTCCTGTTTCCCCCCCCCGACACACACACAAGTTTGTGGGGTGAATTTGGAGGATCAATTGAGGATCAGTTTGATGCCGACAACACAGGGTTCATTCCCTGTTCTGGCTGGGGTCGATTTAGGAGCCACTTCTTTGCCCTGACTCTGGAATAGATTGTGGATGCTAAGGGTTGGGTTTGCCTTTCCAAGAAGGTTTGTACTGGACTTGAAACATTAACTCTTTCTCTGTCCACCGATGTTGCCAGACCTGTTGAATTCCTCCAGTATTTTCAGTTTTTATTGGAGTAGCATTCATCCAAGTAGGTGGAAAATATTCTATCACACTGCCAGCCTCCAGCAAATCCATTTGTCCTTGAGAAATTCATGCTGCAGCTCCTTTTCAGTCCATGCTTCTCCAAGTACCTGTCAGTTTTCTCCTGAATTATTATTTTACAGTTTTTTCACATCATTGATATTGAACTAACTGGTTTAAGATTAACATGATTTTCCTCTCCCACCGATGGAAAATGAGGAGCCAAATGGCCATTTACTGTCCGGTAAAATTCTACAAGGACACGAGCCACATTTTTAAAACTGTACCTCCAATCTTCATAAACTAAAATGCATAGCTTTTAAATTTTTATATACTCTTGTTTATTTCTGATGAATGTGTACAGTGTAGTTTTAAACTACAGGGCCAACATTATATGCCTGTTTCTGGCACAGAACGTTGCCTTCAGGGAGCATGGATCAGAGAATTGAGATTAGCGTTAGAGCTTTATCTTTGACTCATGCTTCACTGACACCCAAGAGGATCAGAAGAGCAATCGAGTGCAAACTGGAGAGAGTAGACTTGTTTCTTGGTATACTGCAGTGCTGGTCATTATGGATGTTGCTGTGCAACGTAAGTCTTCAAATTATAGGGTTTTGTACAACTGTACAGCTTGATTCCAGCTTCTTGCTGGCCTGCCAGATTTCCTTACCTTATAATGTACCAGCGAACTAACACTTCAGCTTTGTAAAAGGACTATCAATTAATCACACACTGCATGAATATTGAGTACGGAGCAGTAGTAGGGTCATTTGGACCTTCAAGCCTGATCCATCACTGAATAAGAACATGGCTGATCTGCTTCTTCATCGCCACAGGAATTGTCAAAAGGACACTGAGAGAAGTCTATGCTCAACATTTGGCAATGTGGCAGACATTGGGGTGATGCCATTATTTTGCATGATCTTGATGATTGGTGATTAGATTTCAGTGATGTGTCAATCCATGATGACCAGCATCAACTTGCCACTGCAGCCTTCTTTTACTTTCGCAGCTGATGTGAGACACAGTCTTCCTTAACCCATTCTGCCACTGAGTCAAGAATCTCCACATAGACAATCGATGCAATAAGGTTGATGGATACATTTTGATGGGAACAAGGCATGTTTGGACAGCAGCATCTCTGTTTGGCCAGCACTCTTCAGAATACCTTCTGTTCACTGCAAATGTGAGGAAGCTAGTAAAGATCCTAAAAATAGGCAGTTACATTTTGGCCTGGCTGGTGAGCCAGTGAGATCACTGTTTTTGTGGTGAAAAAAAAAAGAAATCTCCAAATTGTGCACCTTGGAATTATAGAACATCCGTACCCTCAAGAATGACTATCCAGAAAAACGAATTGCTATCAACAGTGATGTTTATGTCCATAATTCTTTGAGGTTTGCATCATATGTAGGCAGAGTGGTTAAAAAGGCATTTAGCATGATTATCTTAATTGCTCATTGCTGGATTTTGGATATCATGTTGACATTGTACACGATATTGGTGAGGCCTCTTCTGGAATACTCTGTCTAGTTCTAGTCACCCTATTCTAGGAAGGATATTATAAAGCTAGAGAGGGTTTAGAAAAGACTTACCAGGATGTTGCTGGGAATGGAGAGTTTGAGTTATAAGGATAGGCTGGGACTTTTTTCACTGGAGGTGAGGGGTGACCTCATAGAAGTTAATAAAATCATGAGGGGTACAGATAAGGTGTGTCTTTTCCCCAGAGTTGGCAATTTCAAAGCAAGGGGGCATGTTTTTAAGGGGAGAGGATAAAGATTTAAAAAAAACATGAGGGACAACTTTTTACAGAGGGTGAATCATGTGTAGAATGAATTGTTAGAGAAAGTGTTGGATGCTGATACAGTTAATATTTAAAAGACATTTTGATAAGTACAAGAATAAAATATATATGGAGGCATATGGGCCGAGCACAGGCAGGGGGACTAGCACATGTGATTATGATCAGTATGGAATGGTAGGACTGTAGGGTCTGTTTCCATGCTGTATGACTCTATGAAATCACTGCACTTCCTGGTGGGGAACAGTTGACAGAACAAGCAGTAGGATACACTTACAGGAAAAACCAGACAGACCATGATCTTCACATCTACGGATTAGTTTTACCATCTGGAAAAGAATCATGGATCCACTGTGAGAGCCCTCTCATTGTATAAATGAAAGACTTGAAATACTTCACCTTCAATTCAGCCATAGCGAACTTAGTCATTAGTGCTTATGCCCAGCACTTGATTCAGATGAAGACATTAAGGAAGTGTTCTAAAGTCCTCTAAAAAGAAAAGATCTTCCTTCTGGGATTATTAATGCCAGGGTTGGCTGAAACACTGACACCCAGAAAGGAACATTTAGGAAACGGTATGGGAAAAGCCAATGCAAATGGCTTCCTGTTGACAAATTTGGCTGATTGTTACAAGTGCCATCTTCTACCAGAAAAATAAATATAAAACCATAAGGAGATATCCTAGATCAAATCACAGGCACCTCCTGAATTATGTTATTGTGTCAATGTCTCTGTCAAAGATGTTACAGACCTGTATATCACTCAGTCTATCTAGGGACTGATACCTGATGAATGGATTATCAACTTTTATATCAGTGATAAAAAGCACAGGGCAGCACGGTGGCTCAGTGGTTAGCCCCACAGCCCCAGGGACCCGGGTTCAATTCCAGCCTTGGGCGACTGTCTGTGTGGAGTTTGCATGCTTTCCCCATGTCTGCGTGGGTTTCCTATGGGTGCTCCAGTTTCGTCCCACAGTCCGAAGATGTGCAGGTTAGGTGAATTAGCCATGCTAACTTGTCCCATAGTGTTCAGGGGTGTGTCGGTTAGGTGCATTAGTCAGAAGAAAATATAGGCAAGGTGCAATGGGTCTGGATGGGTTACTCTTCGGAGGGTCGTGTGGATTTGTTGGGCCGAAGGGCGTGTTTCCAAACTGTAGGGATTCTATGAAGCAGCCTAACATAATGACTTCATAAGAAGCAAAGTTTCAAGAGGAAGAAGATCAATGTCTCAGCAGTAAACCAACCAACCAGAGAGAGGAATTTCAAATCACATCACAACCAATCTGAAAACACTTCACATGATAGACACAATTTCAGAACAGTGGGATTAAATAAAGCAAGCTGTATAAGACCAGACCATTGGGTTTGAATAGCATCATCACCAGGACTGGTTCACAAAAAACCATGCCAAACAATGTGATCTGGAACAAGAACAAATAGCCTCCACTGCCTTACATAACAATCCAAGGCCAAAAAGGCTTTGTGTTTCCAAGAAACATCAGCACAATTTTGTGATTGCTTCATGATCATATCATTGCAGTCTTAAATGGTGGATCTGAAACAGACCCTTTCAGTTTCTAGACTAGTGTCAAGCAAGGTTGTGTAATAGCCCCTGTACTTTTCACAATCTATCTGGAAGTAGCTATTCACCTCATCAAAGATCAACTGCCCTTGGTGTAATTATTTTACATACCACCTAGATGAAAGCCTATTTAGGTAAACATAACCTGTAGTTTGCAGATAACTGCGGTGTTATTGTCCTCACAGCACCAGATTGGCAAGCCACATTGATAAAAGTTTAAATCTTTCATTGATTATTGCTGAAATGAGACTTGGTCAGCCAAACATTCCACTTCCAATAAACATTGAAGGAGAAACTCTGGAAAATGCTGAATACTATCCATATGATGGCAGCCACCTCTCTTGAAAAGGCCACCATTGGTGAGAGATCTAATCACTGATTCAATGTGGAGATGTTACCAAACACTTACATCCTTCTTGAAACCAGTTCTGCATTCATACATTCATGAAACTCCTGTAAAATCAACTACAGTGGACTGGACACTATCCAGATGGCTGAAAAGCATTTCTCCTGCCAGGTCCTGTTTTCTCAACTTTGTCATGATAATGGTAAACATAGACTTTCAATGTTCAACTTCCATCAGCTGATTTTAATACTTAAAGTGTTAAGTTTTTAAAGAGAACAAATACTGACCTAAAATAGCTGCTTTGATCACCTGATCACATATTGAGGCAAGAGCAGGGAATTTATACAAAAGCCAGCTGCATTAAAATTACCATTTCTTTGAAAGTCATTGATACTAGACAATTAAGTCAGCATCAAGAAATTTGACTCCTGTTTAACTCATAATTGCATGCTAAATTCACAATAGGAGATAAAATTTTGCCTGTAAAATTCAGCTTGGAAAGACAATGGTGTTAGCCTCAAAAATGTGCAAGTGAACTATTTACAATATTTTGCTTGACAGAGCAGAGAGATAATTTAGATTCGTAACAACAGCCCTCAGAAGGCTTGTTCTCTCCCTACTTGTCCAAATCTTCAAAGTCAAAGCTGGTGAAATAATAATTTGCAAAAACAGTAAATAAAAGTAAATACTGTCAATGATTTGACTTATTATTACAGTGAAAAGAATTGCGTGCTATCCAGGCAAATCATACCTTTTATAAGTACATCAAGGTAATCACACAGAATTCAGAATATAGTGTTCACAGCTGCAGAGAAGTTACAGAGAAATTTCAATGTTAAAATATGAGAGGTCTGTTCAAAAGTCTGACAACAGCAGGGAAGAAGCAGTTCTTGAAGTTGTTAGTATACGTTTTCAAATTTTTGTATCGTCTGCCCGACGGAAGAGGACGGAAGGGAGTATAACCGGGGTGGAAGGGATCTTTGATTATGTTGGCTGCTTTCCTGAGACAGCAGGAATTATAGATAGTCAACGGAAGGCTGGATTGCATGATCGACTGGGCTGTATTCCCAATTTTCTGCAATTTCTCATTGGAAATCTGAAATAAAAAAATAAAATGTTGTTAAAACTCCGCAAGCCTGACAGCATCCATGGAAAGAGAAATGGTGTTGAGGTTTTGAGTTTGAAATGACTCTTCGTCAAAATGTATTCCAAGAAGAGCCAGATTGGACTCAAAGCACTGACCATTTTCCTCTCTCCACAGAGGCTGCTAGACCTGTTGAATTTCTCCAGTATTTTCTGTTTTAGTTAGGAAAACCGCCTTCAGCAAAACTTTCAGGATTCTACAAATTTCACTTCTAAGAATACTAAACTGCGTTTGTTTTTATGAGTCTGTTTACACCAGATCCTTCCCACCCCAATTCCTTTTTCACTTACCGTTTTTTTGTATTTGATGTTCAATGTGATTATTTTCTCTTGGGGTTAGTCTGAAATAAAATTCTGTTTCTTTTAATTCAGGAAAGCCTTGATTATTGGTTTCTTTATTTTGTAGCTGTTTGATAGGTGAAAGCTAGAAATGCAACTAAAACATTTATTGCAACCGACAAAGACTGGGTTAAAAAACTTGATTATTCCTCCTCTCAGAATAACCAGGTTTGTGATGGTACATAAGATGGTCATTCAGCTCTGGCAGATTGTTACTGGAAATTATCATGTATCATGGAAGATCTCTCTTCGTGAGGCCTAACAAGTCTTCTCACACAACTGTTTCAAAATTGCCTATGCACCTGCCTCATTACCTTTGCACCACGTCCCCATGGCAACCACTCATTGTAATCTATCGCTGTGTTCACTGTCCAATTAAAGAGGTGTGATAACCCTCCAAAACTCACGGAGAATCATTATGTAATCTCCTTTTGGAGCTCAGTGAGTATGAGTTCCTTTGATAACAGACAATGACTTGCCAAGCTGTCAGTCTTTCTGAAGCAACCCCCAGACCCTCTTGTAATGCAGAGGTACAGTGCCTACCTGTGAACCAAGAATCTGCTCCATAGGTGTGTAATAACATTCTGAACAAGTTGGTAAGAAAAATAGGTTTGAAAAAAAATGAAACCAACCTTTCCATGGAGTGGGAGCATGCAGTGTCCATCAAAACTCTCAATACCTTTAGAGAGGGGTGATCACTGCAGCAGATGCTTTGTGATCTATTTCTCCCACCAACTCCATTTTGATTTAGCCCCTTCCCACTCTCCCTACCCCTACCCTCACTTTCTGATGGTTTTAATTGCCCATATATAGGCTTTGTAAATAAATATGCAATGTCAGCACAAGCGTTTTACAGGTGGCAGTTCATAGTTTAAATACATCATAATGATTTGGTGGTGTAAACCATTTGCAATATGATAGCATTTCTGGATGTAAGAGAAAAAAAAGACAAAGATAAAATCAAGCAGACCAAGTCAAACTCCATTTTGATTTAACCTCCTCCATCTCCCACTACCTTCCCCTCACCCTCTAATAGTTTGCATTATCCCTTAAGGGGCTTTGTGTGTAATTATTTGATTGGCATCATGGGTGATTTATTGGTAATGGCTAAGAGGGAAATAAAAAGTATATTGCTTTTGTAATTGGGGAAAAAAGCATTCAGTTGTGTGTTATAATATTTCTGGATATAAAAACATACAAAGCAAACCCAAGATTGGATCTAAAGGCTAGTCCCAGCCTGGGACAGACAGTTCTATGTACACCATGTGTAGTGGCTCTGTTTTGGTATTCAACAACAAAAGATGTTCCTTTCTAGTCACATTTCCTGAGTTATTACAGGAGGGAAGGTGGGTTCCCAACATTGGATACACATGGAGAGGGCCTGCAGCAATGACAGGCCAGCAACTCAAGTGCTTCTGAGATAGTTGGAGATTTCTTCAGCAGCATTGAAAACATTAGATAAAGTCATGGAGCCAGTGGGACCATCAGGCTGGTGGGAAAACCCTTCCACAGGAGTTACCTTGGCTCCGGTTGTGTTCTTTAATCCCTATAACCCACCAACTGAAGTGTGGGGTATTCAATTCTGGGAAAATACCAGCAACACCTTTCTGGTGCAGGCAGTCAACCCACTTACTAGACCACCTGGAGAGTTCCCTTAAGGTGGGAATGTGTCAAAGCAACATCCCACTTTTTTCTTGGCACGTACTCCATCTTCAGCCCTGTGTTACAGGTGAAGTGAAAATTCAACACACAGTTTCTGAACCTTGAGTAATCCATTTCATTTTGCCATGTTACACCACAATGCCAAATATAGCCAAGAATAATCATTTTACATAGATTATTCATTTTAAAATGATAGTTCTCCTTTACTCACTTTAAATTATTTTGTGAGTTGTGGGTATCACTGACTGGGCCAAGATTTATTGCTGAATTCTAATTGCTCTTCAGAAAGTGATAGTGAGCAATAATTTCTGGAAATAGATCAAAGGATGTGAAAACTGATGATGCAGTTATTCTTGTGTTGCCTCCTTGACTGAAGAGATTAGCTGAAATGACAATTAACACTTCTGCTCTTATTGATTCATTTTGCAGAAATTATTGCTGTGGGTCTGGAGTCACATGTAGACCTGACCAGATGAGGATGGCAGATTTCCTTCCCTAAAGGACATTAGTGAACCAGATGGGCTTTTCCTGAAAATCAGCAATGGATTCAAGGTCAACATTACACTCTTAATTCCAGATCAACATTACACTCTTAATTCCAGATTATAATTGAATTCAAATTCTACCATCTGCCATGGCAGGATTGAATCTCCATAAGGTCTCCCTTCAGCCTCCAACACTTCAGGGAAAACAGCCCCAGCTCAAACCCTCCAACACTGGCAACAACCTTGTAAATCTTTTCTGAACCCTTTCAAGTTTCACAACATCCTTCCGATAGCAGGGAGACCAGAAATGCATGCAATAATCCAAAGGTGGCCTAACCAATGTCTTGTACAGCTATATGACCTCCCAATTCTGATAATCAAGGATCTGACCAATAAAGAAAAGCATATCAAATGCTGCCTTCAATATTCTATCTACCTGCAACTCTCCTTTCAAGGAATTATAAACTTGCACTCCCAGGTTCCTTGGTTCAGCGACACTCTCCAGGACCTTATCATTAAGTGTATAAGTCCTGCTCTGATTTACCTTTCCAAAATGCAGGGCCTCACATTTATCTACATTAAATCTGTCTGTGTGGAGTTTGCATATTCTCCCCGTGTCTGTGTGGGTTTCCTCCCACAGTCCAAAGATGTGAAGGTCAGGTGAATTGGCTATGCTGAATTGCCCATAGTGGTATGTGCATTAGTCAGAGGGAAGTGGGTCTGGGTGGGCTACTCTTCGGAGGGTTGGTGTGGACTGGTTGAGCCAAAGGGCCTGTTTCCACACTGTAGGGAATCTAATCAAACTCCATCTGCCACTCCTCAGCCCATTGGCCCATCTGATCACGATTCTGTTGTATTCTGAGATAACCTTCTTCACGGTCCACTACACTTCCAATTTTGGTGTCATCTGCAAACTTAGTAACCATACCTCCTGTGTTCACATCCAAATCATGTGTATAAATGATGAAAATCAGTGGACTCAGCACCGATCCTTGTGACACTCCGCTGGTCACAGGCCTCCATTCTGAAAGGCAACACTCCACCACTTCTGTCTTCTACGTTTGAGCTAGTTCTATATCCAAATGGCTAATTCCCACCGCATTCCATGTGATCTAACCTTGCTAACCAGTCTAACCTGAGGAACCTTTCGAATGCCTTACTGAAGTCCATTTAGATCATGTCTACTGATCTTCCCTTATCAATCCTCTTTGTTACTTCTTTTAAAAACTCAATAAAATTAGTGAGACACGATTTCCCACGCACAAAGCCATGCTGACTATCCCTAATCAGTTCTTGCCATTCCAAATGCATGTAAATCCTGTCCCTCAGGATTCCCTCCAACAGCTTGCCCACCACCAATGTCAGGCTCACCGGTCTATAATTCCCTGACATTTGCTTACCACCTTTCTTAAACAGTAGCACCACATTAGCCAACCTCCAGTTTTCTGGCACCTCACATGTGACTACTGATGACACAAATATCTCGGCTAGGGGCCCAACAATCACTTCCCTAGTTTCCCACAGATGTCGCTGGTACACCTGATCAGGTCCTGGGGATTTATCCATTTCATACATTTTAAGACATCCAGCAAATCCTCCTTTGTAATGTGGACATTTTTCAAGATGCGCCTTTCCAGTAACACATTTTTCAGCTCTGATCTCCAGCATCTGCAGTCCTCACTTTCTCCATTTTTCAAGATGTCACCATGTATTTCCCTACTTTCTATGTCTACCATGTCCTTCCTTTTGTACTTAATGTATTTATAAAATCCCTTTGGATTCTTCTTGACCTTATTTGCCAACTATCTCATGTCCCATTTTTGCCCTCCTGATTTCCCTCTTAAGTGTACTCCTATTGCCTTTAAACTCTTCTAAGGATTCACTCGATCTCTGCTGTCTATACCTGACATGGACATCCTTCTTTTTCTTAACTAAAACCTCAATTTCTTTAGTCATCCAGCATTCCCTTCGCCTAACAGTCTTTCCTTTCACCCTAACAGGAATGTACGGTCTCTGGACTCTCATCTTCCCATTTTCCAGCCATCCCTTTACCTGCAAACATCTGCTCCCATCAACTTTTGAAAGTTCTTACGTTATGCTGTCAAAATTGGCCTTCCTCCAATTTAGAACTTCAACTTTTAGATCTGGTCTATCCTTTTCCATCACTATTTTAAAACTAATAGAATTATGGTCACTGGCCCCAAAATGCTCCCCCACTGACACCTCAGTCACCTGCCCTGCCTTATTTCCCAAGAGTAGGTCAATATTTGTACCTTCTCTAGTATGTACATCCATACACTGAATCAGAAAATTTTCATGTACACTCCAAACAAATCCCTTTCCATCTAAACCCTTAACACTATGACAGTCCCAGTCTATGTTTGGCAAGTTAAAATCCCCTACCATAACCACACTATTATCCTTACAGGTTACTGAGATCTCCTTATAAATTGGTTTCTCAATTTCCCACTGACTATTGGGGGGCCCTATAGTCTCACTTCCTGGTACACTGACATACAGACTAGCAAAGGAACTGCAATGCAAAGTGAAACACTGAGTTGAAGACTCAACCCACTCCATCCACTCCACCCAGGAATTCCTTAACATCATCAAAGACACCAAGGTAGAGGAAGACAAGGTCATGGTTTTCTTTGATGTGATGGCCCTATTCACATCAAGAAACATCACCCTAGCCAAAGACACACTGGCCTGACTGTTAGCCGAACCAAGGACACAAACACCTGACAGCATGAACTCCATCAACAAAAACAGTATCCTCAAACTCGTAGGACTGTGCCTCACAACCCACTTCACCTTCAATGACAAGTTCTACAAACAAATCAATGGAAAGCCAATGCAATCACCAAAATCAAAACTTTTAGCAGAAGCAGTTACGCAAAGTTTAGAATGAACAGTCTTTCCCACGATCTAGCCCAAGCTTTGGGTCTGCTACATGGAGGACACAACAAATTAGAAGAAACCCACAAACAAATAAACAACACCCTTACCAGTATAAAGTTCACTAAAGAGCAAGAAAACAATAGCAGACTCCCCTTCCTAGACATCACAGTTGTTATGAAGATGTGGGTGTACTGTACCTTTAAGAGAGTAAAAGCTAACAGTGGTAGCACCAAGTGCTCTCAATAAGACACAATGTAACATGTGGTCCAGCTACTGGGGTAGCTCGTTGTCTTGAAATGGCAAAACAGATTCGAATTAGGCCAGTTTAAATTCTACCCCCCAAAATACCAAATTCTAATCAAGCTTGAATTGAGTACATTGACAATCTTAAAAGCCAATGACATAATCCGACGTTTTGGGGTATAAGACTGAGGAAAATTGAACAGATGGGAGGAGAACTGCCACCAGGCCAACAGCTGTAAACTGCTGGTCAGAACTCTCTAAGAGGTACTTGTCTAGAGAAGAGGTTTGCACAGAGAAAAGCCTCAACACTGACTTGGAGAGCCAACCTACCTACGAAGATAAAGAGAAGATTTGACCACTGGCTGGTTTTAAGATTTGAATTTTCTGTAAATCTTAAATGAGAGTTTTACCAGACTAATATTATAGAAGGGAAGGTAAAATATAGGTTAGAGGAAGGAATTGTAAATAGTTGCTAGTTAAGTATTCTCTGTTATACTTTAAGAAATAAAGTTGTTCGTTTTTACTTTAAATAGTTTTTAGACACTCAATTCTTTACAGATTACTGCATGGGATAAAGCTTTTCTGTGTTGCTGGTTTTAAAATAAGCAGGAGGGTTTACCCTGTGTCGCAACAGTCTGGGGACTCGGGTCCGGGATTTGAACTGGTTTAGACAGATTTGAATGGATTTGGAGGTATGAAAAATCCCAGCAGATTTAAACACTTGCAGGTTAGTGTCCTGGATCTTGTTTAATTTTGGTGACTTGTGGTTGGTTAAATTAAAAGTAAGAGAAAAGGCTTTTAAAATTGGTAAAGCGGTTCTGGGATTTGAAGTTGATTCTCAAATTTGCCAAGAAAGTTTAGAGAGAAAGAAAAAGGTCATACTTTTAGAATTAGCAAAGAAGTTAGATTTGGGTTTAACCAAGGACAAAAGTAAAGCTGAAATTGTAAAAGAGTTACTCAAACATTTGAATGTGTCAGAGAAATAGACAGGTGCAGGAGAGGTGGAAAAACTTCAATTACGGTTGAGGGAAGTGGAGGCAGAAGATAAACAAAGAGAGAGTGAGATAAAAAGGGAATGAGAGAGAGGAGAAAGAGATAGAGAAGAGAGGGAGAGAGAACAAGAGAGGAGAGGGAGAGGAAAAAGAGAGAGAGGGAAAGTTTTTGGCTGAGCAAAGAGAGAAAAGAAAGGTAGTGAGAAAGAGAGAGAAGTGAGAGAGAGAGGGAGAGAGAGAGATGAAAAAGAATAAGAGAGAAAGTTCTTAGCTGAGCAAAAAGAGAAAGAATTTGAACTTGAGAAGTTGCGACTTAGTCAACAAAGTCACATTAACAGGATGGAGATTAAAAGAGAAGGTAGTGACATATATAAATGTCAAAACTCTGTCACATTTTCATGAGAAAGATGTTGAAGAAGCCTTTTTTTATTTCATTTGAAAAATTGGCGAGGCAGATGGAGTGGTCCAGGAATTTATGGGTAATGTTAGTTTA
Organism: Chiloscyllium punctatum; assembly: GCF_047496795.1. Lineage (NCBI taxonomy): Eukaryota > Metazoa > Chordata > Chondrichthyes > Orectolobiformes > Hemiscylliidae > Chiloscyllium > Chiloscyllium punctatum. The sequence continues at coordinate 52,157,568 of NC_092776.1, forward strand.
GACTAAACTAGGAGGCAGAGCAATTGAAGTGTCAAGAGATTATGAAGTGGTTAAACAAGCTATTTTAAGTACTTATGAATTGGTACCAGAATCATATCGACAGCAGTTCAGAAACACAAAGAAGGAACCAGGTCAGACTTATGTTGAGTTCAAAAGAATTCAATGGGTGTTTGCTTTAAAAATAGATAGGACATTTGAGGCTCTACGAGAGATTATTCTGCTGGAGGAGTTTAAAAACTCACTTCCTGAGAATGGTAAGAATTCATGTGGAGGAACGGAAATTTCAGGAAGTGAGAAGGACAGCAGAATTAGCAGATGAGTACATGTTGGTCCATAAGACAAGCTTCCAGCCAGAATTTCATCCTGTGAGGGATAGAAGTTGGGAGAAGGGGAGATCCTACACTACTAAACCAAACGTAGGGAGCACTGGTAAGAATTTGCCATAGGATTGAAAAAAAAGCCCAAGAGGGTGGAAAGGAGGTAAAAGCCCTCCGGTGTTTTCACTGAAATGAAGTGGGGCACAGAAAATTACTGTGCCAGTGGTTTCAGAATGGCACTGGGAAAAGGAGTTTTCACTATCAGAGAGTGGGACACACAAAGATACAGATCTGGTCATGAAAGAAAGGCGCTATGGGAAAAGATGTGGTAAAAGAAGCTAACCCTGTGGCATTAGTGAAGATAAAGGAGACCCCAAGAAGAGCCAAGGAGCTGCAGGAGAGTGCACAGCCCAGGCAAGGGCTGGGTATGGAGGTAACACCTGAGCTTGACAACGAATTAGCCTGTCTGGGCAAAGTTTACTCAGAAAGAACAGGGGAGAAGGGTAAGAAGTTATAATTTTGAGAGATACAGGCTCTAACCAGTTGCTGATAGTAAGGGATGAGCAAATGTGCACACTTTCTGATTGGTAATTTGTGGGATAGATTAACAGAAATTTAGCATTTCCTTATGTAAGGTCAGGTTGGAGTGCCAACTCAAAACTGGGGAACTTACAGTGGCAGTGATTGACAGATTGCTGAAGTGCACCAGATTGTGTTGCCAGTAGCATACAGACAGGAGGTGTTATGGGTAGCACATGATCTACCTGGAGAAAGTCACCTGGGGTACAAAAGACTCAGGCTAAGATACAAAAAAAACATTTTTATTGGCCTGGAATGCACAAGGATGTGGTTAACTTTAGCTGAACATGCCAAATGGTAGATAAGCCACAGGCAGTAGTAAAAACAGCACCTTCCTTGCCAATTCCCGCATTTGAAAATCTTTCACGTGGATTATAACTGATTGTATAGATCCCCTTCCAAGAACCAAAAGTGGGAACCAGTACTTGTTAACCATAATCAATGTGTCTACCAGATTTCCAGAATTCTGAGTATCAAGGCAAAAAAGGTAGAGGAGTTAGTAGCTTTCTTCACAAGGTATGGGCGACCCAGAGAGATTCAGTCAGACCAATGGTCAAATTTTACTGCTAGGCTGTTTAAGGAGGTTTTGGATAGCTTAGGTATCCGGCACTTTAAATCCAGCCTGTGTCCCAGGGAGCTTTAGAAAGGTGGCTTCAGACCTTGAAGACCATACTGTCTTGTTGAGAGCATACTGTCAGAATTACCCAAATGATTGGGATAAAGGTATCCCATTCGTATTATATGCCATTAGAGATGCCCCAAATGAACCTACTCAGTTCACTCCCTTTGAGTTAATATTTGGGCACAAAGTGAGAGGCCCTTTAAAATTAATTAAAGAAAAATTGACAGGACCAAAGCTGGAGTTTTCACACTTAGATTATGTCTCAGAGTTGAGGGAGAGACGAAATTGAGAAGGTGAGTCAACTAAACAGCACCTAAAGAGGGCACAATGTAGAACGAAGCAGGTGGCAGGTAAAAGCGCTGAGCCTCGGATGATTTCCTAAGGGGATAACATGTTAGTATTGTTACCTTCCCATCAAAGCCAGGTTTACTGGTCTCTATCAAATTGAGAAAAAGTTGAGTCCGGTTAACTATTTAGTGAAGATGCCAGATTGAAAAAAGGTATTAAGTATGTCATGTGAACGTGTTGAAACTGTATTATACCAGAGAGAAAGAGCTGGAGATACAGGTGTTTGTTACTGCCCCCAGGATGTGGAATCAAATCCAGAGGATGTGGATTTTGATGTGCCTCAAAATAGATTAAAAATTGAAGTAATCTTTGAGGAATGGGATAGGTTACTGAGCTATCTGTCCCAGGAGCATAGAACGCAGTTGAAAGATTTGTTACTGCAGCATAAGGACATATGTAAGAATCAGATGGGGAGGACTAATGCTACTGTACGTGAAGTAGACATACAGAATACTGCTCTGTTAAAGCAATACCTCCATCGGTTTAATCCTTTCAAACCCAGACAGGTCCAGTTGGAGGTGGAGGCCATGCTCGACGAGGACATCATCGAGCCAAGGCAGAGCGAGTGGAGCTCGCCAATCGTCTTAGTTCCCAAACCAGACACGACTCAATGATTCTGCGTGGATTATTGGAAGGTCAACACCGTTACAAAATTAGACTCTTATCCAATTCCTAGATTGCAAGACTGTATCGAGAAAGTTGGACAAGCCAATGACATCACCAAGTTGAACTTAATGTGTGGTTACTGGCAGGTACATTTATCAGAGTCGGTGAAAGAAATCTCTGCGTTTGTCACCCCAAATGGGTGATATCAATTTAAAGTGATGCCCTTTGGAATGAAGAACACACTGGCTACGTTCCAAAGACTCATGAACAGAGTTGAAGCTGGGTTAACAAACTGTGCAGTCTATATGGACGATGTCGTGATCTTTTAGTAAGTCCTGGAAAGATCACATTGTACAGTTGGCAGAGCTCTTTGAATGACTATGAGATGCAAAACTGGTGATAAACTTAAATAAAACTGAATTCGCAAAAGCAGAGGTGATGTTCTTAGGACATAACATCAATCATGTGAAGTTGACTCCAAGGAACGCAAAGACGAAGCCCATTGAGGAATTTCCACAACCAACCTCGAAGAAAAGGTGCTTCCATTCCTCAGACTCAGTGGATTCTATTAGAAGTTTGTTCCAAACTTCAGCAGTGTAGTGGCACCGTAAACTGATTTGCTGAAGAAGAAACCAAAGTTTTGGTGGACAGAACCATGCCAGGAGGCATTTGACCATTTGAAATCCATATCAATCACCTAACCAGTTTTAGCTACACCAAACTTTTCAAAACCCTTTAAAGTCACCATTGATGCTAGTGACATTGGAGTTGGAGCTGTACCCCTACAGGAACATGAGGATGAGATCGAACTGCCAGTTGCTTACTTTCGAAGAAAATGAACATCCACTAAAGGAAATACTCCACGATCAAATAAGTACTAATGAATTTGGTACTGGCCTTACAATATTTTAAAGTGTATGTCATGAACAGTGTGTCGGAGACAGTTGTGTACACTGATCACAATCCGCTTACCTTCTTAGAACACTTTGAAGACAAGAATATGAGGCTATTTCATTGGAGTCTTATGTTACAGACTTTTAATTTAAAATTTGTACATTTTGCAGTTGGAAGAATGTAATCACTGAGGCATTATCGCAGATTTAACTGATAGAGTTTAGATGAGATTTGTCTTTGTTTAATATATAGGTATATGGGAATAAGGTAATGTGAACTTATATTAAAGTTAGGACAATGTGTTTAAAAAGTAGAGGGAAAAAAAGCCATCTTTTCATTATGATGGTTCATTTTATCTAAAGGGGGGATGTGTTATGAAGATGTGGGTGCACTGTACCTTTAAGAGAGTAAAAGATGGCAGTGACAACATCAAGTGTTCTCAATAAGACACAATGTAACATGCGTTCCAGTTACTAGGGTACCTAGTTGTCTTGAAGTACAAAACAATTTGAATTAGGCCAATTAGTTTAAATTATACCCCCAAAAATACCAAATTCAAATCACGTTTGAATTAAGTACATTGACAATCTTAAAAGCTAATGACACAAACCAACGTTTTGGGGCATAAGACTGGGGAAAGTTGAACATTTGGGAGGAGATCTGCTACCACACCAACAGCTGTAGATTGCTAGTCAGAATTTTCTGAGAGGTACCTGTCTAGAGAAGTAGTTTGCACAGAGAAAATCTGACGTGGTCTCTGCCTTTGTCGAACTTCATCCTTTTTAAAGTGCCGTTGTTTTGATCTTTGGTTCCCTGAAAGTTCCACAGCAATGCAACAATTTATAAACAGTAAAAACTGCTCCTTGAATTTGAGGAAACCACCTCCAGCACTAGAAATACCTCAAAAAAGGAGCAGCTCTTACAGCCACAATCTTTTCCCATTCCCTGTCTTGAATTACCCAGAATCCTTTGATTGCCATGAAAATCTAACATGACAGCAGTGTGTATAGGAAACACATACGATTCTGTGACAGGAAAGCTTTTCAGTGGTGGATTACATCAGCTGACAATGCTGCATCTGCTAGTGTGGCAAAAGAACCCCAAAGATAACTTGGAAGCTCTGCATCATGATCAAAGTTTGCTTGCTCAACTCCAATGCCATCAACATAAAACTTGAGGGCAACACAGGGTGTTTTTTCAAAGATGAAATTTCACTAATAAATATTCATTTTGCATTGGGTCCACTTCGTTCATATGTTCAAAACCATTATTTGTTGACACTAGCTTATTCAGAGAGCTCAATTTCTTGCTGGCCTGTGCAAAGCGTGACACACTGATGGAGAGAAGATGGTATTGGAAGCTCAACTCAAGGTTGAATGGGACACCAAAAGTTACCCTCAGTAGTTCAGCTTGAAAAGGTCACCAGGATGGGTTTGGAATCAATGAACATGGACTTGGTGGCAGGGCTGTAGACATTAGCTTCCATCTGTTTAAAATGTCAAGAGATTTGGTGGTGAGGTTGAGCCGCGTATCTCCCTGATAAAGCCAAACATTAAGTTTTCAGGTAATGTTGCTGAGTGCTCGTATGTTGATGAGAGATGGAGAACTGAAATGGAAGAAAAGATGAAAACTTTGAGGATTCTAAATGTAACTGTGGAGTCAGAAACAGAAACAGTCAGGCCTTTATTCACAAAATACAAACATAAAGACTTTGAGTTCTGTGGAAAGAGAAACAAAGTGAACATTTTGAGTGCAATGTGACTCTTCTTTGGGACAGGAGGGGACTCAAACATAAAGGTGAAAATCAAGATGCTTTGTCATTTATAGAAGGTCACATGCATAAATATGGTGCAAATGGCCAAATATGACAATGTGCACTACTTACCTAACTGCACCACAAGGCTGAAGCAGTGATTTTGTTTTGTGTGGAACTGCTATGTAGCTCATAGGTGGGGCCTGAAGATTTTGCATGTTTACTTTCACGAATCCAAAAGAAACAGTAGTTAACACAGAAGCATAAAAACTAGGAGTAGGAGTAAGTCATCTGGCACTTTGAACCTGATCTGCTATTTGAAAAGGATCCTGGCTGATCTTTTATTTCAATGTTATATTCGTATTTTATGCCCACACCTTTTAAAATCTAGAAATTTATCTACCCCTGTCTTGAATATATATTTAGTGACCTGGCCTACACAGCGTATTTGGTGGTGAATTCCATGGGTTCACTATTTTTTTAGTGAATAATTATTTCCTCATTTCAGTCTTAAATGATCTATCCCATGTCTGAGACTATTCTGGGCTCCCCAGCCAGGGAAAACACCCTCTTTGCATCTAGTCTGTGCAGCCCTGTTAGAACTTTATACATTTCAGTCAGAGCCCCTCTCATCTTTCTGAACTCCACTGAATATTGACACAGCTGAACCAATATCGTCTCATAGGATAGCCCTGCTATCCCTGGTACCAGTCTAATGTATCTCCACTGCACTTCTCAATGGCAAGAATATCCTTAGATAAGGACAACACACTGCATGCAGTACTCCAGATGTGATCTCACCAAGGCCAGGTATAACTCCAGTGAGACATTGTGCTTCTGAATTCAAGTCCTCTTGCAATTGAGAGTATCATACAATTTGCCTTCCAAATTGCTTGTTTCATATATCTACCTATATTTATCAACCAGTGCACAAGGACACTCAAAGGACACAAGGAGATTGGATGGCATGGTGGCTGAGTGGCTAGCACTGCTGCCTCACAGCGCCAGGAATCTACGTTCAATTCCATCCTCAGGCTACTATCTAGGTGGCATTTGTACGCTCTCCCTGTGTCTGCATGGGTTTCCTCCCACAGTGCAAAGATGTGCAAGTTGGGTGGATTGGCCATGCTAAAGTCATAGTGTCCACAGATAAGTGGGTTAGCCATGAGAAATGCAGTGTTATAGGGTAGAGGGCTGGGATCTTTGTTGGGGAGAGTTTGTGTTGCTGAATGGCTTGCTTCCACACTGTAGGAATTCTGTGAGGGAAAAACATTCCCTTTGTACATCTGCACTTTCCAATATATCACCATTTATAGAATGCTCTTTAGTGAATCCAAGTGCTTTCCTCAGCCCACTGAGTAGGCCTGAGCAAAGGAACCATCTGATTTTCTGCTGTTTCTGACTAGAAAACTATTAGCTTGTGCCAGTCTGCAACCCTTTCAATTTGTAACCATTATTTCAGTGAGACTAAATTTAAATATATTGTCGTGCAAGTCACATGTTTCTTGTCTGGTATTGAAATCTTTTGTTTTATTGATAACACTCCATGACATAACTCACACACATTTAAGTGAAAATTAGCTGTATGAACGTTCACTTACATTTACATTGACCTCGGTGACTTTTTTTAACTGTATTATAATTCAGTTCAAAGTATAAGGAGATTAATGAGATTTATATTATCCCAAATAATTATACATTTAAGAGGTTATTAGAATTAACAGATTTCAAAGAACTTAATTGCAATATTTGAAGAGACTACATGTGCAGACTTTGAAATATGATTTAATTCATGTCGTATTTTAGAAGTAAAGTTTAAAATAATGTTTCTGCTTTTTTAAATCACCAAAGGCTCTTTTTGAAATTTTTGTTAAAGGAATTGGCAATTTAATCCAGACCTATGAAGACTGTGCGGTGATCTCACTGAATGAAGGATATTATTAGATAATCCTCAATCATCTGCTTCTTTGTTGCAATAGTTAAAAAAACGAATGTTTGCGTAATGGTTAGGAACAAAGTCTGAAAATCTGACCTCCAAATGGGCCAACTGCAGTAATGATTGGGCTTCACAGATGCAACTAATTGATTATGGATCGATTGTTTACTGCCTCTTTAAAAAACATTGAGGCCAAAATAGGAGGTTAACATCATTTGGTGAACAGTAAGGAACCGTTGACATGGAAACATTGATAGAGAAGCTATAATGAAAAGAAGTTTGAAGAGAGATCATTTAGTTTAGTAGATCAATGGGCAGGTAGAAACTACAAAAGAACAGGCAAGTTTGGATATAAAAGTATGTTTCAAATTGATGCTGCAGATGGATAGGAGGTTCCAAATATGACTTCAGACAATTCTGGATGTGCAGTCCACATCTTACTGGATCATTTAATTCCATGTAGTCTTTCTACTCCTTTTCATTTCATTCTCACCATGGAATAAGTGTAATATAATCTTCATAGTGGGACACCATCTGTACAGGTATGAAAAAATCCTAGGCTGTATTCACTGAAGCAGAGAAAGTTAAGAGGGAGATCCAATGGAAATGTTTCAAGGGGATAAAGTGATGAAAACTACTTCTACTGGTTGTGCATTAGTGGCAATGGAAGACAGACTTGTAGTTGGTTCACAAAAGATAAAGAGAGAGAAGTGAGATCAGATTTTCAGTCTAAGGATTGGAACCAAACAGCTGGTTCGTTTTTGGTTCCAGAACATGCACTGCGCCAGCATCATGATCACCACATGGCTTTCAAAGGCCAAAACCCTCATTGGTCCATGGGTGAGCTTACCAGCCAAGTAGTGATGTCTGAAGCAAACTTGTGACAGGACCTTGTCAGAACAGATGATTCCAAAAAGCCAAATGGCAGCTATGACTGGGCTTGCTGTTACCTGGAGGTATGGATGAAGCAGCAGAGCAGAGAGCCAGCAGCTTCATGATCCATGTAACTGGTCAAACATTCACTCTTCAAGTGCTTCAGCTACTGCTCAAGCAATGGCAACTTATGACACTGCAGAAGCAAAGCAGTTTGACTATTTCTTTTTTGTTAAATAGTCACAATCCTATTGTGCTTCCAATGCCTGAATACCAATGTATCCAAAACCATCCACTTTTTCCATTATTAATATTAAAAATTTGATTATGTCTCTCTCAGGTACCCTGTTAACAAGCACTCCAACATTAATTAACAGTAAATTAATTGATAGAAATGCATATTTTTAGTGATATATTAATGATATTATAAGATGCACACATGAAGGAATTGGTTATTGAACTAATTAAAGTACTTAAAAAGTGAGATTGCTGGAACTGGGTTAGCAGACAGAAGGCAAGGAGAGTGGATGTTAAATTCTACAAATATACTAACTATTAAAGATTTTCAGATACTTTACCCTCTGGCTTGGGATCCAGTTAACACAGATTGTATGTTTCCATTCCCCCCACTCCCTTTGAAAATTCCAACATATCCAGAACTCAGGTTTCAGTTGGAGGACATATCCCATCCAAATTGATCGTTATCAATGCTGATCAACAACAAAGATTGTTTCAATAGATAATTGAAAATCTAATCCCGGATCTAACATAAAAAAAAGAACCAGCTCAAATGGTTATTGAGGCCAAATCAATCATAATATTTAAAATAGAATTCTGAAACACACAAAGAAGAAAAGATGAAGGAGTAGAAAACTATGACTGAAGTACAAAGTTAAAAATCACACAACACCAGGTTATAGTCCAACAGGTTTAATTGGAAGCACCAGCTTTCGGAGCGCTGTTCCTTCATCACAACCATCTGATGAAGGAGCAGCACTCCAAAAGCTAGTGCTTCCAATTAAACCGGTTGGACTATAACCTGGTGTTGTGTGATTTTTAACTTTGTACATCCCAGTCCAACACCAGCATCTCCAAATCCTGACTAAAGTAATATAGCTCAGATGTGATGTTAACTGCACAAACATAATGAGGTGAATGGTCTCCTTCTGTGGTGAAATTGTTACAATTCCAGATTGCTTAATTTTATTTTCACAAGTTTGGTGATTCAGATGAAAGAAGCATTGCTTAGAGGGAAGAGACAGATGATAACATATGTATTTCAGATTAGCAATACAAAATTGTTATTTCAAGTTGTAAAAAATTAAGAGAAGGAAATTGAAAACTCTCCAGCAAATTTGGCATGCCCCAACTCACACCAATTTCATACTTACCAAATGTGAGGCTGCAGGGAAATTGATAGCATACACAATCTCTGAATATATCAGATGTTTCAGACTGGCTGGCCTTATATGGCTAGAGATCTATCAGCAAGATTTCAGTCACATAAATCAACTCCTTTTATAATAGACCACTATGGACCTCACTCTTAACTGATCTGCTACAAAGCACAGCTTTAGACTATATTATAATATAATCTGGGCGGTTTTTAATAGACTACAAAAACCTTGGAGTTAAAAACATTATAGAAATAAATATTGACTTGAACAGAAAAGTTATTACCTTTTAAGTGTTACAGTAATGTCATATGCTATAGATTGTTATGACTCAGAGATAGCAAGTCAAACCAAATCCATATAACTAAGTCTAGTTTTGCAATTCAGTGAACTAAAAATATTCACTGACACTCAAAATTGCCCAAGTATTTCTAACCAGACTTTATGAATAAGGATATCAAGTTTATCATTTAAACAAAACTTCACAATTTATTATTAATATTGTAACTTTAGCAGGACAAAGCTAAACATCTAGGTAAAGTAATCAATAAGTATGATTTAAAACCAATCTGAGACAAAGTTAAGGGATAAATTAAAACAAAATAAAATAAATGTAATTTGCCATTTCAATTGAATAGCTTAGCGGATGCTAAGCTCTCATGCGATCCTTGGAGAATGAATTGTTCCCAGGCACATAACTGTATAACTAATTTTAAATTTGTTGATGCATGCAAAAACTTTCAGGAGGCTTCCAGAATTAATTACAGTCTGGATTGTTATTCTCATAACATGCAAAGATTCTTTAACTGGACATAAAACTAGAGAATAAAGAATAGCAGTAGGTCCCGAAGCTTCCAAAATCATTTTGTACCAGTCAAAACCAGTCAGCGATGGTTTCCTCTCTTTTTTCATTTTTAATCAATAGAATCTTGGTTGGTTGGTTGGTTGATTAGTATTGACTCTCTCATTATTGAACAATTCACATCCAACCAGCTGCCAGCCCCTGGGCATAGCAACACTCCATGCTGAAACATCTAGAATGTTCCTTCAATTAGTAATTGAGTTCCAGGCCTGTCATCAACTGCAATGTCTTCATTTGCTTTCTTCGATTTGAAGTAACACCGCTGTTCAAAGTTCAGCTAAGTGTGATATCAACTCATACTTCCACCAAAAAATGGAGAAAAATAAAGGAAAATATGGAGGATCTCCACAATGTTCTCTTCAGCAATTCAATTGACCATATTTGTCAGCAGGAATGGGAAAGTAATGACAGAATAGGTAGAATCATAAAAGTTCCTACAGTGTGGAAAGAAGCCCTTCAGCCTAATAAATGCACACCGACCCTCTGACGAATATCCCACCCAAGCCCATTCCTCTACATTTACCCCTGATTGATACACCTAACCTACACATTCCTTAAGCTATGGGCAATTTAGCATGGCCAATTTGTCTAACCTGCGCATCTTGGATTGTGAGAGGAAACCAGACCACTCAGAGGAAACCCATGCAGATACTGGGACAATGTGGAAAATTCACACAGACAGTCATCCAAGGCTAAAATCGAACCTGGGCCCCTACTGCTGTGACGCAGCAGTGCTAACCACTGAGCGACCATGCTGCCCTGTTGACATACTGTCCTATTTCTCATTGGGACTATGAATCAGAATCTCCTCATTATGGTCTGTCCCATCACTAGGCTTTTAAAATTCTCTGCAGAGTGAGGAAAGACACTATTCTAAGTTCAAGTCCTGTTGCAACCGCTTCCTACAGAATGGAGGAGGCTAAAGTCACTTGTTTGTTGGTCAGGTTCGTTACAGGATTTCCAAGAAGTGATCTGCTAAACAGGTCTTCAATTTATTAGACAGTCACCTAATTTACAGCAATTAGACTCAGGAAATCTTTACACTAAAATGTTAGTCACATTTTGTTATAATATGGGTTGACTACATGTCTATAGTGCATGTAGTTTAGGAACAATTCTGGCAGTGGCACTTGTACTCCCAAGTGAAGTACGAAGATCCAGTTTAGAATTTAATTACTGAGGATTGTAATACAACTCGTCAGCCAAGCAGCAATCTGTGAAGTGTATGAAGTTCAATTACAATTCCTCTGCACTGCTTTCTCTGAAGTGTTGGTACTGGCTAGTTGGAACTGCATTCTGAATTCCCGTGGATGCGTAGGATTGAGAAAAATGAATAGCAACAGCCAGCTTTTTGCATATATTTGGAAGAGGAAGCAGTTGAGCTTTCAACTGTCGATTCTTGAGATACCTTTCATGGTGTTTTCTGTGGCAATGCAGACAGTTAGTGCTTGCAGTGTCAAGGCAGCTATTATGATGTAGTATCACAGAGCTTTTGGTTGAGGGGAAGCAAAGCATGAATATAGGAGCAAACGAGAGTCTAATTATACAGTGTGGAAGCAGGCCATTCAGACCACCAAGTCTACCCTGACCCTCCTAAGAACATCCCACTCAGACCCATCCCTAACCTATCCATGTAACCCCACATTTAACATGGCCAATCCACCTAACCTGCACATCTTTGGACCGAGGGAGAAAACCAGAGCAGCTGGAGGAAATCAACACTGATACAGGGAGACTGTGCAAACTTCACACAGACAGTCACCCAAGGCTGGAATCAAACCCAGGTCTCTGGTGCTGTGAGGCAGCAGTGTTAACCACTGAGCCACCGTGCCAGCATGAAAATAGCATGAAAATACTCAAGAAATTTCAATAGGCAAATATATGGAGCCAAACAAAAATTGTGTAAAACACAGATGGCTGAACTGATTAAGGTATGTAAATTATAAAAAGGATTCAATAGGTAGACACGGAATAACTCTTTCTTCAAGGCAAAGGACTGTGAGGGGACAGAATTTTAAAACTAGAGCTCTATCATTCAGCAGTGAAATCAAGAAGCACATTTTCACACAGGTATGAAGAAAGGTTGAATAGATTGGGTTTGTTTTCACTGGAATGCAGGGAGGTTGAGTGGTGGCATGATAGACATTTATGATTATGAGTGGCATGGATAGAGTGGAAAGTATGAGGCTTTTCTTGGGTGTAGGGGTCAATTACTAGGGGACACAGGTTCAAGGTACAATGGGGGGAGGTTTAAAAGAGATGTGTGACACAAGTTTTTCACACAAATGGTGATGAGTGTTCGGAACACGCTGCCAGAGGAGGTGGAGAAAACAGACATGATAGCAGCATTCAAGAAGCACCTGGAGAAATACATGGCTAGGAAGGGAATAGAGTGATATGGATCCTGTAAGTGAAGACAGTTTTAAGATGGAAGGACAAAGGATGGTGGGTGGCACGGTGGTTAGCACTGCTGCCTCACAGCGCCAGAGACCCGGGTTCAATTCCCGCCTCAGGCGACTGACTGTGTGGAGTTTGCACATTCTCCCCATGTCTGCGTGGGTTTCCTCTGGGTGCTCCAGTTTCCTCCCACAGTCCAAAGATGTGCAGGCCAGGTGAATTGGCCATGCTAAATTGTCCGTAGTGTTAGGTAAGGGGTAAACGTGGGGGTGTTTGCGCTTCGGCAGGTCGGTGTGGACTTGTTGGGCTGAAGGGCCAGTTTCCACACTGTAAAGTACTCTAAATAAAAAGGTATTGGTGCAGGCTTAATGGGCCGAAGATCCTCTTCCTGTGCTGTTTTGTTCTTTATTCATTGTATATGCCATGCCACACAATCAAAAATGGATGCATCCAAATTTCAGTGCCACAATGACACTAAGTAAATGAAAAAGATTCATAGAATTGAACTAGTTCTCATGGAGAATAGGTTAAGGGAAAAGTTATTCAGTTATTTAAAAAGCTGAGATAAATACATTATGTCTGTTTAAGCAGTATATTTAACTTACTCTGTGTGTGCAGAACTAGAAATACATGTTTAAAATTAATGAAGTTCAAGCAAGGTCTAAGAGTGGAAGTAATTGCCTCCTCTCCCAACATAGATTGAGAACATACAGAACAAACCTTCAGCAAAAGCAGTTAATAATATTTTAATTAATTGCTTTGAAAGTACAGAATAAAGCAGGAGTGAAAATAAGATTTGAATTTATTGTTAAGTGTGGATGTGACTGAACTTTTTACTTCATGGGATGGAAAAGGTCTGGTAGAAGATAAATGGGTTTGATTTTCTCCAGTACTTGTGATGATGTCATCACTGCGGCAGAATATCTATTCTGTTTTCTGTCTGCTCATTTAATTAGATGAATAACAGGCTAGCCACATAAGGGGATAACCATTCTTATTGTTTAATTATCATCCATGCATTCCACTTTGATTATGTTTTTCACTCAAGCGATGAAGAGGAAATATATCTCCTAATATAAATTATAAGGCTTGACAGAGATTAGGGAGTTTCGCACAATCCCCATGATGTAGGGGTGGAGAGAGACTTCACAGACTTTTCTGCTGAGAGGAGACAAATTAGACTTAGTCAGTGGATCAGGTACAAAAGCAATGGCTATGACAGCAGGTCAGAAGCTGTGTTTTCTGTGGCACGTACCTCATCTCATAACTCCTCTTAGTCTATTTACTAACCATAGGCAAATAACAAGTGTGACAGAGTATTCTTTACTTGCTTTGATGAGTGAAGATCCAGAAATACTCAAGAACTTAACACCATCAAGAACCAATCTGCCCACATGATTGACATCTGTTCACCACTTTGATCATTCACTCCATTTGCAGCAAATAGTTGGTTGCTGTGTACACCACACGACAAGGTATACTAAAATATACTTTTAGAACATAGAACATAGAATAATACAGCACAGTACAGGCCCAGTGGCCCTCGATGTTGTGCCGACTTGTGAACTCTTCTCAGCTTGTCCCCCTACACTATCCTATCATCATCCATGTGCTTATCGAAGGATTGTTTAAATCTCCCTAATGTGGCTGAGTTGACTACATTGGCAGGTAGGGCATTCTATGCCCTTACCACTCTCTGAGTAAAGAACCTGCCTCTGACATCTGTTTTAAATGTATCACCCCTCAATTTGTAGTTATGCCCCCTCGTACAAGCTGACGTCATCATCCTAGGAAAAAGACTTTCACTGTCTACCCTATCTAATCCTGTGATCATCTTGCATATCTCTATCAAATCCCCTCTTGGCCGCCTTCTTTCCAATGAGAACAGACCCAAGCCTCTCAGCCTTTCCTCATAAGACCTTCCCTCCAGACCAGGCAACATCCTGGTAAATCTCCTCTGCAATTTTTCCAATGTATCCACACCCTTCCTGAAATATGGTGACCAGAACTGTACACAATATTCCAAGTGTGGCCACACTAGCGTTTTGTATAGTTGCAGCATAATATTGCAACTCCGCAACTCAATCCCTCCACCAATGAAACCTAAGACACTGTGTGCCTTCTTAACAGCAGTATCAACATACAGGGATCCATGTACATGGACTCCAAGATCCCTCTGCACATCCACACAACCAAGAATCTTTCCATTGACCCAGTACTCTGCCTTCCTGTTATTCTTCCCAAAATGCATCATCTCACATTTAGCTGCACTGAACTCCATTTGTCACCTCTCAGCCCAATTCTGAAGTTTATCCAAGTCCCCCTGCAACCTGTAACATTCTTCCAAACTGTCCACTACTCCATCGACTTTAGTGTCATCTGCAAATTTACTAATCCATCCACCTGTGCCTGTATCTAAGTTACTTATGAAAATGACAAACAGTAGTGGTCCTAAAACAGATCCTTGTGGCACACCACTAGTTATCGGCCTCCAGGCTGAATATTTTCCATCAACCACCACTCGCTGCCTTCTTTCAGAAAGCCAGTTTCTAATCTAAACTGCTAAATCACCCTCAATCCCATGCCTCTGAAATTTCTCCAACAGCCTACCACGTGGAAGCTTATCAAAGGCTTTACTGAAGACCATGTATACCACGTCAACTGCCCTACCCTCATCTACATGCTTGGTCATCTTCTCAAGAAACTCAATGAGATTTGTGAGACATGACCTACACTTGACGAAACCATGTTGACTATCTGAAATCAAATTGTTGCTTGCTAGATGAATATAAATCTCAACCTCTTATAATCCTTTCTAAACCTTTCCTACAACAGATGTAAGGCTCACTGGTCTTATAATTACCTGAGTAATTTCTACTGCCCTTCTTCAACAAGGGCACAACATTTGCAATCCTCCAGTCCTCAGGTACTAAACCTGTAGACAATGATGACTCAAATATCAAAGCCAAAAGCTCTGCTATCTCCTCCCTGGCATCCCAGAAAATCCTCAGATAAAACCCATCCGGCCCAGGGGACTTTTCTACTTTCAATCCTTCTAGAATTGATAACACCTGTTCGTAACTAACCTCGATCCTTTCTAGTCTAATATCTCGTATCTCATTCTTCTCCTCAACAATATTCCCCTTTTCCTGAGTGAAAACTGATGAGAAATGTTTGTTTAGCACCTCTCCGATCTCCACAGGGCCCACATTCAACTTCCCACTTCTCTCTTTGACTGGCCCTATTCCTACCCTTGTCATCCTCTTATTCCTCACATATAGAAAGCTTTAGTGTTCTCCTTTATGCTATTCGCTAAAGGCTGTTTGTGTACCCTCTTCGCTCTTCTTAACTCTCTCTTTAAATTCTTCCAAGCTAATCTGTAACTCTCCATCGCCTCATCTGAACCATCTTGCCTCATCAACACAAAAGCCTCCTTCTTCTGCTTAACAAGAGATGCAATTTCTGTAGTAAACCACAGTTCTCTTACTTTATCACTTCCTCCCTGCCTGACAGGGACATACCTATCAAGGACACACAATATCTGTTCCTTAAACCAGCTCCACATTCCTATTGTCTGCATTCCCCGCATTTTGCTGCCCCATCTATGCATCCTAAGTCTTGCCTAATTCCATTATAACTGCCTTTGCCCCATCGATAACTCTTGACCTGAGGCATGTACCTATCCCTTTCCATGGCTAAACTAAACGTAACTGAATTATGGTCACTCTCTCCAAAGTGCTCACCTACAAATAAATCTGGTTCATTACCAAGCACCAGATCCAGTGTGGCCTCTCCTCTTGTTGGCCTTTTGATATACTGTGTCAGGAAACCCTCCTGTACACATTGGACAAAAACTGATCCATCTGACCGATGAGAGTCATAGCATTTCCAGTCAATGTTGGGGAAGTTAAAGACCCCCATAATGACCACCGTGATCTTTTCACTCCTACCCAGAATAATTTTGCCAATCCTCTCTTCCACCTCCCTGGAACACTGCAGAGGCCGATAAAAAACTCCAAGCAGTGTGACCTCTCCTCTTCTGTCTCTAACCACAGCCCACACTACTTCAGTAGACAAATCCTTGACTAACAAGGCCACACCTCCCTCTCTTTTACCACCTTGCCTGTTCTTAATGAAAGATCTAAACCCTGGAACCTGCAACATCCATTCCTCATCCTGCTCTATCCAAGTCTTCGAAATGGCCATAACATCGAGGTCCCAGGTATTTATCCATGCTACAAGCTCACCTACCATATTCCAGATACTTCTGGCATTGAAGTAGACACACTTCAAACCAGCTTGCCGTCTGCCAGCACATTCCTGTGACCCTGATATCCTGTCCCTGTCCACCCTAGCTCTCATCCTCCTGTGCACTGCAACTGCACCTCAGGTTCCCATCCCCCTGCTGAGCTAGTTTAAACCCACCTGAATAGCACCAGTAAATTTCCCACCCAGAAAATTAGTACCCCTCTGGTTCAAGTGAAGACCATCCTGTTTGTACAGGTCCTACCTTCCCCAGAATGGGCCCCAATTATCCAAGTACCTGAAACCCTCTCTCCTGCACCATCCTTGCAGCCACGTGTTCAGCTGATATCTCTCCCTATTCCTTGTGTCACTATCATGTGGCATGGGTAACAAACCAGAGATAACAACTCTGTTTGTTCTCGCTCTCAGCTTCCACCCGAGTTCCCTGAAATCCTGCCTTACATCCCGCGCTCAAGGTAAGCTTTTAAAGGTTCGAATCAGTGACTCACCACTCCCGGCAGGCCCCTGGTTCAAACTCCCGCTGTTCGAGTTGGTGCTGTCGCTGAAAAACAGAAAATGTTATAAAGGCTTCTTTGACAGCTTGAAGTTCAAGAAGGTGCAATGGCTCTCAAATACAAGTAGTGAAGGCATTAAATGCAATGCTTGCCAATTACAATTATAAGGCATGAATGAATAAATTAAGAAATTAAAAATTAATCAGTCAACTGTGGTCAATTATGTTGGATAAACTCATTAGACTATTTCACATTTAAATGTGAAATTATTATTGCGTGGAAGTTCTGAAATGCGTTACTGTTTGACAAGTTTACATTTGAAGAAAACAGGGCCGACGAATGATTAGATCAGATTAATGCCAACAGCGTGGAGATCTTTTTTTAAAATTCATTCATGGGATTGTGCATCTATGATTGCAGCAGCATTTATTGCACATCTCTAGATGTCCTTGTCTTTCAATCACCATTATGCCTGAGGTAGACTTGGACACTGCCTCCTGGCCCTACCAATCATTACAATATCATAGCACTTAGCGATGGTATATTGAATAATCACCAAAGATTTGCCTTTAGGCAGAGAACGTAAGAGAATATATGAACAACAGAAGATGGTGAGATGAATCTTACAGTGCAGGAACTGGCCATTTGGCCCATCATGTCTTTGCTGACCAGAATACCATTGTAATGTAATTCAATCTACCTATACACGGTTCCTATCCTTCCATTCCCCATCTGTTCACTTACCTGCCTAAATGGCTCTTCAGTTTGCTCTCGTGTCTGCTTCTACCACCTCCCTGGCACATGTCTCTCTCTATGTAGAAACCTACCTCACACTTCTCCTTTACACTGTCCCTTCTCACCTTAAACCTATGCCCCTTAGTATTTGACATTTCCACCCAGGAAAAAAAAGACTGACTATCCGTACTTTGGATACTTTTAGATATTTCTATCAGTTCACCCTCAGCCTCTGATAGTCTAGCAAAAACAGCTCAAATTTATCCTTTTTTCACATTCCTGCACCATCAACACCCTTTCTCCCTAGCACTTCACCTCCCCCGTCACTATTACATTAATGCTGCCCCCTCCATACTTCATGTCAGTTTTGATGAAGTGCTATCCAGAATCAAAACATTAGCTTGCTTTCTCTCCATGAATCCTGTCTGACCTACTGTGACTTACAGCCTTTCCGCTTTATAGCCATGCTTATCTAACCTCTCCTTGTAGCTATGATTTGGAGGTGCTGGTGTTGGACTTGGATGTATAAAGTTAAAAATCACACAACACCAGGTTATAGTCCAACAGATTTATTTGGAAGCACTAGCTTTCGGAGTACTGCTCCTTCATCAGGTGGTTGTGGAGTAGTACTCATTGTAGCCAGTATACTCCAGTCCAGGCAACATGCTGGCAATACACTTTTGCACCCTCTCCAAAGTCGCCACATCATTCCCATTGTATGGCAACCAGAACTACACACAATAATCAGTCAAATTTTATGCAGTTGCAATACGACTTGCCAACTTTCATACTCAGTGCCCCAACCAATAAAGGTAAGCATGTCATTCGTATCCACTTGTTTTGCCACTTTCAGCGAGCAATGAATTTGCATCCAAAGATTTCTCTGCATAGCAGTGCTCCTGAGGGTCCTACCATTTACTGTACACTCTCTTCTTGCATTTGACCTCCAAAAATACATCCCTTCACACTTCTCTGGATTAAACTCCATCTTCTGTTTCTTTGCCCAACTTTCCAAATGATCTGTATCCTGCTCTATCCTTTGACAATCTTGCTCACGATCCAAAACTTCACCAATTTGCGCTGTCTGCAAACATACTAATCAGACCATCTACATTTTAATCTAAATCATTAATATATATGACAAACAACAGAGGTCCCAGCACTGATCCTTATGGAACACCGCTGGTCACAGATCTCCGGTGAGAAAAACACTTCTCCACCACTACCTACTACCTTCTAAGAGAAAATTAATTTGAAACTAACTTATCAAATCACCATGTATCCCATGACTTAGTATTCTGGACGAGTTTATCACGAGGGACCTTGTCAAATTTCTTTGTGAACTCCATGTAGATTACTTGCATTGCTTCACTTCCTCAAATTGTGGAGACAAGACAACCCCCATACAAAGCCATCCCTAAATAGTCCATTCTTTTCTTAAATACAAGTCAATTTTGTCCCTAAGAATCTTCTCTAATAATTTCCTTACCACAGATACAAGGCTCATGGGCTTCCAATTTCCTGGATTAACCAATATTCCTCTTCTTAAACAAAGGTACAAAATTGACTATTTTCCAGTCTTCTGGGACCTCACCTATTGAGTCAAACTTTTCAAAGAGACTGTTGTCTAAGATGAGCGAAATCTCTCACTATATCGTGCCAAGTTCATCTTACTAACAATTTACCTATCCTTTGACGTTCTCCTATTCCATTCCAGCTTCATCTTATTGTACTGTATATTGTCCCAAAAACTCACCACTCACCAGATCCCTGCCAAAAGACCAGCACCCTGTCACCCCTGTTATATTTAAAAAGCCATTGTGCATCCAGAGGTGCAGAGAAACAGAAGAACATAATAACTAGGAGCAGGATTAGGCAATTCAGCCTCCCAAATCTACTCCTTGAGCGTTAGCATTCCAAGTCTGCTCTGCTCAATCAAAGATGAAATTAAAAAGAAGTTGGAGAGGGGGAAGATGGTCCCCTGATTCTCCAACAGCAACCTGAGAGGTTCTGGTGAAGGAATGATGCAAAGGAGAGGGTCCTCTTCCATGAGTAATGGCAGAGGAGGCCATGTCACCAAACCCTGGCAGTCTGGCCCAAGGTTGTCACCCAGGTCAGTGTCATGTTGACAATGTGGAGGAGTGGCTTACAGTGCCACAAGCTGATCAATGACCTTCTCTGCTACTCCAGGGAAGTGCCACATCCTTGTGTTTGCTCCTTCACACCCAGTCTATCTCTGCTACTGCAACGACCGCCTGGTCAAATCTCAAGTTCTGCCACTTTCAGTATTGACTGCAATATCGTCCCTCATTTGTTTTTAATTCCTAACAACTTTTTTTTAATTCACTGATGGGACATTGTACATCACTGACTGGCCAGTACTTTTTGCTTATCCCTAGTTGAGCCATGGTGTGAGCTGATTTCTAGAACTACTTCAGTCCTTGAACTGTAGGTAGATCCACATACCATTCAGAAAGAAACTCTCGGAATTTGACTCATCAACATGATGGAATGATAATATATTTCCAAGTGAGGATGGTGAGTACCTTGAGAAGAACTTGCAGGGAGTGGTATTCCCATGTTCCTTGTCCTTCTAGATGGAAGTGGTTGTGAATTTGGAACATGCTGTCTAAGGATCTTTGGTGAATTTTTGTAGTGTATCTTGTAAATAGTACACACTGATACTGCTGAGCATCAGTGGTGGAGGGAGTGGATGCTTTGTGCAAACAAGCAGCTGCTTTGTCCTGGATAGTATTGAGCTTCTTGATGTTGATCTATCACAAAGCTGTTTCTAAAAGCTGTTCCTTTAGTCAAAGATGCTGTGTCCTTGATTTTTTCAGGGGGGTCGTAAAACAGTCTGGGCTCCGAATTGTCTGGTTTTGTACAGTGATGAAAATGGTATTGGGATGCCTTTTTGTTTATACATAAACAGATGACACTTTAGGCCAAAGCTTTTATATTTTAGAAGTAACCTGTACAATGAAAGGGGAGTGGTCAGTCCTAAAAGCTGAAGCCTTGTTTGAGCAGTTCAGTTCAGAACTTTAGCTGAGTCAGTGCAGCAGGAACTGTGTGTGAAACAGGCTGCTAAACTCTCTCTCCTTCTACCCTTCTAACTTCGACTTGTAAGCTGATGTTTCGGTTTTACTCTATGTTTAAGGAGCTTGCTTTTTGCGACTGTTACGTATTTTTGGAACAGCATAATTAAGTCTTATTTGGATAGACTAAGTTCTGAAGGTATTCTATATTCTGTTCTTTGTGTTTCATTCCATAATTTTGTGAATAAATGTTTGTCTATTTTAAAATTTAGTAGTCAACATAACTAACTTACTCTGGGTAATTTTCACTGTACACTTAACCGAAACAAATTGCAAAGTTAGGGTCTGGGCTGCCTGCTTCAGACTGTTTTGAGTGGTCTGGCCTAGTCCATAAGAGATGGAAATGCTCCCATCCATGCAAGTGGGAAGTATTGCATCACGCTCCTGACTTCCCATATCACTGTTATCTTAATGCTCCCTCAGCATCTCACCACCTTTTCACCACCTGCATTTGATTAAAGCCATGCCACTCACTTTGACGTCATCCTCTCCCTCAATCCTCACATTACAGAAGAAGACGATAGGACTGAGAGAGTCTGGACAGGTGACATTTGATTCCTCATTAGCTCTACTATACATGCTATGGAACCAATCACTGCTAGTTAGTGCTTGAGGTGGAGTGCTGCCACTAATTCTCCTTTCTGTCTTTGCAATTAAACCTTAAACAGCAGAGAAGGTCTGCTTGTGGCACCGTTTGCTGCTCCTCCACACTGCAGACACATAGAGTCATACAGCACGGAAACAGACTCTACGGTCCAATCAGGCCATGCCGAAAATAATCCCAAATTAAACTAGTCTCACCTGCATGCTCCTGGCCTATATCCCTTCAAACCTTTCCTACTGATGTACTTCTATAGAGTTTGGTTTTACAAAGTAACTTCTCCTATCTGCTCTTTAATACATGTTTAATCAACCTGTTATGATAGATGGGAGCAAGTGGGACTTGAACCTGGACCTTCTGACTGAGAGCTAGGGGCTCCACCACTTTTTACTCATTACTACTGGGTCTAATAGCCTAATTTGATTCACAGTGGCAGAGAATGTGTGGATGTTAATCAGAAAAGGCACCTGCCTTAACAATATGATGTCACTTATTGCCTGATAATGTAAGGTACAAGTTATATTGGCTAGTTAGACACCCTTCTGATTGGAACCAGGTGGATCCTATTGACTATGAGATCCTTGACTGGGTTTGTTAACCTGGGCCAATCAGGGAGCCCTCGCTGTCAGATATAAACAGGGGATAGTACGCGGTGTCCACCAACACCCTGGAGTTGTGGCTGGCCACTCGAGTGTTTCCTTCCTTTTGAAAAAAAAGAAAAAAAGAAAAAAAAATAAACAGGGGATTCACAGAGTCTCATGATTCTATGGACTAACTCTTAGCTGGCTGTTCACATTTAAACAAAGGGTGACTTGGTGACAGGCTACTGGCCTTTGTGCAGTTAACTCAACAAAGACCATCAGGAGCCAGGGGGTCTTTTGATGCAGTGGTAATGTCCCTACCTGTGGGCCATGAGGTCTGAATTCACTTCCCACCTGACATGGACATGTGTCATACCACATCTGAATGGATGACTAAATAGCATTCAGGAACCAGCTGACCTGTTTGATTCCATTAGAATCTTGAGTGAAATCCTCTTTTCTACACTCAAAACAACTTGGTATCACCAGATTGGGTGGAGCTTAATGCAGTTTCCAGCATTAACTGTTTCAATTCATACAACAAGGCCCCTCATTAACATATGCAATATGCCAAACACCTAAATTATAAGTCTGATATATTTAAAAAACGCAATGTACACAGATTGGGCATAGATCATCCTCTGCTAAAATGGCAATAGATGCATCTATTTGTGTCAGAATAACTTTTATCACAGACAAAATATCATATCAACACATACATTCGCCTTCCCCAATACATAAGATTATCAGGCACAAAATTCACGACATAAAAGTAGGTTTGCGAAATAGCTTACAAAAGAAACAGATATCCCTCCAACAGAACAAATTTGTAACAATGCTGTAAATTTTTTTTGTCTACAATACCATTTCTTGGCATTTTGTTGAGACATTAATTCATTTATTTTAAGTGGGTTAACAATTCTGTTCAGAGACAGAAAGAAGAATTTGAAACAAAATAATGCAAAACTGGCATTCCACTGCAAAATGTCACAGACTACTGATAATAAAATTTACTGGAAAGTTTCAACTTTACAGGAAGACCTTAATTTCTATAGTACTTGTCTTTTGTACTATCTTTCACAAGATCAGTATATGCAAAAATGTTTTACAGCCAATGAAGTACTTGTTTTTGAAGTAGAGTCACTGTTCTACAGCAGGAAACAAGGGAGATAATGTTCACATTTTACAGAAAAGATGGCACCTCTGACTGTGCTGCGCTGAAATATAAGCTGAGATTTTGTAACCTAATCTTCTTAAATTCTTTGCAGAAAAAGTAGGCAAGGGCAACACGATATACATAATATATTTTGAATTTTCAAAAGACCTTTCATAAGATACTACATAACAAATTCATGACTAAAATGGAGTCAGAAAATAAATGTCATGTATTCCTCAGAGTGGCCAAAGGTAGGGAGTGATGTTCAATAGGGATTAGTGCTGAGAACACTGTTGTTCATAACTCAAAGTAATGATTTGTACTGAGAAATCAGAAGTAGAATTTCAAAATGTGTGGATGAGACCGAATTAGAGGGTGCAATTAAAACATAGGAATTGTAGTGACAGTGAAACCAGGAGCATTTGCCATCATTATCATTGTGAAACTGACAACTTTAGCATCCATACATATACAGTGAAAAGCAAAAGACTGCTGGCAGCTGGTTCTCTATATCTCCACAGGGTGCACTATTGAGGTCTCTACAGATGAAAATCTTAAGAATTGATGTGAAAATATATTAAGATGTGATTCGTCTTGCTGCAGAAAGCCTCAAAAAAGCAATAACTTGTTGAATGACATAATTGCTTTCCCAACTATTCTAAGCTCAAAATTATCATTGAAACACCTAAGTGGCTCAAAAACACAATTTGTTTTTTTAAAAATTAGTTTCCATTTTAGAACAAGAACAAAGAACAAAGAGAACTTACAGCCCAGGAACTGGCCCTACAGCCTTCCAAGCCTGAGCCAATCCATATCCACTGTCTAAACCTTTCACCCAATTGCTAAGCATCTGTATCCCTCTGCTCCCTACCTACTCATGCATCTGCCCAGATACATCTTAAATTAATCTACCATGCTTGCCTCTACTACCTCTGCTGGCAACGGCATTCCAGGCACCTACCACCCTCTGTGTAAAGTACTAGCCACGTGTACCACCCCTTAAACTATTCGCTTCACACCTTGACAGCGGGACTTCTCATTATTGAATCCCTCACCCTGGAAAAACCTTATCTTTATCTACCCTGTTTATACCCTTCATGATTTTCTAGACCTTAATCAGGTCCCCCCTCAATTTCCTTTCCTCTAATGAAAACAAACCCTAACCTACTCAACCTCCTTTCATAGCTAGCACCTTCCATATCAGGCAAAATCCTTCAAACCTTCTCTGCACCTTCTCCAAAGCATCCACACCCTTTTGGTAATGTGGTGACCAGAACTGTACACAGTATTCTAAATGCAGCAGAACCAATGTTTTATACAATTTTAACATGACCTGCCAGCTCTTATACTTAATACCCTATCCAATGAAGGCAAGCATACCATATGCCTTCTTAACCACTCTATTCACCTGTGCAGCAGCTTTCGGAGTACAATGGACCTGAACTCCCAGACCTCTCTGCTAATCAACTTTTCTCAAGGCTTTTCTGTTCATAGTATAGTTCGCTCTAGAATTAGACTGACCAAAATGCATCATCTCACATTTGCCTGGATTGAACTCCATCTGCCACTTGTCCGCCCAACTCTTCAGTCTATTTATATTCTCCTGTATTCTTTGACATTCTCCTATGCTTTCTGCTACTCTACCAATCTTCGCATCATTTGCAAACTTGCTGATCAGACCAACAATGCCCTCTTCCAGATCCTTTATATATATCACAAACAACAGTGGCCCCAGCACTAATCCCTGTGGAACACCACTGGTCACCTTTCTCCGTTTTGAGAAACTTCCTTGAACTACTACTCTCTGTCTCCTGTTATTCAACCAGTTCTTTATCCACCTAGCTAGAATAGCCTGCACACTATGTGACTTCACTATCTCCATTAGTTTACCATGGTGAACCTTATCAAATGCCTTACTAAAGTCCATGTATATGACATCTACAGACTTTCCTTCATCTATCAACTCTATCAAAGAACTCTATTAAGTTGTTAAGGCATGATCTCCCCCACACAAAACCATGTTGTCTATCACTGATAAGCCCATTCTCTTCCAAATATAAATAGATTTCATTCCTCAGTACCTTCTCCATCAACTTTCCCACCATTGACATCAGGCTCACTAGTCTGCAGTTACCTGGAATATCCCTACAACCGTTCTTGTACAGGGGGAGAACATGAGCAACCCTCCGGTCCTCTGGCACCTCACCTGTATTTAAGGATGCCACAAAGATATCTGTCAGGGCCCCCACTATTTGCTCTCTCACCTCCCTCGGCAACCTGGGATAGATCCCATCCACTCCTGGGGATTTGTCCACCTTAATAACCTCTAACCTACCCAACACATCTTCGCTACTTATGTCAACGTGAACTAGAGTAATCAAACTTCTATCTCTAATCTCAACATTCATCATGTCCCCCTCCTCAGTGAACACTGATACAAAGTGATCATTCAGAATCTCACCCATTTTCTCAGGTTCAACACACAACCTTTCTTCCTTATCCTTTAGCGGACCAATCCTTTCTCTAGCTACCCACTTGCTTCTTATATAAGAATAAAAGGCTTTGAGATTCTCCTTAATTCTGCATGCTAAAGTTATTTCATGACCCCTTTTAGCCCGCTTGAGTCCTCATTTACGACTGGTCCTACTCTCCCGATATTTCTCCAGGGCCCATTCTGTTCTTAGCTGTCTGGACCTTATGCACACTTCCCTTTTCCTCTTGGTTAGTCATACGATTCATCCTGTCATCCACGGTTCACGAATCCTGCCCTTTCCTATCCCTTGCTTTCAATGGGACATGCCTATCCTGCACTTTCTTTAACCTATTTTTGAAAGCCTTACACATAGCAAATGTGGACTTCCTTTCAAGTAGCTGTGTCCAATCCACATTTCCCAGCTCCAGCCTAATTTTGATATAATTGGCTTTGGCCCAGTTAGGTACTCTTCACTTGGGACCACTCTCATCTTTGTCCACGAGTATTCTAAAACTAACAGAATTATAGTCACTGTTCCGGAAGAAATCCCCCATTGAAACTTCTACCACCTGAACTAGCTCATTCCCCAACACCAGGTCCAATATGGCCCCTTCCCTCGTCGGACTATTGACATACTGTTCTATAAAACTCTCCTGGACGCTTCTTACAAATTCTACCCCATCCAGACCTCTGATGCTAAGCGTATCCCAGTCAATGTTGGGAAAATTAAAATCTTCCATCACCACCACCCTATTGCCTCTACATCTTTCCATAATCTGTTTACCTATTTGCTCTTCTACCTAATGCTCACTGTTGGGAGGTCTGTAATACAGCCCTAACAATATAAATGCACCATTCTTATTTCTCAGCTTCACCCATAATGCCTCACTACTCAAGCCCTCCATAGTATCCTCCTTTTGCACAGCTGTGATATCATCCTTGACCAGCAATGCAGCTCCTCCCCCCCTTTTACTTCCCTCCCTGTCCTGTCTGAAGCATCTATATCCTGGAACATTTAGTTGCCAATCATGCTCTTCCTTCAACCAAGTCTCTGTGATCGCAATAGTGCCATAATCCCAGGCGCCAATCCAAGCCGTAAATTCATTTGCCTTACCCACTATACTGCTTGCATTAAAGTATATGCCTTTTAGGCCTCCAGTTCTTTTGCGTTCATCTGCTCTCTGCCTACTCTTCCCTTTATTAATGCTAACTTCATGATTCTTACAGTCGCCAGTTTCCATCCTACTGTGTACCTGTCTCCTCTTCTGGTTCCCAGCCCCCTGCTACATTAGTTTAATACTTCCCCAAGAGCAGTAGCAAAAACTCCCCCAAGGACATTAGGTCCTTTTAATCCCATTTGCAGGTCCCATTTAATCTGTTGTTTGCAAAATAAATAAAACTAGTGAAGGGTAATTAATGTTTTATTTTGTCTGGGTTTGATATTTTCAAAAATTATTTAATTGATTTCCTAGCATGCTTAATAATATAACTGCTGCTAAATGCCAGCAATTCCTTTGACGAATATTGGGTAAAGGGAAATCAATTTAGCAGATACGTGGGAACACCACCACCTTCAAGTTCCCTTCTAAGCTACTCACTATCCTGACATGGAAATATATTGCCGTTCCTTCACTATTGCTGAGTCAAAACGTGGAATTCCTTCCACAAGGGCATTGTGGGTCAACCCATGCCAGGTGGAATGCAGCAGGCCAAGAAAGGCAGCTCACCACCACCTTCTCAAGGGCAACTAGGGATGGACAATAAATACTGGCCTAGCCAGTGGCACCCACATTCCACAAATGAATTTTTAAAAAATTGACAGGCTTCATTGGAGTTGTGCTGGAGACATGAATGGAGATCAGCAGCAAACATTGTCATAAAACCACAGTGAGTATAGCTGAGGAAGAATTTATTAGGAAGAATAGAGAGGTCAGAATGGTTTGAATGATGAAATTTTGAAAAGGCTAAAGAAACAAAAAGGACAGTTTATCATTTAAAGTAGCCACATGAGTTAATAAAGCCATTGAAAAAATAATCATATCAATCATATTACATCATATCAATACTTTCTGAAGGGGCAGAGCTTGAAGGCAGAGAAGTTATGTATAACTTATCAAACTTTGTTTCGGTTACGCCTGGAGTATAATTCTATGTCTGGTCTTTTTTATTGTAATGTTGCATGCTAGCACGGTCAGCACAATGTGACCTATGTGTCCCTATATACTAGTCGCTGAAAGTAACCATGCAGGTGTAGCAGGTGATGAAGTAAGCAAATGGCATGATGGTCTTCATAGAGGGAGGAATTGAGTAATGGAAGCAGAAAGGTCTTGATGCAACTATACAGGGCCTCAGTGAGAGTACCCTTGAAGAACACACATACACCTACTGTGTACAATTTTGTTCTTCCTATCTGAAGAAGAATGTTCTGACTATGGAGTGAATGCAATATAGGTTTACCAGACTGATTTCTGGGTTCGCAGGACTGATATCTGAAAAGAGACTGGGTGGATTAAGACTATATTCACTCGAGTTTAGAAGAATGCAGGGCATCTCATCGAAGACTGTAAAATTGGAACAGGATTGGAGAGGGTAAATTCAGGAAGAGTGTTCGCGATGACCAGGGGACTCAGAATCAGGAGTTACAGCCTAAGGATATGGGGTGGACCATTTAGGACTGAATTGAGACAACAGTTCTTCTTATAGTGGTGAGCCTGTGGAATTTTTTTGCCATAGAAAGCATTTAAGACCAAAAGATTTAATGTTTCCTAGATGGAAAGTAATCAAAGGGTATAGTGAGAAAGTTGAAACAGAGTACTAAGTTGGATGATCTGCCTCAAAGGGCCAAATAGCCTACTATTTTCTATGTTACAATGATTCCACATTATAAATATTAGCTTTTGCCAGAATCTTGGATATCTTGTGTTTATTCACCATTACAATCCTGATTTTAGAGTTATTAGTGATACTGGTATCATTATTGATACCATGTGAGGAAGGATGCCTATACAACATCTTGTGCAGAAAAAAATGTTCTGCCTTGATTCAGCCATAAAGATTTATTATATATTACTTAATGTCTAATTATATTACCTCTAGGATATAAGATGGTCTCTTGAGAGGCACCAGGCTCAAGTTAAGAGTAAATATACATTAATATTTTAGCTATGTGCTGCAAACATTGATAGCTTTGGCAGGTAGTATAAAGGAGAATCCAAAGAGATTCTACAAGTATAATTAAGGGCAAAAGAGTAACTAGGGAGAGAATAAGGCCCCTTAAACATCAATGAAGCTGTCTATGCATGGAACCACAGGAAATGGTGAGATTCTAAACAAATATTTCATACCTGTATTTACCTGGACAGAGACATGGAAGCTAGGGAACTGGGGGACATAAATGATGATGTCTTGAAAGGAGTCGGCATTACAGAAGAGGTGGTGGCAGAGGTCTTAAAATGCATAAAGATAGATAAATCCCAAGACCTAATCAGGACATAGGGAACAAATTGCGGGGCCCCTAGCAGAGATATTTGTATCACCGATAGCCACAAGTGCCAGAAGACTGGAGAGTGCCTAATGTTCTGCCATTATACAAGAAAGGCTGTAAGGAAAAGCCAGGGAACTACAAACTGGTGAGCCTAGTGTCAGGTGTAGGAGGGAATTCTGAGAGACAGGGTTTACACACATTTGGGAAGACAAGGACTGACTACACATTCTCCCTGTATCTACGTGGGTTTTCACTGGGTGCTCTGGTTTCCTCCCACAGTGCAAAGATGTGTAGGTTAGATAGATTGGCCACGCTAAATTGTCTGTAATGTCCAAGAATGTGTAGATTAGTTGGATTAGCCATGGTAAATGCAAGGTTATGAGGACAGGATAGGGGGCTGGATGAGATGCTCTTCAGAGGATCAGTTCAGACTTGTTGGGCCAGTTGACCTCTTTCCACACTGTAGGAATTCTGTGATTCTATTATTCTATTGCAAAAATGATTTGGAGCTGTCAGAGATGGTGACGGTGTGAAAATAAATAGCAACTTAAATATCACAAAAAATTAACGGGATGGGATTTCTTTCTCCAAAAAGAAGGCCGAGCTGTGACCTTAAAATATTGAAAGGATTTGATAGGGTAGACTTAGAAAAAATGTTGATAAAGTGTGACGCTGGAAAAAGCACAGCTGGTCAAGCAGCATCACAGGAGTGGGGGAGTCGACATTTCAGGCCAGAACGTTTCATTAGGACTTTCCAGCATCCGCAATCCTCACTATTTCCAACTTAGAGAAAATGTTTTCACCCGTGGGGAAGTCCAAACCTACAGGCCTTGAATGTAAGACAGTCACTAATCAATCCAATAGGGAATTCTGGAGAAACTTCCCTATCCAAAAAATATGGAAGGTATTAAGTCAAGGCATAACTAAAATAATTAGCATTTAAGGTGAAACTAGATAGAGACCATAGAGAGAAAAACAATAAAAGGGTAGGGAAAATAATTCTGTGGCATATTAAGTGTGTCATTACCCAATTGGGTCATACAGTCCATTTTGATGCCATGCTTTAGATATTGTCCAATGTTAATCCCTGCAATAAGACTTGAAGCCACAACTTTCTGGTTCCAGAGTAAGAATGGTGTCAACTGAGTCACAGCTGACACCTCAACATTCATCCTAATGTCTTGTCGATTTTGGGAAAATATGTGGTAATAAAAGCCACACGTTAAAAAACAATCTCAAATACTTGTACAGCTTGGCTCAGAAAATACTTCTGCCTCATTCACCTTTTCACATTGCAATGTGTGCATATTTCTAAAAGGGCCGTTAGACTTCACTAATCAGACTTCTGCTTTCTCAGAGAAAATAGCATGAAGAAATCAATAAGGTAAAAAGAAAACACAATTAAATGGGAAGACAAAAGAGGAACATGAAATATTATGTGGTCTCAAAGATCTCAATGTGGATTACTTGAATTAATCACATATCGAGATCCCGGGGCTGTATAAACCAAATTAAAAATGCTTTGGCTCTACTTTATGTTCTGGGGCCACTGGAGATTTACAACAGTTTCCTGGAGAAAAAAGCAATTGGATCTATATTGTGGCTTGTTGGTGCATGGCAGGAGCATCAGTTAGTGGAAGATGGGCTGAATTTCTGTAACCTCATTTAGATTAGAATTGAGATAGGCCATTGAGAGGTAAAAGATTTTATAATAGGATACTTTCCCCTCCAGCACTAGTTTCATCAACGAGTCTCATTAAACAGGAGATGTGTGTCCACCTGTA
This sequence comes from Chiloscyllium punctatum, assembly GCF_047496795.1. Taxonomy (NCBI): domain Eukaryota; kingdom Metazoa; phylum Chordata; class Chondrichthyes; order Orectolobiformes; family Hemiscylliidae; genus Chiloscyllium; species Chiloscyllium punctatum. Next base: position 52,188,818 of record NC_092776.1, read on the forward strand.
CTCAATGCCTTTAGAGAGAGTTGGGCAGTACAGAGGGTGGAGTGCTTTATCTCCCATTCTAACTCTATTATTATATAGTTTTCCCACCTCCCCCCATCCCCCTCCTCTCCATACTCTCCCTCACCTTTTATGGTCTACATTGTCCATAATGGGCTTTGCATGTAAACTAATCAATCAGAAAATATGGGTGACTTACTGGTGTTTGTTAAAAGATTAAGACAGAACATGGATAATTTGGTGAAAGGGAAAAAATGTGCAGTTGTGTGTAAGAGTGCTTTAGGATATAAAAGATTATAGCCAGCAGATGCTTGAAAAATATGTGTTCATGTTTCTTTTAAGAATATAAACATAAATCTGTTTGCAGTCCATCACAGGTCAAGACAAAACACAGCATTAAGAAATTGGGCTGAATCATACATTTTATTTTGGCTAACTGTCATGTGTTTTGGAGTGTTTTTCACCATCAGTTTTATTGCTGTATCTTAATAAATTAGTCTCATTCACCCCTCACTCCATCCCTGTCTGATTCTCATCTCATCTCATCTTACCTCACATCATTCCTAGCACAACTCTCCACTGCTGGTCTATCATGGAATTAACTGGTGTCCACTCCATCTTTAAAAAGCCATTGGACACCCAGACAAGTCCTGTCAATTCATAGCTCCCTGCATTGCATCTCACATTTACCTTGGACATGACAGGGGGTAATGGGTGTTCCCCCCCCCTCCCCCTTTTCTAGGTAGGGACCTGGAGATCATTCCAGATGGAATGGTGAAAAGGTAGGACTTCCTCTCCCCCTGGGACCAGCAGTGGAAGCCATGACACCAGACCAGACCATGCCATTCTTGTGTGAGGCTGCCTTTTTGGTTTGAGAAGTCTCAGCTATCTGAGGAATGCACAGCAGATGTCTTTCAGCACTCCACCTGCATAAGTGCCAATATCTTTTCTCAAATACCTCACACTTACTCTCCCTCCCTGCTACTGCATCCATCTACCACCAAGGCTTATGCTTTCTCACTCTCACTACTGCTCACAACATCTGCCCTCACTCGCTCTCGCCCACCCCAAACACCACATCACCTTGTGCTGTTCACTCACTCAGCACATGGATTATCAGCTGTACTGCCCACTTTCATCTCCCTTAATAACTACCTCTCCTTCATTTTAGGAGGTAAAGCAGCCTTCTGTAGGCCAGAAAGAATAACAATGGGTGATGGGCTGACTGGCATTCTACTCCGTCTACATTATAGAGTGATACAATATGGAGACAAACCCTTCGGTCCAACCAGTCCATACTGACCATAATCCCAAAATAAATTAGTCCCACTTGCTTAGGTTTGGCCCATATCCCTCCAAACATTTCCTATTCATGTACTTATTCAAATGTGTTCTAAACATTGTGACTGTATCCATATCCACCACTTCCTCTAGAGTTTGTTTCACACACAAATCACTCTCTGTGTAAGAAAATTGCCCCTCTCAACTTAAAAATATGTCCTCTAGTCTTGAAATACCCTATCGTAGAGAAAAGACCCTTGCTATTCACCTTACATATGCACACTCGTGATTTTATAAACCTTTATAATGTCACCCCTCACCCTCATATGCTCCACTGAACATCCTGGTATATCTCTTCTGAATATTCTCCAGCTTCATTACATTCTTCCTAAAACAGGGTGACCAAAACAGGAGAAACACCTTGATGCTAACCACCCTGGTTGGGTACTGAGAGACTGAACATGTCCAAGACCTGTACTGGTAATGAAGGCTGCCCTTGGTTTACTTGGCCAAGATATTGTAACCCGTTCACTTGATTGAGCCTTGCTAACAGCCATGACAAACTTCCAATCTTTGTGTCAGTGCTAAGTCATATAACTTATGTCTTACTCATGTCATGTTGTTTGTATCTTACTTATGGCAAGACATTAGTAATATGATGCTGGTAGCTCTGGTTGAGGTGACAAAGTGCACAAAGGCAAAATAAAGTAATGCAAGAAAGGGATGCCATGAGCATCGAGGCATGCTTAGAGTGACTGAGCGCTATGAAAGTGAGTGTAGGGCCCAAAGATGCAGCTTGCTCAGTCCTGAAGCGGAGTCCATATCCCAGAATGCACACTGCCCTTACTGCAGCATTACAATGATAGTTACTGATGGAGCCCAAGATGCAGTACTGAAGAGCAAATGTGTCATTCAAGGGAATTGAAGATGTGCCATGATGGTTCATGGAGGATGGCACATATCAGGAGCCAATGTCCAAGATATAGCTTGTGTGGGACAGTGCCCATGGAATATTGGTGCCCAGTATTTGACAAGGAGGTCCTTTAGAGCAAGAGATAAACAGAATTTGATAGTTATCTGCTCTGATGTCTATGTTGAGATTTCTCAACATTTAGCTTGCCTGGTGAGATAGGAAGCTGAATGTTAATGAGATAGGAAGCTGAATATTAATGAGATTACTTAGGCCATTAACACTGCATTTAACAAGCAATAATTGACAATGTAGTTGCTGCCTAGAAAGAAACTCACCAAGCCACTTGTTGAAATCATAGCAGATAGCGCAAGATATTCCCAATGCCAAGATAAACCACAACAGATTTCTCACACAATTCAGCCACAAGTCTGACATTGCTCAGCCATAGCTGACATTGTTCAGACCCCAGTAAGACTCAGCTCTTTGTCAATTTGTTAACTTGAGTCTAATTTGTGGTTTGGTTTTCTGACAGCTGAACATGATAGCTTTCCTGTCATGCAATAATTTGCAAATCATAAGACTGTAACAATCAAACAGGTTCCGATTGCGTGTTTAAGCAGACCAGACAAACTATCAGAGTTTTCATATATTTAAAGTCCTTTTCCAAACAAGGAGTGGTTATGTTGATTGCAACATCTTGTGTTGTGGTTTTACACTTCTGTGACTTACTCAGATTAGTTTCCATGGTCAAAACTATCTTGATATAATAAAAGATGACAGTGTCCATTCATTCCCATCTGCCAGCCATTGAGTTCCTATTCCCCTTTTTTTCCAGAGTGTATCATAGAGACAGGCAGACTGGAGGTTTCAATGTCCTTTCATTGATGCCAGTCCTTGAATAAAGAAATCAGTTCCCTGGATGGCTGAGTGTGTTTGCATTCAATTAGGTATTTGTTGGAGACTTAGTACAGAATGTAGCTCAACTGCCAAATGTCACATGATTTGTGGCAACCATTTTCATAGCTTGTTTGTGTCCCATTTTTGAAAGTATTGACAAAGTTGGTAATATAATAGGCATGACACACCATTGAAAACACTCAAAGACACCTTGGAACTCTAGTCCCTTGCTCTGTTGTAGGTAGATTGGCTCCACATGGCTGGCTGTTCATGGTGATGTAAGGACTCTGATAATTGGCATTTAATGCACTTTAAGTAGCAGGTATTCTTCTGCCCTGGTCCCCCACTGGGAAAATCATCCAACAAAAATAAGTAATAAAATGTCATGCCTGGCTGCATCTCTTCCTGCCCATGGAAAACTAACCTTTTACCAATGTTTTTCTGGGAGTCAAATCTATTCTCATTCCTTCCACCAATAATCATATCCATGACTAAAGTTCTTTTGAATTGAACACTTGCTTTCTGTTCAGGAATAACATTCTCCTCTCACCATGGAAAGAATTCCAAAGATTTCCAGCTTTGAAGTCCTGCTTTTTTAAGTTCCCACTTAACTCAACAGTTGATGGGAAGAGCCCTAATGTATCTTAATTTCAAGACCTCTCTACTTTCAGAATGTTTTGCACACTCTCCATAATGTCACTTGCATAGAAGCAGCATGATCTTTCAGCAGAATACAGAGACCCACACCACAGATAAGAAGCAAGGTAAAATCATGTTCGCTATTTATAAAGACGTGTGGCGATAATGAAAATCATTTCCAATGACTGGTCACATGGCATTGCTCACTTTTCATCTGAGACATTGATAGCAGCTGTTAGGGTAAGATCATTCATAGCACATATTCTTTGGAGAGTTATAAAGACATTTGTAGTCTGGCCTAGAATCGGCTCACTGAAATTATCCTTTTCAGTGCTAAAGTGCAGTGATGCAAAATGCACTAAGGTGCTGAGTGTGCTACAGCATGTTGCAGAGCCTGAGGTTATTGTGATAGTCTTGTAACCTGGAGACACTGCACAAAACATGATACTTTCTTCCCTCTGGTGTACTTAAAAGTATTGGAAATTGTAAATCTCCACAAAATGTCCTGTGTGGTTTGGAACATTTGGTAAAGAATTGGTAACTATATACTAAATTTAAAATATTGCTAGACTTCCTTTTAAAACAGCTCCTTCTTACAAGAATCTACTACAGGAAGTTAGGAGCAGATATAGGCCATTCTGCCCTTCAAATTGGCTCCACCATTTTAGACCATCTATCTTGATGCCATTTTCCCATACTGTTCTTACATTCTTTGATATTATCTTCCAGAAATCTATCAATTACTGTCCTTAACATATTTAATGACTGAGCTTCCACAGCCCTTCCTTAGGCAAGGGTATCAATGATTCACTCTCCTCTGTGTTATGTTTGTATTAATTCAAGACCAGACAGGTCTGTACCTTTAATACAGTTTGATGGAAACACAACATTTGATAGTCCACTGTAAATATAAGTTCCTCACATTCAGTCACTCTTTCTGTGCAATGGAGTCAGTATTATGTCTTCCTTTAATCAGTTCTGTACAAGTAGTATACAACAATATCAGAACAAAGACATGTTGGCTAATGTTTTAGAAAAACACAACTACAGTCAGGGAACATGAAAAGCTATTTATGACAGCTAGTTAGTGGCAGTAAATGAACCTTAAAAGGCTAGAAAGGGAATAGCTAGTATGGTTGTTATGTACAATCTATTTCCTAGTAATCATCCATCAACCTGTCTGAGTCCAGTGCTGAGATTACAACTCTAGTCAAGATTAAAGTGATCCAAAAGAAACTGAAGTGATTGATCTGTACGAAAGCACTGTCAGTTCTCTACCTCTCCAAGAGTAGCCTTGTAGTTGGTCTTTTTTTAAAAAAGACTGTTTAACAGTGCTGAAAAACAGGCCTGATTTAGAAAGTAATCCTCACATAAAATACAGAAAGGTAGCATGCAAATGAAAGTTTAATATACTGAAAAGACCTTGCTTGTTTTCGGATGCCAGTCAATTCTGTCATTTTCTTTTTAAAAGTTTATGCAATTTTTTAATGAAAAATGCATGTGATGTCATCATTTAGATTCATAGAGATGTACAGCATGGAAACAGACCCTTCGGTCCAACCCATCCATGCCGACCAGATATTCCAACCCAATCTAGTCCCACCTGCCAGCACCCAGCTGATATCCCTCGAAACCCTTCCTATTCAGATACCCATCCAAATGCCTTTTTTTAAAATCCTTACATAATATATTTTTATTAAGAAAAATAGATTTTTAAATATTACAACAAATACAAAACAATGCAATTCAAAACAGTACAAAAATAGTACAAAACTAAGCCCAAATAATAAAAACAATTTCCCAACCCACCCTCCTATACGAATGTATAGAGAAGTATAGAATTAAAAAAAAACTTAAACTAGCTATTTAACTAAATAAATAAATACCTAACAACAAAAATATATAGTAATAACTCAGCCCAGCCAAACAAAAAACTCATACATACACAGTTCCCCCTCCCTGGATATTGGACCCATGAAACAATCGTTATGGTCATATAAAAGCTCTTGTTAGTGTGGCAGATAAATCTGTGTCCAGGTATTTCAAAAAGGGTTGCCATGTCTTGTAAAAATTCTCAGTTTTGTGGTGTACCATATTTGTGAGAAAATCCAGGGGAATATGCTCCATAACAATCTTCCGCCAACCCGACAGGCCTGGGGGGGTTTTCGGATATCCAACCCAGCAAGATATTCTTCCTTGCACAGAATGAAAGAATATTGAAAAGTTTTTCCTTATGCGAGTCTGCAGGAAATATAATGGGTAGGCCCAAAAGGAGCAAAATAGGGTCCTTCTCCACCCCTACACCTAAAATCCTCTCCATTGCACCCACCACAGTGCTCCAATATGTTTGAAGCCTGTCACAAAACCAAAGACAATGGGTAAGAGTACCCGTACAGACCTTGCACTTGGGACATGCTGAAGATACCCCTGGTTTAAACTTTGACAAATGGTCTGGGGCTAAGTGGACCCTGTGGAGAATCTTCAACTGTAAAGCATGGGGCTCATTGCAAATTGATATCTTCCTTGCATTCTCCCAAATATCTTCCCATGCCTCTGAAGAAACTTTAACACCCAGCTCTCTTTCCCACATCTTGCAGAGTCGATCAGACTTAGCTGAGGTGGCACCCCCAATCGGTGATATAAAGTACTGACAGAGAGTGTACTCTTAGCCCTTAGTACCCTTCTTTCTATGTCAGATTTGTAGGGATCAGTCAAAAGTGTGGCTTTCTTTTGAATAAAATCCCTAACTCGAAAAAAACGAGAGGTCTCTGTTAGGTAACTCATAATTCTGTACTAACTGATCGAAGGACATCATTACAGCTCCCTCAAATAAATCACCCATGCAAGATATACCCCTAGCTGCCCAATGTTTAAATCCTGAAACTATCATACCTGGTTGAAAACTCGGTATACCCACTAAAGGCGTAAACAAAGATGTTTTGCCAATATTACCTTCCCTCTGCCAAGTCGCCCTCCATGCTTTAAAGGCATTGATGACCATTGGATTATGGCAATATTCCCTAACTGTCCTCACCTTGTCCAAAAACAGCAAACTGGTAAGGGGGCACCTTGCCTGCGAGACTTCGATATCTAGCCATATTGAAAGAGGGTCCCCACAAACCTAATCACTTACATAGGTCAAAAGCGAACTTAATTGGTCATTTTTAATGTCTGGAAGGTCGACTCCCTCCAGTCTGTGAGGCAACTGCAGTTTGGCTAAGTTAATGAGGGGCCATTTACGGTGCCAGATAAAGGAGCTGAACTAACTGTTCAGTCTCCTGAGTGTTTGTTTATCGAAAATCAGGGGGAGCATCCGTATAGGGTATAGCAAACGAGAGAGAATATTCATCTTAAAAAGCACTCTCTGACCCAACCATGAGACTGGAAGTTCCTCCCATCTTTGGAGATCTTGTTTAATTTTTTCAAATAATTGAGTAAAATTGGCTTTGAACAGCCAATCCAGAACTGGAGTAATGAATACGCCCAAATACACAAAACCCCCCTGTGACCACCTAAATGGGAATCTATAGTCACTCAAGAGTCAACTCTTTCGTAAGGCCACCCATAGGCATAGCCTCTGATTTAGCAAAATTAATCTTATACCCTGAAAAAGCACCAAACGCATGAATGCATTGTATCCGGCAAGTCACTGATACTGCTGGATTTGTCAAGAAAATTACAACATCATCTGCATACAGCGAGATCTTATGTAATTTTGACCCCACTTTTGGAGCTGATATATTGAGATCCCCACGAACGGCCTCTGCCAACAGTTCAATCACCAACGTAAAAAGCAATGGTGAAAGGGGACAGCCCTGCCAGCTGCCCCTAGAAATATTAAAATTGCTTGATTGTACCCCGTTGGTAATGACCGCAGCGAGAGGTAGACTGTCAAGAACCTTTACCCATCTTATGAAAACTTCGCCCAGACCAAACCGGTCTAGAGTATTTAAAAGGTACGGCCACTCAATTCAGTCAAGTACCTTCTCTGCATCTAAATAAATCACCAATCCCTGTATTGACTGCTGTTGGCATGCTTGAATTACGTTAAGCAGCCTCCTAACATTATTGGAGGATCTGCGACCCTTTATGAAGCCCGTCTGATCCTCTTTAATAATAGAGGGTAACACAGTCTTCAGCCTTAACGAGGATCTTAAAGTCCACATTTAAGAGTGAGATGGGCCTGTATGAAACAGTCTTCCGGATCCTTCCTTTTTTTAAGAATAAGTGAAATATTGGCCTCTCTCAGATATGGTGGGAGACAAACATGACTGTATGAATCATTAAACATATTCAGTATCGGGCCTGACAGTATACTTATAAATTCCTTGTAGAATTCACTGGGAGGTCCATCAGGATCAGGTGCCTTTCCACTCTGAAGCTGCCTCACAGCTTCCTGTACTTCTTGCTCTGATAATGGGGCATTGAGAAAGGACTGTTGTTCGGGAGTTACACCCGGGAGCTTCAGATCTCTAAAAAAGGATTCCATTTTGGCCTGCCCCTCCTCACAATTCTCAGATTGATATAACTTAGAGTAGAATCTCTGGAATGCCACATTAATCTTTTTAGAAGCACACGTTAGGTTCCCAGACCCTGCCGTAATGGCTTGTGGGGCACTTCTCTTTCTGGAAAGGTATGCTAAGTATTTGCCTGGCTTGTCACCATGCTCGTATAACCTTTGCTTTGCAAAAGCCAGCTCCTTCTTTGTCGTCTGCGTGAGCATGGAATTTAGTGTAGACCACAGTGCCGTAATCCTCTGTAGTTAGACCAACAAGAGTCTGTCAAAATAGGCCTTCTCGGCTGCCTTCAACCGTGCTTCAAGGAGACATTGCTGCTCACCCTTCTGCTGCTTCCTACTTGTGGAATATGAAATAACTAACCCTCTGGCATAAGCTTTGGCAGTTTCCCAGAGAACAGATGAGCTATCAACCAAGCCTATGTTGATGTCTAGGAATACACGAAATTTTCTAGAGAAATACTCCACAAACTTGCTGTCTATGAGAATAAAGGGGTCCATTCGCCAGTACCTTGAATCCACTGTAACATCCTTAATTTTAACCATGAGGTACACTGGAGCATGATCAGAGATTGCAATATTACCAATCGTACAGGATTCCACCAGATCCAGGGTTACTGCAGGGGTCAGAAAAAAATCAATCCTCGTGTGACATCTGTGCAGATTGGAGAAGAACGTGAAATCTCTATCTATAGGGTGGAGACACTCGAGACGTCCACCAACCCTAATTCCCCACACAAACCCAATAACTGTTTAGTTTGTGCAGAGGGTAGCAAGGGACCTTTAGGCAACCTGTCTACTGTGGGGTCCATGAGGCAGTTAAAATCTCCCCCTATAATGATGGGCCGAGACTTGTGTCTTATCAGTTTAGAAAAAGCATCTACCAAGAATTTAAGAGAATGAGCTGGAGGACAATAAACATTTAAAATGCCATATTCTTCCCCATTTATCAAGGCTTTAAGAATTACAAATCTTCCGTATGTGTCTTTATCACATTCCAACAATTTAAATGAGAGATTTTTCCTTACCAATATAGCCACTCCCCTACTTCTGGTATTAAATGATGAAAAATAAACTCGGTCAAAGCCATTCTGTTGTAATTTCAGATGCTCCTTGTCATCCAAATGTGTCTCCTGTAACAAAGCAATATCCACCTTCTCTTTTCTAAGATTCAAGAGTACCTTCTTCCTCTTAATTGGTGAGTGACTTCCCTTGATATTCCAGGTACACCATTTAATCAAATCATTAGCCATAATCTTCTGCAATTACATTTAAATTCCAAAGAGGAGGAACCCAAACCACAAGTTGATGAGCCTTAGTGTCACATGGTCCACCAAATATAAAAACTACATAAACTAAAACCACTACATTTAACAAACATACAAAATTATTAAAAATAAAAAACAACAAAAACCAGGAAACAAACCAACATATAAAGTGCCAATAGCGCTGAGTAGGGGAACTCACCCCCTGCCCGGAGGGGGCAACTACCCATCCCTAACTGCCCATAAATAGGCATCTAACCATCACAACCACCTTCACTTCTCCCAGCTAGAGCCGCATCGCAAGCACAAGCTAAAAAGAATAAACACCCCATAGAATATCAATATGAACAAAAAACATTCTTGTATAAAAAAAGGGGGAAAAAATACCCCACCCATCCTTTGGTATGTCCTGACTTAGAAATTTAAAATGTACATCTTAACCACCGCCAGATATAGTTTGAACCAAATTATTATCAATAGAGGGAAGAAAATAGGGAAAAACAAAGCTCCAACCGGATTTCCTCCATTTCTTTTACAGAATGATAAACGCATACCCAAGCAACAATATTTATACATACTACAATTGTTTAAATTAGGTTAGTTTGTCCACAAAGTCTCTTGCCTTCTCCGATGTATCAAAGAGATGCATGGATCCATCTAAGGTGATCCGAAGCACTGCTGGATATCTCAGAGAGTACTGAATGCCAAGCTCCTTCAATCTTCTCTTGACACCATCATACGATTTTCGTTTCTGGATCACCACCGCTGAAAAGTCCTGAAAAAACATGATCTTAGACCCCTCGTAAATTAGGGCCTTTGGATCCTTCCCCTGGAGTCTATAAGCCTTCATGACTCTCTCCTTATCCCGGTAATGATGGAACCGCACCAGGAAAGGACGAGGGCGTTGACCCAGACCCGACCTCCACGCTGCATCCCGGTGAGCCCTCTCTATCTTCAATCCTCTCATGCCAATCTCCAAGTCAAAGAATTTCGGAAGCCAATCTTCAACAAATTCCACAGGCCACTCACCTTCCTTACCCTCAGGCAGACCAATATTCCGAATGTTTTTTCTCCTGCCCCTGTTTTCAAGATCATCCACTTGGTCACGCAAATTACGAACCTGCGTCTTCAGGGCTTGGATCTCTTCCTTGACTGAACTGGCATCAGCTTCCACCACTGTGATCCCATGCTCCACCTCATCCGTCCTCTTCTCCAGGTCTCCCAGATGCTGCTCATGCTTCTGCAGCATGAGAGAGACTGGAGCCAGCTTCTCTTCAATCTGTTTCCCCAACATCTCACGAGATTTCAAGAGCTGGTTCACCAGGTCCTGGAGAGTAATCGGTTCCGAGGCTGCTGCAGGCTGAGCTGTAGGCCTGGCCTCAGACACTCCTCCTCCCTTTTTAAGCATTTCTGAATAGCTGAAAATACAGGTAAGTCAATTTTTAAATGTTTCTTAGGGCTCCACAATCTTTCCAATGCCCCAAGAAATCCTGATGACCTGGGTTGGGTGGGTTAAAGGACTGTCCTGCTCCTGCTGCGATGCGAAGCTCTGCAGTGTGATCTTCTCAGATCGCCGCCATCTTGGATCCCCCAAATGCCTTTTTAATGTTGCAATTGTACTAGCCTCCACCACTTCCTCTGGCAGCTCATTAAGTACCACTCGGCATGAAAATGTTACCCCTTAGGTCTCTTTTATATCTTTCCCCTCTCACCCTAAACCTATGCCCTCTAGTTCTGGATTCCCCCATCCCATGGAAGAGACTTTCGCTATTTATCTTATCCATGCCCCTCATGATTTTATAAACCTCTCTGAGGTCACCCCATAGCCTCTGATGCTCCAGGGAAAACAGCCCCAGCCTTTTCAACCTCTCCCTATAGCTCAAATCCTCTAACCCTTAGCAGCTCTCACAAATCTCCCTGCTACATAGTCCCCTTCCAATTCAGGTGCAATCCGTCCTTGTGTGTAAGTCACTTCTACCCTAGAAGAGATTCCAATGATTCAAAATGTGAATGCTTCTCCCATACACCCGCTTCTCAGCTGTGCATTCATCTGCTCTAACTTCCTATTCCCACCCTCACTAGTTTGCAGCACCAGGAGTAATCCAGATATTACTACTTGAGGATCTCTTTTTCAAATTCCTGCCTAACTCTCTGTATACTCCCTTCAGAATCTCATCCTTTCCCTTCCTATGTCATTGGTTCTAATGTGTACAATTACCATCTGTTGGACCCTCTCCCCCTGAGATCATTCTGTACCCCCTCTGAGACATCCTTGATCCTGGCACCAGACAGGCAACACACCTTTCAGATTTTTTGCTGCTGGCCACAGAAACATCTGTCAGGCCTTGGAATAGAAAGTCCTCTAACACAATTGATCTCTTGGGGTCCGGTGTACCCCTCATTGCAGTAGAGCCTATCTCAATACCAGAAACTTGGCTGTTCATGCCACATTCCCCTGAGAATCCATCATTCCCTACATTTTCCAAAACAACATACTTGTTTAAAATAGGGATAGCCACAGAAGAGTCTGCACTACCAGCCTAATCTCTCTTACCTTTCCTGGAGTTAACCCATCTTTGTGATTGTATCTACAACTTTTCTCCCTTCCTAAAACTGCCTTCCATCATATCCCCTCACTCTTGTAAATTCCTCATTGCCTCTAACTGTCTCTCCAACCAATCCATTTGATCTGATAGGATTAACAACCAACGGCATTTATTGCAGATATAATCCTCAGTAACATATCAACTCCCCTAAACTCCCACATCCGACAAGAAGAGCATATCACTCTACTAAAAGCCATTTTTGCTTCTTTCAATGTATATACCCAGAAAATAGTACTGTCTTATTCCTCTACAAAATACTGCTCCAAGCTAGCTTAATATTTATGGCTTTTTTAAAAAGTTTAATCAAGAGACATATGTCAATAAAACATATAATTAAGAAAGAACCCACTCTATTCACTACTGCAGACTTACTGTAAGGCCACACTGAAAAATATTCACTTATCTTTTCTGTGCTGTGATCTCTCCCAAATAGGTTCCTCTACTGACACAAGCCTGCAAGTTTTAAATATGCAAAATATTAAATGAAACAGCAACGAGAAGCTAATAGCAAAAGAATAGAAAAACAGAAAAGCATTATACTGTACAAGATTTTTATATTGACATCTTAAAGATCATAAAGCTACAGAAGAGGATGAAATGAAAACATTTAACCAATATCTATCTAGCAAACCATTGACACTCTGTCAGCACTTCAATTGATTGAAGAAAGAATCATTATTGACTGTATGAATGAGTAGATAACTGATGAAGAATGATAGATTACCAAAATTCTTCTGACTTTTGACTTTGAAGGGTTAATAAAAATAAAATGCTTTTATATTTCTGACAATGATCACAAAAATCCTGGCAAAAGTTTTCAGATGTTTGAAGATTGATTCAAACTTTAAATCAATGTCAGAATTCACAGGCTTGAATTCATATTATACTGTCAACAACCAGGTAAAACAATCGACTACTTCATCAGCAGATGGCAACACAAAAGTGCAGAATATGTTTTCACCAAAGCTAACTTGGCTGATAGGCTTATAGAACTGGTAATTGCTTCAACCTACTGTCATGCAGTCATAGAGTTATACAGCATGGAAACAGACCCTTCAGTCCAACTCTTTTATGCTGACCAGATGTTAAGAAATCAACAGAGTCCCGTAGTATTACAAAGCTGCATTTTAAGCCAAGGTTTTCTGTGGTAAACTTTGAGAATTCTTATGGTGCTTTATGAGGAGTTCGACTGACAAGCGTGGAAAATATTTGCAATTTCTAATTAAAAAAAAGGGACTGCCTTTGGATTCTTTTTGATGAGGCATCGTTGTGCTAATGGACGTAATCCTCCTTACAGAACAGTAAAACAAGTAAACTTGAATTTAAAAAAATGCTTCTAGATCAAAATGTCAACAGATTTTCAAAACAAGTCCAAATTTGTGCAGGTCATGCTAAATTGCCCATAGTCTTAGGTGCATTAGTCAGAGGGAAATGGGTCTGAGTGGGTTACTGTGAGGAGGGTCAGTGTGGACTGATTGGGCCGAAGGGCCTGTTCCCACGCTGTAGGGAATCTAATCTAATCCAATCTAATCACTTGGATTTTAAGTGTATTTGTGCTGGACTTGGATATTCTCTTCATCTAATGAATTCTTCCTTGAAATTAACAAACTTCCATCTTTGCAATGAGACAATTTAAACAGATTGCTCAATATCATCTCCATCTACCATTCCTCATGCAAAAACAAACTTAAAACCTAATTGGAACCAGAGGGCATAGGTTTAGGGTGAGAGGGGAAAGATATAAAATGGACTGAAGGGGCAACTTTTTCACGTAGAGGATGATATGTTTATGGAATGAGCTGCCAGAGGAAGTGGTGGAGGCTGGTACAATTACAGCATTAAAAGGCATCTGGATGGATTTATGAACAGGAAGGGTTTGGAGGAATATGAGCCAAGTGCTGGAAAAATGGGACTAGATTTGGTTGGGATATGTGGTCGGCATGAACAAGTTGGACTGAAGGGTTTATTACTGTGCTGTACATCTCTATGATTCTATGACTAGATATCCTATTTAAATGTAATATCATTTGCCATCATTTGGCCCACTTCCTCTACACCTTTCCTATTCATATACCCATCCAGATGCCTTTTCAATGTTGTAATTGTACAACTACTTCCTCTGCAGCTCATTCTGTGCATGCACCACCCTCTGCGTGAAAAACGTTGTCCATGAAATCCCTTTCAAATCTTTCCCCTCTCACCTTAAATCTATGCCCACTAATTTTGGACACATCCACCCCAGGGAAAAGACCTTGCCTATTTATCATTTCCGTATCCCTCGTGAGTTTATATACCTCCATAAGGTCAACCCTCAGCCTCCGACATTCCAGGGAAAATAGCCCCTGTCTATTCAGCCCTCCCCTTATAGCTCAAACCCTCCAATGTTGGCAGCACCCTTGTAATTTTTTTCTGAACCCATTCAGCAAATCTTTCAGAAAAGCACTTCAGTACAAATCTAAATGATACATCATTGACGCACTACTAGACAAAGGATATAAGTTCCAAGAAATTATATCAGGCCAAGACACCAGCATGTTCAATGGGACATCCAAATCTAACTTATGATGTGATTTCTCTCGCATACTGTAGTGATTGAACAAGGGCCAGATGCATCTCAAAGACTATGATATCCTTCATTGAAGCTCTTAAACTGGCCCAATCAGGAAGATCTGGCTGACAGAGATAAACAGGAGTGTTGGGGCCTTTCGCCCCGTATCTGTCCGCTACCACTAACATCGTGCCGTCGCAGCTCAAGCCGTTGGCGCTCGGCGTGGTCTGCAAGGCCGATGCGGTGATCATGGATGTGAAGAGACCCGTGCTCTGCCGGGAGTCGTTGCAGGGCCAGGCGGCCCGGAGCGGCGCCGTTGTTACCGCCGGCCTCAACGCTGCATCCAGAGTTCGATACGCACACAGCGATATTAAAGTTCCAGACTTCTCTGATTATAGACGACAAGAAGTTCAAGATGCCAGGAAATGCTCACAAGATAGCAGTGATTTCAGGAGAGGTTTCTCTTACTTCTTAACTGGAACCACAGCTGTTATGGGAGCCTATGCTGCAAAGAATGTTGTTACTCAGTTTATCACAAGCATGAGTGCCTCTGCTGATGTGTTAGCATTGTCTAAGATTGAAGTTAAGCTGAATGAAATTCCAGAAGGCAAGAACATGACCTTCAAATGGAGAGGCAAACCTCTTTTCATCCGCCACCGTTCACCTAAGGAAATTGAGGTCGAACAGGCAGTGACCTTGGCTGAGTTGCGACATCCAGAATTAGATTCTGACCGAGTGAAAGATCCAAAGTGGATGATTTTAATTGGTGTTTGCACTCACCTGGGCTGTGTACCAATATCCAATGCTGGTGATTATGGTGGCTACTACTGCCCTTGTCATGGGTCTCACTATGATTCATCAGGGAGAATCAGGAAAGGCCCAGCTCCACTTAACTTGGAAGTGCCACCATATGAGTTCATTAACGAAGATCTTGTAATTGTCGGTTAATGTTATGAACTTTAATTCGAGTACCTTCCACTTTTACTGGTATTCTATCTGCTATATTGAACTGAACATTCTTAGCACCAGCTTGTTAAAGGAGTCTTTGTGGTTTTGAGTGCTTGTTGGGGAAGGGGGTTGATGTAAATCAAGTTCAACATCAATAAATATTGATTTTGCATCCTCCAAAAAAAAATAAACAGGAGTGTTAGGCGGTAGTGTGGGGGTTAAAAGAAAAAAAAGAAGCCCTTGGGATTAAATAGACAAAGAAAAAAATAAACAGGGGATCTAATCCCTGCCCTCCCCTTAACCTGTTTGATCACACAGCATTGCCCTTTAATGTGAAGGGCAGTGCTTGTCACTGGCCACTCGGGTGTTTTTCATATCTTCCTGGTGGTGGAAATTGAATAAAGATTCATGCACTTTGTGTCCTTCACTGTGTTTTACACCTGCACACACACACACCATGGGTGCTGGGGAATAAAAATAAGCACTACCGCACTTCAGCGGTAGTGTGGGGGTTAAATTTTTAAAAAAAACAGGAATGTTTTAGAGCCCGGGTGTCCTTGGAGAAGGAGCACGCGGTGTCCACCAACACCCTGGAGTTGTGACTGGCCACTCGAGTGTATCCTTCCCTTTGGGGAATTGGACAAAAAATGAAAGAAAAAAAAATAAACAGGAGTGTTAGGCGGTAGTGTGGGGGTTAAAAGAAAAAAAAAAGAAGCCCTTGGGATTAAATAGGCAAAGAAAAAAATAAACAGGGGATCTAATCCCTGCCCTCCCCTTAACCTGTTTGATCACACAGCATTGCCCTTTGATGTGAAGGGCAGTGCTTGTCACTGGCCACTCGGGTGTTTTCCCTTTTGAGAATTGGACCATTTTGTGACTGTGACTCTGTGTATGTGCAAGGACTCTCCCTGTTGCTGCCTGGGACTTGCCTTGGGGCCCCTCCCCAGGAGCTCCACCACTGCTGCTGCTGTTGCCTGAGGAGAGGCCTGCCTCCACTGCTGCTGCTGCCCGAGGCCTGCCTCCACCATCGCTGCCTGGGACTCGCTCTGGGGCCCCTCCCCAGGACCTCCACCACTGCTGCTGCTGTTGCCTGAGGCCTGTTTCCACCACCGCTGCCTGGGACTCCACTTTGGGGGCTGCCTGGGACTTGCCTTGGGGACCCTCCCCAACAGGCCTGCCCCCCCCACCACTGCTGTGACTGGAGGAACTACCCAGGACTTGCCGGAGGCCTGCCTTCCACCGCTGCCTGGGACTCGATTTTGGGACTGCCTGGGACTTGCCTTGGGGACCCTCCCCAACAGGTCTGCCCCACACCGCTGCGACCGAGGGCCTACCTGGGACTTGCCTGAGGCCTGACTCCACCGCTGTTGTCACCTGAGGCAGGTCTCCACCGTCGCTGCCTGGGACTCTCCCAGCGATCTCCACCACTGCTGCTGCCAGAGGACCGACTCCACCACCAGCAGCAGAGTATGGCGAGCCCGAAGGTCGCGGGGCCCAGCCGCACCTACGCCGGGGTAGCCGCTGCCTTAGGCTCGGCTGGCCCAGCCCCGGCCCCGGCCCCGGCTGCAAACCACACCCCCTTTCAGCACCTCACTAAACGCCTGGGGGTCAAGGCCTATCCCCACCCCAACATGACCATCGAGGCCTGCAGCAAGGCCATGGCTAGTGTGGTCGGTCCACTGGCCATCGTCGCTGCGGCCCGGATGTATGGGAAGGCTGTATTTTTCCTAAAGACCGAGCAGGCGGTCCACCTGACCGTGGAGAGGGGGCTCACTGTGGGCGGGACACATTTGCCCGTCGACCCTCTGGAGGTTACGGCCCAGAGGGTCGTGATCTCCAACGTCCCGCCCTTCATTGCCAGCGAGCTCCTTCTCCCCCACCTCACCACCTTGGGGGAGATCCGGTCAGGGATCCAGCCGCTCCTGCTCGGTCTGAAGGACCCCGCCCTCCAGCACATCTACTCCTTCCGACGCCAGGTGTTCATTTGCCTGGCCCGGGAGGAGGTCACCGAGGGCTCCTTTACCCTCCTCCACGGGGGTGCGGCCTACCGCGCCTTCTGGACGGCGGACGGCGTGCGGTGCCACCTGTGCCGCGAGGTGGGGCACATTAGAAAAAACTGCCCCACCCAGAAGGCTGCCCAGCCCGTGTCAACGGCTGACGGTGGTGCCGCCGCGCCCCCTCCCCCAAAGTCAACACCACAAGCCCCGGTGCCGGAGGCTTCCAATCCTCCAGCCTCCGGCAGGGAGGGGGGTGAGCATCCAACCGGCCGGAAGGCGTTGAAGACGACGCGACGTGTCGCGTCAGGCCCGCCCATGGGGAGACCACCCTATCCCCTTCCCCGACACCCAGCCCACGACCTGCCCCGCCCCGGCACGACAATGCCCCTGCGGCCGTGCCAGCGTCGCCCCGGCACGGGAACCCTGACCCCCAAACCCGTACCCGACCCTGACCCCACTGACCCCACAGACCCCACATCTACCCCCCACCCCGATGGAGAAACCCCTGGGGCTGCAACACCTAGCCCAGGGGACCGTGAGCCCGAGCCCAGCCACACCCTGGCACTAACCTCGGGGGGACGACTACTGCTGCTGCCCAACCTCCCGCAGCGACCGTGTCTCCAGGCCCCGGAGTGGGAACTGGGGCCCTGCGTCACCCGCCGTCACCCGCCGTCACCTGATAAACTAGGGGTGGGGCAGGAAGTGACACGGCTGACCCTCCCCACATTGGCCACGCCCCCTGCCTTCCCCCAGCCAATCGTATTCCGGGAAAGGCTGGGGGGGGCGGGGCCTCAGGCCCCATGACCACCAAGGCGGGCGGGGAGGGAAAGGCCCATAAATACCCCCCCTGCCTCGCTGGGGAAGAGGTGCTGGCCTTTGGAGGGGAGAGATAGTCCTGCAGTGTGCTGGTGGCGCTGCACCTCTCCAGGGGACAGGCCCACGGTACCCCCCAATGATCCTGCACCGCGGCCCGACCTGCCCAAACCCCCAGGGGCTACAACAGGGCTTCCTGCTACCTCAACTCCTCTGGCCCCTGGGGGGGACTTTAACAACGATGAGGGCTGCGGTCCGGGCATCGACAAAGGACCCTTTACTGGGTAGCCGAGCGGCGGAGGGGAGGAAGGTGTTATCCCCGCTCCTCCCTCCCAGACTGTTTTTCCGGGGGCCTTGGCCCTGGGGGATGATCGTTTCCCCGAGGAGCCAGGCGTCCCGGTGTTAGGAGAGGAGCAGGGCCCTGAGCCTCCGCCACCCGACGACCTGAACTCTGGGCGTTCTGGGACGGGGTGCGCCGAGGAAGGTACTGCCAGTGACCCTGGGGGTGGGGTCACCGGGGGTTCGAGGCCGGTTGGCGGTGCCGGACCAGCCCCCATCCTCTCGGTGGGGGAGGGGTCGGTGACAGAGGGCGACCTCCCGGAGGAGGGATTGGGATCGGTGGCGGACACCGGGGACGACGCGGACTCTGTCTGCAGTGATGTTTTCGAGTCCCAGGTGCCCCCCCCCCCCCCCCCGGTCCGCCGATCTCCCCCTCATCCCCCTCGAGGAACTCCGGGAATTTGTCGAGGAAACTCAAGGTCGCCGGGATAGAGCCCAACTGGCGCTCGACCGCTGGAGCTCTTTTGAGAAAGTGTATTGGTCAGCCCACGCTGCTCGCCAGGCACCTGGGCTCAACATCAACGAGCGAAAGTGAGTCAGGAACTTCCTGGGGGCACTCCTGGTGAGGGTGAGGGACTCCTGTGCCCCTCCCTCGTCCTCCCAGTAATTGGTTTTTAACTGTACTGGTGGTGGTTGCACAACGCTTCCGACATGGAGACAACATATAGCCAGCCTCAACATCAACGGCAGCAGAGAGTCACAGCGCAGATTCCAGACCCTCTCGGTCCTTCGGGACGGGAGGTATGCGGTGTGCTTCCTGCAAGAAACCCACATTACCCTGGGAGACGAAGCCACCTGGCTCCTGGAGTGGAGAGGGGTGGGTCTACATGAGTCACCTCACCCGCAGATCTGGTGGGGTGGCTATCCTGTTGGCCCCGCATTTTCAGCCGGAGATCTTGGGGGTCAGGGAGCCTGTGCCAGGCCGTTTGCTTCACCTGACGGTTCGGCTGGGGGGGGGCGCGGTGCTTCACTTGGTGAACGTATACGCTCCCCTGGCCGGGCCGAGACAAGCGAGCTTCTACGAAGAAGTGTCCGCTCATCTCGCTTCCGTCGACGAGAACCAGTGCGTCGTCTTTGGGGGAGATTTTAACTGCGTCCTCGAGGGCAGGGACCACGGCGGTGCCCGCACTGGCTGGGCGTCGGGGAAGAGGTTGGGGGACTTGGTCAAGTCCTTCGACCTGGTGGACGTCTGGCGGAATCTCCATCCCGACTCCATCGCCTTCACCTTCGTGAGGCCTGGGGTCGGAGCGTCCAGAATCGACCGCCTGTACGTTTCGCGGGCGTACGCCTCCTGTTTTCCGAAGGCCTCCACGCGGCAGGTGTCGTGCACGGACCGTCACCTGGTGTGGGCGGAAATCCTTCCGTTCGGCGCCAGGCTCGGCTCCTCGTACTGACACTTTAACAACCTGCTGCTGGAGGACGAGCGGTTCCGGGACTCGTTTCATCGTTTCTGGGCCGGCTGGAGAAGGAAGCGGGGAAGCTTCCCCTCCCTGAGGCTATGGTGGGACGTGGGCAAGGCTCACGTCCGCGTCTTCTGTCAGGAGTACGCGAGGGTGTCGACCAAGAGGCGGACATCCAGGATCGGGGAGTTGGAGAGAGAGAGAGAGATGCTCGACCTGGAGTCACTCCTCGGTCAGCCTGACGCGGACCCGGCCCTGCGCGGGTTGTACGAAGAGAAGAAGGCCGCGCTCCGGGACCTGCAGCTCGTCGGGGCTCGGGGCGCGTACGTGAGGTCGCAGATCCAACTCCTCCAGGACCTGGACCGCGGCTCCCCCTTCTACTTGCTGGAAAAAAGGCGTGGCACCCGTCAGCAGCTCCTTGTGCTGCTGGCCGACGACGGGTCCCTCGTCTCGGATCCGGAGGGCATCAGGGCCCACGTTCGAAACTATTACACGGCTCTGTTCTCTCCGGATCCGTCCAGCGAGGATGCTCGCAGAGTTCTGTGGGAGGACCTGCCGCAGCTCAGCCCGGAGGACGCTGGAAGGCTCGACGTTCCCGTCACTTTAGAGGAGCTGACCGGTGCCCTCGACCGGCTCTCGAGGGCAAGTCCCCGAGCCTGGACGGGCTGACTGGAGTTCTTCAGGGCGTTCTGGGATGTCCTGGGGAGCGACTACGCACCGGTCCTGGGGGAGTGTCTAAATGCCAGACAACTGCCCCTTTCTTGGCGCAGGGTGGTCATCGTCCTGCTGCCAAAGAAGGGGGACCTTTGTTCCTTGAAGAACTGGCGTCCGGTCTTCCTCAGCACTGACTACAAAATCTTCGCCAGGGTGTTGTCTTTTCGCCTGGCTTCCATGCTGGCCCACATGATTCACCCGGACCAGTCCTACACTGTCCCGGGCCAGAGGATACACGACAACATCCACTTGGTCCGGGACCTGATCTATTTCTGTCGACGGGCTGGTCTGCCGAGCGCCTTCCTGTCTCTCGACCAGGAGAAGGTGTTCGACAGGGTCGATCACGAGTACCTGCTCGGGACTCTGCGGGCATTCTGGTTCGGGACGCAGTCCGTCACCCGGATCCAACTTTTGGACGCCGCCACAGTGTCTGGTTAAAGTTAACGGGTCCCTGACGGCGCCCCTTTGCTTCGGGAGAGGAGTGCGTCAAGGCTGCCCCCTGTCCGGCCAGCTGTATTCCCTGTGCGTGGAGCCTTTCCTGCGCCTCTTGCGGAGGAGGTTGTCGGGGCTGGTTCTGGGCGGCGCGGGCACGGGGGCGGTCCTCTCGGCCTATGCCGACGACGTGCTCCTCACTTTCACTGACCTGGGGAGGATGCACGAGTGCCAGGCCGTGTACTCAGCGGCGTCTTCTGCCAGGATCAACTGGGCCAAATGTTCTGGACCACTGGTCGGTCTGTGGTGGGTGGACTCTCTGCCGGAGGAGTTACGGGGGTTCAGCTGGAGTACCACCCGTCTCCTCTACCTGGGGGTCTACCTCAGCCCGGCTGAGGAATCCTGGCCGGCCAACTGGCAGGAGCTGGAGGCCAAAGTCTCGGCTCGCCTAGGCCTCTGGACAGGACTGCACCGAGTGCTATCTTACAGGAGTCGAGTGCTAGTCATAAACCAGCTGGTGGCCGCCATGTTGTGGTACTGGCTGGTCACTTTGGTGCCTCCTCCTGGCTTTGTTGCTGACATCCAGAGCACGTTGGTCGACTTCTTCTGGGACAAAAAGATGCACTGGGTCACCGCGCAGGTTCTGAGTCTCCCTATTGAGGAGGGCGGTCAGTCGCTGGTGTGCGTCCGCACCCAGGTTGCGACGTTCCGCCTTCAGACCTTGCGGCGATACCTTTACGTCGAGCCTCCTCCTAGGTGGTGTGCCCTGGCGATGTATTTTTTCCGCCAGGTGCGTAACCTCAACTACGACACGCAGTTCTTGTTTGTCGACCGTGACGGTTTGGAGGTCGCCCTCAGGATGCTGCCTGTCTTTTACCAGGATCTGATCACTGTTTGGAACATGGTCGAATCGCGTCGCGCCTACCCTCCGGCTGGAGTAGCGGCTGTCGTCAGGGAGCCGTTGCTCAGGAATCCGCACCTCCGTACTCGCGGGTTCGAGTGGCTGTCGGAGGGGAGGGCCATGGCGGCGAGGGTGACCAGGGTCTGGGACGTGCTGGGTGCCGGGGGCCTGGGCTGGACGCTGCCGCAGGACATAGCTAGCAGGGCAGCGGTAGACGTCCGGTACGTGGCCACCGCCATCCAACGCCTTAAAACGGCAGTGCTCGGACCCGACATAGTGCACCAGTTGGAGGACGCACAGGTGTGCAGTGGGATCCCGTCCGCACTCACCCCAGCCCGGACGGAATTTCACATTGGCCCCAAGATCCCGTACTTCCCACGGGAGCCTGTGCCCCACAACCTGAGCCGCATCTGGAATTTTAATTTTGTCCCCTTTTCAGGGGGTAAAAAGTCAGGCCCTGTATAGATTGCTGCTGCACACCGTCCACCTCTTCTCCCTCATCCACCATCCGGACACACCTTCGGCGGTGGGGATCCCCAGTGGAGGGCTCTCTACGCGGGAGTCCTCCCCCTTTCTCTCGGGGATCTGGGGTGGAGGGTACTGCACGCAGCAGTCCCCTGCAACCACAGGTTGCAGTGGTTCACTGACTCCTAGCCCAACTGCTTGTTCTGTGGTGCTGTGGAGTCTGTGGACCATGTGTATATTGGGTGTGGGCATTTGCACCCCCTTTTTTTTTGACTTTCTTAAAAACCTCCTCTGCTTTTGGTTGCACTTCAGTCCCGCGCTCCTGATCTTTGGGCACCCAGTATGGAGGAGGGAGGGCAGGTCTGAAGACCTCCTCGTGGGTCTGCTCCTGGGCCTGGCCAAACTGGCCATCAACAGATCCAGGCAGCGGGCCATGGAGGGGGTCGTTATGGCCTATTGCCTGCCCCTCTTCCGCGGTTACGTTAGAGCCCGGGTGTCCTTGGAGAAGGAGCACGCGGTGTCCACCAACACCTTGGAGTCGTTCAGGGAGAGGTAGGCGCCACAGGGAGTGGAGTGCATTATTTCCCCCTCCAACTCTACTTTGATTTAATCCCTGCCCTCCCCTTCACTGTTTGATCACAGCATTGCCCTTTGTGAAGGCCACTGCTTGTCACTGGCCACTCGGGTGTTTTCCTTTGTGGCTCTGAGGAAGCTGGATCACTGTGTGCGTGCGCATTCAAGGACTCTCCTCCTTGAAAGGGGACTGTCTTTGGACCAGCTGCTCCACATCTAGAGTTCTGAGAGGAGGAGGAGGAGGAGGCTGAGGCAGAAGGAGGTGGGAGCTGTGGGTCCTGGGCCTGTGTTTGGAGCTGCATTCTGGGCCTCACCCAGGTCAAGGGAGTGTTGCTGCTGACCTGGGGTCCACTCCCACTGCTGGTCTCTGGGACCCCACCATGACCTGCCTCAGCTGCTACTGCTTGGGGCCTGCCTCCCCAACAGGTCTGCCCCCAGCGCTGCAAACAAGGACCTGCCTTGGACTTGCCTGAGGCCTGCCTCCACCATCGCTGCCTGGGACTCGCCTCAGGCCCCTCCCCACAACCTCCACAGCTGCTGCCTGGGACTTGCCTTGGGGACCCTCCCCAACAGGTCTGCCCCCACCGCTGCGACCAAGGGCCTGCCTTGGACTTGCCTGAGGCCTGCCTCCACCGCTGCTGTTGCCTGAGGCCAGTCTCCACCATTGCTGCCTGGAACTTGCCTTGGGCACCTCCACAAGGGGGCTCACTGTGGGCGGGACACCTTTTGGAGTTCACGGCCCAGAGGGTCTTGATCTCCAACGTCCCGCCCTTCATTGCCAGTGAGCTCCTTCTTCCCCTCCTCAACACCTTGGGGAGATCCGGTCAGGCGTCCAACTACTCCTGCTTGGTCTTCATGACCCTGCTCTCCAGCACGTATACTCCCTTCCAACGGCAGGTGTTCATCTGCCTGGCCCAGAAGTAGGTCACCGAGGGCTCCTTCACCCTCCTCCACGTGGGTGCGGCCTTCCGCATCTTCTGAATGGCGTGCAGTGCCACCTGTGCCATGAGGTGGGGCACATTAGGAAAAAACTGCCCCATTCAGAAGGCTGCCCAGCCCCTACCAATGGCTGAGGGTGGCGCCGCCACACCCACTTCCCCCTCACCCGAAGTCAACGCCACAAGCCCCAGCAGCAGGGGCTAAGCCAGAGGCTTCCATTGCCTCCTCCTTTGGCGGGGAGGGGGATGAGCGTCCGACCTGTCGGAAGGCGCTCAGGAAGACGCAATGCATCAGGCCCGCCCACGGGGAGACCATCCTATCCCCTTCCCCTACACCTAGCCCACGACCTGCCCTGCCCCGGCACGACAATGCCCCTGCAGCTGTGCCAGTGTCGCCCCGGCACAGGAACCCCAACCCCAACCTGTACCTGACCCTAGCCCTGCTGAACCCACTGACGCCTGCCCCATTACAGAAACCCCTAGAGCCACAACACCTGGCCCAGGGGCCCCTGTGCCCAAGCCCCACCCCACCCAGCCACACCCTGGCACTAACCTGGGGGAACCACCACTTCCTCACCACCTGCAGCAACCATGTCTCCGGGTCCCGGAGAGGGAACTGAGCCCCTGTCCCGCCCACCATCACCTGATAAACCAGGGGTGGGGCAGGAAGAGACATGGCTGACCCTCCCCACCCTGTCCTCTCCCCCTGCCTTTCCCCAGCCAATAGTATTCCAGGAAAGTCTGGGGAGGGGGGGTGGAGGGCCCACAGGCCCCATGATCACCAAGGCGGGCGGGGAGGGGAAGGGCAAACAATTTCCCCCCCCCCATCTCTCCAGGGAAGAAGTGTGACCCTTGGAGGTGAGAGACATCCCAGCAGCGTGCTGGAGGTGTTACCCCTTTCTGGGGATTGAGCCTACGGTGCCTCTTGCCTGAACTCCCAGGGGCTACAGCAGGACCTTCTGCTGCTACAACTCCTCTAGCCCCTGGGGAGGACTTTAGTAACTGCACGGGCTGCGGTGCGGGTAATAACGGTGAACTCTCCACTGGATTGTGGAGGGGAGGAAGGTGTTATCCTCGCTCCTCCCTCCCTCCCAGAGTGTTTTTTCCAGGGGCCTTGGCCCTGGGGAGGACCTTTTTTCCCTGAGGAACTGGGCATCCCGGTGTTGGGAGAGGAGCAGGGCTCTGAGCCTCTGCCGCCTGATGACCCGAACTCGGGGAAGGGAAAGGGTGCACTGAGGCAGGTACTGCTGGTGACCCTGGGAGTGGGTTGCTGGGGGTTTGAGGCCAGTTGGCGGTGCCGGACGAGCCCCCATTGTCTCGGGGGAGGGGTCGGTGACCAAGGGCGACATCTGAGGAGGGTTCGGGATCGGTGGCGGACACTGGGGCCGAAGCGGAGTCTGTCTCCAGCGACATTTTGAGTTCCGATTTTCCCCCTCATCCCCCTCTAGGAACTCTGGGAGATTGTCGAGGGAACTCTGAGTCACCGGGATAGAGCCCAACTGGCACTCGACCGCTGGAGCTCGTTCGGGAGAGTCTACTGGTCGGCCCATGCTTTTTCACTAGGCACCTGGGCTCGACGTGAACGAGCGAAAGTGTGTCAGGAACTTCCAGGGGGCACTCCCGGTGAGGGAGAGGGACTTCTGTGCCCCTCCCTTGTCCTCCCAGTAAGTGTGTGTGTGTGTATATATAGGTTTTTAATTGTACTGGCGGTGGTTGCACAATGCTTCTGACATGAAGACACCTATAGCCAGCCTCCACCTCAATGGCAGCAGGGAGTCAGTGCAGATTCCAGACCCTCTCGGTCCTTCGGGACGGGAGGTATGCAGTGTGCTTCCTGCAAGAAACCCACACTACCCCGAGAGACGAAGCCACCTGGTTCCTGGAGTGGCGAGGGGGAGTCTACCAGAGTCGTGTCACCTCACCTGCAGATCTGGCGGGGTGGCTATCTTGTTGGCCCTGTATTTTCAGCCAGAGATCTTGGGGGTTAGGGAGCCTGTGCCAGGCTGTTTGCTTCATCTGATGGTTTGGCTGGGGGGGGTGCAGTGCTTCCCTTGGTGAATGTCTACGCTCCCCTGGCCAGGCCGCTGCAAGTGAGCTTCTTCGGAGAACTGTCCACTCATCTCGCCTTCATCGTCAAGAGCCAGTGCGTCTTCCTCGGGGGAGATTTTAATTGTGTCCTCGAGGACGGACCACGGTGGTGCCCGCACCCGTTGGGCGTCGGAGAGGAGGTTGGGGGACTTGGCCAAGTCCTTCGACCTGACTCTCCATCCTGACTTCAACCTGAATCTCCATCCTGACTCCATTGCCCTCACCTTCGTGAGGCTGGGGTCGGAGCGCCTAGATTCGATTGCCTGTACGTTTCGCGGGTGTGCGCCTCCTGTTTTGCGATGGCCTCCACGTGGCAGGTGTCGTTCACGGACCATCACCTGGTGTGGGTGGAACTCCTTCCGTTCGGCGCCAGGCTCGGCTCCGCGTACTGGCACTTTAACAACCTGCTGCTGGAGGACGAGCGGTTCCGGGACTCGTTTCTGGGCCAGCTGGAGAAGGAACCTGGGAAGCTTCCCCTCCCTGAGGCTATGGTGGGACGTGGGCAAGGCTCACGTCCACATCCTCTGTCAGGAGTGCGCGAGGGGGTCGACAAAAAGGTGGAAATCCAGGATCGGGGAGTTGGAGAGGGAGCTGCTCGACCTGGTGTCACACCTCGGTCAGCCCGACACGCCCCCACCAACACCCTGGAGTTGTTCAGGGAGAGGTGGGCACCGCAGGGAGTGGAGTGCATTATTTCCCCCTCCAACTCTATTTTGATTTAATCCCTGCCCTCCCCTTCACTGTTTGATCACTCAGCATTGCCCTTTGATGTGAAGGGCACTGATTGTCACTGGACACTCGGGTGTTTCCTTTCTTCCTGGTGGTGGAAACTGAACAAAGATTTGTGTACCTTGTGTCTTTTACTGTGTCTCACACCTGCACACACACAACATGGATGCTGGGGAAAAAATAAGCACTATCGCAGTTAGGTGGTATTGTGTGGGTTAAAAAAAATAAATAAGTAGTCATGCCAGTATCCTGTTCCCTTTGACAGCTGCCTCTGTGGGAGTTGGACTATGAAAAAAGAAGAGGGGGAGGAAAAAAAATAAACAGGAGTAACCTTATCCCCCCTTCACTGTTTGATCACGCAGCATTGCCCTTTGATGTAAAGGGCACTACTTGTCACTGGCCACTTGGGTGTTTCCTTTCTTCCTAGTGGTGGAAATTTGAATAAAGCTTTGTGCACTTTGTGTCTTTCACTGTGTTTCACACTTGAACCCAGACAACTGGGGTGCTGTGGAAAAAAAGTATTCTCGCAGTTAGGTGGTAGTGTGGGGTTAAAAAGTGAGAAAAAAGGAAAAAATAAACAGGGGATTCAGGCAACCTCTTCACAAAAAATAATTGTAAGTGTCAGAGGTTCTGAAAAAATATATAAACAGGAGTGTCAGAGAGAGTCTCCTTATTCTAGGGACTGGCTCTGAGCTGTCTTGCTAGAGCCCATGTACTATGCACATCTAGATAAAGGTTGATTTGGTAACTGGTTACCAGCCTCTATGCAGTTATTTCCTCTCCCAACACAGTGTCCAGCATTTCATAATGTTTGTTAAGCTATGTTCCTCAAAAGGATTAAAGTGCCGAAGAAATCTAATTGCCCAGAGAAATCCAAAGTACATCATAAGCAACCAAGGAACAATGACAAAGAAACTTCTGAAGTTCTGTTTGTGACACACAAGTAAGTCAACAAAGTCCAGGATGTAACTGCTTATATACCCCAGGTCAGGCAGTATATGAGGTAAACCTGACACAGCATATAAGCATGGATGCTATCATAAAAGCTGAAGCACTTACCTTCATTCAAGTGGCCTGTCGCCAAAATAAGGACAATGTGCACTATATACCACGATTGACACTGAGGGCAGTGCAACTGTTACCTTAAATATATATTGCATGAGTTGCAGTCAAGAATATGGCATAAAGTAGTGCAGTCTCCAAAAGATAAGCTAACTGCTTACAACAGATACAACATTCCAGGCATTGGTAATATCTGCTTTAAATGCCAATATGGCTTCTTGAGGAGGACATCAAAAATATTTTACATCATTGAAACAAATGGACTATCTTTTACTTTTTGTGTTTTTTATTCATTCACAGGATGTGGGAGATGCTGGTTGGGTTGACATTTATTGCCAGGAGATGTCCTGTGGAACTGCTGTAATCTATTCAGTGTAGGTAGTCCTACATTACAGAGGGAGTTTCAGAACCCAGGAAGGATGATATATTTCAGATCTGGGTGGTGACAGGCTTTGGAAGAGCTTGCTGTTGGTGGTGTTTCCAAGGGTCTGCTGCCCTTCTACTTTTAGATGATAGAGATTGTCAGTTTGGAATGTGCTATCTAAGGAGCCTTGGTGAGTTTCTGCAGAACATTTTGGAGATAGTATGTACTGCTGTTATGGTGCAGTGGTGAAGAAGGGACTAAATGATTGTGGATGTGGTGCAAATCAAACAGCTGCTTTGCCCTAGTATCAACAACAATGATAAGAGTAGAAGAGAGACTTTTTTTGCTGGAAGAATTTGAACAGTTCAGAGCTAAATTAAAAGTCAGCTAATAATCTCTGGATCATCACCTAAGCCATAGGCAAACTGGCATAAAGTAAAGAAACTCAAGCAGATAAATACATGGCTTAAAGATTGATGAGGGTGAATGCGTTTCAGTTCATGGAGAGCAGTATTGGGATAGATAGAATCATAGAATCTGTGGAAACAGGCCTTTCGACTTATCAAGATCACACTGACCCTCCAAACAGCAACCTACCCAGACCCATCCCCTTACTCTATCCCTATAACCCTGCATTTCCCATGGTTAATCCATCTAGCATGCACAACCCTGGACACTACAGGGCAATTTAGCATGGCTAATCCACCTAACCTACACATCTTTGGACTGTAGGAGGAAACTGGAGCACCTGGAGGAAACCCATGCAGAATGCGCGAACACCACGCAGTCACCTGATGGCAAAATCAAGTCCAGTTCCTGGCACTGTGAGGCAGCAGTGCTGACCACTGAGCTACTGTGCTGCCCAAAGATAGTTAAAAATCATATAACACCAGGTTATAGTCCAACAGGTTAAATTGGAAGCACGAGCTTTCAGAGTGCTGCGCCTTCATCAGGTGGTTGATGAAGGACTACCTGATGAAGGAACAGCAGTTCAAAAGCTAGTGCTTCCAATTAAATCTGTTGGACTATACCTGGTGTTGTGTGATTTTTAACTTTGTACACCCCAGTCCAACACCGGCATCTCCAAATCATGCCCAAAGATAGGAGCTGTTGTGGTGGATTAGGCTTTATTTGAATTTTACTGCGGCCAGTGTCCTGGAGAATCCAATAACTAGAGCTGTAGAGGGGCTTTCAACTAATTAGAGGGGGTGAGGAATTGAGAGAAGGGAATTATAGGCTTACAAAGCAAGAGGATGCGGTAGTATCATAGGGCAGCTGTTTGAATAATGACAACCAGAGTAGATAGTAACAGATTGAGTATGCAAACAGAAAATAACTGTAGTAGATTGGGTCAAAGGGAGGGAAATGGTTTTTAAAAAGACTTAATGGTCCTTTACTTAAATGCATGAAGTATTCAGAAAATAAAAATGAATTAATGCATAAATACAAGCTAACAGTTACGACATTTTAGCCAGTTTAGAGAAATGGTGAGAAAACCAATAAGACCATAAGATATAGGAGCAAGTTTAGGCCATTTGGCCTATTGAGACTACTCTACCATTTGATCATGGCCAATATGCTCTCAACTTCATTCTCCTGCCTGTTTCCCATAATTCTTGATCCCCTTTTCAATCAAGAATCTATCTATTTTCACCTTAAAGATATTCAAAAACTTGATTTTCACAACCTTCTGCAGCAATGAATTCCACAGAGGCAACACTGTCTTGCTGAAGAAATTTCTCCTCATGTCAGTTCTAAAGGGTCGTTCCTTCATTCTGAGACTGTGTCCTTCTATCTGGTCTCCCCTACTATGGAAACATCTTTACCACACCCACTCTATCCAAGTCTCTCAGTCTTCTGTAAGTTTCAATGAGATCCCTCTCAACCTTCTAAACTCCACCGAGTGCAGACCCAGAGTCCTCAACTATTCCTCATATGACAAGCATTTCATCACCAGGATCATTCTTGTAAAATTCTTCTGGACCCACTGCAATTCCAGCACATCCATCCTTAGATATGGGGCCCAAAACTGCTCACAACCTTCTAAATGCTCTTGTATTCCAGCTCTCTTGAGATGCTAAGATTGCATTATCCTTCCTAACTGCTACTTGAATCCTGCATTTTAACTTTAAGAGAATCCTGAACGAGGACTCCAAAGTCCCTTTGTGCTTCAGAATATTAAGTCTTTCCCCATTTTGCAAATAGCCTATGCTTCTACACTTCCTACCAAAGTGCACAGCCTCACATTATTTTGCATATGCCAGTTCTTTGCCCACTGTCAGAGGTAGTCAATGGAAAGAATTCATAGGACAGTATCCTGGAATAATATGTTGCATATCCAATCAGGAATCCAGCTATTTTGGATCTGCTGTTATAAATGATGTAAGAATAATAGATCACCTCAGAAAGATTGATCATAATGTGATTGGCTTTAACATTTAGTTTGAGAGGGAGGAACTTGTCAGAAACAAAAAAGACGAATGCACAGCTGGTTTAGGAAAGTATTTAGCAGCAAACAATATTGAGGAACAATGGACCATATTTATAATGGGTAGTGAATATGTGGAATTCTATAGAAGGCTACTGAGACTATTCTTAAAGAATGTTCAAGGCTGAGGTAGACCGATTTTAATCAGGAAGGGAAGCAAGGTTATAGGGAAAAGACAGAAAAAGATTATCAGATCAGCCACAATCATATTAAATGAGAGAGCAGCTTGAGGGGCTGAATTGGCTGCTTCTGCTCCTAGCTCTTATATTAGTTCTTGCAAAAAAATTGATAAAGATAATGAGGAACTGATATCAAGTGATTCCAAGAATAAAAGGGGATGAAAGAATTTAAAGTTCATGACCTAATTTAATCTAATCTTTCCAATATTGTTGGTCCCAAATAAATTACAGTTTCCTCCTTCACCCTCTTCAATATCTTTTCAAGTTGGTATGCGATTAACCTCCCCTCAGATTAGGCAGCCAGCATATTGTCCAAGAGTTTCACTGATTCATCAAATTATTGGCTTTCCTTCTCCTAACTAGTCGCCAGTGTCTACCCTTATCCTCACAGACAAAAACTATATTGTATCTAGTAGATATGACCAAGTAGGTTTGTCTAAAGCTTTTATAGTACTTTATTTCTAGTTTATTTATTTTATTGAATCATGTCTAAATTGCTACAAACTGTTGCTTTTTGTATGTGTCCTATGAAAAGTGCCTCTCTCCTTTACTATTTTGTGGTATCTTATTCAATAGCCATTTTTGTTTTAGCTTTTCAGATACGTAAATTTTCAGAAAATTTACCTATTTCCTTTTGATTATTTTATTCTCACTATGTCTGAAACCGCAATGTCACGAGTGTGATGATTCAATACCAGGTTTGTTTTATAGCTGTACCTTTCCTACATTGACCTGCAGATATCCAAACCCCGACCCTGCTTTCAAGCAATTAAGAAGTGTCCAATTTTGACTCGCCTCAACTGAAACTTAAATTAGAATCTGTCATTTGTGGCAGAAATTTGCTTCTTGATGATTGGAATTACCCTCCTATCACATAATGTAGACAATGAAGATCAAGTATTTATTTCTGGTGGCAAGTTCTTGAATCTAGTGCAAGTTTGGAATAAGGCTCTAATTTGTTCTGAAATGGAATTATACAAACTAGTCTCACCTTCTGCCCCATTTATGATGAGTTCAAATTCTGATGTAAGTCATTGGGAATCAGCCCAGCAGTGTTCAGACATTTAAAGATGTTGGTGTAAAGAGGGAAGGGGAGAAATGGAAAATGAAATATGCCCGGCCACTTTCATAAACCTGGTAGCAGCTATCTAAGTCGCAAAATCAAATGGTCTGTCTGTTCCCAAATGTGAATTTGACTTATAAGATGATTTAAATGGGGAGTATGATTTGTTCTTTATCAAGTGAAAATTGAATTTATGAAATGAGGTTTGTATTAAGTTGGTGAATAGATCATAAATGAAAGGAAAGAATTTGCATCTATGTAGCAACTCATCAAATGTTTAAGACAACACTTAAGTGTGGCTGAAAGTTGCACAAGGCAAGGCACAAATTGTTACTAGTCACACTTTTTAACGCAATGCAGAATTTTGACCAGGGCACCAAAATTCCCTGTTTTTCCTCAAATACTGCATGATATCCTTTATGCTTGCTAAGCAGGCAAGTTGAATGTCAGGATTTTCTTTCTTGGCTGTGTTTATGCCTAAGTATGCAAGTAGATGCAATTATTAATTTTGGGCTGCATATTCTTTGGATTTACAAAATCACAATTTCTATTTTTTTTTGGAGAAGTATAATAAACCTGATTTACCATGCATGCAATTTTCTGGTGTTATGTATAACATAATTAGATACTCTCTGTGCTATAGCAGGATACAGAATCAGGCCATGAAATTTAACTGTAATGCAGTGCAAAAGATGTTTTAAGAAAATCAGCCTGTTTAACAATACATGCAACATGTCTCTGGAAAGTTCACTGCCAACACAAAATAGAATTTCTGAGTGAAAATCAAAAATTACCATAAGGATCAAAGTGAGGATCTTTTGGTCGAGTCTTAGTATTAGCTAAACGTTATGAGGCTTGCTTGATTAAATAATAAATTAATAGTGGACAGCAGAATGCCTATGGATGTTATTTAATACGGACTTCCAGAAAGCATTCAGTAAACTAACTCATAACCTGTTATTAGCAAAAACTGAGCGCATGAAATTGAAGGCAAATTATTTATCTAATTAGAAAAGCAGCTTTTCATAAGATAATAAGCAACATTGTAAGCAGTGTAGAAGAATGTATAACATTTCTGACATATTAACAGATTATCTTAATATGTAAAACTACCATAAATAGATTCCAATATAGCCAGTTGTAATGTCATCCAGATTTGGCAGAAAAATAGGCTAGATCGCTGTATTTTCTGGAATTATAAAGCTAGGAACTTAAACAAGTTAGTTCTACATTATTTGCTATTAAGAAATGTAATCTGAATTCATTATTCAACGTTTGTCCAAAGGATAGGATAAATAGATAAAGTCTTTTACCTCGGGTAGGGAGTCCAGAACTAAAGGGCAAAGGTTTTGGGTGAGAGGGGAAAGATATAAAAGGGACCAAAGGGGCAACGTTTTCACACAGAGAGTGGTGCATGTATTGAATGAGCAGCCAGAGGAAGTGGTGGAGGTTACAATTGCAGTATTTAAAAAGCATCTGGATGGGAATATAAATAGGAAAGGCTTAGAGGGATATGAGTCGAGTGCTGGCATTTAGGACTAGATTAGGTTGGAATATCTGGTCGGCATGGACGTGTTGGATCAAAGGGTCTGTTTCTGTGCTGTACACCTCTATGACTCTATAACTGTTAAATTTGTCCTGAATTGTCATTTCTAAACCTTATCTATCACTGAGATTGAACTGATTGACCGTGTTACTAGCTTTGTATTTCCATCCTTTTGTGAACAAGGGTATAACATTTGCAATTTTAAATCTTATAGCACCACCTCTTTACCTAAGGAGGACATGGCAGATTAAGTTGTGACTGTAACCATGGAACAGGAGGAAAGGATTCCGATTGAAGGTGCAATAGAATGCTGATTATGTCACTGGATGAATAGCTAATTACTGTAGGTTTGAAGTTGTGATGTAGAGATAGAGTTTAGCTCCCAACATGGAAGCTGTTGAGCTCAGAAAAGCAGGCACTGAAAGACATAACACTGGAACCAAGTATTTACATATTTATTAGCTTTTGTTTTTGGACACATATATTATGTATCCTGCACTTCTACTCTTGTGAGCAGAGGTGAATGCTTAATTAATTAATTGAGTGTCCCTGAAAAAATAATAAATTTTGTCAAATCTTTTCATCTTGCACTCAACAGGACAATTTATAAGTAATACCAAAGTAAAGGGAAAACAATAATTATACTACATGAGAATAGAGTGCTGCTTAGTTTTCAAGTGGACTTTGGTTGGTAAAGGAATTGATATGGAGAAGGCACGACTTAATGGTGTATGCAATTTAACTGTCAGACTAAGTTGATTATGATTTGAGAAGGTTTTTAGCTCAGGTTGAGGTTCTGGATATAAGTTTGGTCACTGAGCTGGAAGATTTGTTTCCAGGCGTTTCGTCACCATACTAGGTAATATCATCAGTGAGCCTCCGGTGAAGCACTGGTGTTATGACCCGCTTTCTATTTATGTGTTTAGGTTTCCTTGGGTTGGTTGTGTCATTTCCTGTGGTGATGATCTTTTTCTCAGAGAGTGGTAAATAGGGTCCAAATTAATGTGTTTGTTAAAAGAGTTCCAGTTAGAATGCCATGCTTCTAGGAATTCTCGTGCGTGTTTCTGTTTGGCTTATCCTAGGGTGGATGTGTGGTCCCAGTCAAAGTGGTGTTCTTCCTCATCTGTATGTAAGGATACTAGTGATAGTGGGTCATGTCTTTTTGTGGCTAGTTGATGTTCATGCATCCTGATGGCTAGTTTTCTGCCAGTTTGTCCAATGTAGTGTTTGTTACAGTTCTTGCAAGGCATTTTGTAAATGACATTCATATTGTTTGTTGTCTGTATAGGGTCTTTTAAGTTCATTAGCTGCTGTTTTAATGTGTTGGTGGATTTGTGGGCTACCACTATCACTAGTATCCTTACATACAGAAGACGAAGGACACTACTTTGAAAGAAATTAAAGTGCTCTTGGCATCAATGGTGTAGAAATCTAGTAGACAAGGTCACTTGTATTACACAGACCATTTATTCATCCATCTTTTAAAGCTTAACATTTTGGTAAAGAATGCAGGAATAAGATGATGAGTACAATAAGCTCATAGAAGAGATTTCTAAGAACTATCAAAGGACACTGACATGGCCTATAGTAAGTCTGCCCTTCGCAAGAAGAGGAAAGGAAGAGCAAGCCACAAAATGATACACAATTTCTGTAGCTGACAGAGACAGGCACTAGTTTAGATACTAGCACTCTATACACCTGGAGAGATGGTCTTCCCTTTTGGCTTGCCTGCAGTTCACTCATGCCCAGTGACTGATCAGATGCTAAATTAGACTGCATATTAACATGCGGCTAATAATATGCAGTCTGATTTAGCATCTGATCAGTAACTGGGTATGATTGAACTGCAGGCAGGCCAAAAGGGTAGACCATCTCACCAGGCAACGAAGATGCACACTAGTCCTGCTGCAGGTATTCAGTATAGGACTACAATTGAATGGCTTAAAGGTGGTCTGTGACCCTTGACAAACACCAGGTCACTTGGTGCATTGGCAGGTCTGTCACGTATGGTTTCTTTAAAAGAACATAGAGTTTGGCAGAAGTTATTATCAAGCCCATCCTTTCTCCGGTCAATATGGTGGTCAATTCCACAATGGCACAAGCATATCTAACTGTGATCTGAGCATGATAGGCACTGTCTCAGCTTCCACCATGTCACAGTATCATTCTAATACAAGCAGGAAGCTATCCCAAATTTTACAACTAAATTTTAACAAGAGAAGACAAAATTTGTTTTGTAACTTCAGCATGCCACGTGGCCTTTTAAAAATGGGAATTGTAGAAATGTCTGCTGCCAATACCCAATTGAAGATGGATCTGAGTGATGGATTAGCTTGGGCAATTGGAATTCCTCACCACCCTGCCCCCCAATCCAGAAGGCAGGTCTTCCTGACTTCACAGTTGAGAAACTAATTTTTTTTGTACCTACTTGAGCATCAGGTTGTTAGGAAGGTGATGAGTTAAGGTCCTTAATTGACCACTAATTGACCACCCCAGAGCTTGAATGCTGGTGGATGGAGAATATCTTTCCACAAAGTATTTAATTATTGAGATTGCAAAATGGAGTGAGTTTCTTTCCAGGGTTAACTTACCCCATAATTTCCCCTTCTTGTCACCTTCTGGGAGGGAGAAGTTACACACTTGATCATGGAAAATAAAAAGAAACATAAATTCTCTCTGTGACATCAGACTGAAGGCACCAACCATCTCTGTCCAGCAATGGAGACATGGATTCAGGCCCCCAGATCTATGCTTGGTGTCCTGCAAACCCAGTTTTCTGCCATGTAGGGTCAGACTTGTGCCATCATTGCTGGAGATACCAGAGTCAAAAGGACCAGAAGACTCTTACCTCAGTCCAGTAATCTGTCCTCGAACAGGTTGCTACGATTGACAGAGGTGCTGCCTTGCTGGATTGACAGTAGCACTGTGCAAGGCACATCTACTGTCCCCTCATTTATGCTCCCATTAATCTTGTTTCAACAACCATATTGCTAATATCTCTCAGTCAACCAGCTGGACTGCTGTAATGCATGCCAAACCAATACAGAAGAAATCTGGTCATTTAAGGCCTAAAGCTGCTATTTTGCAGTCTCCACCTCTGAAAGTTAGCAATGTCAGAGTTAATAATTTGTAGGAGCACTAGATCAGGTGCAAAGTGACAGACACTAAATGAATGCAGTATATTAAATGTTTCACTTCATCTGTACATATGAATATCTTTTGTTATTGAATAAAATGTTATGGATGATGACTAAAGGGCTGTTGTGATGGAGTATCTAAAATGGATCATGCAGATTGGAATGATGGATTGACATTGATTTGAGAAAGTTGTCTTGTGAAATCAAGCCTCACAATCCACTCTCTGTTGTCATTTCATTACTAGGCATTCAGCATGTTTCCTTCTTCTATTCCTCCATATCTTGCTTCTTCTTCCTTCCGTCCTCCTCAATCTGGTCTCTCTTTGAGGCAGGAATGGGCTTTTTACCTTTAGCAGTGTATTTGTATTTGATAAGATAGTACTTTGTGTAAGTTCCCATAACACAAGAATTAAACATTGGTAACATAGCACTTAAAGATTAAATGGACATAAGTAATAGGAGCTATGTATATTACAATCACAGAAGTTGCTGTGTGTGGGCTAATACTGAGCAACCTGCTTCCTTCAGCATGCCATACTGCAAGTGGCCCCAGAAATGGGGAGACTGAGACATTGTATCCTCAATTCTCATTCAATGATATGTTGATGATATCTTGAGCATTTCTCTGAAATATATTTGCACACTACCCCTGAGATATACCACAGTACTTCCTTTCATGATGGTATCTCAGATTCCTGTAGGTAATAACTGAAACTTCATAACTTTTTACTTAAGATGATATAGTGGACTTCAAAATTATGGTAGGAAAACTCATTGCGTGCTCTGGAATGTTTCGAGTGACTCTGTGGCTGAAAAGGCTCACTCTGTTTGCATAACTGGAAGGTGGAAGTGGGTATCCTGATGGTGAAAGGGATAAATAGTTTGGAGGGGATGGGGTGCGTACAAAAACTCACAAGAAGCATATTGCCAAGGTGAGGGAAAAACTAGGCTTTTGGCAGCACCATTCCCTTTCCATTGTGGCTAAATTCCTGGTCATCAGGCATGGCCCATTCCTAGATATTGCACCATTCCAGTCACTGGACAATTTTCCACTTCATCTGGAGTCTACGATGGACTGTGTCACTAGGGCCAACATGTATAAAGCTTTGCACAAGGGTAAAGGGGAAGTGATGGGAAGGAATGTACCCAATGCCACCTTCACTCTGATGGCCACCTTTGTGTGTGGCTGCATTGAGTTGTGTATAGACTCTCAATATGCCAACACCAAGTGTCACTATGTACTGAGGTCCGATTTGTCCCCAGTGTTGTGAAGGATAGGATAGGCCTGCCCTAATTGTTGCGAACCCCATGTAGTTGGATCACTCCACATCTGTCCTTCTTGGAGACAATGGGGAGGCACGGTGGCTCAGTGGATAGCACTGCTGCCTTATAGCACTCGGGTCCCACGTTCGATACTTAGCCTTGGGTGACTGTCTGTGTAGAGTTTGCACATTCTCCCCGTGTCTGCGTGGGTTTCCCCTGGGTGCTCTGGTTTCCTCCCACAGTCCAAAGATATGCAGATCAGGTGAATTGGCTATGAAAAACTGCCCATAATGCTAGGTGCATTAGTCAAAGGGGAATGGATCTGGGTGGGTTACTCTTTAGAGGGCCCTTGTTGGGCCGAAGGGCCTGTTTCCGCACTGTAGAGAATCTAATCTAAAAAAAACACTTTTGACCGCAGGTCCATAAAAAGTGGTCAGCATACAGAGTCCTCGAGACCCTGCAGGAAAACAGAGGGTGGATCCTTTCAGGTTGTTCCCTGAGCAGTGAAAATCCATTTGGCAGAATGCCTCATCACCAGAACTTTCCAACAAGCACTAAGGCATCACTTAGCTGGTGGTAAGAAGGGCACTAGCCATGAGAATGTTCATGTATGCCCGGGCTCTCTGTGCCACTCCACCCTGCCCTCAAAACAGCTGCGAGGGGGTAGAGACTGTCATGCATCTCCTTCTGGAATGTGCCTTTGCAAACAAAGTCTAGAGAGAGATGCAAGTGGTTTTTGTCGAGGTTTGTCCTCAGCTACTCCGTGACACATGACTCTGTGCCAAGACACGAAGACAAACGTCGACTGTGCCTGGAGGACCATCAACTTTGTGGTGTTTTGTCTACCCCAGACTTGTTGGTCTTCCAGAGCAAGGAGTTGACCTTGACCACCATATTCTAAGGTCCAGGACTATGTGCTGAGGGACACAGCAAAGTTTGGGGCAGCTGCTGCCAAGGCACAATGGGGAAAGACCACTGTCTGAGGTCTTTCTGCCAAAGTTAAATGGGAAGTGTTCAG
This sequence comes from Chiloscyllium punctatum, assembly GCF_047496795.1. Taxonomy (NCBI): domain Eukaryota; kingdom Metazoa; phylum Chordata; class Chondrichthyes; order Orectolobiformes; family Hemiscylliidae; genus Chiloscyllium; species Chiloscyllium punctatum. Next base: position 52,227,937 of record NC_092776.1, read on the forward strand.
TTATTGAACCCTCCCTCAAATATATGTAAATATAATCCTGTGTAAATAAATGCATCGGGTTTATTTGTTGTACACAAATAAATTTATCTGCTCTAGTGATACTGAATGTATGTATATAAATATTTTTGAATAATATTTTTTAAAAATAAAATGCATGGCAAAAGTGGGTGTCAGCCAGTGTAGAAGGGATAACCCTTGTGTTGGACAACATGATAAAGATTGCATCTGACCCAGATGTTTCAGTTTCATTTGATATTTTGATTAGCTTAGCCTTCATCTTTTAAAAACCTGACTCTTAGATGCTATTTTGTTTTCCTCTGGAGCATAGCAGGTTGAGGGGTGACCTTGAACTTTATAAAATCATGAGGGGCATAGGTAAGATGAATGACAAGAGCCCTTTCCCTTGGTGGGGAGTTCATAACTAAGTAGCATATACTTATGATGAGAGGAGAAAGAGATTTTTAAAAGGACATGAGGGTCAAATGTTTTAATGTGGAATGAACTTTCAGAAGTGATGGATGCAGGTACAATTATAAGATATTTAGATAAATACATTACGAGAGTTGAGAGTGTGGTGTTGGAAAAGCACAGCCAGTCAGGCAGCATCTGAGGAGCAGGAGAATCAATGTTTCAGACATAAGCCCTTCATCAGGAATGAGGCTTCTGGGCCAGGGCTGAGAGATAAATAGGAGGCGGGGGGGGTGGTGGAGCTGGATGGAAGATAGCTGGGAATGCAATAGGTCGATGAAGGTGGTGGAGAAGGTGACAGGTCGGACAGGAGGGTGAAGCAGATAGATGGGAAAGATGATGGACAGATCAAGAGGGCGATGCCGAGTTGGACTAGAAAAGATGTGGAGGGATATAGGCCCAGGAGTAGGCAGGTGGAACTACTTCAGTTTGGGAACATTGTCGGCATGAATTGGTTAGACTGAAGGGTCTGTTTCTGTGTTGTGTGACTATAAAACACTGACTCTATCTGAGCTCTAAAAGACTTGCTTCCTCACTGCTTGTTTTGCAACACACAAATGGAGTACAGATAATCTAATGTCTGATTTACATTTATATTGTTTCTTAAAATGATGTGCATTTCCAATAAAAAAATAAGAATAAGAAACAATTGACTGCTATTTCTCTGGAGATACACTTTTGTATCGCTGCCACTGAAATAACAATTTGTACAACTGCTGTCAAAAGCTTCACCTTATTTTATTCAAATGCTAAGAGGATGAATTTCCTTGGAACATCTGTTCCATCTGCAGTAACTTCAGCAGCGACTCCATTTACATGTCAAAATATGGTCTGTACCAAGCTACACCAGTTAATCTTTGTAACAAAACCTCTGAGGACAATCAACTCTCTCTAAATTTGTACTCTGACCTTCAAAACATTGAGAATCTTGGGCAACAAAATTGGGCTGAAGGTTTCCCACAGCTATAACCGAAAGGCTATCTGCAATCTAATCCCAATGGGACAACAGCCACTCTGTTATGGGCTATCAGTGTTAATTGCCCACAATGATAAAATATCAGGCACTAATAAAACAACAATGCCTTCACAACTATGTCATCAAAATAACTAATCAACAGAGCCCTCTTTTACATTCATCAAGAAATCCTGTGTGATGCTACTTAATTTTTATTCATTTATTAAATACGTACGTTATTGGCTGCACCAGCATTTATTGCCCCGAACTGTGCATCGAAGGGTAGTATGTATTTTTGAACCACTGAAGTCCATTTTGCTATAGGTAGTCCCATGCAGGTAGACCCACAATGCTGTTATGAAGGTAGTTCCAGGATTTTGACCCAGCAATAATGAAAGAACAACAATATATTTCTAAGTTAGGATGTTGAGTTGCTTGCAGAGGAAAGTGCAAGTGGTGTTGTTCCCATGCCCCCTTTCACTTCTAAATGGTATTGGTCCTGGCTTTGGAAGGTGTTGTCTCAGGAACCTTCAGTGTATTTCGACAGTGATACTCAGGTGGATGTGCCGTTACCACTCAGCATTTATAGTGGAGGGAGTGGATACTTAAGGGTGTGGTAACAATCAAATGAGCTGCTTTATCCTGGCTGGTGTCAAATTTCGCATGTTGAAGCTGCACTCATCCAGGCTAGTGGAGTATGTTCCAACACATTCCTGACTTGTGCCTAGCAGGTGTTGGACAGGCTTTGGGAAAGCAAGCGGTGAGTTACTCACCACAGGATTCCAATCTTTGACCTGGCCTTGTAGCCATTGTATTTCCATTGCAAGTCCAGTTCAACTTCTAATCAATGGCAACTTCAGGATGTTGATAATCTCCCATTATCAACATTGATGGTAATACCATTGCACATCAAAATGTGATGGTTTAATTTCCTCCAATCGGAAATAGTTATTGTGTGATGCAAATATTACTTGCACTTGTTAGCCCAAGACTGAATATTTTCCAGGTCTTGCTGATTTTGTCGTGAGTATCTGAGAAGTTGTCAATAGTGCTGAACATTATACAATCAACAACAACATCGTCATTTCTGACTTTTTGATGGATGAAAGATTTTTGATGAAGCAGCTGAAGATAATTGGGTCTAGAATACTAGCCTGGGGCACTCCTGCAGAGATATCTTGAAACTGAGATGTCTGACCTCCATCAACAACAACCACTATCTTCCTATATGCAAGTATAAGTATTCCAGTTGCTATAACAGGGCTAGTGGAAGGCAGCTGGATTTTAATGAAGGAAACTGCAAATGACTATGAAGGATGTCCTTCGACATTCCTATATTTAGATGGTCTGACTTGGACCATACAACCATAATATGGATCAGTTATCAATACCCTAAGCTAATGGGATGATAGACAATAGGACATTAGCAAGGGTAATGATGGAATCATGAATGGTGTCATCATGAGACAGGGCAGCTGGCTTATACTTCACTTTACTACTCGTGCTACCTGGGTAACTCCTTAGCATCCTGAGTAATCTGTTGTGAAACCCTGCAAGTCCCTTTAAGCACTGGTATCCATAGCAGACCAAGCCTGCATGAGAATTAGGTGAGATCTCACACTCAATTGGGCTTTCATGGGAACATCAAACATTAGTTCCTTATTGCTTGAAAAAGAGTCATTGGACTCAAAATTAACTGTTTCTCTCTTTTCGCAGCTGCAGCCAGACTTGCTGAGTTTCTCCAGTACTTCATACTTTAATCATATTGTCTGGCTACAATAGAATCTGGGACATCAGTCATCAGTTACTGAATCATTTGTTCACCACTGCTGGAATGGAAAGGAAATGTGAGATCCTGCTTTCTGTCACAGAGAGGCATGTTTACTTGTTTTTACAAGTTTGACATTCTCTGGGACTTTCGGAGTTCCTGCAGCCAGAATGTTAGATCATAAGACCAGACATTAGGCCATTTGGCCATCGTATCTGCTCCACCATTTTTTCATGGCTAATAGGATTTTCAACCCCATTTTTCTACCTTCTCCCTATAACGTTTGATCCCCTTGGCAATCATGAACTCACCTATCTCTGTTTTAAAATAATTCAATGACCTGGCCTCCACAGCCTTCTGGGGCAATGAGTTCCTTGGATTCACCGCTCTCTGGCTAAAGAAGATTAGATTACTTACAATGTGGAAATTAGCCCTTTGGCCCAACAAGTCCACACTGACCCTCCGAAGAGTAACCCACCCAGGCCCATTCGCCTACACCTAACACTGCAGGCAATTTAGCATGGCCAATTTACCTAACCTGCACATTTTTGGACTGTGGGAGGAAACTGGAGCACTCGGAGGAAAGCCATGCAGACATAGGGAGAAGGTGCAAACACCACACAGACAACTGCCTGAGGCAGGAATTGAACCCAGGTCCCTGGCACTGGGAGGCAGCAGTGCTAACCACTATGCCACCATGAGAAGCTTCTCCTTATCTCCATTCTAAAGAGTCTTCCCTTTATTCTATGGCTGTGCCCTCAAGTCCTTGGCTCTCCTGCCAAGGGAAATATCTTCCAACCTCCACTCTGTCGAGGCTATTCAGTATCATAAGTTACAAGCAGCTCCTCGCCTCATCCTTCTAAACTCTATCAATAATTGTCCCAGAGTGCTCAAACATTTCTCATATGTTAAGCCTTTCATTCCTGGGATTCTTGTTTTTAAGAGGTGCAGTCTGTTCTTAAATAGTACGGGTTAACACAAGTGTCAGATCTTGGGCTCACTGTTGATTTGTACAAATGCTCAACAGCATGTTTAGTAGTGAGCTATGGCTTGTGGCTTCGTATCACTTTCAACCCAATATTGGGTTACTCTTTGGGTAGCTTGTGACCTGTTCTGAATTGGGAAGGTTTCAAATCTATGAGAAATTAAGCACAAATCTAGTATATTTCTTCTACTTCCTCCAGACACAATCCCATCTTTCAAAAGAACAATTTAAAAATACTTAAAATCATTTACATTTCACACATCCCACTCCCAATCTCTTCCCTGAAGGGCCACCTTCTTTGTGGCAATTTTACAGTTCTCCCTGATCTTGTTCTTGTCACCATTGATTGAGGATGATGTTCTTCAGTCAGTCTGATAACTCAATCAAACTTCTGTGCAGTGATTGAAGTAGTTATTCTTTCATTATGCCAGAGCTTGGCAGGTGGAAACCTTTTTGTTCTGGCAATATTGATTAATATTAGTGTTTCTCTGTTTTCCCCAGAACATTCCAAACAGTTTGATCAAGATAGAAATATGCCAATTTCCTTTTTCAGCATATCTTTACATGCTACTTCTACCCAAATAACCATCCAATATCCTCATGAATGTCTCAGTTGCACCTCCAACAACCACTCAGTGCGAAAAAGACTATTCTCACATCATCCATGACTTTAGATCTATGTTCCTTTTATAAGAACAAACAACTTCTCCCCATCTACACCATCCAGCTCACTAATGATTTTTGAAAACCTCTGTCAAGTCTCCTCTCAGCTTTCTTCTCTCCACAGAGAACAAACACAATGTCTACACTCTATCCTCACAACTGAGGGTTCTCATTCCTATGAACCGTTTCTGCATTCTTCTCAAGCATTCACAACTGATATAATATAGTGCCCAGAACAGTATGCAATGCTCCAGCTGCGGTATAAAAACAAATGTCGTGTACAAATTCAATAATGTCTGCTTGCCCTTGTATTCTATGCCCCTATTAATCAAGCCAAGGGCACTGTATGCTTTACTTACTGCTGTCTCTACTTGTCCCGCCACCTTCAGTTGTCTGTTCACCGAGGTCACTCTGCTCCTGCACCCCCTTTAGAACTGTACTCTGTATTTTATATTGTCTTTCAATGTTATTGAAAAATGTATCACCTCAATTACTTTGCATTGAACCTCATCTGTCACCTATCCGCCCGCTCCACCAGCTTGACAATGTCCTTTTACAATACCACTATCTTCATTGAGGTTTACAATTCTTCCAAGTTTAATGTTATCTACAAACTTTGAAATTGTTCCCAACAAACCAAGCCCTTAACATATCATCAGGAAAAACAAAAGTCCCATTAGCACCTCTTGGCGATCTTGACTACAAAACTTTCTCCATCCCCCCAAAATGTCTACTAACCATTACTTTCAGTTTCTGATCACTCAGCCAATTTTGTATCCATGTTGGTATTGTTCCCTTTTTACCAGGATCTATACCATTCATCAAGTCTGTGTGACACTATCAAACACCTTCTAGAAATCTATATAGACAGGGTGATTAAAAAGGTGTTTGGCACTCTTGCCTTCATTACTCAGTCCTTTGAGTATATGAGAGGGGAATTTATGTTGAGGTTGCACAGGATATTGGTGAGGCCTATTCTGAAATATTGTGTTCTGTTCTGGTTGCCCAGTTATAGGAAGGATATCATTAAGCTGGAGAGGGTTCAGAAGATGTTGCCAGTTTTGGACATTTTGAGTTATAATAAAGGCTGGGTCTTTACATCCTCTTTAGAAACCCATGCTGACTCTTCCTAAGCAATCCAGTTTTTTTCATGTAAATACTAATTCTATTCCAAATTACAATTTCTAGAAACATCCCCACTAGCAAAGTTAAACTGGCTGATCTCTAATTGGTGGGATTGTCCTGCAACCTTGCTTGAATAAGGCCGTAATGTTTGTAATTCTATAACCATCGGACGCCACCCAAAGTCCAAGTAAGATTCAAAGATTATGGGCAGTATTCTTAATTTCTATCCTAAATTCCTTCTAAATCTTTGGATGTGTCCAATCCAGTCCAGTGCCTTGTCAATTCAACCGAATTCAAACTTCAGCCAGATCATCATAAAGCTAATTGCTGTAAGTTACTTTAATGAGTTTCCCTTGTAATAGGAAATCATAAGGAATTCTCAAAGGCTGCATCAGGAAAGGAATTGATGTTAAAACTGCAGCAGTCATTCAACTGGAATGTGTTGACTTGGATGCTAATAAAAATGCAGAGAAGATTTATGTCTGTTAAGAAAATTTTTTTTTGATTATTAATAAAGAGAATCTGAGTATTGGATGTTCCGAATGTTACATTTCAAAATAAGAGATATTTTCCTTTTTTTTATAATCAAAGGTAAATTATTCATTATATTGAGAGACATTAGAACAAGTCAATCATTGATGCTGGTTGATATTATTTGCCTCACAGTGTTAATGAAGGAAAACAATATTAATTTAGAGTGGTATGTGGGGTTTTCAAACTTGTCCTATTAAGTAGAATTGGATGAAGAACTGACTTAATTAAATCAAGATGTTGTAGCTGTAAAGGAACAAAGGTAGGCCATTCAGCCCCTCCAACCTGTTAGATCATTCAATGAGATCATGGCTGATTCTTGGCTTAATTCCATATACTTGCCTTTGACCATATATCTCCCTTTTAATACCTTTGCTTAAGGAAAGCATATATATTTCAAATTTAATATTAAGAACTGAGAATCCACTATCATTTGTGTTAGAGTTCCAAACGCCTGTCACCCTTTATGTTTAGAAGTGATTGCTAACATCTCTCCTGATCAGTGTCCCAAGTTCTCAGACCATTCCGCCTTGTCCTAGAATCCTCAACCAATAGAAATAGTTTATCTTTACCTACCCTGAGTTTTTCTGTTCATGGAACATACAGCATAAAATATTACAGCACAGTACAAGCCCTTTGACCCTCGATGTTGCACTGACCTGTGAAACCAGCCTGAAGTCCACCTCCCCTACATTATTCCATTCTCCTTCATATGTCTATCCAATGGTCATTTAATTGCTGTTAAATTTGGGGAGTCTACTATGCTTTCACGCCCCTACTAATGTCTGAGTAAAGAAACTACCCCTGACATCTGTCCTATATCTATCATCCCTCAATTAAAAGCTATGTCCCCTCATACTAGCCATCACCAACTGAGGAAAAAGGCTCTCACTGTCCACCATATCTGATTATATTCTACGTCTCAATTAAGTTATCTCTCAATCTTCTAATGAAAACAGCCTCAAGACCCTCAGCCTTTCCTCGTACGACCTCCATACTAGGCAACATTCTACTAAATCTTCTCTGAGCCCTTTTCAAAGCTTCCACATCCTTCCCATAATGCGGTGACTAGAACTGAATGCAATACTCCAAATGCGGCCACACCAGAGTTTTGTATAGCTGCATGGTTCCGAAACTCAATTCATCTACTAATAAAAGCTATCACACTGTATGCCTTCTTAACAACCCTATCAACCTGGGTGGCAACTTCCAAGGATCTATGTACATGGACACCAAGATCTCTCTGCTCATCTGCACTATCAAGAATCTTACATTAGCCCAGTACTCTGCATTCCTGTTACTCTTTCCAAAGTGAATCACCTCAGACTTTTCCACATTAAACTCCATTAATATCTTGAAGACTTTGATCAGATGACTCCTGAACCTTCTAAATTCCAGAGAAAAAAGGCCTGATTTATATAATCTCTTCACGAATTTGAATCCTGAAATCCAGGTATCACTCTTGTCAATCTGCACTGTATTCACTCCAAGGCTAATATGTCCTTCCCAAGCTGTAGTGCTCACAGTACTCTAAGTGGTTTCTAACCAAAGTTTTGTACAACGGCAACATTACTTGTACAGCCTTGTATTTCAATCCTCTCAATATAGAAGCCACCAATTTGATAGCTTTCTTCAATATGTTGATGTATTTTTTTGTCACATTTTCAAGGAACTCCAAGTAATAGTATGGCAAATCCCTTCAGAAAAATTCAGTTTTACGGGTTTAGGGGAATTATTTGGCTACTTCAAAGTTATTGGTCTCACAGAGGATAGTGGAACAAACTGTAGAAGTAGAGAAACTGATAGGCTGCAGGAGGACCAGGCTGGATTGTTTTCTGACTATACTGTGACTAGATCACAAGGCCATTGAGTTAAATGGGATGAGGAACATCTATAAAAATGTGAGAACACTAAACCATACAACATGGAAACAGATCCTTCGGTTCAACGAGTCTGCACAGACCAGCCATTCCAATCAGATCCAGTCTCGTTTGCTAGCATTTGGCCCACATCTCTCTCAAACTCTTCCAAGTCACATACCCACCCAGATGCCTTTTAAACATTACAGTCTCCAGCATTTCGTCTAGCAGCTCGTTCTATACATATTACACCTTCATGGTGATTTGGAATTTCAGTAATCTAACACAATTTTTGAATGCTTAAATAAAAAGAATAAAGGATAAGCTACTCAGGATGATATTTTAAGCTCCTCATCTATATTAGAAAGGCAGCATTCTAATCCTGAATTAAGGAAGGATTACCAAATAGCCTACTCAGAAATTAAATAATTCTACTCCGCCATCATGCCACAACCATCGATTTTAACCTGCAACTTTAATCTTGAGTTTTTAAAGATCTATTTAGCAGAATCTTAATACGTTAAGAGAATCCCCTACCTCTTACCAAGAGCAGTAATCAGCATCTTTTAACAATATGGATGTGTTGGCAAAATTTCTTTAAGCAATGCCTTTGTGGAGAATTACGGGGAAAAATCAGTGAAAAGTTAACCCAATATTTTTTTAAAGATATGGATTACCAAAGAAGCAAACAGATCGCAATGTTCAATGTTTATCATTTATAAGTTTAAGGAGCAGTAGAAAGATTCCATCAAACTTTAGAGACCATGAACAGAATTTGCTTAGGAAATCCTCATGATTGAAAGAAAATGATTTCCTTACTATTTACCATCAGTGATATCAGCAACGTGTGCACAGGAATCAATCCTTTTGAACTGATGTGTATATAATGTAGGAGGATGCCTTAAATTATTTAAAGAAGAACTTATAAATCATAGCTCAGAGATGACTCTTCTAAACTACACATCCATTTTAGGTGACTGAAAAGCAAATGAAAATTGCTCAAAACTGCTCCAGATAAAGAAGCCAAAACTTGAAATTTTGTTTTTGGAGGCAGGGTATTGGAATTGATACCTATCTCTGGGAAATGATTTAAAGTAAAGTTCACTAGACCCTGTCAATTCAAAATAAACTCTGCGATATAATTTATGTAGTGTGCACTTCAGAGAAGAAGAATTATCAGCAAATACGGCATGTTAATCAATCTAACTACAGTGGGGATAGTCTGAACAGAAGTGTATTCAGAGTGATGAAAATAGTCGGGAGTGAAATTCTTAAAAAATCAGGATTATTCCATGAATCAGAAATTGAGAATTTAAAAATTAATCAACAAGTAATCAGGTTAAGTGATATGGAGTTGGTTAGACATTTAGATGAAATATTATATATCTTCCTAAAAAAAAACCATCAAAATGGTGCACAAGCTATTACAGACCCTTAAATCAATTTATGAGAATAGGCTGGAAAAAAAACCTCTATGGCTTTACATGATGTTTATGCAGGGGAATTATTGCCCATAAAACAACTTCCTGACAGACTAGAGAAATTAGTTCAAGTGAGGAGATACTTTAAGTTCTTAATGGAGAATTGCAGATTCATAGTAGCCAGATATCTCTTGTGATAGCATCAAAACTGGATTGATCAGAAAGGCTGTATATCAATCACCACCAAGTCAATATGGTATAAAGTGGATTCATTTCTAATTTCATAAATAGAAGATTATACTGAAATGATTATAAAAGCTAGATTTCTTACAAAATTTGACTTGTTTAAAATGGTATTGGCAAGTTTCATTTGTTGATAAAGCCACAAAAATATCAACATTTTTAACACCAAATAGATTTTATCAATGTTAATTCAGGCCATTTGGAATGAAAATTGCACAATCAACTTTTCAACAATTAACCAACAAGGATATTGAAGGATTATGCAATTATTTCCTATTTGTACATACTCAGCCAAACTTGAAGAACACTTATACTACTGAGCAATTTGTTTGATTCATTACAAAATGCCATGTTGATCATGCAAATGTAAATTACAAAGGCATGGTTACGTAGTAAGATGTGGATCGATATGTATTGTATTGCATGGGATATTCTTGTAATGGAGGGATTCAAACAGAGGCCTGAAAAGGATAGACTTTGATCTTGGATGTAATGGGTTCAAGGACTTTCAACTAAGAAGAGTTTGAGATGGGATGGTTACTTGAAAGGACAAAATGATTAAAGAATGATTTCCTTAAGGAAAGGTGATGGTTTTGAAAGGGTGCTGCCTGATGAAAGAAAACCTTGTACAATAGGATCCAGCATAAGGGGTCAAGCTGGCAAGTTGCATGGTTGGTGTGTTAACATAAAGGAAGTCAAAAGAACACTTTTGCAAATTCTTGAAGATTTGATTTATTTTTATCACATGTATCGAGGTACAGCGAAAAGTTTTGTTTTGTATGCATTAAAACTAGATCATAACATGCAAAGATCATAGGGTGATTGTATTCCTTGCCTTGCCCGATGTTACAATTGGAAAGAAGGTGCACAAAAAGCAAGATCAATATTAGATTTTAAATTTGAGAGGCCCATTCAGAAGTGTAATAACAACAGTGGGGAAGAATTTGTTCTTGAACGTGTTCGTACATGGGTTTAATCTTTTGTATCTTCTGCCTAACTGACGAAGTTGGAAGAGGTGATAATGTGGCTGGGAGGGGTGTTTGATGCTGGCTGCCTTTCCAAGGCTGCTAAAAGTGTAGATAGAGTCCATGAATGGAAGGTTGGCTTGCATGATAGACTGGATTGTGTTCATAACTCTCTCTAGTTTTATGCAGTTCTGGGCACAGCAGTTGCCACACCAAGTCATGATGCATCCAGATAGAATGCTTTCTATGATGTATCTATAAAAGTTGGTCCAAGTCCTTATGGTCATGCCAAATTTCCTTAGCCTTCTGAAGAAAAAGAGGTGTTTTTGTTCCTTCTTGACTGTTGCATGAATGTGGGTGGCCCAGGACAGATTGTGATCATCACTCCAAGGAACTTGAAGCTATTGACCATGTTCACCTCAGCTTCCATTGATGTAGACAGGGGCATGCCCTCCTCATTGCTTCCTGAAGTCTATGATCATCTCTTTTGTTTTGCTGATCTCAAGGGAGAGGTTGTTATCTTTACACCACATAACCAAGCACTCTATCTCTTTCCTGAATTCTGTCTCATTATTGTGTGAGATCTAGCCTACAATGGTGGTGTCATCAGCGAACTTGCAGATGGAGTTTGGCTGAAATCTGGCCAATCATCAGTGTACAGGGAATATAGTAAGGCACTGAGGACAGTACAGAGAATACAGTAAGGCATCAGTGTGGACCAAGTGCCTTTACCTGTCCTCACTGATTACAGTCTGTGGGTCAGGAAGTAGAGTATCGATTGCAGAGCGGATGGAGCTGAGACCTAGGTCTCTGAGTTTGGAGAATAGTTTGTTTGGGGTTACAGTGTTGAAGTTGGAGCTGTAGTTAGTAAATAGAAACCTGAACCAATTGTGCCAGTAGGCAAATTGTAAGGGACCATGGGAGGCTAGAGTTGATGTGAGCCATGATTGACCTCTTGAAGCACTTCATAACTTTATAAGTCAGAGCCACCCTGCAGAAGTCATTAAGGCATGTTGCATGTGTTTTCTTTTGTACTGAGATGATGGGGGTCTTGAAGCAGGTGGGGACTTCAGACTGTCGCAAGGAGAGGTTAAAAATGTCAATGAATACACCCGCCAGCTGGTCCACAAAGGATCTGAGTGCATGGTTGAGGGCTTCATCTGGGCCAATTGCCCAGACAGCAAAGTAGGAATGTGGGTGAAGAACTGAGAGGAAAAGGTGTTCAAAACAATGGGAGGGCTAGAAGTAGGAGAATACCTTGATTCACAAGTGAACTCGTGAGAAACTGCAGAGGTAGAAAGAGATATCTCAATCTTGGTGGCAATTAAATCAATGAGCTTGTTATAATTTATAGAGGTGAGGGCAAAGGAAATGGGAGAACAAGGATTTACAAAACCAGCTAGTTAGGGGGAAGTAAAACTACAGACTGTTTCTTCTTTCTCTCCAAGGTGACTGTAGCTTTGTTTTGAGCAGAGAATAGAGTAAGATTTGTTAGAGATTGATGGCTACTTTAGTTATGTGCTATTTATCCCAAAGCTCAACTCAAAAGGAATAGTTGTATAGTTTTGATTCCGTGGTTTTCAGTTTAATTCTGAATTCTATTTGATTTACATAGTTTAGATATGGAGGAATGATGCTCGTGGCTATGTCAAGGTAAATCACTAACAGATGTTGAAGGCTCATCTGGAGACCAGACTGTATATTTGTGGAGAAAATGGGTCCGATCTAAAGGGAGAAATAAAGACCAATTTTCTTTGGAAACACACTTACTCATGTATTTTTGTATCAGAAAGGCAAGGGCAGGATCTGGAATCACACCCACCACTTCTGGAAACAGGACCAAGGCAGACAAATGGGAATGTGAATAAGGGTTTGAATCCTAGAATCAGATATTGCCTGCCATTTTTAAGTACTCTACCTGATATCTCTGTTCCCTGACAGAAAATTAAGGCCAGGGCTGGGGTGAGGGAATCCAGAACTGGAGGGCATAGATTTAGGATGAGAGGGGAAAGACTTGAAAGTGGCCCAAGGGGCATCTTTTTCACGTAGAGGGTGGTGTATGTGTGGAGCAATCTGCCATGGGAAGTGGTGGAGGCTGGTACAATTACAACATTGAAAACTCATCTGGATGGGTATGTGAATAGGAGGGATAAGAGGGATATGGGCCAGATGTTGGAAAATGGGACTAGATTAATTTAGGATATCTGCTCGACATGGGCTTGTTTCCATGCTGTACATCTCAATGACTTCATGACTAAAATCAAGGTTTACGTAAAGATTTGTAGCTCGGTTGCTACGGTTATGGGTATGTTCGCCGAGCAGGGAAGTTGATTTACAGATGTTTAGTCCCCTGTCGAGGTGACATCTTCAGCACATTGGAGCCTCCTGTGAAGCACTGCTGTACTGTGTCTTCTGGAATTTACTTGGTTCCGTTCCTGCTGCTTCCAGTTGCTGGTGCTGGTAGTTCATTGTAGTGTTCGGTATACTGGGTCTGGGTCAATGTGTTTGTTGATGGAGTCCGTGGATGAGTGCCATGCTTCTAGAAGTTCTCTGGCTATTCTCTGTTTGTAATCATTATATTGTCCAAGTTCAATTTGTGGTCCTTGACATATGTGTGCGTGGCTACTAGGGACAGCTGATCGTGACATTTAGGGGCTAGTTGTGGATGTGGATTGTTAATTGTCTGTTTATTTGTCCTATATAGTGTTGCATGCAGCCTTTGCATGGAATCTTGTAAATTTACGTTAGTTTTGCACATGATGGGTATAGGGCCTTTTGCTCTGTTGAGTTGTTGTCTGAGCGTGCCTATTGGTTTATGTGCTGTGATGAATCCTAGTGGTCAGAGAAATCGGGCTGTTAGTTCTAAAATTCCATAGTGAAGATGAAGAAAGGTTTTAGCAAATCCACAGTTACAGGTGCACCATGGAGGGTGTGCAGTAGATAGTTGAGACTTTCAAAGTGCTGCTGGGAAACATTATTTCTCGGGCAGAATGCAGAATTAAATGAGCTTAAGTCAGTATTTTCAGTTCAACATTTTGTACATTAGAGCTCAAGTAAGCTACTGTACCCATTTCAGAAGCATTTCTGCAATTCATGTCCAGGAATTGGTGGGGGAGAAAAGTTGAGAAAAAGAGCATTGATAATGAGAAAACCTTGAGGCTATTGGGTGAAGAAACTTGTAGGCATTGTAGGATTAAAGATTCTAGCCTGGTGTTGGAAACATTAAAGGCTTTGAAGAGTAAGGCAGATCTCACAAACCTACATGCTGAGTATTCATTAAAGGTTGCACTTGAAATTCACAATAATTTCCAATGAAACAAGTGATTAAGTGATTAAGTATCTCAACTCAAAAGGAGAAGTTGTGTAGTTTTGATTCATTCTGAATTCTGTTATTTGTTTTGTAAGATAATGGCTTGAAAAATATTACGTGTGGACCTTGTCAGCCTCCAACCAATGTGATGTCCTACAGATTGCATTGAGACTTGGTGAATCTAGTTCAAGATCCTAATGGGGATAGATGTCGTCCCTAGCTCTAACCAGCCAATGGAATATTTACCTATTACTGTGCAAAAACTACATTTTGTTTTCAAGGTAAGTGCTTCATTTTAAGACTCCTTTAGTGATTCATGCTTTTACCACTGTGAACCAAACATGCTCTAACACCCAGTATGGACAGAGTGACTGTGGCAGCAATCTATCCCAACCATTGGTTGGCAATAGTTCTGCAACATCTACAACATGATTCACACCATTATTCAATGTTCTATTTTCCCTCGTAAACAAATGAAATAACGTATGGATGTATTACAATTCAAGTCTACTGCAACTATTATTACATATAGTACAAAGTTAAATATCACACAACACCAGGTTATAGTCCAACAGGTTTAATTGGAAGCACTAGCTTTCGGAGCGCTACTCCTTCATCAGGTGGTTGTGGAGGACACAATTATAAGACACAGAATTTATGACAAAAGTGTGATGTAACTGAAATTATACATTGAAAAATACCTTGATTGTTTGTTGATAGTTTCACTTCTTTCATATGTAAATCACATAACTTTTTTAAAAAAGTTGCATTCTTAGGTTAACTGTAACAATTGCTGTCAGCCAGATTATATGTTGAAAGTGTTAGCCCCCTGTGGTCCCTGTCTGTCCCATAATGTTTGGACTGATTCTAATCTAAAAAGTAAGTTAACAGAGTCTGACATGGATTCATAAGGTTTTTGAGCAAAGTACAATGTAACTCTGCAAGTACAAATTTACCGCACATAAAATATATATATTTGCATGTGGGTTTGTGTGTGTCTGGGGTGGGGGTTTGTGAGTGTCTGTGAGAAAGAGTGTATATGTATGTGTGCGTGAGTGTAAAGAGCTTTAAGCCTGTGAGATGATGCATGTGTAAGTGTGGGAGCATGTATGTCTGTAGGTAGGAATGTGTGTGTGTGTGTGTGTGTGTGTGTATAGTGCAATGGTTGTCACCTGTACTGTGGCATAAACCCAAGATCCTGGTTGAGGCCCTCCCAATGGGTACGGAACTTAGCTATCTGCCTCTGCTCGGCCACTTTTTGCTGCTGCTTGTCCCAAAGTCTGCCTTGGAGGATGGTCACCTGAAGGTCCGAGGTTGAATGTCCTGGACCACTGAAGTGTTCCCCAACTGGGATGGAATAGTCCCATCCATTGATTGTTGTGCAGTGCCCATTCATCCATTGCAGTAGCCTTTGCTCAGTTTCCCAATGTACCATGCCTCAGGGCATCCTTGCCTGCAGCGTATAAGATAGACAATGTTAGCTGAGTCACATGAGTACCTGCCACGAACATGGTGGGAGGTGTCCTCACGTGTAATGGTAGTATCCATGTCCACACTCTGACATGTCTTGCAGCGTCTACCGTGACAGGGTTATATGAAGTTGTCCTGAAAGCCGGGCAGCTTGCTACAAACAAGGATCTGTTTGAGGTTTGGTGGTTGTTTAAAGGCGAGCAATGGAGGTTTGGGCAAAGTCTTGGTGAGGTGCCCATCCTCATTACTAATGTGTCACATGGAACAGCCATGGGGACCAAATTTGCACCCTGATATGCCAACATCTTCATGCACCAGGTTCGAACAAGACTTATTTTCTGCACAGGACCTCCAATCAACATTATATACTAGGTACATTGATGACATTTTCTTCCTCTGAACTCATGGCATGGAGTCACTGATAAAACAGTAATATCAACAAGTTTCATCCCACCATCAAACTCTCCGTAGACTACTCTCGACTATCTGTCTCATTCTTGGACATATGCATCTCCATCAAGGATGGACACCTCAGCACCACACTCTACCGCAAACCCACAGACAACCTCACAATGCTACACTTCTCCAGCTTCCACCCAAAATATATTTATACAGCCAACCCCTATGGACAGCCTTACATGAACACCGGATCTGTTCAGATGAGGAGGAATGCAACGGGCACCTGGACGTACTCAGGGATGCCCTCATAAGAATGCTCAACTCATCGATTGCCAGTTCTGACGTGCCACAACCAGGAACCATCATGACCTCCTCAGGAGACAGACATGTGCTGCAACTGACAGGGTGCCCTTCATTGTCCAATACTTCTCAGGAGCTGAAACACTACGCCATGTTCTTTGTGACCTGCAACACATTATCAATGAGGTTAAGCACCTCGCCAAGACCTTCCCCAAACCTCCATTGCTTGCCTTTAAACAACCGCTAAACCTCAAACAGAGCATTTTTGTAGCAAGCTGCCCGGCTTTCAGGACAACTCCATATAACCCTGTCACGGTAGGTGCTGCAAGACGTGTCAGAGTGTGGACATGGATACCACCATTACGCGTGGGGACACCTCCCACCATGTACATGGCAGGTACTCCTGTGACTTAGCCAATATTGTCTATCTTGTACACTGCAGGCAAGGATGCCCGGAGGCATGGTACATTGGGGAAACTGAGCAAAGGGTACTGCAATGGATGAATGGGCACCACACAACAATCAACAGACAGGAGGGTTCCCTCGCAGTTGAGGAATATTTCAGCGGCCCAGGACATTCAACCTTGGACCTTCGGGTGACCATCCTCCAAGGCAGACTTAGGTACAGGCAGCAGCAAAAAGTGGCCGAGCAGAGGCAGATAGCTAAGTTCCATATCCATAGGGAGGGCCTCAACTGGGACCTTGGGTTCATGTCACACTACAGGTGACCACCATTGCACTACACACACACACACACACACACACACACACACACACACACGTATACACAGGGACACTCACACACACTCCTACAGACACACATACTGCCATACTCACAAATGCATCCTCTCACAGACTTAGACAACTTTACACTTACACACACACATATACACTCTTTCTCACAGACACTCACAACCTCCCACCTCAGAGACACACACACACAAACCCACATGCACACATATACATATACGTTTGTGGGGTGAATTTGTACTTTCAGAGTTACATTGTACTTTGCTCAAAAACCGCATGAATCCATGTAAGACTCTGTTAACTCACTTTTTAGATTGTGATCAGTCTAAACATCATGGCACAGACAGGGAACACAGGGGGATAACACTTTCAACATATAATCTGGGCTGATAGCAAGTGTTACAGTTAACCTGAGAATGTAACTTTTTTTAAAAAGTTATGTGATTTACATATGAAAGAAGTGAAACTATCAACAAACAATCAAGGTATTTTTCAATATATAATTTCAGTTACATCACACTGTAAACTTTTGCTATAAATTCTGTGTCTTACAACTGTGTCCTCCACAACCACCTGATGAAGAAGTGGCGCTCCGAAAGCTAGTGCTTCCAATTAAACCTGTTGGACTATAACCTGGTGTTGTGTGATTTTTAACTTTGTACACCCCAGTCCAACACCGGCATCTCCAAATCATGACTACAAGTGGTACAGTGTTTTTTGTGGACACTGTAGAGTTACAGAAAATAACAGGCTCTTTAAAATGAATAACATGCACAAAATTGCCATTAACAAAGATTATAAATTTAGATTTGAAATATTGTCCTGAACAGGGAGATAATTTTAATGCAAAAAGTGCTGGAAATACTCAGCAGATCAGGAGAGCAAGGTGGGAGAGAAATAGTTTAAGTGTTTCAGGTCAAGATGTCTTTGTGTCAGAACTGTTTCAAATTTCCAGCATATGCATCATTTTGCTTTAGTAAATTATATCGAATGTTGTCATTAATGATTACAGGGTTACATATTCTGTGCAATATCATCAGGTGTCAACCCAGTGACTTATCTATGATAAATGACCAGAATCCAAATTTCAAAGTTATCGGAATTAGTTTGCTGTAGTGTTTGTGTTTACAGTTCAAGTCACTAACTTGCACATTGGCAACTGCAGAAGCACTTAGAATGGCTTAAATAAATATTTCAGTTGACCATCTTCCAATAGAAGGACAGGACACTTTGGAGAGAGAGGAGTTATGGAGACTTTGGAACAGATAGGCAACTGAAACTCCCATTATAAACTACATGTTCTTTTCTCCTTTTTATCTGCTATATTTATTAAAATAAATTGTTTCCCCTTGCTGAACCTGATAGCATCATCTGAAGTTCAAACACATTCTTGTGCTTGTTGGTTTAAGATAAAAGACCTACATTTGAACACTTGGTGTACTGCAACGCAACATGTGATGTTACATATTTAATCAAATATGTCTTTAATATGACTACTTTAAAAATCTGTTTCAAATCAACTGAAGATTACTTCTTCAATGGATGCAACTATAATTACTGAAAAATGGCATTGTGGATGGATCTTCACTTTAGATGGTGGTATAAATGCTCAATCCCTGCTGTGGCGGGAATTTCTGATTTAACAATCAGTATATTTTGTTTCACGTTTAAAATAGAAAATGCTGAAGTACTATGGAAAATGGCTGATGACATTTTAATCAGGATTGCAAAAGGTTAGATGTGGTAAGGTTTAACTAAGGGAACAGGGAAAGAGATGGAGGGAGAGAACAAAATATGAAGCATGTGAACAGCTGCAATACAGGAAGATTACATTTCAAAAAGGATGATGTATATCCATTATCATGGTGGTAGGTTAGGGAAGAGGTTGCCTTGGGTGGGGAACTGGAAAGACTGCTGAATCCAGGCTGTTGGTAAGATTATCTTCTTGTAAATATGCTCATCACTTTGTCTTCAGTTTGATATAAGGCTGTATACAAGGTCACCACCTCTACAGAATCCATGATCCTGTGATATCTTATGTCATGACAATAATGGACTGGCTATTTATTTATATTTTTAATTGTAAACCCTTGACTCATTCTCCGCAATAAATTGGATCAAACTTCCATTTTCAAGTTCATATTGCAAAAGATATATATAAAGTCCTTGCAATATATGTGTTCAAAAAAAGCACAAGCTTTTTCAATGCACTCAACTACCACATTCAATGTATGCAACGTTTAGCGTCAGTGCTGTCTACATTAAAGTGTAACACCTGAGCTGCAGTCTCAATGTCACAATGTAAGGATCCCGAACATCTGAGGTTATCTGCAGTCAAGGACTCAATGACTTGTGAGATGACAAACTCTTTCATTCTTGTGAAGTCTTCTGAGGGTGCTCATTTCTCACGTGGGTGTGACTTAACAAGGGCCAAATAAAATATTGGCTCGAGCATAATTTTCAATGGTGCATATGAACATCTTGTTGTGAAATTGAAATCTTGTTTTACAATGATTAATCGATAAAAGAAACTAGGAGTAGCCATTCGACTTGGATAGCTTGCTCTGCCACTGGTAGGAGAGACTAAGGTCCAAGGGGAGACTAGGACTAGGAGACTCAGTGATAGGAAAACTGTTTAGAACTGTGATGAGGAAGAATTTCTTCAGCCAGCGGCTGGTGCATCTGTGGAATTTATTGGAGGCTAGGTCTTTGTGCGTCTTTAAGACAGGTAAGTTCTTGATTAGTAAGGACATCAACAGTTATGGGGAGAAGGCAGGAGAATGCTTCTGAGAAACCTACCAGCCATGATCGAATGGCAGAGTAGTCTCAATGGGCTGAATGGCCGAATTCTGTTCCTATATCTAATGAATGGTACTGGTAAAGTTAGTGGACTTCCTTATCCTCTGATCCAATTAGTCACTGAATATGACACACCTGTCCCATGTTCCTGTGTTTGCTTCTGCACTTTGACAAAGATGTTCATAGCTAGGACAGGGGCTTACCTTGTGTCTGGGGGCTGAGCAAATACTTGGTTCTGGCAGTCCTCTGAGCGTCAGAGACCTGGAGCATTTCCTCCTGGACTGGCTGTGGAGATGTGGCCATGATGTGCTCCTTTGTCTGATCTGGAAGAAGCATTCACTGAGGTGAAAGTCCCTGAGCTGGTGGAGGAATGTCTTGCTGGTGGAGTGGTTTCCACCTCCAAGGGGGAGGTTGAATTGAGGATCTCTAATGCAGGCCTTTTTGTGGAAATATGCTGGGTAGAACATAGAACATAGAACAATACAGCACAGAACAGGCCCTTCGGCCCACGATGTTGTGCCAAACATTTCTCCTAGTCTAAGCAC
Source organism: Chiloscyllium punctatum (assembly GCF_047496795.1). Lineage (NCBI taxonomy): Eukaryota > Metazoa > Chordata > Chondrichthyes > Orectolobiformes > Hemiscylliidae > Chiloscyllium > Chiloscyllium punctatum. Next base: position 52,248,493 of record NC_092776.1, read on the forward strand.
CTATCCAGGTACCTATCCAATTGCCGCTTAAAGGCCACCAATGATTCTGACTCTGCCACTCCCACAGGCAGCGCATTCCATGCCCCCACCACCCTCTGGGTAAAGAACCTACTCCTGACATCCCCCTATACCTTCCACCCTTCACCTTAAATTTATATCCCCTTGTAACACTCTGTTGTACCTGGGGGAAATGTCTCTAACTGTCTACTCTATCTATTCCCCTGATCATCTTATAAACCTCCATCAAGTCACCCCTCATCCTTCGCCATTCCAATGGCCTAGCATTCTTAACCTATCCTCGTACGACCTATTCTCCATTCCAGGCAAACATCCTGGTAAATCTGCTCTGCACCCTCTCCAAAGCTTCCACATCTTTCCTAAAGTGAGGCGACCAGAACTGCACACAGTACTCCAAATGTGGCCTTAACAAGGTCCTGTACAGCTGCAACATCACCTCACGACTCTTGAATTCAATCCCTCTGCTAATGAACGCTAATACACCATAGGCCTTCTTACAAGCTCTATCCACCTGAGTGGCAACTTTCAAAGATCTATGAACATAGACCCCAAGATCCCTCTGCTCCTCCACCTTACTAAGAACTCTACAGTTAACCCTGTATTCCGCATTCTTATTTGTTCTTCCAAAATGGACAACCTCACACTTGACAGGGTTGAACTCCATCTGCCACTCCTCAGCCCAGCTCTGCATCATATCTAAGTCCCTTTGCAGCCGACAACAGCCCTCCTCACTATCCACAACTCCACCAATCTTCGTATCGTCTACAAATTTACTGACCCACCCTTCGACTCCCTCTTCCAAGTCATTAATAAAAATTACAAACAGCAGAGGACCCAGAACTGATCCCTGCGGAACTCCACTTGTAACTGGGCTCCAGGCTGAATATTTACCATCTACCACCACTCTCTGACTTCGACTGGTTAGCCAGTTCTCTATCCAACTGGCCAAATTTCCCACTATCCCATGCCTCCTGACTTTCCGCATAAGCCTACCATGGGGAACCTTATCAAATGCTTTACTAAAATCCATGTACACTAATCCACTGCTCTACCCTCATCCACATGCTTGGTCACCTCCCCAAAGAATTCAATAAGACTTGTAAGGCAAGACCTACCCCTCACAAATCCATGCTGGCTGTCCCTAATCAAGCAGTGTCTTTCCAGATATTCATAAATCCTATCCCTCAGTACCCTTTCCATTACTTTGCCTACCACCGAAGTAAGACTAATTGGCCTGTAATTCCCGGGGTTATCCCTATTCCCTTTTTTGAACAGGGGCACAACATTCACCACTCTCCAGTCCCCTGGTACCACCCCCGTTGACAGTGAAGTCGAAAAGATCATTGCCAACGGCTCTGCAATTTCCTCTCTTGCTTCCCACATAATCCTAGGATATATCCCGTCAGGCCCAGGGGACTTGTCTATCCTCAAGTTTTTCAAAATGCCCAACACATCTTCCTTCCTAACAAGTATGTCCTCTAGCTTACCAGTCAGTTTCATACTCTCCTCTTCAACAATACTGTCCCTTTCATTTGTAAATACTGAAGAAAAGTATTTATTCAAGACCTCTCCTATCTCTTCTGACTCAATACACAGTCTCCCACTACTGTCCTTGATCGGACTTACCCTCGTTCTCGTCATTCTCATGTTTCTCACATACGCATAAAAGGCCTTGGGGTTATCCTTGATCCTACCTGCCAGATTTTTCATGCCCTCTCTTAGCTCTCCTAATCCCTTTCTTCAGCTCCCTCCTGGCTATCCTGTATCCCTCCAACGCTCCGTCTGAACCTTATTTCCTCAACCTTATGTAAGCCTCCTTCTTCCTCTTTACTAAATATTCAACCTCCCTCATCAACCGAGGTTCCCTCACACGACCATCTCTTTCCTGCCTGACAGGTACATACATATCAAGGACACGTCATATCTGCTTATGCTGGTGTAAGAGGAGACAATTGGTTGTAGTATTTGTATAAAACCTTGATTAAGAATAAATTAAGATAACAATAATTCTAATGGAAGTACAGCACAGCACAACATAGTGAAGCTTACTAGATTGGTTGTCAATTGAGTTCTCTCCATCTCCACACAAGGCATTGTGGTCTTATGTGGCCACTCCACTATTTTCTCCTTATACTGAATGAGGAGCCAACCTCCCACACCACCAGTCCTAGACTTTTTTCAGCCCAAACAAGGGCTAAACTTTCCTTTGAAGTGAATGGGAGATCAGTGAATGGTGGTGAGTGAGCAGGAGGTCCGATGAGGTGTCCACAGTGAGTGAGTTGTGATCACAGAGGACTGGAAGGGTTCGTGGTTTGTGAGAATGAGATGGGTGAGAGCCATCTAGTGGACATGATGTCTGCATTGCTGAGCTTCCTAGCTTAAGTGCCTTAATGAGATGCTTGGGTCATGGCAGAGTTGGTGAGTGCTAACCTTATGACTGTGAGGTGGCAGACAGGAGGTAGCAGCACTTATTCCTTGCAGTGTTCAGGAGATCATTGACTTACTTGTAGCACTGCTGAGTGTTAATTTTCACCCAAGACACAACATTGACCTGGGCTGCAATCTACCTCCTTTTTGGTGGTCTTCATGGGAAGGACTGCCCTCCTCTCCAACACAGTGTCCACCCACATCTCCAAGGCCCTGCCTGCCATGTAGGGTAGAAGCTGGACATATGCTTGGTTAGGATGTTCGGACACCAAAGTGTGAGGGGGTGGCCCTTGGCTAGCAGCGTCTGAAGTGGTGTACAACCGGGCATTACACATTGCACTAGAAGAGCGTACTTGAGAAGGTATTTCTGCCTCGGTGGCCATGCGATTTCCTGAGAAAGGTGTCCGAGAGGCCAGATGTGGAATTAATGTGATTATGAGTGGAAGACTGTATAAGGAAAACGTCACTGAGGCCCATGATGGACCCGGCGCATGAAACTCGTTTGCCAAAATATTTTAACTGCAAATGAGAAAATTGTGCCCTATATGCCTCTGTTCCTTTGATTGCTTGGCATGTCCACCCTCACCCTCCCCCCTCCTTTTGCTCCGATCTCTGTCTTTTGCTTTCTGTGATCTTCAAATAAGGTGTAACATTTACATAAGAAACATCACCTCATCTTTCCATTAGGCAATTCGTAGCCTCAAATTCAAATTTAACAATTTCAGATCATCTTATTTAGACAGTGTCTGTTGATAATGGTTGCATCATGGTTATTTACAACTTATCTGCATATATCTTTTGTTTCTTGTCCTATTATGATTGCCTTTAGTGTTTCACTAATCTATCCTTTCTTGCATCTTATCGCCGAGATTTCTTTTCGTTCTTTTCAGTCTTCCTTGTTCTCTATACTTAAGTTAAAACCTGTTCTGTTTCTAACCTTTCAGTTAAAAAAAAATGGTCACTAACCTGAAATATTACCTCGGTTTCTCCTTGTACACATCCAACTCTCTCTCTCTCTCTCTTGGGCTCGTTCTCTGTCTCGCCCAATCACTCTGTCACTTGCATTCTCTCTCCCTCTCTCTCTCCTGACACAGGGTATATTATTTTTCAGTATTTTCAGCTTTTATTTCAGATTTTCTACATCCACAGTTTACACCTTTTGAATTAGAATAGTTTTACATATACCACAACAATGTTGCATTTTGTTTAAAATCAAAACTACCTCTAATTTGCTTGATCACTTTAATGAAGTTAGTAAAACTATACTCTTTAAACGAATAGGTTGCATTTTACACCCGGTATATTTCTTTTCATTCAAAACTCAGGTATTCTGCAAACACTTTTGAGAATAAGTAAACACATCAAATATACCATGTTTAAATGTATTTGGAACCCCAGGGTCAGCATCATTGGGAACAAATGAGACTCGCGGTTGGTGTGTTGCCTCCCACGTGCCAGGGTCTGTGATGTCTCGGATCATATCTTTGGGGTCCTGAAGGGTGGGGTGACAAGCCTCAAGTCGTGGTCCATGTAGGTACAAACGACATAGGTAGAAAGAGGGATAGGGATGTAAGGGAGGATTTCAGGGAGATAGGGTGGAAGCTTAGAGCTAGAACAAACAGAGTTGTTATCTCTGGTTTGTTACCCATGCCACGTCATAACGAGGCAAGAAATAGGGAGAGATATCAGCTGAACACGTGGCTACAAGAATGGTGCAGGAGGGAGAATTTCAGGTACTTGGATAATTGGGGCTGATTCTGGGAAAAGTGGGACCTGTACAAACAGGAATGTCTTCACTTGAACCAGAGGGGCACTAATATTCTGGGTGGGAAATTTGCTGATACTATTTGGGTGGGTTTAAACGAGCTCAGCAGGGGGATGAGAACCTGAAATGTAGTTGCAGTGGAGGATGAGAGTAGAGAGGACAGGGACAGGATTTCAGAGTCACAGGAATGTGCTGGCAGATAGCAAGCTGGTTTGAAGTGTGTCTACTTCAATGCCAGAAGTATCTGAAATAAGGTAGGTGAGCTTGCAGCATAGATAGGTACCTGGGACCTCGACGTTATCGCCATTTCAGAGACATGGATAGAGCAGGGTGAGGAATGGATGTTGCAGGTTCCAGGGTTTAGATCTTTCATTAAGAACAGGCAAGGTGGTAAAAGAGAGGGAGGTGTGGCCTTGTTCATTGAGGATAGTGTAACAGAGGCTGAGAACTTTTGATGAGGACTCGTCTACTGAGGTAGTGTGGGCTGAGGTTAGAAACAGGAGAGGAGAGGTTGCACTGCTTGAAGGTTTTTATAGGCCACCGCAGAGTTTCAGGGAGGTGGAAAAGAGGATTCGCAAAATTATTCTGGGTAGGGGTGAAAGGAACAGGGTGGTCATTATGGGGGACTTTAACTTCTCCAACATTGACTGGAAATGCTATAATTCTCTTCCGTCGGATGGATCAGGTTTTGTCTAATGTGTACAGGAGGGTTTCCTGACACAGTATATCGAAGGGGCAACAATAGGAGAAGCCACACTGGATCTGGTGCTTGGTAATGAACCAGGACAGGTGTGTGATTTAGTTGTAGGTGAGCCCTTTGGAGAGATTGACAATAATTCAGTTTTGTTTAGTTTAGCGATGGAAAGGGGTGGGTACATGCCACAGGTCAAGAGTCATCGATGGGGCAAGGGATTTAATGCGATTAGGCAAGAATTAATAGAATGGGGTAGCAAAATGCAGAGGATGCAGACAATGTAAATGTGGAGCTGGTTTAAGGAACAGATATTGCGTGTCCTTGATAGGTATGTCCCTGTCAGGCAGGGAGGAAGTGATAAGGTAAGGGAACCATGGTTTGCTACAGAGATTGCATCTCTTGTTAAACAGAAGAAGGAGGATTATGTGTTAATGAGACAAGATGGTTCAGATGAGGCAATGGAGAGTTACGGATTAATTAGGAAGGATTTAAAGAGAGAGTTAAGAAGAGCAAAGAGGGGACACAAGCAGTCTCTAGCAAATAGAATACAGGAGAACCCTAAAGCTTTGTATAGGTATGTGGGGAATAAAAGGATGACAAGGGTAAAAATAGGGCCAGTCAAAGAGAGCAGTGGGAAGTTGAGTGTGGACCCTGTGGAGATCGGAGAGGTGCTAAGTGAACATTTCTCATCAGTTTACACTCAGAGAAAGGAGAATATTGTAGAGGAGAAGAATGAGGTACGAGATATTAGACTAGAAAGGATCGTGGTTAGTTACGAACAGGTGTTATCAATTCTAGAAGGACTGAACGTAAACGAGTCCCCTGGACCGGATGGGATTTATCCGAGGATTCTCTGGGATGCTATGGAGGAGATAGCTGAGCCTTTGGTGTTGATATTTGAGTCATCATTGTCTACAGGTTTAGTACCTGAGGACTGGAGGATTGCAAATGGTGTGTCCTTGTTCAAGGAGGGCAGTAGCGATGACCCAGGGAATTATAGACCAGTGAGCCTTATTTCTGTTTTAAGGAAGGTTTTGGAAAGGATTATAAGAGATAAGATTTATCATAATCTAGCAAGCAACAATTTGATTGCGGATAGTCAACATGGTTTCGTCAAGGGCAGGTTGTGTCTCACAAATCTCATTGAGTTTTTTGAGAAAGTGACCAAGCATGTAGATGAGGGTAGGGCAGTTGACGTGGTGTATGTGGACTTCAGTGAAGCCTTTGATAAGGTTCCACATGGTAGGCTGTTGGAGAAAATGAGCTTAAAAATATGTTGCTGGAAAAGTGCAGCAGGTCAGGCAGCATCAAAGGAGAAGGATAATCGACATTTTGGGCATAAGCCCTTCTTCAGGAATGAGGAGGGTGTGCCAAACAGGCTAAGATAAAAGGTAGGGAGGAGGGACCAATTGCCACCTCAACCTCTCCACCGCTCTCACCCAGTCCAACCTCTCACCTTGGAACGCACAGCCCTCCACTCCCTCTGCTCCAACCCCAACCTTACCATCAAAGCAGCAGACAAGGGAGGCATGGCGGTAGTTTGGCGCACCGATCTTTATATTGCTGAGGCTAAATGCCAGCTCGCAGACACCTCGTCCTATTGCCCCCTTAACCATGATCCCACCTCCCACCACCAAACCATCATCTCCCAGACCATCCATAACCTCATCACCTCAGGGGATCTCCCATCCACTGCCTCCAACCTCATAGTCCCACAACCCCGCACCGCCCATTTCTACCTCCTGCCCAAAATCCACAAACCTGACTTCCCCGGCCGACCCATTGTCTCAGCCTGCTCCTGCCCCCCCAAACTCATCTCGACACGGTCCTGTCCCCCTTAGTCCAAGAACTCCCCACCTACGTTCGGGACACCACCCACGCCCTCCACCTCCTCCATGATTTCGCTTCCCCGGCCCCCAACGCCTTATCTTCACCATGGACATCCAGTCCCTATACACCTCCATCCCCCATCACGAAGGCCTCAAAGCCCTCCGCTTCTTCCTTTCCTGCTGAACCAACCAGTACCCTTCCACTGACACTCTCCTTCGACTGACTGAACTGGTCCTCACTCTTAACAACTTCTCCTTCCAATCCTCCCACTTCCTCCAAACCAAAGGAGTAGCCATGGGCACCTGCATGGGCCCCAGCTATGCCTGCCTCTTTGTTGGATATTTGGAACAATCCATCTTCTGCAGCTACACTGGCACCACCCCCCACCTTTTTCCTCCGCTACATTGATGACTGTATCGGCGCTGCCTCGTGCTCCCACGAGGAGGTTGAACAGTTCATCCACTTTACTAACACCTTCCACCCTGACCTCAAATTTACCTGGACCGTCTCAGACTCCTCCCTCCCCTTCCTAGACCTCTCCATCTCTATCTCGGACGACCGACTCAACACGGACGTATATTATAAACCGACTGACTCCCACAGCTATCTATATTACACCTTTACCCACCCTGCCCCCTGTAAAAACGCCATCCCATATTCCCAATTCCTTCGCCTTCACCGCCTCTGCTCCCAGGAGGACCAATTCCAATACCAAACAACCCAGATGGCATCCTTCTTCAAAGACCGCAATTTTCCCTCAGACGTGGTTGATAATGCTCTCCACTGCATCGCCTCCACTTCCCGCTCCTCCGCCCTTGAACCCCACCCCTCCAATCGCCACCAGGACAGAACCCCACTAGTCCTCACCTACCACCCCACTACAACCTCCGGATACATCGGATCATCCTTCGTCATTTCCACCACCTCCAAACGGACCCCACCACCAAGGATATATTTCCCTCCCCACCCCTATCAGCGTTCTGGAAAGACCACTCCCTCTGCGACTCCCTTGTCAGATCCACACCCCCCACCAACCCAATCTCCACTCCCGGCACCTTCCCCTGCAACTGCAAAAAATGCAAAACCTGCGCCCACACCTCCCCCCTCACTTCCCTCCAAGGCCCCAAGGGATCCTACAATATCCATCAGAAATTCACCTGCACCTCCACACACATCATTTACTGCATCCGCTGCACCCGATGTGGCCTCCTATACATTGGGGAGACAGGCTGCATACTTGCGGAACGTTTCAGAGAACACCTCTGGGACACCCGCACCAACCATCCCAACCACCCCGTGGCTGAACAGTTTAACTCCCCCTCCCACTCTGCCAAGGACATGCAGGTCCTTGGCCTCCTCCATCGCCAGACCATGGCAACATGATGCCTGGAGGAAGAGCGACTCATCTTCCGCCTAGGAACCCTCCATCCACAAGGGATGAATGCAGATTTCTCCAGCTTCCTCATTTCCCCTCCCCCCACCTTTTCTCAGTCCCAACCCTCAGACCCAGCACCGCCCTCTTGACCTGCAATCTTCTCCCCGACCTCTCCGCCCCCACCCCTCTCTAGCCTATCACCCTCACCTTAACGCCCCTCCCCCAAGTCCCTCCTCCCTACCTTTTATCTTAGCCTGCTTGGCACACCCTCCTCATTACTGAAGAAGGGCTTATGCCTGAAACATTGATTTTCCTTCTCCTTTGATGCTGCCTGACCTGGTGCGCTTTTCCAGCAACACATTTTTAAGATCTGATCCCAGCATCTGCAGTCCTCACTTTCTCCTAGTTGGAGAAAATGCAGATGCATGGAATTGAGGGTGATTTAGTAGTTTGGATTAGTGATGTGCCACAGGGGTCTTTTTTGGGACCACTGCTGTTTGTCATTTTTATAAATGACTTAGACACAGACATAGGTGGATGGATTAATAAATTTTCAGAAGACACTAAAGTCAGTGGAGTAGTGGACAGTTTGGAAGAATGTTACAGGTTGCAGGGGGATTTGGATAAACTTCAGAATTGGGCTGAGAGGTGACAAATGGATTTTAATGCAGTTAAGTATGAGGTGATGCATTCTAGGAAGAATAACAGGAAGGTAGAATACTGGATCAATGGAAAGATTCTTGGTAGTGTGGACGTGCAGAGAGATCTTGGAGTCCATGTACATAGATCCCTGCAAGTTACCACCCAAGTTGATAGTGCTGTTAAGAAGGCAAACAGTGCATTAGGTTTCATTTGTAGAGGGATTGAGTTCCAGAGCCGCAATGTCATGCTGCAACAATACAAAATGCTAGTGCGGCCACACTTGGAAGATTGTGTACAATTCTGGTTGCCATATTTCAGGAACGATGTGGATACATTGGAAAAGGTGCAGAGGAGATTTACCAGAATGTTGCCTGGTCTGGAGGGAAGGTCTTATGAGGAAAGGCTTGGGTCTGTTGTCATTGGAAAGAAGAAGGCTAAGAGGGGATTTGATAGAGACATACAAGATGATCAGAGGATTAGATAGGGTAGACAGTGAAAGTCTTTTCCTTAGGATGATGACGTCAGCTTGTACAAGGGGGCATAACTACAAATTGAGGAATGGTAGATTTAAGACAGACATCAGAAGCTTGTTCTTTATGCAGAGAGTGGTAAGGGGGTGGAATGCCTTACCTGCTAATGTAGTCAACTCAGCCACATTAGGGAGATTTAAACAATCCTTAGATAAGCACATGGATGATGATAGGATAGTGTAGGGGGACAAGCTGAGAATAGTTTACAGGTCGGTGCAACATTGAGGGCCGAATGGCCTGTTCTGCGGTGTATGTTCTATCAATCTCTAGCAGATGTGGAAATGTCTCTTAGTGCTGAGGTTCCAGCTCCATGTGCCCTCCTGATATGGTGAAGACTAAGGAAAGCCACATTTAAGTATCTCCCATGGAATGCTGTGCAGTTGAAAGAAGGACAGTGGTGCTTTACTTTATTTGAAGATGATGGTCAGATTGCCCTGACATGATGTCCAGCTTATCTGCAATACCACACCTTTTTTAATCATTTTGGATTAATGATGACCATAAGATGTCTCCTTCACATGGGCTTTTCTCCTATTACTTCTAGATGCAGTACCAAGGGTGGAAGGAGTCTACCATACAGTTGATCCAGTTGGCAATTAGGCTACCCCTGGGGAATTATGACTAGAGGACCAGGACATATTGAGAGTGTCCTGGTTGTATGAAGGTTAACCCCACTCTACTTGCACTTCCTCAGAATTGTGGATTACAGGCTGCATGGAGATGGGGGAGCTGTGCACCTCTATATCTGGAGAGGAGACTCTATTGGGCACTTCTACATGGAGATCAGATGAGTGATCTCCATGCTATCGTACTAAGGCAAAGATTCTCTCCTCATAGGGCTGTCGAGATAGATGTCAGGCACCATCCCACCTGCCATGACATTTTTTGTGCACTGTTATGAGCTGCTTTCTCCAGGGATGAGTCAAAGAGAGGGAGCAAGTGAGATGAAAATGTTCAGCTCAGCTATCAGTGTTGGGGAAGCAGGGGAAAGGTGGTAAGGTGTCAAGAAAAGTGACTAGAAAATGCAGAGGTCAGGAAGTGTTAGTTGTTTGGGAGGGTGGGGTGAGTCGGGGAGAGGTCACATGCATTAGTGAGAATAGCAGACCATGAGACTTGTTGAGAGGTGGCTGCAGTAGCAGAATTACAGTTAAGCAACAGAGAAAAGCTGGTGGTATTGTGATGAAGCTGCTCCTTTAACAAGGTTATGCAGTCCTTGGCTTTGTTTTAGAGAGGTCGTTAATGACACAGACTCCAAGAAGTCTGGGTTGTAGGGTTTTATGGATAATTTGATAATAGCTAGCAGATACTGCCTCAGCAGAGGTGTTTAAGTTTTAAAAAAACTTGTACAATGAAAGGGGTGTGGCCAGTTCTCCCAGCTCAGCATTTCTCTGGTTTGGGTTGGCTTTAGCAGGAGTGTGAAAAAATGCTGCTGGACGTACAGAAGCAGGTCAAGGCTGGTACTCTGTCTCTCACTGACATCTCTCCTGTAAGAACCTGGGTTTGATTTTATCTTTTGTGCAAAGGGGTGTTTATGGGATTGTTGCAAGTATTTGCAACAGAATCATTAGGTTGTGTGTTTGGAGAGGTGAAGTTATTTGGTATTCTGTTTTCTATTGTTTGTGTTTCATTCGGTAATTCTGTAAGTAAATGGTGGTTTGACCAATTAATTCTCTCCTGGATTATCTGCGTTATATCTGCTTCAAACAGCTTGGAAAATTGGGAACTGGGCTCCCTTCTTGAAATATTTTGAGGGATCTGCCTGGTTCATAACAAAGTACTATTGCAGATGACAGAAGGTCATCACCCTCCTTTCTGCATTGAGGCATTTTTCTCCAGACTGTGTACACAGAACACTGACTTGTTGGCAACTTCAAACCAGGCCAGTTGGGACTGAGCTGATACTGATCTCCTCTGGCATCCTAAGGAAAGGGATGACCTTCCTTTCCACCGCCCTGTCCACCAGGATATCCAAGACCTAGTCAGCAAATCGGTGTGCCACTTTATCTCTGTCTGCCAATTCTGGGGCAATTCTTCCTGCACTGCAACTGAAAATGGCAATTTCTGACTGGCAGCTTTTGATGTGATGCACAGCTTGGATCTAAGTACAGTGTCAGTGGTGTGACTCCCAGAAGATTCAGGCAAAGGCAAGTACCTCCAATACTAGTGAGAGCAAGATAGCATGAGAACATCACACCATGAAGTTGACACTTAAATAATTCTTGTTAAAATTCAGTCTATAATGTCAATTGTGTACCTCTTAATTTTGATGGCATCATTCAATCACTAAAAGAACATGGATTGATGTGGATGGTTTTGTCAAATTGTTATCATGTTGCTTAGCTTCTTGGGTTATAATCAACCTCCTTTCTCCGAATTAGGAAATCATTGAAGTCTAAACTGGGTTGGCAGCTTTTCCCTACCCTCCAACTTGTGTCACCAAAAGACCTGCACTGGTGCTTGTACGATCAATACAAACAAGTTGGAACAGCAGATGGGTCGGATTTGACATTATGGTCTTGCTGAGAAGCAACAAACATCTTATGTCAAAAATATAGAATTAGTCAATGATTTTATTTCGACAAATCAATACTTAATTTCATGCACAGCTTTATCCTTAATTTCTCACAGTTCAAAGCATGAGAAAAACAACTTAACAAGTCTTTGACAATATTGAATTAATCTCTTTATTCCATACCTGTTTAATTCCGATGACAGAAGGACTTGAGGGCTAGCTTTTTTAAAATAAACTTTGACTGTGAAATGAAAGAAAATTTATCTAAGAAAATGTGTTAAGTGCCAAAGCACTACAGGTGTGTTTTACCTTGCCATGTAGAAAAAGTTTTTTTTTGTAATATGACAGTCCAAATGGTAAAACCAGAATACAGCAGGAGACCATTCAGCCAAGTAAGTCTGTCAATTCTCTTGAAGAGCAGTCAAGTTATTCCTACTCCCATGCACTTTCCTCACGTAACTGTATATTAGAACATAGAACGTTACAGCGCAGTACAGGTCCTTTGGCCCTCGATGTTGCACCAACCTGTGGAACCAAGCTGAAGCCCATCAAACCTGCACTATTCCATTCTCATCCATATGCCTATCCAATGACCATTTAAATGCCCTTAAACATGGCGAGTCTACTACTGTTGCAGGCAGTGCATTCCACGCCCCCTACTACTTTGAACAAAGAAACTATCTCTGACATCTGTCATATGTCTATCACCCCTCAATTTAAAACTATGTCCCTTCATGCTAATCATCGCCATCTGGGGAAAAAGGATCTCACTGTCCACCCTATCTAACCCTTGGATTATCTTCTACACATCAATTAAGTCACCTCTCAGCCTTCTTCTCCCACAAAAACAGCCTCAAGTCCTTAGCCTTTCCTCGTAAGACCTACCCTCTGTACCAGGCAACATTCTAGTAAATCCCTCTGAACCCTTTCCAAAGCTTCCACATCCTTCCTATAATGCGGTGACCAGAGCTGTATGTAATACTCCAAATGTGGCCGCACCAGAGTTTTGTACAGCTGCAGCATGACCTCATGGTTCTGAAACTCCATCCTTCTACTAATAAAAGCTAACACACTGTATGCCGTCTTAACAAACCATTCAATCTAGGTGGCAACTTTCAGGGATCTATGTACATGTACACCAAGATCTCTCTGCTCATCTACACTACCAAGAATCTTACCATTAACCCAGTATTCTGCATTCCTGTTACTCCTTCCAAAGTGATTCACCTCACACTTTACTGCATTAAACTCCATTTGCTATCTCTCAGCTCAGCTCTGCAGCTTATCTACGTCCCTCTGTAACCTACAACATCCTTTGTCACTATCCATAACTCTAACGCCCTTAGTGTCATCTGCAAATTTATTAACCCGTCCTTCTACACCCTCATCCAGGTCATTTATAAAAATAACAAACAACAGTGGACTCAAAACAGATCCTTGCAGTACTCCACTAGTAACTGAACTCCAGGATGAATATTTCCCATCAACGACCACCCCCTCGCTTCTTTCGACCAACCAATTTCTGATCCAAACCGCTAAATCACCCTCAATCCCATGCCTCCATATTTTGTGCAATAGCCTACCATGGGGAACCTTATAAAATACCTTACTGATATCCATACACACCACATCAACCACTTTACCCTCATCCAACTGTTTGGTCACCTTCTCAAAAAACTCAATAAGGTTTGCAAGGCATGACTTACCTTTCACAAAACCGTGTTGACTATCCATAGCCAACTTATTCCTTTCTAGATGAATCTTGTCAATATTCTTTATCTGCCTGTACTTGTCCAATTCTCTTTTTTTTTATGGAGTTACTATTGATGCTGTTTCACCAATCCACCCTGTCAGCCAGGGCATTCCAGATTATAGCCAATTATTGTGTAAAAATGTGCTTCTTCATGCCATCTCTTTGCCTTTGCCAATCATTTTTAGTCTTTCTCCTTTGATTATTGACCCTTCAGCTATCAAAGAATTGTTTGAGCTGAATCTTTTTTTTTTGGCTCAGTCTGAGTTGTGTGAGCTTTTTTTGGGGGAGGGGAGATGTTTTCTTGTTGTGAAACCCAGTGAGGTTTCTCTGCGCTGCCTACTCAGCCAACAGGGGACATCTTGCCACCTACACCAACAGTAATAACTGTGCTACATGCTGTCATCTCCTGTAAGACATGGCTCTCTCTCAATCCAGAAAGAAAAGAGTCCATATAGGACAGAAAGAATCAAGGCAAAGTGTGTTGCCCATCATTCAGCTGTTAGGTAGAGACCTTTTTGATTCTGATCACCCTTAGCAGGACCTGGACTGGTATGGGAGGCTGCCCTTGACTTTGTGTCAGGACTCCCTTACTGAAAGCTATCTCCTTGATCTGACTTTGGCCAGCTGACAAATATTACAAGTATTCTGGCTTTGATTATCTGCTAAAAGTCCTAAGACAGAAGTAAAGCAAGACTGATAAATTTGGCTTGGGGAGGGGTGGCAAAACTACAAATAAGCAAGATAATGGAATCCAAGGATACTGTGTGAGCATTCAGGGAGGTTCAGCGGAAATAAAAGCTGTAAGGAGAAACAAACAGTGCTGTGCTGGATCCACGGTGTGTGTGTGTGTGTGTGTGTGTGTGTGCGTGTGTGTGTGTGTGTGTGTGTGTGTGTGTGTGTGAGTACAGTGTCTTCTCTGCAGCATTATGTTGACAGAAGCATCTAGCAAGTGGGTCAGAGATAAATCGTGAAGGTCCTTAGAAGTTGGCACATATTGGCTGCTGATGTCAGTGGATGTGGGGAGTGTGTGGCGCACATGCTCATGGATCAGCCCTGAATTGTTGTTGCTCGGTGTCCATCATGGTAGTCCTTCAGAGTGAGTGGTGAGCTAGATCCAGCAGGTGATTGCTCTGGTTTGTTATGGACTAGGCCAGACCACTCAAAACATTCTTAAGTAGGCAGCGCAGACCGTAACTTTGCAATTTGTTTTGGTAAGTGTACACTGAAAGTTACCCGGAGTAAGTTAGCTAGGTTGACTACCAGGTTTTAAAACAGACAAAAATTTATTCACAAAATTATAGAATGAAATACAAAGAACAGAATACAGAATGCCCACAGAATTGGGCGGCACGGTGGCTCAGTGGCTAGCACTGCTGCCTCACAGCGCCAGGGCCCCAGGTTCGATTCCAGCCTCGGGTGACTGTCTGTGTGGAGTTTGCACATTCTCCCCGTGTCTGCGTGGGTTTCCTCTGGGTGCTCCGGTTTCCTCCCACAGTCCAAAGATGTGCAGGTCAAATTGCCCGTAGTGTTAGGTAAGGGGTAAATGTAGGGGTATGGGTGAGTTGCGCTTCGGCGGGGCGGTGTGGACTTGTTGGGCCGAAGGGCTTGTTTCCACACTGTAAGTAATCTAATCTAATCTAATCTAAATCAATCTATCCAAACTAGACTTTAATCATGCTGTTCTGACAATCTACAACAGTCCCAATAAACAATCCCCTTAAACACAGATTAAAACTGAAACAGAGGCTTACAGGTCGAAGTTAGAAGGAGAGAAGGAGAGAGAGAAGTTCCAGACTTCAGCAGCCTTTCTTCACACACACCCACCACTGCTGAACTGAACTAACTAAAGTTCTGAACTGTACTGCACAGCTAGAGAGCTGGCCACAACCCCTTTCATTATGCAGTTTACTTCTAAAACATAAAAGCTTTGGTCTAAAATCTCATATGTTTACGTATAAACAAAATGGCCTCCCAATACCCTTTTCATCTCTTTTCATCTTCAACCGATTCGGAGTCTGGGCTATTTTATGACCTCTCTGCAAAAAATACAAGGACACAGTATCATTGAGAAAAGGAACAGCATTTTCTTTTTAAAAAAGGACCAACGTTGGGACAGGTTTCCCTGTAAGATTTCCTTAATTTCAAGACAGTCTGGTGAGTCAGGCAAGGTGGGAGGCTAAATATTATCGTGACAAGTTATGCATTTAACAAGCATCAATCCTGTCCATTAGCAGCTCCCTGTTGCCGAGTGAGAATCTCGCTATGCTGCTTGTGGAAATGGAAACTGTCGAGAGTTCCACCTTCTTAAACTGAGAAAGGCCTTGCTGGACTTCTCCACAGATTCTTCCACACACCTCATCCAAGCCCATATTGCTTAGACTCCATCTACATGCACCTATACACAGATTTAAAAAAATCACTGGTGTTATGGGCAGTGTCAAAGACTGGGAAGAGAGCTCAGTGGTCCTTGTCTGCTGGATTTGTTGAGATGGTCCTTTTGCTATTCAGAATGATGCTTGTCAATCTTCCTTCTCCAGGTACTCTCTCCTGTTTGCAAGAGGCACAGGGTGACTGCTTCACGCATACAGGTCTCTGACGTATTAAGTATAAGTCACAGCTTAATACAACTGATGAAGTGGAATAAGCTGGCTAATTTAAGACTTCATTTTTTTTCACTCTCAAGCTCTTTGCCCTTTGGAGGTCCATTTGTTTATTAACCAAACATTCACACTGCTGAGTTGCTTACCGAGTTATGATCCATTTACATTTGTTTGATGGTAGAAGGCCTATATCATTGAAATCTGGTCATTGAACTAGTGACCAATCAGCTACTAGCTGTTGGCCAAAGTTCAATTTGTGTGCAAATATTGATGAGGGTAGTGCAATTGATGTGGTTTACAAAACTCCAGTAAAAACTTTAATAAGATCCCATGTGGAGGTATAGTCCAAAAGATAAGAAATCTTGGAAACCAAGGCCAGTTGGCAAACTAAATCCAAAACTGACTTACAAATAGGAGGGAAAGGATGCTGGTGGAAGGTTGTTTTTGTGACTGGAAGCCTGTGACAAGCTTTGGACCATAGAATTCAATGGTGGGGCCCTTGCTGTTTGTTGTGTACATGACGACTTGGAAGGGAAAGTAGAAAGTATAATTAGTATATTTATAGATGACACAAAAATTGGTGTTGATAGTAAGAAGGGTGGTCTCAGGCTATCATTTGATATTGATCAATGGGTAAACTGGACTGAACAATGACAGAATTTAATCCCAAAAAGTGCAAGATGTTGCATTTTGGGAGGCCTTATAATGGAGGGATATACATAATGAATGGTAGGTTACTAGGGAGTACTGACAAACAAAGGGACCTTGGTGTACAAGTCCATAGATCCATGAAGGTATCAGCACAGGTACACAGGGTGGTGAAGAAGGCATACAGGTTGCTTGTCTTCATTAGCCAGGGTGTAGAATACAGGAGCGAGCAAAATCTTGTTACAAAATCATAAAACATTGGTAAGGCCACAGATGGATTATTGTGTGCTGTATTGGTGGCCACGCTATCAAAAGAACATGAATGCACTGGAAATCCACTAGGATGTTGCCTGGGATGAATAATCTCTGTCATGAGGAGAAATTCTATCGGCTTGGTTTGTTTTCCTTGGAGCAGAGGAAGCTGATGGGGGATCTGATTAAGGTGGAGAAAATTGACAGACATAGAGAGGTTAGATCAAGAAAATCTTTTTCTCATGACTGTCATGTCTAACACCAGAGGACAAATGTCTTTAAGATGTGGAGTAGGTGGTTTAGAAAAGATCTTAAAATTTTCAACCAGAGGGTGGTAGCAATGTGGAATGCACTGCCTGGGATGATGATGGGGCCCGGTACTCTCTTAACATTTAAGAAGTATCTGGAGGACCACTTAAAATGCCAGGACACAGTAGACTATGGGTCAAGTGCAGGTAAATAGGATTAAGTGTAGTTTGGTCTTTGGTTGAAATGAATATAATTGGCCAAAAGGCCTGTTTCTATGCTATTAGACTGTATGGCTCAGTTTGGCTATCCCCACAGCCTGAACTAACAGCTGTATAAATAGCACTTGCAATAACTGTCAGATAACATGCTTTTAAAGTACAAGAATCCTTCAACATTATTTGGCTTTTAAGGAAGATATTTTCCTTTTTCCGTCTTCAATCAAGAATACAGAAAAAAACGCGATCTTTTCATCTCTAAGAAATGTATTTTTGTTTGTTCTGCACTGAGTAGAGTATAAGAAAACATTGAAATCAGAGCAGGAGTAGGCCATTTGGCCTGTCAAACCCAACCCACTATACACCAACATCATGGCTGACCTGTCCAGGCCTCAGCTTCTCACTCAGGCCAGCAAATCACAGGCCTCAGCTCCCCAAAATTACAAAAACCTATCTATTTCCTCCTTATATATTTTCAGTAATATTGTCTCCACAAGTCTTTGGAGTAGAGAACTTCATACATTCCCTACTCTCTGGAAGAAAGGCTTTTGCACCTCAGTTTTAAATGGGTGTTGCCTTATTCTGTTGTTGTGCTTCCTATTGAAGGTACTCCCATAAGTGGAGTCAAACTTCCTTAGAATCTTGTATGTTTCAGGGGTGGCACAGTGGCTCAGTGGTTAGCACTGCCGCCTCACAGTGCCAGGGACCCAGGTTCGATTCCAGCCTCAGGTGACTGTCTGTGTGGAGTTTGCACATTCTCCCTGTGTCTGTGTGGAATTCCTCTGGGTGCTCTGGTTTCCTCCCATGGTGAGTTGGCCATGCTAAATTACCCATAGTGTTAGGTGCATTAGTCAGGGGGAAAAGAGTCTGGGTGGGTTACTCTTCGGAGGGTCGGTGTGGACTTGTTGAGCTGAAGGTCCTGTTTCCCTATCATAACGAGTCTAATCTAAAGATCGCCACTCATTCATCTAAAGATTAAAGGCCTCTTCTGTTTAGCCATTCTTGATAAATAGGCCATTTCCATCAAGGCATCACCCTAATGAATCTCTTTTTTAAACTGTCTCCAATAACAATACCTCCTTTCTTGAATACAGGGACCAAAATAGTACACAGTATTCCAGGTACAGCCTCACCAACACACAGTGCAGTTATAGCAAAACAGAACTGAATTCCAAATCCCCTGCAACAAAGACCAAAATTCCATTTGCCTTCTTAATTACTTGCTACACCCACATGCTCAATGTTTGTGTTTCATGCACAAGAAGCCTCAAAATCTCTCTGTGTAATGTTTGAAGTCTGACCCCATTTAGATAATAATTCTGCCTTTTGATTCTTCCCACCAAAATGCATGATCTCTCACTTTCATGTGTTAAACTTCATCTGCCAAGATTTTGTCTTCTTTACTTAAATTATTCATATCCCTGTACAGGTTCCTTGTGCCCTCATCACAATATGCATTATCACCATTTTTATATCTTCACTAAATTACACCTTACCTTCTTCACCAAGTCAATATTATAGATAGTAAATGCTTGAGGCTGCAAGACTGATTTGTAGTGGCACTTCACTTCTTTCCAGTCTGAAAAGGGCCCATTAATTTCAAATCCCTGTCAACTGACTGTTAACCCAATCCTCAATCGCTACTAAACTTTACCCCTAATGCCCTATTTTGTTCCATAATCATTTTACCTGGCATCTTAATGAATGCTTTCAGAAAAATCCAAATACTCCACACCCACCCATTTCCTTCATCAACAACTGCTTGCTATGTCTCCTCAATAAATTCTCCAATATTTGTCAAATATGACTTCCCTCTTTACAAAACAACGCTGAATGTGTTTGATAGTGTTTAAATTTTTCTGAAGCCATGTTAATTCTTTCTTAATAATGGAATCTAGCACTTTCCCAATAATAGATGTCAGGCTAACGAACAAATAGCTTCCTGTTTGTTGTCTCCCTCCCTTGAATAGAAGTGTTTCAGTAGCAGTTTTATAATTCACTGGAATCCTCCTACAAGCCAAGGGGTTCTGGAATATTTTCTCCAATGCAGCCACTTCCTACAAAACTCTTGCATGCAGGTTATTAGGTCCTGGAAAACTGCCTGCCTTAATTCCCATTACTTTGTCAAATACTTTGCTCCTCCTGACAGAGACTGCTACAAGATCTTTCTTCCCTTTAGCACCTTGCTTATATATTGTCCTTGGGATGTTTCAAGTTTCCTCCAGCACGATGACCATTGTAAAATATTGGTTTAAATACTTGAGATGAAAATCTCAGTTATAAGGAGAGATTGAATAAGCTGGTTTTGTTTTCCTTGGAGCAGAGGAGAATGGCGGGGAATTTGATTTAGGGACGTGTTCCCTGTATCTGCTATTAATTCTCCAGTGCATCATCTAAGCATCCTACATTTACTTTATCTGCTCTTTTTCTTTCTATGTACTCATGGAAGTTCTTGCATTTTGTTTTCATATTTCTTGTTAATTTACTTTTATAATCAATTTTCTCCTTTTCACTAGCTTTTTAGTCATCTACTGCTTGATCCTAAAGTATTCCCTAAAATAGCAACTCGCTACTGGTTTTCAGTTTGCATACCATAGATTTTTATCGAGCATTATCCTTGACCACCTTTTGTTAAACACAGAATATTCATCATTCTTCATGGACTCCTTTTTGGCCAGAATAAATTCAGACTTATAGATCTGCTTAAATGTCTGCCACTGCTCATCTACTGACTCTCCCCTTGATCTATTTTCTCAGCCCATTTTCAAAAACTTTTTCTTTACACCTCTGTAATTGCCCTTATTTGAGTTGAGGACACTGGTTTGAGACACTAGTTGCTCTCCCTCAGACAGAAATTGAATGTCTATCATGTTGTAATTGTTATTCCTTAGATGATCCTTAACTATGAGATCTCCTCTTATTCTACCTCAAGACCCAGTGATAGGTATAAAATAACTTTTTCAAGGGTAAGTCCAGCAATATACTTTTTCTAAAGAAACAATCTCAGTACTCTACAAATTTGCCTCACTGTTATCTTGCTCACCTGGTTTGTACACATTGTACACATCAAAATCACCAAAAATAATTATTGTGCCTTCTTAATACTTCCATCATTTCCCAGTTTACACTTTGTCCTACATAAAGGAAGATTTTTAATGACCTATAGATGACTCCTACCTAGACTTCTATCAATTGCCATTTCTTATTTCTACATAACTGATTCCAGAACCTGTATCACTACTCAACTTATCCTATTGTAAAATATAATTAACAATGCAATCCCACCTTTTGTTTCTTTTGCCCATTGTTTGGAATCTCAGATTCTTCAGTCTACCCATGTGATCCAGTCCTTCTCCCTGCAGCCACTCTAGTAAGTCTCTTTTGTATACCCAAATCTTGTGTCCTTCTGAAAGTTTTTTACTTCCTGGCTTTTGTACACTATTTATAAATCCCAATATCCCATAACACTTTAAGGACTGCTTTGTTCGCCTGTCCTATTGTCTTCATAAATTTGTACACGAGCGCTTCAGGTCTGTTGTTGCTTGCACACCTTTATCAATTCTTTCATTTAGTGTGTATTGTCTTCCCCATTCCACCTAACAAAGTGTATCATCTCACACGTTACTGTGTTAGAGTTTATTTCCTATTTGCCTGCTAAATTCTGCCAATTTTTCCAGGTGCTCTTGAAGCCTTTAACAATTATCGCTCTCTTTATTGTGCTTTCACATTTTGTAATATCTGCAAATTTCAGAATTATGCCCTGTGCCTTCTATGTCCAAGTCAATACTGTAAGTCAAAAACAGCAGTATTCTCAGAATTTTGGGGTCTGCCACTGTGTGTCCTTTCTCTCTGAAAAACAGCATTTCCCACTGCTAATTTTTTTTTCTATTTTTTTAGCCAGATTAATATGCATGCTGTCTGTTTTCTCCCATGAGTTTCAAGCTTATTTTGTGATACTTTATCAAGTTTCCTTTGAAAGTTCGCATTCACAGCATCATTTGTATTGCCCTCAACCACATGTGCTGACACTTGATCAAAGAACTCAATAAAGGTAGTCAAACATGATTTGCCCTTACTAAATCCATGCTGACTCTCCTGTATTAGTCTCTGCATGTCCAAGTGGCTTTTAATTATCTCTAGGATTATTGTTTCTAAAAGCTTCCCACTACTGCCAAAACAAATCTATTGCATATAAACAGTGGAAGAAATGGGTTAGTTCACGTGCAGTAGTCATAAAAGAGAAAAGAAGAATAAAAGGGTGAAAAACATTATCAAAGATATACTCAACTTTGGTTTTCTTGATTGTGTCACAGGGAAATTTTTCTAGCAATGCAAAGCCAATATAACAATTCTCATTTATGTTTTCACTATTAATACTCTAATGAAGAAAGAAAGAAAGATGTGTGTTCATATAACACCTTTCACAGCCACTGAATGTTTTCCAGCAAGGGAAATACTTACTTTGAATTATAATCACTGTTTGTAGAAGTAGCCAATTTTCACATAGCAAGCTGCCCCAGGCAACAGCATAATAATGTGCAGCTCAATTGGCCGAATAGCTGATTTGCGACACAGTGACACCAATACTGTACCACCTAAGCTGATTGTGAAGGTCCTGCCTTCTCAACCTTGCCCCTTAGCGAGGAATCAGTGGTGTGGTCCTCTAGAACTATAGCAACTTAAATGACCAGATAATCTGTTTTGTTTTGGTGATCCAGAGATGAATGTAACCATGAAGTAAGGAACAAGTACCCCGCATTTCCTCAAAATGGTGCCATGGGATTCTTTATGCTCACAAGAAAGCAGGTGAGACCTAAAATTAATATCTCATCAAAAGAATGTTGTGGGGATACCAATGTTTGGACGGAGGCAAACAAGGTCAGAAGTCACATGACACCAGGTTATAGTCCAGCAGGTTTATTTGAAGTCACAAACTTTTGGAGCGTTGCTCCTTCAGGTGCAGTGAAGAGACACAGACAAGCACAGAATTTATAGGCAGAGGGATGAAACATCATACAAATGGTGGAGTGAATGGAGTGAAAAACAAGTCTCTGCAAGGGATCAAAAGTATCAGTGTGAATAAAGTGTCAACAGCTGAATAACAAGTGAAGGAATGACCCCTGAACCCATTTAATTGAGGCAGAGAGATAATTGCATTAAACTAAAGATGGTGCTGGAGGTAAACCAAATGGCTAGCATAACTTGATAGGTATGAGTTGTATGCTGAGGATCTAACCAAAGTAACAAGTCATCCAAAACTCTATGAACTAACTAAAATAGAGAGACGATAACAAGTTATCCAGGTGAACACAATGTTGTATTCCCTCTGAACTTTACTGGAGAGTCAACCTTAACTTTTATGTTCAAGTCCTGGAGAGAGAGCAAAACATGGGACCTTATTATTCAGAGGCAAGAATGATCGCAATTATGACATAGCTGCTCGCTGACATTTCCAGTGGGGTAAGGAAGATCATACTTTCAATATCAGTTAAATCCAGTAATTATTTCAGATCAATACATTTGGAAATTTGCAAGTCTCTTCAGTGCAATAAGAGAGATGGACCCTTGAAAATTAAACAGGCCGTATAAGCCAATGCTCAAGGTGAGAATAAACATTTATTTTGTGAACATTTGAGGCAAATTATGATGCTAGATACCATATCAGCATTTGTACTCCAAGGAGCACAAACCCAGAATTTCAAGTGCAGTAATTACATTTACAGTCAAGAGATGATTAATAATCAAGGAGAAATGTTGAACTGTGCTCTCATCAGCATTTAATTTCACTGTAAAGCTCCAAATTTTTTCAAACGTTCTCTTGTAGATTGATACTGTCAAAGCAAATATTTCTCTGAGCTTTTCTTCTGTGTCACCCTCCATATGCCAAATATAACATCCTCCATTACCCGATATCTCTATCTTCATGTCCGGTTCCTCCTCCAATCTTCATCTCCTGGTTTAACTTTCTTTTACCTACGGTTTACAAATTTGGAATATCTGGCAAAATAGGCTCGGCCAATCTTGATTTTGGAACAATATGTTTTTTTAAATAATCCTCTCCTGTATTAAAGGAAGCCAGTTCAACAGAACCAGAAGTGCCCTCTTATGAACAATCTCAACATGTGGTTGCAAAAACAGTTGCGGTGAGAATGATATTACGTCAAGAAGAGTTTGCTCTTGTGTAATTAAAACTCAAGCATGTTGATGGACTTTCAGTAAGCACCCAGACAAAGTATTGTCTTTGATACAATCACTTTAACACCACAAAACTGATATTCTTTAATTTGGTGATGATCATGAGCTAAAAAATGATAAGGAGCACAGAGAGAAAAGGAGCACGGAGAGAAAAGGAACACAGAGAGAAAAGGAACACAGACAGAAAAGGAACACAGAGAGAAAGGTCAAACAATGTGACAAAAGGAGCACAGAGACAAAAGGGGAAAGAAGAGAAATGGAGCACAGAGAGGATAGGTATTTCAACAGAAAATGAGCACGGAGAAAAAATGAATGCCAAGTGACAAATGGAGCACAAAGACAAAAGGAGGACACATAGAAAAGGAACACAGAGAGAAAAGAAACAAAGAGAGAAAAGAAACAAAGAGAGAAAAGGAACACTGAGAGAAAAGGAACACAAAGAGTAAAGGAACACAGAGAGTAAAGGAGCACAGAGAGAGAAAATGAGCAAAGAGAGTAAAGGAACAAAGAGAGAAAAGGAGCACAGAGACAAAAGGAACACAGAGTGAAAAAGAGGACAGAGAGAAAAGGAGAACACAGAGAGAAAAGGAACGCAGTGAGAAAAGGAACGCGGAGGAAAATGAACACAGAGAGAAAAGAAGCAAAGAGAGAAAAGGAACACAGAGTGGAATGGAGCACAGGAAGAAAAGAAGCACAGAGAGAAAAGGAATACACAGAGAAAAGGAGGACAGAGGGAAAAGGAACACAGAGAGAAAAGGAACACAGAGAGAAAAGGAGGACAGACAGAAAAAGATCACAGAGAGAAAAGGAGCAAAGAGAGAAAAGGAGCAGAGAGCGGAAGGGAATACAGAGCGAAAATGAAGATAGAGAGAAAAGGAACACAGAGAGGAAAGGAACACACAGAGAGAAATGCAGCACTGAATGAAAAGGAACACAGAGAGGAAAGGAACACACAGAGAGAACCTGAACACAGGGAAAAGCAGCAGAGAGAGAAAAGGAACACATACAGAACTGGATCACAGAGAGAAAAGGAGGAAGAGAGAAAAGGAACACAGAGAGAAAAACAGCACAGAGAGAAAAAGAGCACAGAGAAAAAAGGAGGAAGAGAGAAAAGGAACACTGAGAGCAAAGGAGAAGAGAGAAAAGGAACACTGAGAGCAAAGGAAAAAGGAGAAAAAAGTAGCACAGAGTGAAAAGGAACACAGAGAGAAAAGGGACACAGAGAGGAAAGGAATACAGACAGAAAAGGAACAAAGAGAGAAATGAAGCACTGAGTGAAAAGGAACACATAGAGGAAAGGAACACACAGAGAGAACCTGAACACAGGGAAAAGGAGCAGAGAGAGAAAAGGAACACAGAGTGAAAAGGAACACAGAGAGAAAAGGGGCACAGAGAGAAAAGGAACACAGAGAGAAAAGGTACATAGAGAAAAGGAAAACAAAGAGAAAATGAATATAAAGTGAAACAAAGAAGCACAGTGAGAAATGGGGGACAGAGAGAAAAGGAACACACAGTGAAAAGAAGCTCTGAGAGAAATGGAGCACACAGAGGAAATGAACTCAGAGAGAAAAGGAACACAGAGAGATATAGCACGTACATAAAAAAGGAACACAGAGGGAGAAGGAGCACAGAGTGAAAAGGACACACAGATAAAAGGAACACACAGAGAAAGGGACCATAATTTAGAGATGCCGTGTTGGACTGGGGTGTACAAAGTTAAAAATCACACAACACCAGGTTATAGTCTAACCAGTTATAGAAAGGAACCACAGAGAGAAAACAAACAGAGAGAGAAAAGGAACACAGAGAGAAACGGAACACAGAGAGAAACGGAACACACAATGAGGAAAGGAACACAGAGAGAAAAGAATCAGAAGGATAAAAGGAACACAGAGAGAAAAGGAACAAAGAGAGAAAAGGACCACAGAGAGAAAAAGAACACAAAGAGAAAAGGAAAACAGAGAGGAAATAAATAAAACGTGAAAAACAGGAGCACAGTGAGAATAGGAACAAAGAGAGAAAAGGAGCACAAGGAGAAAAGGAACACAGAGAGAAAAGGAAAACAGAGAGAAAAGGAGCACAGAGAGAAAAGGAACACACAAAGAAAATGAGCACAAAGAGAAAAGGAACCCAGAGAAAATGGGGGTTGATAGGAAAGGAACACAGAGTGAGAAGGGACATCAAATAAAATGGAACACACAGAGAAAGGGAGCACAGAGAGAAAGGGAACACAAAGAGAAACGGAACACACAGTGAGAAAAGAATCACAGAGAGAAAAGGAACAAAGAGAGAAAAGGAACACAGAGAGAAAAGAATCAGAAGGATAAAAGGAACACAGAGAGAAAAGGAACAAAGAGAGAAAATGAATATAAAGTGAAACAAAGGAGCACAGTGAGAAATGGAGGGCAGAGAGAAAAGGAACACACAGTGAAAGAAGCTCTGAGAGAAATGGAGCACACAGAGGAAGGAACTCAGAGAGAAATGGAACACAGAGAGATATTGCGCATAGATAGAAAAGGAACACAGAGCGAGAAGGCGTACAGAGTGAAAAGGACACACAGACAAAAGGAACACACAGAGATAGGGACCACAGAGAGAAAACGAACAGAGAGAGAAAAGGAGAACAGAGAGAAAAGGAGCACAGAGAGAAAAGGGACACAGAGAGAAAAGGAGCACAGAGAGAAAAGGAGTGTGGATAGAAAAGGAGTACAGAGAGTAAAGGTGCACAGATAGAAAAGGAACACTGAGCAAGAAAGAGCACAGAGTGAAAGGGAGAACCGAGAGTAAAGGAGCGCAGAGAGAAGTGGGGCACAGAGAGAAATGGAACACAGAGAGAACAGGAACACAGAGAGAAAAGGAGCACAGAGTGAAAAGGAACACAGAGAGAAAAGGAACACACAGATATAAGTAACACAGAGAGAATAGGAGCACAGAGATACAAGAAGCACACAGAGTGAAAAGGAACAGTGAGAGGAAAAGAACACAACGAGAAAAGGAACACAGAGAGAAAAACGACACAGAGAGAAAAGGAGCACAAAGATAAAAGGAGCACAGAGATAAAAGGAGCACAGAGAGAAAAAGAACACAGAGAGAAAAGGAACACAGAGAGAAAAAGAAAACAGAGAGAAAAGGAACACAGAGAGAAAAGGAACACACAGATATATGTAACACATAGAAAAAAGGAACACAGAGATAAAAGGAACCCAGGGAGTAAAGGAGCACAGAGAGAAAGGGAAGACAAAGAGAGAAAAAGAGCACAGAGAGAAAAGGAGGAAGACCGAAAAGGAATACACAGAGAAAAGGAGGACAGACTGAAAAGGAACACAGAGAG
The DNA here is from genome assembly GCF_047496795.1 of Chiloscyllium punctatum. Taxonomy (NCBI): domain Eukaryota; kingdom Metazoa; phylum Chordata; class Chondrichthyes; order Orectolobiformes; family Hemiscylliidae; genus Chiloscyllium; species Chiloscyllium punctatum. Next base: position 52,275,529 of record NC_092776.1, read on the forward strand.
AAATGGAACACAGAGTGAGAAGGAGCACACAGATATAAGTAACACAGAGAGAATACGAGCACAGAGAGAAAAGGAAAACAGGGAGCAAAGAGTGAAAAGGAGCACAGAGATAAAAGGAGCACAGAGAGAAAAGGAACATAGACAGAAAAGGAACACAGAGATAAAAGGAGCACAGAGAGAAAAGGAACACAGAGAGAAAAGGAGGAGAGAGAGAAAAGGAATACATAGAGAGAAAAGGAGCACAGAGAGAAACGGAGCACAGAGAGAAAAGGAGGAAGGGAGAACAGGAACTCTGAGAGAAAAGGAGAAAGAGAATAGGAGCAGAGAATGAGAAGGAACGTGGAGAGAAAAGGAACACACAGAGTTAAAAGGAACACAGAGAGAAGAGCAACACAGCGAAAAAATATACACAGAGAGAAAATAAACACACAGAGAGTAAGGGAACACAGGAAAAAAGAAGCAGAGAGAAAAGTATCATCGAGAGAAAAGGAACACTGAGAGAAAAGGAACACAGAGAGAAAAGGAACACAGACAGATAAGGAGCAAAGAGAGAAAAGGAGGAAGGGAGAACAGGAACATCGAGTGAAAAGGAGAAAGGAGAGAATGGGAGCAGGGAATGAGAAGGAATATGGAGAGAAAAGGAACACACAGAGTTCAAAGGAACACACAGAGAGAAAAGGAGCACTGAGAGAAAATGAATGCAGAGAGAAACGGAAAACACAGAGAAAAGGAACACAGATAGAAAAGGAACACTGAGAGAAAAGGGACAGAGAGAGAAAATAAACACAGAGAGAAAATAAACATACAGAAAAAGGGAATACACAAAAAAAGAAGCAGAGAGAAAAGTATCATCGAGAGAAAATGAACGCAGAGAGAAACGGAAAACACAGAGAAAAGGAACACAGATAGAAAAGGAACACTGAGAGAAAAGGAGAAAGGAGTGAAAAGGAGGAAGAGAGAAAAGGAACACAGAGAGAAAAGGAACACACTGAGAAAAGGAACACAGAGAAAAAAGGAACAATCAGGGAAAATGAGCGCAAAGAGAAAACGAACCCAGAAGAAAATGACGGGTCGATAGACAAGGAACACAGAGCGAGATGGAGCACAGAGTGAGATCAAACAAACAGAGAAAAGGAGCACAGAGAGAAAAGGAACACAGTGAGAAAAGGAGAAAGGAGAGAAAAGGAGCACAGTGAGAAAAGGAACACAGTGAGAAAAGGAGCACAGAGAGGGAAGGAGCTCAGGAGGAAGGGAATACATAGAGAAATGGAACACACAGAGGAAAGGTAAAAGGAGAGAAAAGGAGCACAGTGAGAAAAGGAACACAGTGAGAAAAGGAACACAGTGAGATAAGGAACACAGAGAGAAAAGGAGCACAGAGAGAAAAGTAACAGAGACAGAAAAGGAACTCAGACAGCAAAAGAGCACAGAGGGAAAAGGAATGCAATGAAAGAAAGTGAACACAGAGAGAAAAGGAAGATGTAGTGAAAAGGGGCACAGAGGGATAAAGAGCACAGAGAGAAAAGGAGGAAAGAGAGAAAAGAAACACCCTGAAGGAAAATGCGCAGAGAGATAAAAGGAGAAATACGACAAAAGGAGCAAAGAGATTAAAGTAACACAGAGAGAAAAGGAGCAAAGAGAGAAAAGGATCAAGAGAAAAAGGAGAACAGAGAGAAACAGAGAAAGTGAAAAACTGAACACAGAGAGAAAAGGAGCACAGAGAGAAAAGATGCACAGAGAGAAAAGGATCACAGAGAGAAAAGGAGCACAGAGAGAAAAGGAAAAAAGAAGGAAAAGGAACACAGAGAGAAAAGGAGCACGGAGAGAAAAGGAGCACAGAGAGAAAAGGAACACAGAGAGAAAAGGAACACAGAGAGAAAAAGAACAAGAGAGAAAAGGAACACAGAGAGAATAGGGACAAATACAGAAAAGGAATACAGAGAGAAAAGGGACACAGAGAGAAAAGGAGCATAGAGAGAAAAGGAGCACAGAGAGAAAAGATGCACAGAGAGAAAAGGATCACAGAGAGAAAAGGGACACAGAGAGAAAAGGAGCATAGAGAGAAAAGGAGCACAGAGAGAAAAGATGCACAGAGAGAAAAGGATCACAGAGAGAAAAGGGACACAGAGAGAAAAGGAGCACAGAGAGAAAAGGAGCACAGAGAGAAAAGGAACACAGAGAGAAAAGGGACACAGAGAGAAAAGGAGCACAGAGAGTTAAGGAGCACAGAGAGAAAAGGAGCACAGAGAGAAAAGGAGCACAGAGAGAAAAGGAACACAGAGAGAAAAGGAGCACAGAGAGAAAAGGATTACAGTGAGAAAAGGAACACAGAGAGAAAAAGTACAAAGAGAGAAAAGGAACACAGAAGGAATAGGAACAAAGAGAGAAAAGGAGCACAGAGAGAAAAGGAACACAGAGAGAAAAGGAACACAGGGAGAAAAGGAACACATAGAGAAAAGGAACACAGAGAGAAAAGGAACAAAGACAGATAAGGAGCATAGAGAGAAAAAAGGAGGAAGGGAGAACAGGAACACCGAGAGAAAAGGAGAAAGGAGAGAATGGGAGCAGAGAATGAGAAGGAACGTGGAGAGAAAAGGAACACACAGAGTTCAAAGGAACACACAGAGAGAAAAGGAACACAGAGAGAAAAGGAACACAGCGAGAAAATAAACACAAAGAGAAAGGGAACACAGAAAAAAAGAAGCAGAGAGAAAAGTATCTTCGAGAGAAAAGGAACACTGAGAGAAAAGGAAGGCAGAGAGTAAAGGAACACAGAGAGAAAAGGTGAATAGATAGAAAAAGAACACTGAGCAAGAAGGTGCACAGAGTGAAAAGGAGAACCGAGAGTAAAGGAGCGCAGAGAGAAGTGGGGCACAGAGTGAAAAGGAACACAGAGACAAAAGGAGTACAGAGAGAAAAGGAGCACAGAGTGAAAAGGAACACAGAGACAAAAGGAACACAAAGAGAAAGGGAACACAGAGAGAAAAGGAACTCAGAGAGTAAAGGAACACAGAGAAAAAAGGAGCACAGAGAGAAAAGGAGCACAGAGTGAAAAGGAACACAGAGAGAAAAGGAGCTCAGAGAGAAAAGGAGGAAGAGAGAAAAGGGGCACAGAGAGAAAAGGAGCACAGAGAGAAATGGAGCACAGAGAGAAAACAAAACACAGAGAGAAAAGGGGCACAGAGAGAAAAGGAGCACAGAGAGAAATGGAGCACAGAGAGAAAACAAAACACAGAGAGAAAAGTAGCACAAAGAGAAAAGGAACACAGAGAGAAAAGGAACACACAGAGAAAAAGTAGCACAAAGAGAAAAATGAGCACAGAGAGAAAAGGAGAACAGAGAGAAAAGGAGCACAGAGGGAAATGGAATGCAATGAGTGCAAAGGAACACAGAGAAAAAAGGGACAGAGAGAGAAAAGGAACACAGAGAGAGAAGGAACTCAGAGAGCAATCGAGCACAGAGGGAAAAGGAAGGCAATGAGAGAAAAAGAACACAGAGAGAACTAGAAAATAGAGAGAAAATGAGGACAGAGTGAAAAGGAACACAGAGAGAAAAGGACGACAGAGAGAAGGGGAACACAGAGAGAGAAATATAGCACTGAGAGAAAATGCTCAATGAGATAAAAGGAGAAAAGAGAAAATGAGCACAGAGAGAAAAGGAGCACAGTGCAAAAAAGAAAACATATAAAAATAGGAACACAGAGATAAAAGGAAGCCAGGGAGTAAAGGAGCACAGAGAGAAAGGGAGGACAAAGAGAGAAAAGGAGCACAGAGAGAAAAGGAGGAAGAGAGAAAAGAAATACACAGAGAAAAGAAGGACAGATTGAAAAGGAGCACAGAGAGAAAAGGAACACAGAGTGAGAAGGAGCACACAGATATAAGTAACACAGAGAGAATACGAGCACAGAGAGAAAAGGAAAACAGGGAGCAAAGGAGGAAAGAGTGAAAAGGAGCACAGAGATAAAAGGAGCACAGAGAGAAAAGGAACATAGATAGAAAAGGAACACAGAGATAAAAGGAGAACAGAGAGAAAAGGAACACAGAGAGAAAAGGAGGAGAGAGAGAAAAGGAGGAAGGGAGAACAGGAACTCTGAGAGAAAAGGAGAAAGGAGAGAATAGGAGCAGAGAATGAGAAGGAATGTGAAGAGAAAAGGAACACACAGAGTTAAAAGGAACACACAGAGAGAAAAGGAACACAGAGTGAAAGGGAACACAGAAAAAAAGAAGCAGAGAGAAAAGTATAATTGAGAGAAAAGGAACACAGAGAGAAAAGGAACACATAGAGAAAAGGAGCACAGAGAGAAAAGGAGCACAGAGAGAAACGGAACACATAGAGAAAAGGAGCACAGAGAGAAAAGGAGCACAGAGAGAAACGGAACACAGAGAGAAAAGGAGCACAGAGAGAAAAGGAACAAAGAGAAAAAAGGAACACAGAGTGAAAAGGAACACAGAGAGAAAAGGAATAAGAGAGAAAAGGAGCACAGAGAGATAAGGAACACAGAGAGAAAAGGAAAACAGAGACAAAAGGAGCACAGAGAGAAAAGGAACACAGAGAGAAAAGGAGCACAGAGAGAAAAGGAACAAAGAAGGAAAAGGAGCACAAAGAGAAAAGGAACACTGAGAGAAAAGGAACAAAGAAGGAAAAGGAACACAGAGAGAAAAGGAAAACAGAGAGTAAAGGAGCACAGAGAGAAAAGGAACACAGAGAGAAAAGGAACAAAGAAGGAAAAGGAACACAGAGAGAAAAGGAATAAAGAGAGAAAAGGAACACAGAGAGAAAAGGAGCACAGAGAGAAAAAGATCACAGAGTGAAAAGGAGCACAGAGAGAAAAGGAACACATAAAGAAAAAGAACACAGAGAGAAAAGGAACACTGAGAGAAAAGGAATAAAGAAGGAAAAGGAACACAGAGAGAAAACGAACACAGAGAGAAAAGGAACAAAGAAGGAAAAGGAACACAGAGAGAAAAGGAACACAGAGAGAAAAGGGACACAGAGAGAAGAGGAACACAGAGAGAAAAGGAGCACAGAGAGAAAAGATGCACAGAGAGAAAAGGAACACAGAGAGAAAAGGAACAAAGAGACAAAAGGAACACAGAGAGAATACGAACAAAGAGAGAAAAGGAACAGAGAGAGAAAAGGAACACAACGATATAAGTAACACAGAGACAATAGGAGCACAGAGAGAAAAGGAATACAGAGAGAAAAGGAGGACAGAGAGAAAAGGAGGACAGCGAGAAAAGGAACACAAAAAGAAATGGAACACAGAGCGAAAAGGAGCTCAGAGAGAAAAAGAATAAAAAGTGAAAAAAAGGAGCACGGTGAGAAAAGGAGGACAGAGAGAAATGGAACACAGAGAGAAAAGTGACACACAGAGAGAAATGGAACACAGAGAGAAAAGGGACACAGAGAGAAAAAGAATAAAAAGTGAAAAAAAGGAGCACAGTGAGAAAAGGAGGACAGAGAGAAATGGAACACAGAGAGAAAAGGAGCTCAGAGGGAAAAGTGGTACAGAGAGAAAAGGAACAGAGAGAAAAAGGAGAACAGAGAGAAAAGGAACACACAGAGAGAAAAGAAGCACTGAGAGAAAATATGCAAAGAGATAAAAGGAAAAAGAAGAGAAAAGGAGCGTTGATAGAAAAGGAATGCAGAGCGAGAAGGAGATCAGAGTGAACAGGATCACACAGAAAAAGGGAGCACAGAGAGAAAAGGAGGAAGGGAGGAAAGGAGGACAGAGAGAAAAGGAACACAAAAAGAATCAGAACACAGAGAGAAAAGGAGAGAATAGGAGAAGGAACACAGAAAAAAAGAAGCAGAGAGAGAAAAGGAGCACAGAGAGAAAAGGATCAAAGAAGGAAAAGGAACACAGAGAGAAAAGGAACACAGAGAGAAAAGGAACACAGAGAGAAAAGGAACAAAGAAGGAAAAGGAACACAGAGAGAAAAGGAACACAGAGAGAAAAGGAGCACAGAGAGAAGAGGAAAACAAGAGAAAAGGAACAAGAGTGAAAAGGAACACAGAGAGAAAAGGAGCACAGAGAGAAAAGATGCACAGAGAGAAAAGGAACACAGAGTGAAAAGGAACAAAGAGACAAAAGGAACACAGAGAGAATACGAACAAAGAGAGAAAAAGGAACACAGAAAGAAAAGGAACACAGACAGATAAGGAGCATAGAGAGAAAAGGATGAAGGGAGAACAGGAATGCCGAGAGAAAAGGAGAAAGGAGAGAATGGGAGCAGGGAATGAGAAGGAACGTGGAGAGAAAAGGAACACACAGAGTTAAAAGGAACACACAGAGAGAAAAGGAACAGAAAGAGAAAAGGAGTACAGAGAGAAAAGGAGCACAGAGTGAAAAGGAACACAGAGACAAAAGGAACACAAAGAGAAAGGGAACACAGATAGAAAAGGAGCATAGAGAGAAAAGGAGGAAGAGAGAAAAGGGGCACAGTGGGAAAAGAGCACAGAGAGAAAAGGAGGACAGAGAGAAAAGAAACACCCTGAAGGAAAATGCGCAAAGAGATAAAAGGAGAAATAAGACAAAAGGAGCACAGAGATCAAAGTAACACAGAGAGAAACGGAGCAAAGAGAGAAAAGGATCACAGAGATAAAGGAGCACAGAGAGAAAAGGAACACGGAGAGAAAAGGAACATAGAGAGAAAAGGAACACAGAGAGAAAAGGAGCACAGAAAGAAAAGGAACACAGAGAGAAAAGGAATAAGAGAGAAAAGGAGCACAGAGGGATAAGGAACACAGAGAGAAAAGGAACACAGAGAGAAAAGGAGCACAGAGAGAAAAGGAGCACAGAGAGAAAAGGAAAAAAGAAGGAAAAGGAACACAGAGAGAAAAGGAACACTGAGAGAAAAGGAACACAGAGAGAAAAGGAGCACAGAGAGAAAAAGATCACAGAGTGAAAAGGAGCACAGAGAGAAAAGGAACACATAAAGAAAAAGAACACAGAGAGAAAAGGAACACTGAGTGAAATGGAGCACAGAGAGAAAAAGAACACAGAGAGAAAAGGAACACACGGATATAAGTAACACAGAGAGAATAGGAGCACAGAGAGAAAAGGAGCACACAGAGTGAAATGTAACAGTGAGAGAAAAAGAACACAACGAGAAAAGGAACAGAGAGAGAAAAGGAACACAAAGATATAAGTAATACAGAGAGAATAGGAGCACAGAGAGAAAAGGAATACAGAGAGAAAAGGAGGACAGAGAGAAAAGGAGGACAGCGAGAAAAGGAACACAAAAAGAAATGGAACACAGAGCGAAAAAGAATAAAAAGTGAAAAAAAGGAGCACAGTGAGAAAAGGAGGACAGAGAGAAATGGAGCACAGAGAGAAAAGGAGCTCAGAGGGAAAAGTGGTACAGAGAGAAAAGGAACAGAGAGAAAAAGGAGAACAGAGAGAAAAGGAACACACAGAGAGAAAAGAAGCACTGAGAGAAAATGTGCAAAGAGATAAAAGGAAAAAGAAGAGAAAAGGAGCGTTTATAGAAAAGGAATGCAGAGCGAGAAGGAGATCAGAGTGAACAGGATCACACAGAAAAAGGGAGCACAGAGAGAAAAGGAGGAAGGGAGGAAAGGAGGACAGAGAGAAAAGGAACACAAAAAGAATCAGAACACAGAGAGAAAAGGAGAGAATAGGAGAAGTAACGCAGAAAAAAAGAAGCAGCGAGAGAAAAGGAGCATAGAAAGAAAATGAGCACAGATTGAAAAGGAAAAAAGAGAGAAAAAGAGCACAGACAAAAGGAATACAGAGAGAAAATGAAAAAAAGTTAATAAATGGAGCACAGTGAGAAAAGGAGGACAGAGTGAAAAGGAACACAGAGATAAAAGGAACACAGAGAGAAAAGGAGGAGAGTGAGAAAAGGAATGCATAGAGTGAAAAGGAGCCCAAAGAGAAACAGAGCACAGAGAGAAAAGGAGTAAGGAAAAACAGGAACTCCGAGAGAAAAGGAGAAAGGAGAGAATAGGAGCAGAGAATGAGAAGGAACATGGAGAGAAAAGGAACAGACAGAAAATAAACTCAGAGAAAGAGAACACAGAAAAAAAGAAGCAGAGAGAAAAGTATCATCGAGAGAAAAGGAACACTGAGAGAAAAGGAACACAGAGAGAAAAGGTGCATAGATAGAAAAAGAACACTGAGCAAGAAGGTGCACAGAGTGAAAAGGAGAAACGAGAGTAAAGGAGCGCAGAGAGAAGTGGGGCACAGAGAGAAAAGGAACACTAAGAGAAAAGGAGGAAGAGAGAAAAGGGGCACAGAGAGAGGAGGAGCACAGAAAGAAGAGGAGCACAGGGAGAAAAGGAACACAAAGAGAAAACGAACACACAAAGAATATGAGCACAAAGAGAAAAGGAACGCAGAGAAAATGGGGGTTGATAGGAAAGGAACACAGAGTGAGAAGGGACATCAAATAAAATGGAACACACAGAGAAAGAGAGCACAGAGAGTAAAGGAGCACAGAGAGAAAAGGTGCATAGATAGAAAAAGAACACTGAGCAAGAAGGAGAACAGAGTGAAAAGGAGAACCGAGAGTGAAGGAGCGCAGAGAGAAAAGGAACACAGAGAGAAAAGGAACAGAGAGAGAAAAGGTGAAAGGAGAAAAAAGTAGCACCAAGTGAAAAGGAACACAGAGAGAAAACGGACACAGAGTGAAAAGGAGCACAGAGAGAAAAGGAACACAGGGAGAAAAGGAACACCGAGAGAAAAGAGACACAGATAGAAAAGGAACACAGAGAGAAATGCAGCACTGAGTGAAAAGGAACACATAGAGGAAAGGAACACACAGAGAGAACCTGAACACAGGGAAAAGGAGCAGAGAGAGAAAAGGAACACAGAGTGAAAAGGAACACAGAGAGAAAAGGGGCACAGAGAGAAAAGGAACACAGAGAGAAAAGGTACATAGAGAAAAGGAAAACAAAGAGAAAATGAATATAAAGTGAAACAAAGAAGCACAGTGAGAAATGGGGGACAGAGAGAAAAGGAACACACAGTGAAAAGAAGCTCTGAGAGAAATGGAGCACACAGAGGAAATGAACTCAGAGAGAAAAGGAACCACAGAGAGATATACCGCGTACATAAAAAAGGAACACAGAGGGAGAAGGAGCACAGAGTGAAAAGGACACACAGATAAAAGGAACACACAGAGAAAGGGACCATAATTTAGAGATGCCGGTGTTGGACTGGGGTGTACAAAGTTAAAAATCACACAACACCAGGTTATAGTCTAACCAGTTATAGAAAGGAACCACAGAGAGAAAACAAACAGAGAGAGAAAAGGAACACAGAGAGAAACGGAACACAGAGAGAAACGGAACACACAATGAGGAAAGGATCACAGAGATAAAAGGAACACACAGAGAAAAGGGGCTCAGAAACAAAACGAGCACAGATTGAAAAGGATCACAGAGAGTAAAGAACACAGAGAGAAAAGGAAAACAGAGAGGAAATAAATAAAAAGGGAAAAAAAGGAGCACAGTGAGAATAGGAACGAAGAGAGAAAAGGAGCACAAAGAGAAAAAGAAAAGAGAGAGAAAAGGAAAACAGAGAGAAAAGGAGCACAGAGAGAAAAGGAACACACAAAGAAAATGAGCACAAAGAGAAAAGGAACCCAGAGAAAATGGGGGTTGATAGGAAAGGAACACAGAGTGAGAAGGGACATCAAATAAAATGGAACACACAGAGAAAGGGAGCACAGAGAGAAAGGGAACACAAAGAGAAACGGAACACACAGTGAGAAAAGAATCACAGAGAGAAAAGGAACAAAGAGAGAAAAGGAACACAGAGAGAAAAGAATCAGAAGGATAAAAGGAACACAGAGAGAAAAGGGACACAGAGAGAAAAGGAGGAGACAGAGAGAAAAGGAATACATACAGAGAATAGGAGCACAGAGAGAAATGGAGTACAGAGAGAAAAAGAGGAAGGGAGAACAGGAATTCTGAGAGAAAAGGAGAAAGGAGAGAGTGGGAGCAGAGAATGAGAAGGAACATGGAGAGAAAAGGAACACACAGAGTTAAAAGGAACACACAGAGAGAAAAGGAACACGGAGTGAAAAGGAACACATTGAAAAAATAAACACAGAGAGAAAATAAACACACAGAGAAAGGGAACACAGAAAAAAAAAGCAGAGAGAAAAGTATCATCGAGAGAAAAGGAACACTGAGAGAAAAGGAACAATCAGGGAAAATGAGCGCAAAGAGAAAACGAACCCAGAGGGAAATGACACGTCGATAGACAAGGAACACAGAGTGAGATGGAGCACAGAGTGAAATAAAACAAACAGATAAAAGGAGCACAGAGAGAAAAGGAGCTCAGGAGGAAAGGAGTACACAAAGAAATGGAACACACAGTGAAAAGGAGAAAGGAGTGAAAAGGAGCACAGAGGGAAATGGAGCATAGAGAGAAAAGGGACACAGAGAGAAAAGGGACACAGAGAGAAAAGGACCAAAGAGAGAAAAGGAAGAGGGAGAGAAAAGGAGCACAGAGAGAAAAGGAGCACAGAGAGAAAAGGAGCACAGAGAGAAAAGGGACACAGAGAGAAAAGGACCAAAGAGAGAAAAGGAAGAGGGAGAGAAAAGGAGCACAGAGAGAAAAGGAGCACAGAGAGAAAAGGAGCACAGAGAGAAAAGGAACCCTGAGAGAAAAGGAACACAGAGAGAAAAGGAGCACAGAGAGAAAAGGAACACAGAGAGAAAATGAGCACAGAGAGTAAAGGAGCACAGAGAGAAAAGGAACACAGAGAGAAAAGGAGCACTGAGAGAAAAGGAACACAGAGAGAAAAGGAACAAAAAGAGAAAATGATCACAGAGAGAAAAGGAGGACAGAGAGAAAAGGAACAATGAGAGAAAGGGAACACAGACAGATAAGGAGCATGGAGAGAAAAGGAGGAAGGCAGAACAGGAACACCAAGAGAAAAGGAGAAAGGAGAGAATGGCAGCAGAGAATGAGAAGGAACGTGGAGAGAAAAGGAACACACAGAGTTAAAAGGAAAACACAGAGTTAAAAGGGACCCAGAGAGTTAGAAGGAGCACACGGCGAGAAAAGGAACACAGAGAGAAAAGCAACACAGAGATCTAATAAACACAAAGAGAAAGGGAACACAGAAAAAAAGAAGCAGAGAGAAAAGTATCATCGAGAGAAAAGGAATGCTGAGAGAAAAGGAACACAGAGAGAAAAGGAACACAGACAGAAAAGGTGCATCGATAGAAAAAGAACACTGAGCAAGAAGGTGCACAGAGTGAAAAGGAGAACCGAGAGTAAAGGAGCGCAGAGAGAAGTGGAGCACAGAGTGAAAAGGAACACAGAGAGAAAAGGAACTCAGACAGAAAAGGAACACAGAGAGAAAAGGAGCACAGATAGAAGAGGAGCATAGAGAGAAAAGGAGGAAGAGAGAAAAGTGGCACAGAGAGAAAAGGAACACAGAGTGAGAAGGAGCACACAGATATAAGTAACACAGAGAGAATACGAGCACAGAGAGAAAAGGAAAACAGGGAGCAAAGAGTGAAAAGGAGCACAGAGATAAAAGGAGCACAGAGAGAACAGGAAAACAGAGAGAAAAGGAACATAGAGAGAAAAGGAACACAGAGATAGAAGGAGCAAAGAGAGAAAAGGAGCACTGCGAGAAAAAAAACACATAGGAAAAAGGAACAGAGAGCTAAAAGGAATACAAAGAGAGAAAAGGAGCACAGAGAAAAGAGGAGCACAGAGAGAAATGGAACACAGACCCGAAAAGGAGCACAGAGTAAAAGGAGAACTGAGAGTAAAGGAGCACAGAAAGAAACGAAGCACAGAATGAAAAGGAATACACAGAGAAAAGGAACACCCAGAGAGATAGGGAAAACAGAGAGACAAGAAGCTGAGCGAGAAAAGGAACACAATGTGAATCGGAACACATAGAGAAAAGGAACACAGAGAGAAAAGGAACACAGAGAGAAAATGAATAAAAAGTGATAAAAGAAGCACAGAGAGAAAAGGAGCACAGAGAGAAAAGGAACACAGAGAGAAAAGGAGCATAGAGAAAAAAGGAACACAGAGAGAAAAGGAGCACAGAGAGATAAGGAGCACAGAGAGAAAAGGAACACAGAGAGAAAAAGAGCACAGAGAGAAAAGGAACACAGAGAGAAAAGGAGAACACAGAGAGAAAAGGAGCACAGACAGAAAAGGAACACAGACAGATAAGGAGCATAGAGAGAAAAGGAGCAAGGGAGAACAGGAATATCAAGTGAAATGGATAAAGGAGAGATTTGGAGCAGAGAATGAGAAGGAACATGGAGAGAAAAGGAACACACAGAGTTAAAAGGAAAAAACAGAGAGAAAAGGAACACAGAGTGAAAAGGAACTCAGCGAGAAAATAAACACAGAGAGAAAATAAACACACAGAGAAAGGGAACACAGAAAAAAAGTATCATCGAGAGAAAGGGAACACAGAGAAAAGGAACACAGAGAGAAAAGGAACACAGACACAAATGGAACGCTGAGAGAAACGGAACACAGAGAGAAAAGGAGCACAGAGAGAAAAGGAGCACAGAGAGAGAAGGAAGAGAGGCAGAAAAGGAGCACAGAGAGAAAAGGAGAAAGGAGTGAAAAGGAGGAAGAGAGAAAAGGAACACACTGAGAAAAGGAACACAGAGAAAAATGGAACAATCAGGGAAAATGAGTGCAAAGAGAAAACAAAACCAGACGGGTCGATAGACACGGAACACAGTGCGAGACGGAGCACAGAGTGAAATCGAACAACCAGAGAAAAGGAGCACCGAGAGAAAAAGGAGCTCAGGAGGAAAGGAGTACACAGAGAAATGGAACACACAGTGAAAAGGAGAAAGGAGTGAAAAGGAGCACAGAGGGAAATGGAGCATAGAGAGAAAAGGGACACAGAGAGAAAAGGGACACAGAGAGAAAAGGAGCTCAGGAGGAAAGGAGCACAGAGAGATAAGGAACACAAAAGAGAAAAGGAAAAAGGAGAGAAAAGGAGCACAATGAGAAAAGGAACACAGTGAGAAAAGGAACACAGAGAGAAAAGGAACACAGTGAGAAAGGTAACAGAGGCAGAAAAGGAACTCAGAGAGCAAAAGAGCACAGAGGGAAAAGGAATGCAATGAAAGAAAATGAACACAGAGAGAAAAGGAAAATGTAGTGAAAAGGGGCACAGAGGGAAACAAGCACAGAGAGAAAAGGAAGAAAGAAAGAAAAGAAACACCCTGAAGGAAAATGCGCAAAGAGATAAAAGGAGAAATAAGACAAAAGGAGCAAGAGGTTAAAGTAAAACAGAGACAAATGGAGCAAAGAGAGAAACGGAGGAAGTGAAAAACTGAACACAGAGAGAAAAGGAGCACAGAGAGAAAAGTAACACAGAGAGAAAAGGAACACAGAGAGATATGGCGCATATATAGAAAAGGAACACAGAGCGAGAAGGCATACAGAGTGAAAAGGACACACAGACAAAAGGAACACCGAGAGAAAAGGTGCATAGATAGAAAAGGAATACTGAGCAAGAAGGAGAACAGAGTGAAAGGGAGAACCAAGAGTAAAGGAGCGCAGAGAGAAGTGGCGCACAGAGTGAAAAGGAACACCGAGAGAAGTGGAGAAAGGAGTGAAAAGGAGGAAGAGAGAAAAGGAACACGCTGAGAAAAGGAACACAGAGAAAAAAGGAACAATCAGTGAAAATGAGCGCAAAGAGAAAATGAACCCAGAGGGAAATGACAGGTCGATAGACAAGGAACACAGAGTGAGACGGAGCACAGAGTGAAATCAAACAAACAGATAAAAGGAGCACAGAGAGAAAAGGAGCTCAGGAGGAAAGGAGTACACAAAGAAATGGAACACACAGTGAAAAGGAGAAAGGAGTGAAAAGGAGCACAGAGGGAAACGGAGCATAGAGAGAAAAGGTGCACAGATAGAAAAGGAACACTGAGCAAGAAGGAGCACAGAGTGAAAGGGAGAACCGAGAGTAAAGGAGCGCAGGGAGAAGTGGGGCACAGAGTGAAAAGGAATACAGAGAGAAAAGGACCACACTGAAAGAAATTGAACACAGAGAGAAAAGGAACACAGAGAGAAAAAGAACACAGAGTGAAAAGGAGCACAGAGATAAAAGGAGGACAGAGAGAAACGAAACACAGAGAGAAAAGGTACAGAAAGAGAAAAAGAGCACAGAGAGAAAAGCAGCTCAGAGGTAATAGTGGTACAGAGAGAAAAGGAACAGAGAGAGAAAAGGAGAACAGAGAGTAAAGGAACACACAGAGAGAAAAAAGCACTGAGAGAAAATGTGCAAAGAGATAAAAGGAGAAAGAAGATAAAATGAGCACAGAGAGAAAAGGAGGAAGGGAGAAAAGGAACACCAAGAGAAAAGGAGAGAATTGGAGAAGGAACACTGAAAGAAAGAAGCAGAGAGAGAAAAGGAGCATAGAAAGAAAATGAGCCCAGAGAGAAAAGGAAAAAAGAGAGAAAAAGAACACAGACAAAAGGAATACAGAGAGAAAATGAAAAAAATGTGAAAAAAAGGAGAAGAGTGAGAAAAGGAGGACAGAGTGAAAAGGAACACAGAGATAAAAGGAACACAGAGAGAAAAGGAGGAGACAGAGAGAAAAGGAATACATAGAGAGAAAAGTAGCACAAAAAGAAATGGAGTACAGAGAGAATAAGAGGAAGGGAGAACAGGAATTCCGAGAGAAAAGGAGAAAGGAGAGAATGGGAGCAGAGAATGAGAAGGAACATGGAGAGAAAAGGAACACACAGAGTTAAAAGGAACACACAGAGAGAAAAGGAACACGGAGTGAAAAGGAACATAGTGAAAAAATAAACACAGAGAGAAAATAAACACACAGAGGAAGGGAACACAGAAAAAAAAAAGCAGATAGAAAAGTATCATCGAGAGAAAAGGAACACTGAGAGAAAAGGAACACACAGAGAAAAGGAACACAGAGAGAAAAGGTGCATAGAAAGAAAAGGAACACTGAGCAAGAAGGAGAACAGAGTGAAAGGGAGAACCAAGAGTAAAGGAGCACAGAGAGAAGTGGTGCACAGAGTGAAAAGGAACACCGAGAGAAGTGGAGAAAGGAGTGAAAAGGAGGAAGAGAGAAAAGGAACACGCTGAGAAAAGGAACACAGAGAAAAAAGGAACAATCAGGGAAAATGAGCGCAAAGAGAAAACGAACCCAGAGGGAAATGACACGTCGATAGACAAGGAACACAGAGTGAGACGGAGCACAGAGTGAAATCAAACAAACAGATAAAAGGAGCACAGAGAGAAAAGGAGCTCAGGAGGAAAGGAGTACACAAAGAAATGGAACACACAGTGAGAAAAGGAGAAAGGAGTGAAAAGGAGCACAGAGGGAAAAGGAGCACAGTGAGAAAAGGGACACAGAGAGAAAAGGGACACAGAGAGAAAAGGAACAAAGAGAGAAAAGGAACAAAGAGAGAAAAAAGGAAGAGAGAAAAGGAACACAGAGAGAAAAGGACCAAAGAGAGAAAAGGAAGAGGGAGAGAAAAGGAGCACAGAGAGAAAAGGGATACAGAGAGAAAAGGAACAAAGAGGGAAAAGGAACAAAGAGAGAAAAGGATCACAGAGAGAAAAGGAAGAGAGAAAAGGAACACAGAGAGAAAAGCAACAAAGAGAGAAAAGGAACACAGAGAGAAAAGGAAAAGAGAAAAGGACCACAGAGAGAAAAGGAACAGAGACAGAAAAGGAACTGAGAGAGAAAAGGAGCACAGAGAGAAAAGGAGCACAGAGAGAAAAGGAACACAGAAAGAAAAGGAACACAGAGTGAGAAGGAGCACACAGATATAAGTAACACAGCGAGAATACGAGCACAGAGAGAAAAGGAAAACAGGGAGCAAAGAGTGAAAAGGAGCACAGAGATAAAAGGAGCACAGAGAGAACGGGAAAACAGAGAAAAAAGGAACATAGAGAGAAAAGGAACACAGAGATAGAAGGAGCAAAGAGAGAAAAGGAGCACTGAGAGAAAAATAACACATAGGAAAAAGGAACACAGAGATAAAAGGAATACAAAGAGAGAAAAGGAGCACAGAGAAAAGAGGAGCACAGAGCGAAATGGAACACAGACCCAAAAAGGAGCACAGAGTAAAAGGAGAACTGAGAGTAAAGGAGCACAGAAAGAAACGAAGCACAGAATGAAAAGGAATACACAGAGAAAAGGAACACCCAGAGAGAAAGGGAAAAAAGAGAGAAAAGTAGCTGAGCGAGAAAAGGAACACAATGTGAATCGGAACACATAGAGAAAAGGAACACAGAGAGAAAAGGAACACAGAGAGAAAATGAATAAAAAGTGAAAAAGGAGCACAGAGAGAAAAGGAGCACAGAGAGAAAAGGAACACAGAGAGAAAAGGCGCATAGAGAGAAAAGGTGCACAGATAGAAAAGGAACACTGAGCAAGAAGGAGCACAGAGTGAAAGGGAGAACCGAGAGTAAAGGAGGGCAGAGAGAAGTGGGGCACAGAGTGAAAAGGAATACAGAGAGAAAAGGAACACACTGAAAGAAATTGAACACAGAGAGAAAAGGAACACAGAGAGAAAAAGAACACAGAGTGAAAAGGCGTACAGAGATAAAAGGAGGACAGAGAGAAACGAAACACAGAGAGAAAAGGTACAGAAAGAGAAAAAGAGCACAGAGAGAAAAGCAGCTCAGAGGTAATAGTGGTACAGAGAGAAAAGGAACAGAGAGAGAAAAGGAGAACAGAGAGTAAAGGAACACACAGAGAGAAAAAAGCACTGAGAGAAAATGTGCAAAGAGATAAAAGGAGAAAGAAGATAAAATGAGCACAGAGAGAAAAGGAGGAAGGGAGAAAAGGAACACCAAGAGAAAAGGAGAGAAGGAACACAGAAAGAAAGAAGCAGAGAGAGAAAAGGAGCATAGAAAGAAAATGAGCCCAGAGTGAAAAGGAAAAAAGAGAGAAAAAGAACACAGACAAAAGGAATACAGAGAGAAAATGAAAAAAATGTGGAAAAAAAGGAGAACAGTGAGAAAAGGAGGACAGAGTGAAAAGGAACACAGAGATAAAAGGAACACAGAGAGAAAAGGAACACAGAGAGAAAAGGAAGAGAGAAAAGGACCACAGAGAGAAAAGGAACAGAGACAGAAAAGGAAATTAGAGATAAAAGGAGCACAGAGAGATAAGGAACACAGAGAGAAAAGGAGCACAGAGAGAAAAGGAACACAGAGAGAAAAGGAGCACAGAGAGTAAAGGAGCACAGAGAGAAAGGGAACACACACAGATAAGGAGCATGGAGAGAAAAGGAGAAAGGGAGAACAGGAACACCGAGAGAAAAGGAGAAAGGAGAGAATGGGAGCAGAGAATGAGAAGGAACGTAGAGAGAAAAGGAACACACAGAGTTAAAGGGAACACACAGTGTTAAAAGGGACACAGAGAGTTAGAAGGAGCACACAGAGAGAAAAGAAACTCAGACAGAAAAGGAACACAGAGAGAAAAGGAGCACAGATAGAAGAGGAGCACAGAGTGAAAAGGAACACAGAGAGAAAAGGAGTACAGAGAGAAAAGGAACACAGAAAGAAAAGGAGCACAGAGAGAAAAGGAACACAGAGACAAAAGGAACACAAAGAGAAAGGGAACACAGAGAGAATAGGAGCATAGAGAGAAAAGGAGGAAGAGAGAAAAGGGGCACAGAGAGAAAAGGAGCACAGAGTGAAAAGGAACACAGAGAGAAAAGGAACACAGAGTGAGAAGGAGCACACAGATATAAGTAACACAGAGAGAATACGAGCACAGAGAGAAAAGGAAAACAGGGAGCAAAGAGTGAAAAGGAGCACAGAGATAAAAGGAGCACAGAGAGAACAGGAAAACAGAGAGAAAAGGAACATAGAGAGAAAAGGAACACAGAGATAGAAGGAGCAAAGAGAGAAAAGGAGCACTGAGAGAAAAATAACACATAGGAAAAAGGAACACAGAGATAAAAGGAATACAAAGAGAGAAAAGGAGCACAGAGAAAAGAGGAGCACAGAGCGAAATGGAACACAGACCCGAAAAGGAGCACAGAGTAAAAGGAGAACTGAGAGTAAAGGAGCACAGAAAGAAACGAAGCACAGAATGAAAAGGAATACACAGAGAAAAGGAACACCCAGAGAGAAAGGGAAAACAAAGAGAGAAAAGTAGCTGAGCGAGAAAAGGAACACAATGTGAATCGGAACACATAGAGAAAAGGAACACAGAGAGAAAAGGAACACAGAGAGAAAATGAATAAAAAGTGAAAAAAGGAGCACAGAGAGAAAAGGAGCACAGAGAGAAAAGGAACACAGAGAGAAAAGGAGCATAGAGAGAAAAGGAACACAGAGAGAAAAGGAGCACAGAGAGAGAAGGAGCGCAAAGAGAAAAGGAGCACCGAGAGAAAAGGAGAACAGTGAGAAAAGGAACACAGAGAGAAAAGGTGCATAGGGGGGATGGGAGCACAGAGAAAAAAAAGGAGCATATAGAGAAAAGGAGCATAGAGAGAAAAGGAACACAGAGAGAAAAGGTGCACAAAGAGAAAAGGAACGCAGAGAGAAAAGGAGCACAGAGAGAAAAGGAGCACAGAGAGAAAAGGAAAACAAGAGAGACAAGGAACACCGAGAGAAAACGAACACAGAGAGAAAAGGAGCACAGACAGAGAGGGATCACAGAGAGAATGGGAGCACAGAGAGAATAGGAAAACAGCGAGAAAAGGAACACAAAGAGAAAAGGAGCGCAGCGACAAAAGGAGCACAGAGAGAAAAGGAACACACAGAGAAAAGGAGCACCGAGAGAAAAGGAGCACCGAGAGAAAAGGAGTACAGAGAGATAATGAACCCTTGGAGTAAAGGAGGAGAGAGAGAAAAGGAATACATTGAGAGAAAAGGAACACAGAGAGAAAAGCAACCCTGGGAGTAAAGGATGAGAGAGAGAAAAGGAATACATAGAGAGAAAAGGAGCACAGAGAGAAGAGGAACGCAGAGAGAAAAGGAGATCAGAGAGAAAAGGAGAAAGAGAAAACAGGGGCACAGATTGAAAAGAAGGACAGAGTGAAAAGGAACACAGAGAGAAAAGGAACACAGAGAGAAAAGGAACACAAAGAGAAACAGAACACAGAGAAAAAAGGAGCATAGAGGTAAAAGGAGCACAGAGTGAAAAGGAACAGATAGAGAAAAGGAGCACCCAGAGAAAAGGAGGACGAGAGAAAAGGGGCACAGAGAGAAAAGGAGCACAGAGAGAAGAGGAGCACGGAGAGAAAAGAAACACAGAGAGAAAAGGAACACAGAGTGAGAAGGAGCACACAGATCTAAGGAACACAGAGTGAATATGAGCTCAGAGAGAAAAGGAAACCAGGGAGAAAAGGAGCAACGAGTGAAAAGGAGCACAGAGGTAAAAGGAACACAGAGGGAACAGGAGCACAGTAAGTAAAGGAGCATAGAGAGAAAAGGAGCACAGAGAGAAAAGGAGAACAAAGAGAAAAGGAGCACAGAGAGAAAAGGAGCATAGAGAGAAAAGGAGCATAGAGAGAAAATGAACACAGAGAGAAAAGGAGCATCAAGAGAAAAGGAACAAAGAGAGAAAAGGAGCACAAAGAGAAAAGGAAAGCAGAGAGAAAAGGAGCACAGAGGGAAAAGGAACACAGAGGGAACAGGAGCACAGTAGGTAAAGGAGCATAGAGAGAAAAGGTGCACAAAGAGAAAAGGAGTACAAAGAGAAAAGGAGCACAGAGAAAAAAGGAGCATAGAGAGAAAAGGAACAAAGAGAGAAAAGGAGCAAAGAGAGAAAAGGAGCATCAAGAGAAAAGGAACACAGAGAGAAAAGGAGCACGAAGAGAAAAGGAACACAGAGAGACAAGGAGCATAGAGGGAAAAGGAGCACAGAGAGAAAACGTGCAAAGAGACAAAAGGAGCACAGAGAAAAGGAGAACAGTGAGAAAAAGAACACACAGAGAATAGGAGAAAGAGAGAAAAGGGGCACAGAGAGAAAAGGAGCACAGAGAGAAAAGGAGCATAGGAGGGATAGGAGAACAGAGAAAAAAAGGAGCATAGAGAGAAAAGGAACACAGAGAGAAAAGGAGACCAAAGAGAAAAGGAAAGCAGAGAGAAAAGGAGCATAGAGGGAAAAGAACACAGAGAGAAAAGGAGCAAAGAGAGAAAAGGAGCACAGAGAGAAAGGGAACACAGAGAGAAAAGGAAAACAAGAGAGAAAAGGAACACCGAGAGTAAACGAACACAGAGAGAAAACGAACACAGAGAGAAAAGAAGCACAGAGAGAGAGGGAGCACAGAGAGAAAGGGAGCACAGAGAGAAAAGGAACACACAGAGAAATGGAGCACAAAGTGAAAAGGAAAGCAGAGAGAAAAGGAGCATAGAGGGAAAAGAACACAGAGAGAAAAGGAGCAAAGAGAGAAAGGGATCACAGAGACAAATGAGCACAGAGAGAAAAGGAACACAGAGAGAAAAGGAACACAGAGAGAAAAGGAACACAAAGAGAAAAGGAGCACCCAAAGAAAAGGAGGACGAGAGAAAAGGGGCACAGAGAGAAAAGGAGCACAGAGAGAAGAGGAGCACAGAGTGTAAAGGAGCACAGAGAGAAAAGGAGCACAGAGGGAAAAGAAACACAGAGAGAAAAGGAACACAGAGTGAGAAGGAGCACACAGATGTAAGTAACACAGAGAGAATATGAGCACAGAGAGAAAAGGAAACCAGGGAGAAAAGGAGCAAAGATTGAAAAGGAGCACAGAGGTAAAAGGAACACAGAGAGAAAAGGAGCATAGAGAGAAAAGGAGCATAGAGGGAAAAGGAGCATAGAGGTAAAAGGAACACAGAGGGAACAGGAGCACAGTAAGTAAAGGAGCATAGAGAGAAAAGGAGCACAGAGAGAAAAGGAACACAGAGAGAAAAGGAGCATAGAGAGAAAAGGAACACAGAGAGAAAAGGAGCACAAAGAGAAAAGGAACACAGAGAGAAAAGGAGCATAGAGAGAAAAGGAACACAGAGAGAAAAGGAGCACAAAGAGAAAAGGAATGCAGAGAGAAAAGGAGCATAGAGAGAAAAGGAGCAAAGAGAGAAAAGGAGCACAGAGAGAAAAGTAACACACAGAGAAAAGGAGCACCGAGGGAAAAGGAGCACAGAGAGATAATGAACCCTTGGAGTAAAGGAGGAGAGAGAGAAAAGGAATACATTGAGAGAAAAGGAGCACAGAGAGAGAGGGAGCACAGAGAGAAAGGGAGCACAGAGAGAATAGGAAAACAGAGAGAAAAGGAGCACAGAGAGAAAAGGAGCGCAGAGGGAAAAGGAGCACAGAGAGAAAAGGAACACAGAGAGAAAAGGAACACAGAGAAAAAAGGAACACAAAGAGAAAAGGAGCACCCAGAGAAAAGGAGGACGAGAGAAAAGGGGCACAGAGCAAAAAGGAGCACAGAGAGAAGAGGAGCACAGAGGGAAAAGAAACACAGAGAGAAAAGGAACACAGAGAGATATTGCGCATATATAGAAAAAGCATACAGAGCGAGAAGGCATACAGACTGAAAAGGACACACAGACAAAAGGAACACAGAGAGAAAATGAGCACAGTGAGAAAAGGAACACAGAGAGAAAAGGGACACAGAGAGAAAAGGGACACAGAGAGAAAAGGGACACAGAGAGAAAAGGGACACAGAGAGATAAGGGGCACAGACAGATAAGGGACACAGAGACAAAAGGAACACAGAGTGAAAAGGGACACGGAGAGATAAGGGGCACAGAGAGATAAGGAACACAGAGAGAAAAGGGACACAGAGAGAGAAGGAGCACAGAGAGAAAAGGGACACAGAGAGAAAAGGGACACAGAGAGAAAAGGGACACAGAGAGAAAAGGGACACAGAGAGAAAATGAACACAGAGAGAAAATGAACACAGAGAGATAAGGAACAGACAGAGAAAAGGGACACAGAGAGATAAGGAACACATAGAGAAAAGGGACACAGAGAGAGAAGGAACACATAGAGAAAAGAAACAAAGAAGGAAAATGAACACCTAGAGAAAGGGAGCAAAGAGAGTAAAGGAACACAGAGAGAAAAGGAGCACAGAAAGAAAATGAACACAGAGAGAAAATGAACACAGAGAGATAAGGAACAGACAGAGAAAAGGGACACAGAGAGATAAGGAACACATAGAGAAAAGGAACAAAGAAGGAAAAGGAATACCTAGAGAAAGGGAGCAAAGAGAGAAAAGGAACAAAGAGAGAAAAGGAACACAGAGAGAAAAGGAACAAAGAGAGAAAAGGAACACAGAGAGAAAAGGAGCACAGAGAGAAAAGGAACAAAGAGAGAAAAGGAACACAGAGAGAAAAGGAACAAAGAGAGAAAAGGAACACAGAGAGAAAAGGAGCACAGAGAGAAAAGGAACAAAGAGAGAAAAGGAACACAGAGAGAAACGGAGGAAGTGAAGAACTGAACACTGAATGAAAAGGAGCTCAGAGAGAAAAGGAGCACAGAAAGAAAATGAACAAAGAGAGAAAATGAACAGACAGAGAAAAAGAATACAGAGAGAAACAGAACACAGAGAGAAAAGGAGCAAAGAGAGAAAAGGAACACAGAGAGAAAAGGAACATGGAGTGAAAAGGAACACATAGATATTGGGAACACAGAGAAAAGGAACAGACAGATAAAAGGAACACAGAAAGAAAAAGAACACAGAGAGAAAAAGAACACCGAGAGAAAAGGAACATGGAGAGAAAAGGAACACATAGATATAGGTAACCCAGAGAGAAAAGGAACAGACAGAGAACAGGAGCACAGAGAGAAAAGGAGCACAGAGAGAAAAGGAACACGGAGAGAAAAAGAACAGAGTGAAAAGGAGCAAAGGGAGAAAAGTAAGACACTGATATAAGTAACACAGAGAGAATAGGAGCACAGAAATAAAAGGAGCACACAGAGTGAAAAAGAATGAAGAGAGAAAAGGACACACTGACAGAAATTGAACACGGAGAGAAAGGGCTCAGACAGAGAAAGGGAACACAGAGAAAAAAGGAGCACAGGGAGAAAAGGAGCAAAGAGAGAAAAGGAGCACAGAGAAAAACGAGCACACAGAAAAGAGGAACACAGAGAGAAAAGGAACACAAAGAGAAAAGGAACACAAAGAGAAAAGGAGCACCCAGAGAAAAGGAGGAAGAGAGAAAGGGGGCACAGAGGGAAAAGGAGCACAGAGAGAAGAGGAGCACAGAGTGTAAAGGAGCACAGAGAGAAAAGGAGTACAGAGGGAAAAGGAACACAGAGAGAAAAGGAAAACAGAGTGAAAAGGAGCAAAGAGTGAAAAGGAGCACAGAGGTAAAAGGAACAGAGAGGGAAAAGGAGCATAGCGAGAAAAGGAGCACAGAGACAAAAGGAGTACAAAGAGAAAAGGAGCACAGAGAGAAAAGGAACAAAGAGAGAAAAGGAGCAAAGAGAGAAAAGGAGCATCGAGAGAAAAGGAACACAGAGAGAGAAGGAGCGCAAAGAGAAAAGGAGCATCGAGAGAAAAGGAGCATAGAGGGAAAAGTAGCACAGAGAGAAAAGGAGCAAAGAGAGAAAAGGAGCACCGAGAGAAAAGGAGAACAGTGAGAAAAGGAACACACAGAGAATAGGAGAACGAGAGAAAAGGGGCACAGAGAGAAAAGGAGCACAGAGAGAAGAGGAGCACAGAGAGAAAAGGAGCACAGAGAGAAAAGGAGCATAGGGGGGATAGGAGCACAGAGAAAAAAAGGAGCATATAGAGAAAAGGAGCATAGAGAGAAAAGGAACACAGAGAGAAAAGGAGCACAAAGAGAAAAGGAATGCAGAGAGAAAAGGAGCACAGAGAGAAAAGGAGCACAGAGAGAAAAGGAACACAGAGAGAAAAGGAGCACAGACAGAGAGGGAGCACAGAGAGGATGGGAGCACAGAGAGAATAGGAAAACAGAGAGAAAACGAACACAGAGAGAAAAGGAGCGCAGCGACAAAAGGAGCACAGAGAGAAAAGGAACACACAGAGAAAAGGAGCACCGAGAGAAAAGGAACACCGAGAGAAAAGGAGTACAGAGAGATAATGAACCCTTGGAGTAAAGGAGGAGAGAGAGAAAAGGAATACATTGAGAGAAAAGGAGCACAGAGAGAAAAGGAACACAGAGAGAAAAGGAACACAGAGAGAAAAGCAACCCTGGGAGTAAAGGATGAGAGAGAGAAAAGGAATACATAGAGAGAAAAGGAGCACAGAGAGAAGGGGAACGCAGAGAGAAAAGGAGATCAGAGAGAAAAGGAGAAAGAGAAAAAAGGGGCACAGATTGAAAAGAAGGACAGAGTGAAAAGGAACACAGAGAGAAAAGGAACACAGACAGAAAACGAACTCAGAGAGCAAAGGAGCACAGAGAGAAAAGGAATGCAATGAAATAAAATGAACACAGAGAGAAAAGGAAAATGTAGGGAAAATGGGCACAGAGGGAAAATGAGCACAGAGAGAAAAGGAGGACAGAGAGAAAAGAAACACACTGAGAGAAAATGCGCAAAGAGATAAAAGGAGAAATAAGACAAAAGGAGCACAAAGATTAAAGTAACACAGAGAGAAAAGGAGCAAAGAGAGAAAAGGATCACAGAGAAAAACGAGCACAGAGAGAAAAGGAACACAGAGGGAAAAGGAACACAGAGAGAAAAGGAACACAAAGAGAAAAGGAGCACCCAGAGAAAAGGAGGACGAGAGAAAAGGGGCACAGAGAGAAAAGGAGCACAGAGAGAAGAGGAGCACAGAGTGAAAAGGAGCTCAGAGAGAAAAGGAGCACAGAGAGAAAAGAAACACAGAGAGAAAAGGAACACAGAGTGAGAAGGAGCACACAGATCTAAGGAACACAGAGTGAATATGAGCTCAGAGAGAAAAGGAAACCAGGGAGAAAAGGAGCAAAGAGTGAAAAGGAGCACAGAGGTAAAAGGAACACAGAGGGAACAGGAGCACAGTAAGTAAAGGAGCATAGAGAGAAACGGAGCACAGAGAGAAAAGGAGAACAAAGAGAAAAGGAGCATAGAGAGAAAAGGAGCATAGAGAGAAAATGAACACAGAGAGAAAAGGAGCATCAAGAGAAAAGGAACAAAGAGAGAAAAGGAGCACAAAGAGAAAAGGAAAGCAGAGAGAAAAGGAGCATAGAGGGAAAAGAACACAGAGAGAAAATGAGCAAAGAGAGAAAAGGAGCATAGAGAGAAAAGGAACACAGAGGGAACAGGAGCACAGTAAGTAAAGGAGCATAGAGAGAAAAGGAGCACAAAGAGAAAAGGAGTACAAAGAGAAAAGGAGCACAGAGAGAAAAGGAGCATAGAGAGAAAAGGAGCATAGAGAGAAAAGGAACACAGAGAGAAAAGGAACACAGAGAGAAAAGGAGCAAAGAGAGAAAAGGAGCATCTAGAGAAAAGGAACACAGAGAGAAAAGGAGCACGAAGAGAAAAGGAACACAGAGAGAAAAGGAGCATAGAGAGAAAAGGAACACAGAGAGAAAAGGAACAAAGAGAGAAAAGGAGCAAAGAGAGAAAAGGAGCATCTAGAGAAAAGGAACACAGAGAGAAAAGGAGCACGAAGAGAAAAGGAGTACAAATAAAAAAGGAGCACAGAGAGAAAAGGAGCATAGAGAGAAAAGGAGCATCAAGAGAAAAGGAACACAGAGAGAAAAGGAGCACGAAGAGAAAAGGAACACAGAGAGAAAAGGAGCATAGAGGGAAAAGGAGCACAGAGAGAAAACGTGCAAAGAGAGAAAAGGAGCACAGAGAGAAAAGGAGAACAGTGAGAAAAAGAACACACAGAGAATAGGAGAAACAGAGAAAAGGGGCACAGAGAGAAAAGGAGCACAGAGAGAACAGGAGCACAGAGAGAAAAGGAGCACAGAGAGAAAAGGAGCATAGGAGGGATAGTAGAACAGAGAAAAAAAGGAGCAGAGAGAGAAAAGGAGCATAGAGAGAAAAGGAACACACAGAGAAAAGGAGCCCAAAGAGAAAAGGAGCACAGAGAGGAAAGGAGCATAGAGGGAAAAGAACACAGAGAGAAAAGGAGCACAGAGAGATAATGAACCCTTGGAGTAAAGGAGGAGAGAGAGAAAGGGAACACAGAGAGAAAAGGAACACAGAGAGAAAAGGAACACAAAGAGAAAAGGAGCACCCAGAGAAAAGGAGGACGAGAGAAAAGGGGCACAGAGCGAAAAGAAGCACAGAGAGAAGAGGAGCACAGAGTGTAAAGGAGCACAGAGAGAAAAGGAGCACAGAGAGAAAAGAAACACATAGAGATATTATGCATATATAGAAAAGGAACACAGAGCGAGAAGGCGTACAGACTGAAAAGGACACACAGACAAAACGAGCACAGAGAGAAAAGGAACACACAGAGAAAAGGAGCACCGAGGGAAAAGGAGCACAGAGAGATAATGAACCCTTGGAGTAAAGGAGGAGAGAGAGAAAAGGAACACAGAGAGAAAAGGAACACAGATAGAAAAGGAACACAAAGAGAAAAGGAGCACCCAGAGAAAAGGAGGACGAGAGAAAAGGGGCACAGAGCGAAAAGGAGCACAGAGAGAAGAGGAGCACAGAGTGTAAAGGAGCACAGAGAGAAAAGGAGCACAGAGAGAAAAGAAACACATAGAGATATTGCGCATATATAGAAAAGGAACACTGAGCGAGAAGGCATACAGACTGAAAAGGACACACAGACAAAAGGAACACAGAGAGAAAAGGAACAAAGAGAGAAAAGGGACACAGAGAGAAAAGGGACACAGAGAGAAAAGGGACACAGAGAGATAAGGGGCACAGACAGATAAGGGACACAGAGACAAAAGGGACACAGAGTGAAAAGGGGCACAGAGAGATAAGGGGCACAGAGAGATAAGGAACACAAAGAGAAAAGGGACACAGAGAGAGAAGGAACACATAGAGAAAAGAAACAAAGAAGGAAAATGAACACCTAGAGAAAGGGAGCAAAGAGAGAAAAGGAACACAGAGAGAAAAGGAGCACAGAAAGAAAATGAACACAGAGAGAAAAGGAACAGACAGAGAAAAGGAACACAGAGAGAAAAGGAACACAGAGAGATTAGGAACACAGAGAGAAAAGTGACACAGAGAGACAAGGAACACATAGAGAAAAGGAACAAAGAAGGAAAAGGAATACCTAGAGAAAGGGAGCAAAGAGAGAAAAGGAACACAGAGAGAAAAGGAGCACAGAGAGAAAAGGAACAAAGAGAGAAAAGGAACACAGAGAGAAACGGAGGAAGTGAAGAACTGAACACTGAAAGAAAAGGAGCACAGAGAGAAAAGGAGCACAGAAAGAAAATGAACACAGAGAGAAAAGGAACAGACAGAGGAAAGGAACACAGAGAGAAACAGAACACAGAGAGAAAAGGAGCAAAGAGAGAAAAGGAACAAAGAGAGAAAAGGAACATGGAGTGAAAAGGAACACATAGATATTGGGAACACAGAGAAAAGGAACAGACAGATAAAAGGAACACAGAAAGAAAAAGAACACAGAGGGAAAAAGAACACCGAGAGAAAAGGAACATGGAGAGAAAAGGAACACATAGATATAGGTAACCCAGAGAGAAAAGGAACAGACAGAGAACAGGAGCACAGAGAGAAAAGGAGCACAGAGAGAAAAGGAACACGGAGAGAAAAAGAACAGAGTGAAAAGGAGCAAAGGGAGAAAAGTAACACACTGATATAAGTAACACAGAGAGAATAGGAGCACAGAAATAAAAGGAGCACACAGAGTGAAAAAGAATGAAGAGAGAAAAGGAACACACTGACAGAAATTGAACACAGAGAGAAAGGGCTCAGACAGAGAAAGGGAACACAGAGAAAAAAGGAGCACAGGGAGAAAAGGAGCAAAGAGAGAAACGGAGCACAGAGAAAAACGAGCACACAGAAAAGAGGAACACAGAGAGAAAAGGAACACAAAGAGAAAAGGAACACAAAGAGAAAAGGAGCACCCAGAGAAAAGGAGGACGAGAGAAAAGGGGCACAGAGGGAAAAGGAGCACAGAGAGAAGAGGAGCACAGAGTGAAAAGGAGCACAGAGAGAAAAGGAAAACAGAGTGAGAAGAAGCACACAGATGTAAGTAACACAGAGAGAATATGAGCACAGACAGAAAAGGAAACCAGGGAGAAAAGGAGCAAAGAGTGAAAAGGAGCACAGAGGTAAAAGAAACAGAGAGAGAAAAGGAGCATAGAGAGAAAAGGAGCATAGAGAGAAAAGGAACACAGAGGGAACAGGAGCACAGTAAGTAAAGGAGCATAGAGAGAAAAGGAGCACAGAGAGAAAAGGAGCACAGAGAGAAAAGGAGCAAAGAGAGAAAAGGAGCACCGAGAGAAAAGGAGAACAGTGAGAAAAGGAACACACAGAGAATAGGAGAAAGAGAGAAAAGGGGCACAGAGAGAAAAGGAGCACAGAGAGAAAAGGAGCATAGGGGGGATAGGAGCACAGAGAAAACAAGGAGCATATAGAGAAAAGGAGCATAGAGAGAAAAGGAACACAGAGAGAAAAGGAGCACAAAGAGAAAAGGAATACATTGAGAGAAAAGGAGCACAGAGAGAAAAGGAACACAGAGAGAAAAGGAACACAGAGAGAAAAGCAACCCTGGGAGTAAAGGATGAGAGAGAGAAAAGGAATACATAGAGAGAAAAGGAGCACAGAGAGAAGAGGAATGCAGAGAGAAAAGGAGACCAGAGAGAAAAGGAGAAAGAGAAAAAAGGGGCACAGATTGAAAAGAAGGACAGAGTGAAAAGGAACACAGAGAGAAAAGGAACACAGAAAGAAAAGGAACACAAAGAGAAACAGAACACAGAGAAAAAAGGAGCATAGAGGTAAAAGGAGCACAGAGTGAAAAGGAACAGATAGAGAAAAGGAGCACAGACAGAAAACGAACTCAGAGAGCAAAGGAGCACAGAGAGAAAAGGAACGCAATGAAATAAAATGAACACAGAGAGAAAAGGAAAATGTAGGGAAAATGGGCACAGAGGGAAAATGAGCACAGAGAGAAAAGGAGGACAGAGAGAAAAGAAACACACTGAGAGAAAATGCGCAAAGAGATAAAAGGAGAAATAAGACAAAAGGAGCACAAAGATTAAAGTAAAACAGAGAGAAAAGGAGCAAAGAGAGAAAAGGATCACAGAGAAAAACGAGCACAGAGAGAAAAGGAACACAGAGGGAAAAGGAACACAGAGAGAAAAGGAACACAAAGAGAAAAGGAGCACCCAGAGAAAAGGAGGACGAGAGAAAAGGGGCACAGAGAGAAAAGGAGCACAGAGAGAAGAGGAGCACAGAGTGAAAAGGAGCTCAGAGAGAAAAGGAGCACAGAGAGAAAAGAAACACAGAGAGAAAAGGAACACAGAGTGAGAAGGAGCACACAGATCTAAGGAACACAGAGTGAATATGAGCTCAGAGAGAAAAGGAAACCAGGGAGAAAAGGAGCAAAGAGTGAAAAGGAGCACAGAGGTAAAAGGAACACAGAGGGAACAGGAGCACAGTAAGTAAAGAAGCATAGAGAGAAAAGGAGCACAGAGAGAAAATGAGCACAGAGAGAAAAGGAGCATCGAGAGAAAAGGAGCATAGAGAGAAAATGAACACAGAGAGAAAAGGAGCACAAAGAGAAAAGGAACAAAGAGAGAAAAGGAGCACAAAGAGAAAAGGAAAGCAGAGAGAAAAGGAGCATAGAGGGAAAAGAACACAGAGAGAAAATGAGCAAAAGAGAAAAGGAACATAGAGAGAAAAGGAACACAGAGGGAACAGGAGCACAGAGAGAAAAGGAGCATAGAGAGAAAAGGAGCACAGAGAGAAAAGTGACACAGAGAGACAAGGAACACATAGAGAAAAGGAACAAAGAAGGAAAAGGAATACCTAGAGAAAGGGAGCAAAGAGAGAAAAGGAACACAGAGAGAAAAGGAGCACAGAGAGAAAAGGAACAAAGAGAGAAAAGGAACACAGAGAGAAACGGAGGAAGTGAAGAACTGAACACTGAAAGAAAAGGAGCACAGAGAGAAAAGGAGCACAGAAAGAAAATGAACACAGAGAGAAAAGGAACAGACAGAGGAAAGGAACACAGAGAGAAACAGAACACAGAGAGAAAAGGAGCAAAGAGAGAAAAGGAACAAAGAGAGAAAAGGAACATGGAGTGAAAAGGAACACATAGATATTGGGAACACAGAGAAAAGGAACAGACAGATAAAAGGAACACAGAAAGAAAAAGAACACAGAGGGAAAAAGAACACCGAGAGAAAAGGAACATGGAGAGAAAAGGAACACATAGATATAGGTAACCCAGAGAGAAAAGGAACAGACAGAGAACAGGAGCACAGAGAGAAAAGGAGCACAGAGAGAAAAGGAACACGGAGAGAAAAAGAACAGAGTGAAAAGGAGCAAAGGGAGAAAAGTAACACACTGATATAAGTAACACAGAGAGAATAGGAGCACAGAAATAAAAGGAGCACACAGAGTGAAAAAGAATGAAGAGAGAAAAGGAACACACTGACAGAAATTGAACACAGAGAGAAAGGGCTCAGACAGAGAAAGGGAACACAGAGAAAAAAGGAGCACAGGGAGAAAAGGAGCAAAGAGAGAAAAGGAGCACAGAGAAAAACGAGCACACAGAAAAGAGGAACACAGAGAGAAAAGGAACACAAAGAGAAAAGGAACACAAAGAGAAAAGGAGCACCCAGAGAAAAGGAGGACGAGAGAAAAGGGGCACAGAGGGAAAAGGAGCACAGAGAGAAGAGGAGCACAGAGTGAAAAGGAGCACAGAGAGAAAAGGAAAACAGAGTGAGAAGAAGCACACAGATGTAAGTAACACAGAGAGAATATGAGCACAGACAGAAAAGGAAACCAGGGAGAAAAGGAGCAAAGAGTGAAAAGGAGCACAGAGGTAAAAGAAACAGAGAGAGAAAAGGAGCATAGAGAGAAAAGGAGCATAGAGAGAAAAGGAACACAGAGGGAACAGGAGCACAGTAAGTAAAGGAGCATAGAGAGAAAAGGAGCACAGAGAGAAAAGGAGCACAGAGAGAAAAGGAGCAAAGAGAGAAAAGGAGCACCGAGAGAAAAGGAGAACAGTGAGAAAAGGAACACACAGAGAATAGGAGAAAGAGAGAAAAGGGGCACAAAGAGAAAAGGAGCACAGAGAGAAAAGGAGCATAGGGGGGATAGGAGCACAGAGAAAACAAGGAGCATATAGAGAAAAGGAGCATAGAGAGAAAAGGAACACAGAGAGAAAAGGAGCACAAAGAGAAAAGGAATACATTGAGAGAAAAGGAGCACAGAGAGAAAAGGAACACAGAGAGAAAAGGAACACAGAGAGAAAAGCAACCCTGGGAGTAAAGGATGAGAGAGAGAAAAGGAATACATAGAGAGAAAAGGAGCACAGAGAGAAGAGGAATGCAGAGAGAAAAGGAGACCAGAGAGAAAAGGAGAAAGAGAAAAAAGGGGCACAGATTGAAAAGAAGGACAGAGTGAAAAGGAACACAGAGAGAAAAGGAACACAGAGAGAAAAGGAACACAAAGAGAAACAGAACACAGAGAAAAAAGGAGCATAGAGGTAAAAGGAGCACAGAGTGAAAAGGAACAGATAGAGAAAAGGAGCACAGACAGAAAACGAACTCAGAGAGCAAAGGAGCACAGAGAGAAAAGGAACGCAATGAAATAAAATGAACACAGAGAGAAAAGGAAAATGTAGGGAAAATGGGCACAGAGGGAAAATGAGCACAGAGAGAAAAGGAGGACAGAGAGAAAAGAAACACACTGAGAGAAAATGCGCAAAGAGATAAAAGGAGAAATAAGACAAAAGGAGCACAAAGATTAAAGTAAAACAGAGAGAAAAGGAGCAAAGAGAGAAAAGGATCACAGAGAAAAACGAGCACAGAGAGAAAAGGAACACAGAGGTAAAAGGAACACAGAGAGAAAAGGAACACAAAGAGAAAAGGAGCACCCAGAGAAAAGGAGGACGAGAGAAAAGGGGCACAGAGAGAAAAGGAGCACAGAGAGAAGAGGAGCACAGAGTGAAAAGGAGCTCAGAAAGAAAAGGAGCACAGAGAGAAAAGAAACACAGAGAGAAAAGGAACACAGAGTGAGAAGGAGCACACAGATCTAAGGAACACAGAGTGAATATGAGCTCAGAGAGAAAAGGAAACCAGGGAGAAAAGGAGCAAAGAGTGAAAAGGAGCACAGAGGTAAAAGGAACACAGAGGGAACAGGAGCACAGTAAGTAAAGAAGCATAGAGAGAAAAGGAGCACAGAGAGAAAAGGAGCATCGAGAGAAAAGGAGCATAGAGAGAAAATGAACACAGAGAGAAAAGGAGCACAAAGAGAAAAGGAACAAAGAGAGAAAAGGAGCACAAAGAGAAAAGGAAAGCAGAGAGAAAAGGAGCATAGAGGGAAAAGAACACAGAGAGAAAATGAGCAAAAGAGAAAAGGAACATAGAGAGAAAAGGAACACAGAGGGAACAGGAGCACAGAGAGAAAAGGAGCATAGAGAGAAAAGGAGCACAGAGAGAAAAGTGACACAGAGAGACAAGGAACACATAGAGAAAAGGAACAAAGAAGGAAAAGGAATACCTAGAGAAAGGGAGCAAAGAGAGAAAAGGAACACAGAGAGAAAAGGAGCACAGAGAGAAAAGGAACAAAGAGAGAAAAGGAACACAGAGAGAAACGGAGGAAGTGAAGAACTGAACACTGAAAGAAAAGGAGCACAGAGAGAAAAGGAGCACAGAAAGAAAATGAACACAGAGAGAAAAGGAACAGACAGAGAAAAGGAACACAGAGAGAAACAGAACACAGAGAGAAAAGGAACACATAGATATTGGGAACACAGAGAAAACGAACAGACAGATAAAAGGAACACAGAAAGAAAAAGAACACAGAGGGAAAAACAACACCGAGAGAAAAGGAACATGGAGAGAAAAGGAACACATAGATATAGGTAACCCAGAGAGAAAAGGAACAGACAGAGAACAGGAGCACAGAGAGAAAAGGAGCACAGAGAGAAAAGGAACACGGAGAGAAAAAGAACAGAGTGAAAAGGAGCAAAGGGAGAAAAGTAAGACACTGATATAAGTAACACAGAGAGAATAGGAGCACAGAAATAAAAGGAGCACACAGAGTGAAAAAGAATGAAGAGAGAAAAGGAACACACTGACAGAAATTGAACACAGAGAGTAAGGGCTCAGACAGAGAAAGGGAACACAGAGAAAAAAGGAGCACAGGGAGAAAAGGAGCAAAGAGAGAAAAGGAGCACAGAGAAAAACGAGCACACAGAAAAGAAGAACACAGAGAGAAAAGGAACACAAAG
Organism: Chiloscyllium punctatum; assembly: GCF_047496795.1. NCBI lineage: Eukaryota > Metazoa > Chordata > Chondrichthyes > Orectolobiformes > Hemiscylliidae > Chiloscyllium > Chiloscyllium punctatum. The sequence continues at coordinate 52,308,764 of NC_092776.1, forward strand.
AGAAAAGGAACACAAAGAGAAAAGGAGCACCCAGAGAAAAGGAGCACAGAGGTAAAAGGTACACAGAGGGAACAGGAGCACAGTAAGTAAAGGAGCATAGAGAGAACAGGAGCACAGAGAGAAAATGAGCACAGAGAGAAAAGGAGCATCGAGAGAAAAGGAGCATAGAGAGAAAATGAACACAGAGAGAAAAGGAGCACAAAGAGAAAAGGAACAAAGAGAGAAAAGGAGCACAAAGAGAAAAGGAAAGCAGAGAGAAAAGGAGCATAGAGGGAAAAGAACACAGAGAGAAAATGAGCAAAGAGAGAAAAGGAACATAGAGAGAAAAGGAACACAGAGGGAACAGGAGCACAGTAAGTAAAGGAGCATAGAGAGAAAAGGAGCACAAAGAGAAAAGGAGTACAAAGAGAAAAGGAGCACAGAGAGAAAAGGAGCATAGAGAGAAAAGGAGCATAGAGAGAAAAGGAGCATAGAGAGAAAAGGAACACAGAGAGAAAAGGAGCACAGAGAGAAAAGGAACAAAGAGAGAAAAGGAACACAAAGAGAAAAGGAGCACCCAGAGAAAAGGAGGACGAGAGAAAAGGGGCACAGAGAGAAAAGGAGCACAGAGAGAAGAGGAGCACAGAGTGAAAAGGAGCTCAGAGAGAAAAGGAGCATAGGGGGGATAGGAGCACAGAGAGAAAAGGAACACAGAGTGAGAAAGAGCACACAGATCTAAGGAACACAGAGAGAATACAACCACAGAGAGAAAAGGAAACCAGGGAGAAAAGGAGCAAAGAGTGAAAAGGAGCACAGAGGTAAAAGGAACACAGAGGGAACAGGAGCACAAAGAGAAAAGGAACAAAGAGAGAAAAGGAGCACAAAGAGAAAAGGAAAGCAGAGAGAAAAGGAGCATAGAGGGAAAAGAACACAGAGAGAAAATGAGCAAAGAGAGAAAAGGAACATAGAGAGAAAAGGAACACAGAGGGAACAGGAGCACAGTAAGTAAAGGAGCATAGAAAGAAAAGGAGCACAAAGAGAAAAGGAGTACAAATAAAAAAGGAGCACAGAGAGAAAAGGAGCATAGAGAGAAAAGGAGCATCAAGAGAAAAGGAACACAGAGAGAAAAGGAGCACAAAGAGAAAAGGAACACAGAGAGAAAAGGAGCATAGAGGGAAAAGGAGCACAGAGAGAAAACGTGCAAAGAGAGAAAAGGAGCACAGAGAGAAAAGGAGAACAGTGAGAAAAGAAACACACAGAGAATAGGAGAAAGAGAGAAAAGGGGCACAGAGAGAAAAGGAGCACAGAGAGAAGAGGAGCACAGAGAGAAAAGGAGCACAGAGAGAAAAGGAGCATAGAGGGAAAAGAACACAGAGAGAAAAGGAGCAAAGGGAGAAAAGGAGCACAGAGAGAAAGGGAACACAGAGAGTAAAGGAAAACAAGAGAGAACAGGAACACCGAGAGTAAACGAACACAGAGAGAAAACGAATACAGAGAGAAAAGGAGCACAGAGAGAAAGGGAGCACAGAGAGAATAGGAAAACAGAGAGAAAAGGATCACAGAGACAAACGAGCACAGAGAGAAAAGGAACACAGAGAGAAAAGGAACACAAAGAGAAAAGGAGCACCCAGAGAAAAGGAGGACGAGACAAAAGGGGCACAGAGAGAAAAGGAGCACAGAGAGAAGAGGAGCACAGAGTGTAAAGGAGCACAGAGAGAAAAGGAGCACAGAGGGAAAAGAAACACAGAGAGAAAAGGAACACAGGGTGAGAAGGAGCACACAGATATAAGTAACACAGAGAGAATATGAGCACAGAGAGAAAAGGAAAACAGGGAGTAAAGGAGCAAAGAGTGAAAAGGAGCACAGAAGTAAAAGGAACACAGAGAGAAAAGGAGCATAGAGAGAAAAGGAGCATGTAGGGAAAAGGAGCATAGAGAGAAAAGGAACACAGAGGGAACAGGAGCACAGTAAGTAAAGGAGCATAGAGAGAAAAGGAGCACGGAGAGAAAAGGAGTACAAAGAGAAAAGGAGCACAGAGAGAAAAGGAACACACAGAGAAAAGGAGCACAAAGAGAAAAGGAACAGAGAGAAAAGGAACACAGAGAGAAAAGGAGCATAGAGAGAAAAGGAGCATAGAGGGAAAAGGAGCATAGAGAGAAAAGGAACACAGAGGGAACAGGAGCACAGTAAGTAAAGGAGCATAGAGAGAAAAGGAGCACAGAGAGAAAAGGAACACACAGAGAAAAGGAGCACAAAGAGAAAAGGAACACAGAGAGAAAAGGAGCATAGAGAGAAAAGGAACACAGAGAGAAAAGGAGCATAAAGAGAAAAGGAATGCAGAGAGAAAAGGAGCATAGAGAGAAAAGGAGCAAAGAGAGAAAAGGAGCACAGAGAGAAAGGGAGCACAGAGACAAAAGGAAAACAAGAGAGAAAATGAACACAGAGAGAAAAGAAGCACAGAGACAGAGGGAGCACAGAGAGAAAGGGAAAACAGAGAGAAAAGGAACACAGAGAGAAAAGGAGCGCAGAGAGAAAAGGAACACACAGAGAAAAGGAGCACCGAGGGAAAAGGAGCACTGAGAGATAATGAACCCTTGGAGTAAAGGAGGAGAGAGAGAAAAGGAATACATTGAGAGAAAAGGAGCACAGAGAGAGAGGGAGCACAGAGAGAAAGGGTGCACAGAGAGAATAGGAAAACAGAGAGAAAAGGAACACAGAGAGAAAAGGAGCGCAGAGAGAAAAGGAGCACAGAGAGAAAAGGAACACACAGAGAAAAGGAGCACAAAGTGAAAAGGAAAGCAGAGAGAAAAGGAGCATAGAGGGAAAAGAACACAGAGAGAAAAGGAGCAAAGAGAGAAAAGGATCACAGAGACAAACGAGCACAGAGAGAAAAGGAACACAGAGAGAAAAGGAGCACCCAGAGAAAAGGGGCACAGTGCGAAAAGGAGCACAGAGAGAAGAGGAGCACAGAGTGTAAAGGAGCGCAGAGAGAAAAGGAGCACAGAGGGAAAAGAAACACAGAGAGAAAAGGAACACAGAGTGAGAAGGAGCACACAGATGTAAGTAACACAGAGAGAATACAACCACAGAGAGAAAAGGAAAACAGGGAGAGAAGGAGCAAAGATTGAAAAGGAGCACAGAGGTAAAAGGAACACAGAGAGAAAAGGAGCATAGAGAGAAAAGGAGCATAGAGGGAAAAGGAGCATAGAGACAAAAGGAACACAGAGGGAACAGGTGCACAGTAAGTAAAGGAGCATAGAGAGAAAAGATGCACAGAGAGAAAAGGAACACACAGAGAAAAGGAGCATAAAGAGAAAAGGAACACAGAGAAAAAAGGAGCATAGAGAGAAAAGGAACACAGAGGGAACAGGAGCACAGTAAGTAAAGGAGCATAGAGAGAAAAGGAGCACAGAGAGAAAAGGAACACACAGAGAAAAGGAGCACAAAGAGAAAAGTAACACAGAGAGAAAAGGAGCATAGAGAGAAAAGGAACACAGAGAGAAAAGGAGCACAAAGAGAAAAGGAATGCAGAGAGAAAAGGAGCATAGAGAGAAAAGGAGCAAAGAGAGAAAAGGAGCACAGAGAGAAAGGGAGCACAGAGACAAAAGGAAAACAAGAGAGAAAAGGAACACCGAGAGAAAACGAACACAGAGAGAAAATGAACACAGAGAGAAAAGAAGCACAGAGACAGAGGGAGCACAGAGAGAAAGGGAAAACAGAGAGAAAAGGAACACAGAGAGAAAAGGAGCGCAGAGAGAAAAGGAACACACAGAGAAAAGGAGCACCGAGGGAAAAGGAGCACTGAGAGATAATGAACCCTTGGAGTAAAGGAGGAGAGAGAGAAAAGGAATACATTGAGAGAAAAGGAGCACAGAGAGAGAGGGAGCACAGAGAGAAAGGGTGCACAGAGAGAATAGGAAAACAGAGAGAAAAGGAACACAGAGAGAAAAGGAGCGCAGAGAGAAAAGGAGCACAGAGAGAAAAGGAACACACAGAGAAAAGGAGCACAAAGTGAAAAGGAAAGCAGAGAGAAAAGGAGCATAGAGGGAAAAGAACACAGAGAGAAAAGGAGCAAAGAGAGAAAAGGATCACAGAGACAAACGAGCACAGAGAGAAAACGAACACAGAGAGAAAAGAAGCACCCAGAGAAAAGGGGCACAGTGCGAAAAGGAGCACAGAGAGAAGAGGAGCACAGAGTGTAAAGGAGCGCAGAGAGAAAAGGAGCACAGAGGGAAAAGAAACACAGAGAGAAAAGGAACACAGAGTGAGAAGGAGCACACAGATGTAAGTAACACAGAGAGAATACAACCACAGAGAGAAAAGGAAAACAGGGAGAGAAGGAGCAAAGATTGAAAAGGAGCACAGAGAGAAATGGAAAACAGGGAGAAAAGGAACACAGAGAGAAAAGGAGCGCCGAGAGAAAAGGAGCACAGAGAGAAAAAGAGCACAGAGAGAAAAGGAACACACAGAGAAAAGGAGCACCGAGGGAAAAGGAGCACAGAGAGTTAATGAACCCTTGGAGTAAATGAGGAGAGAGAGAAAAGGAATACATTGAGAGAAAAGGAGCACAGAGTGAAGAGGAACACAGAGAGTAAGGGAGCACAGAGAGAAAAGGAACACAGAGAGAAAAGGAACACAGAGAGAAAAGCAACCCTGGGAGTAAAGGAGAACAGTGAGAAAAGGAACACACAGAGAATAGGAGAAAGAGAGAAAAGGGGCACAGAGAGAAAAGGAGCACAGAGAGAAGAGGAACGCAGAGAGAAAAGGAGATCAGCGAGAAAAGGAGATAGAGAGAAAAGGGCACAGATTGAAAAGAAGGACAGAGTGAAAAAGAACACAGAGAGATAAGGAGCACAAAGAGAAAAGGAGCACAGAGAGAAAAGGAACACAGAGAGAAAAGGAGCACAGAGAGAAAAGCAATGCAATAATAGAAAATGAACAAAGAGAGAAAAGGAAAATGGAGTGAAAAAGGGCACAAGCGAAAATTGCACAGAGAGAAAAGGAGGACAGAGAGAAAAGAAACACACTGAGAGAAAATGCGCAAAGAGATAAAAGGAGAATTAAGGCAAAAGGAGCACAGAGATTAAAGTAACACAGAGAGAAAAAGAGCAAAGAGAGAAAAGGATCACAGAAAAAAGGAGCACAGAGAGAAACGGAAGACGACAAAAACTGAACACAGAGAGATAAGGAGCACTGAGCGCAAAGGAGCACAGAGAGAAGAGGAGCACAGAATGAAAAGGAGCACAGAGAGAAAAGGAACACAGATGGAAAAGGAAAACAGAGAGAAAAGGAACACAGAGTGAGAAGGAGCACACAGATGGAAGTAACACAGAGAGAATACAACCACAGAGAGAAAAGGAAACCAGGGAGAAAAGGAGCCAAGAGTGAAAAGGACCACAGAGGTAAAAGGAACACAGAGAGAAAAGGAGCAAAGAGAGAAAAGGAGCATAAAGAGAAAAGGAAAATGTAGTGAAAAAGGGCAGAGCGAAAATTGCACAGAGAGAAAAGGAGGACAGAGGGAAAAGAAACACACTGAGAGAAAATGCGTAAAGAGATAAAAGGAGAATTAAGACAAAAGGAGCACAGAGATTAAAGTAACACAGAGAGAAAAGGAGCAAAGAGAGAAAAGGATCACAGAGAAAAAGGAGCACAGAGAGAAACGGAAGACGACAAAAACTGAACACAGAGAGATAAGGAGCACAGAGCGCAAAGGAGCACAGAGAGAAGAGGAGCACAGAATGAAAAGGAGCACAGAGGTAAAAGGAACACAGAGAGAAAAGGAGCATAAAGAGAAAAGGAGCATAGAGGGAAAAGGCGCAAAGAGAGAAAAGGGACACAGAGGGAACAGGAGCACAGTAAGTAAAGGAGCATAGAGAGAAAAGGAGCACGGAGAGAAAAGGAGTACAAAGAGAAAAGGAGCACAGAGAGAAAAGGAGCATAGAGAGAAAAGGAACATAGAGAGAAAAGGAACACAGAGAGAAAAGGAGCACAGAGAGAAAAGGAACAAAGAGAGAAAAGGAGCAAAGAGAGAAAAGGAGCATCAAGAGAAAAGGAGCATAGAGGGAAAAGAAGCACTGAGAGAAAAGGAGCAAAGAGAGAAAAGGAGCACAGAGAAAAGGAGAACAGTGAGAAAAGGAACACACAGAGAATAGGAGAAAGAGAGAAAAGGGGCACAGAGAGAAAAAGAGGACAGAGAGAAAAGGAGCACAGAGAGAAAAGGAGCACAGAGAGAAAAGGAACACAGAGATAAAAGGAGCATAGAGGGAAAAAAACACAGAGAGAAAAGGAGCAAAGAGAGAAAAGGAGCACAGAGAGAAAAGGAGCATAGGGGGGATAGGAGCACAGAGAAAAAAAAAGAGCATAGAGAGAAAAGGAGCATCGAGGTAAAAGGAACACAGAGAGAAAAGGAGCCCAAAGAGAAATGGAACACAGAGAGAAAAGGAGCATAGAGGGAAAAAAACACAGAAAGAAAAGGAGCAAAGAGAGAAAAGGAGCACAGAGAGAAAAGGAGCATAGGGGGGATAGGAGCACAGAGAAAAAAAAGAGCATAGAGAGAAAAGGAGCATAGAGGTAAAAGGAACACAGAGAGAAAAGGAGCCCAAAGAGAAATGGAACACAGAGAGAAAAGGAGCATAGAGGGAAAAAAACACAGAAAGAAAAGGAGCAAAGAGAGAAAAGGAGCACAGAGAGAAAAGGAGCATAGGGGGGATAGGAGCACAGAGAAAAAAAAGAGCATAGAGAGAAAAGGAGCATAGAGAGAAAAGGAACACAGAGAGAAAAGGAGCCCAAAGAGAAATGGAACACAGAGAGAAAAGGAGCATAGAGGGAAAAGAACACTGATAGAAAAGGAGCAAAGAGAGAAAAGGAGCACAGAGAGAAAGGGGGCACAGAGAGAAAAGGAAAACAAGGGAGAAAAGGAACACCGAGAGTAAACGAACACAGAGAGAAAACGAACACAGAGAGAAAATGAGCACAGAGAGAGAGGGAGAACAGAGGGAAAGGGGAAAGGGAGCACAGAGAGAATAGGAAAACAGAGAGAAGAGGAACACAGAGAGAAAAGGAGCGCAGAGAGAAAAGGAGCACAGAGAGAAAAGGAACACACAGGAAAGTAGCACAAAGAGGAAAGGAATGCAGAAAGAAAAGGAACATAGAGGGAAAAGAACACAGAGAGAAAAGGAGCAAAGAGAGAAAAGGAGCACAGGGAGAAAAGGAACACCGAGAGAAAACGAACACAGAGTGAAATCGAACACAGAGAGAAAAGGAGCGCAGAGAGAAAAGGAGCACAGAGAGAAAAGGAACACACAGAGAAAAGGAGCACCGAGGGAAATGGAGCACAGAGAGATAATGAACCCTTGGAGTAAAGGAGGAGAGAGAGAAAAGGAATACATTGAGAGAAAAGGAGCACAGAGTGAAGAGAAACACAGAGAGTAAGGGAGCACAGAGGGAAAAGGAACACAGAGAGAAAAGCAACCCTGGGAGTAAAGGAGGAGAGAGAGAAAAGGAACACATAGAGAGAAAAAGAGCACAGAGAGAAGAGGAACGCAGAGAGAAAAGGAGATCAGTGAGAAAAGCAATGCAATAATAGAAAATGAACACAGAGAGAAAAGGAAAATGTAGTGAAAAAGGGCACAAGCGAAAATTGCACAGAGAGAAAAGGAGGACAGAGAGAAAAGAAACACACTGAGAGAAAATGTGCAAAGAGATAAAAGGAGAATTAAGACAAAAGGAGCACAGAGATTAAAGTAACACAGAGAGAAAAAGAGCAAAGAGAGAAAAGGATTACAGAAAAAAGGAGCACAGAGAGAAACGGAAGACGACAAAAACTGATAACAGAGAGATAAGGAGAACTGAGAGCAAAGGAGCACAGAGAGAAGAGGAGCACAGAATGAAAAGGAGCACAGAGAGAAAAGGAACACAGATGGAAAAGGAAAACAGAGAGAAAAGGAACACAGAGTGAGAAGGAGCGCACAGATATAAGTAACACAGAGAGAATACAACCACAGAGAGAAAAGGAAACCAGGGAGAAAAGGAGCCAAGAGTGAAAAGGAGCACAGAGGTAAAAGGAACACAGAGAGAAAAGGAGCAAAGAGAGAAAAGGAGCACAAAGAGAAAAGGAAAATGTAGTGAAAAAGGGATGAGCAAAAATTGCACAGAGAGAAAAGGAGGACAGAGAGAAAAGAAACACACTGAGAGAAAATGCATAAAGAGATAAAAGGAGAATTAAGACAAAAGGAGCACAGAGATTAAAGTAACACAGAGAGAAAAGGAGCAAAGAGAGAAAAGGAGCACAAAGAGAAAAGGAAAATGTAGTGAAAAAGTGCAGAGCGAAAATTGCACAGAGAGAAAAGGAGGACAGAGAGAAAAGAAACACACTGAGAGAAAATGCGTAAAGAGATAAAAGGAGAATTAAGACAAAAGGAGCACAGAGATTAAAGTAACACAGAGAGAAAAGGAGGAAAGAGAGAAAAGGATCACAGAGAAAAAGGAGCACAGAGAGAAACGGAAGACGACAAAAACTGAACACAGACAGATAAGGAGCACAGAGAGCAAAGGAGCACAGAGAAAAGAGAAGCACAGAATGAAAAGGAGCACAGAGAGAAAAGGAACACAGATGGAAAAGGAGCACACAGATCTAAGTAACACAGAGAGAATATGAGCACAGAGAGAAAAGGAAAACAGGGAGAAAAGGAGCCAAGACTGAAAAGGAGCACAGAGGTAAAAGGAACACAGAGAGAAAAGGAGCAAAGAGAGAAAAGGAGCACAAAGAGAAAAGGAAAATGTAGTGAAAAAGGGCAGAGCGAAAATTGCACAGAGAGAAAAGGAGGACAGAGAGAAAAGAAACACACTGAGAGAAAATGCGTAAAGAGATAAAAGGAGAATTAAGACAAAAGGAGCACAGAGATTAAAGTAACACAGAGAGAAAAGGAGCAAAGTGAGAAAAGGAGCACAGAGAAAAAGGAGCACAGAGAGAAACGGAAGACAACAAAAACTGAACACAGAGAGATAAGGAGCACAGAGAGCAAAGGAGCACAGAGAGAAGAGGAGCACAGAATGAAAAGGAGCACAGAGAGAAAAGGAGCAGAGAAAGAAAAGTAGCATAGAGAGAAAAGAAACACAGAGGGAACAGGAGCACAGTAAGTAAAGGAGCATAGAGAGAAAAGGAGCACGGAGAGAAAAGGAGTACAAAGAGAAAAGGAGCACAGAGAGAAAAGGAGCATAGAGAGAAAAGGAGCATAGAGAGTTAATGAACCCTTGGAGTAAATGAGGAGAGAGAGAAAAGGAATACATTGAGAGAAAAGGAGCACAGAGTGAAGAGGAACACAGAGAGTAAGGGAGCACAGAGAGAAAAGGAACACAGAGAGAAAAGGAACACAGAGAGAAAAGCAACCCTGGGAGTAAAGGAGAACAGTGAGAAAAGGAACACACAGAGAATAGGAGAAAGAGAGAAAAGGGGCACAGAGAGAAAAGGAGCACAGAGAGAAGAGGAACGCAGAGAGAAAAGGAGATCAGCGAGAAAAGGAGATAGAGAGAAAAGGGCACAGATTGAAAAGAAGGACAGAGTGAAAAAGAACACAGAGAGATAAGGAGCACAAAGAGAAAAGGAGCACAGAGAGAAAAGGAACACAGAGAGAAAAGGAGCACAGAGAGAAAAGCAATGCAATAATAGAAAATGAACAAAGAGAGAAAAGGAAAATGGAGTGAAAAAGGGCACAAGCGAAAATTGCACAGAGAGAAAAGGAGGACAGAGAGAAAAGAAACACACTGAGAGAAAATGCGCAAAGAGATAAAAGGAGAATTAAGGCAAAAGGAGCACAGAGATTAAAGTAACACAGAGAGAAAAAGAGCAAAGAGAGAAAAGGATCACAGAAAAAAGGAGCACAGAGAGAAACGGAAGACGACAAAAACTGAACACAGAGAGATAAGGAGCACTGAGCGCAAAGGAGCACAGAGAGAAGAGGAGCACAGAATGAAAAGGAGCACAGAGAGAAAAGGAACACAGATGGAAAAGGAAAACAGAGAGAAAAGGAACACAGAGTGAGAAGGAGCACACAGATGGAAGTAACACAGAGAGAATACAACCACAGAGAGAAAAGGAAACCAGGGAGAAAAGGAGCCAAGAGTGAAAAGGACCACAGAGGTAAAAGGAACACAGAGAGAAAAGGAGCAAAGAGAGAAAAGGAGCATAAAGAGAAAAGGAAAATGTAGTGAAAAAGGGCAGAGCGAAAATTGCACAGAGAGAAAAGGAGGACAGAGGGAAAAGAAACACACTGAGAGAAAATGCGTAAAGAGATAAAAGGAGAATTAAGACAAAAGGAGCACAGAGATTAAAGTAACACAGAGAGAAAAGGAGCAAAGAGAGAAAAGGATCACAGAGAAAAAGGAGCACAGAGAGAAACGGAAGACGACAAAAACTGAACACAGAGAGATAAGGAGCACAGAGCGCAAAGGAGCACAGAGAGAAGAGGAGCACAGAATGAAAAGGAGCACAGAGGTAAAAGGAACACAGAGAGAAAAGGAGCATAAAGAGAAAAGGAGCATAGAGGCAAAAGGCGCAAAGAGAGAAAAGGGACACAGAGGGAACAGGAGCACAGTAAGTAAAGGAGCATAGAGAGAAAAGGAGCACGGAGAGAAAAGGAGTACAAAGAGAAAAGGAGCACAGAGAGAAAAGGAGCATAGAGAGAAAAGGAACATAGAGAGAAAAGGAACACAGAGAGAAAAGGAGCACAGAGAGAAAAGGAACAAAGAGAGAAAAGGAGCAAAGAGAGAAAAGGAGCATCAAGAGAAAAGGAACACAGAGAGAAAAGGAGCACAAAGAGAAAAGGAACACAGAGAGAAAAGGAGCACAAAGAGAAAAGGAACACAGAGAGAAAAGGAGCATAGAGGGAAAAGAAGCACTGAGAGAAAAGGAGCAAAGAGAGAAAAGGAGCACAGAGAAAAGGAGAACAGTGAGAAAAGGAACACACAGAGAATAGGAGAAAGAGAGAAAAGGGGCACAGAGAGAAAAAGAGGACAGAGAGAAAAGGAGCACAGAGAGAAAAGGAGCACAGAGAGAAAAGGAACACAGAGATAAAAGGAGCATAGAGGGAAAAAAACACAGAGAGAAAAGGAGCAAAGAGAGAAAAGGAGCACAGAGAGAAAAGGAGCATAGGGGGGATAGGAGCACAGAGAAAAAAAAGAGCATAGAGAGAAAAGGAGCATAGAGGTAAAAGGAACACAGAGAGAAAAGGAGCCCAAAGAGAAATGGAACACAGAGAGAAAAGGAGCATAGAGGGAAAAAAACACAGAAAGAAAAGGAGCAAAGAGAGAAAAGGAGCACAGAGAGAAAAGGAGCATAGGGGGGATAGGAGCACAGAGAAAAAAAAGAGCATAGAGAGAAAAGGAGCATAGAGAGAAAAGGAACACAGAGAGAAAAGGAGCCCAAAGAGAAATGGAACACAGAGAGAAAAGGAGCATAGAGGGAAAAGAACACTGATAGAAAAGGAGCAAAGAGAGAAAAGGAGCACAGAGAGAAAGGGGGCACAGAGAGAAAAGGAAAACAAGGGAGAAAAGGAACACCGAGAGTAAACGAACACAGAGAGAAAACGAACACAGAGAGAAAATGAGCACAGAGAGAGAGGGAGAACAGAGGGAAAGGGGAAAGGGAGCACAGAGAGAATAGGAAAACAGAGAGAAGAGGAACACAGAGAGAAAAGGAGCGCAGAGAGAAAAGGAGCACAGAGAGAAAAGGAACACACAGGAAAGTAGCACAAAGAGGAAAGGAATGCAGAAAGAAAAGGAACATAGAGGGAAAAGAACACAGAGAGAAAAGGAGCAAAGAGAGAAAAGGAGCACAGGGAGAAAAGGAACACCGAGAGAAAACGAACACAGAGTGAAATCGAACACAGAGAGAAAAGGAGCGCAGAGAGAAAAGGAGCACAGAGAGAAAAGGAACACACAGAGAAAAGGAGATCAGTGAGAAAAGCAATGCAATAATAGAAAATGAACACAGAGAGAAAAGGAAAATGTAGTGAAAAAGGGCACAAGCGAAAATTGCACAGAGAGAAAAGGAGGACAGAGAGAAAAGAAACACACTGAGAGAAAATGTGCAAAGAGATAAAAGGAGAATTAAGACAAAAGGAGCACAGAGATTAAAGTAACACAGAGAGAAAAAGAGCAAAGAGAGAAAAGGATTACAGAAAAAAGGAGCACAGAGAGAAACGGAAGACGACAAAAACTGATAACAGAGAGATAAGGAGCACTGAGAGCAAAGGAGCACAGAGAGAAGAGGAGCACAGAATGAAAAGGAGCACAGAGAGAAAAGGAACACAGATGGAAAAGGAAAACAGAGAGAAAAGGAACACAGAGTGAGAAGGAGCGCACAGATATAAGTAACACAGAGAGAATACAACCACAGAGAGAAAAGGAAACCAGGGAGAAAAGGAGCCAAGAGTGAAAAGGAGCACAGAGGTAAAAGGAACACAGAGAGAAAAGGAGCAAAGAGAGAAAAGGAGCACAAAGAGAAAAGGAAAATGTAGTGAAAAAGGGATGAGCAAAAATTGCACAGAGAGAAAAGGAGGACAGAGAGAAAAGAAACACACTGAGAGAAAATGCATAAAGAGATAAAAGGAGAATTAAGACAAAAGGAGCACAGAGATTAAAGTAACACAGAGAGAAAAGGAGCAAAGAGAGAAAAGGAGCACAAAGAGAAAAGGAAAATGTAGTGAAAAAGTGCAGAGCGAAAATTGCACAGAGAGAAAAGGAGGACAGAGAGAAAAGAAACACACTGAGAGAAAATGCGTAAAGAGATAAAAGGAGAATTAAGACAAAAGGAGCACAGAGATTAAAGTAACACAGAGAGAAAAGGAGGAAAGAGAGAAAAGGATCACAGAGAAAAAGGAGCACAGAGAGAAACGGAAGACGACAAAAACTGAACACAGACAGATAAGGAGCACAGAGAGCAAAGGAGCACAGAGAAAAGAGAAGCACAGAATGAAAAGGAGCACAGAGAGAAAAGGAACACAGATGGAAAAGGAGCACACAGATCTAAGTAACACAGAGAGAATATGAGCACAGAGAGAAAAGGAAAACAGGGAGAAAAGGAGCCAAGACTGAAAAGGAGCACAGAGGTAAAAGGAACACAGAGAGAAAAGGAGCAAAGAGAGAAAAGGAGCACAAAGAGAAAAGGAAAATGTAGTGAAAAAGGGCAGAGCGAAAATTGCACAGAGAGAAAAGGAGGACAGAGAGAAAAGAAACACACTGAGAGAAAATGCGTAAAGAGATAAAAGGAGAATTAAGACAAAAGGAGCACAGAGATTAAAGTAACACAGAGAGAAAAGGAGCAAAGTGAGAAAAGGAGCACAGAGAAAAAGGAGCACAGAGAGAAACGGAAGACAACAAAAACTGAACACAGAGAGATAAGGAGCACAGAGAGCAAAGGAGCACAGAGAGAAGAGGAGCACAGAATGAAAAGGAGCACAGAGAGAAAAGGAGCAGAGAAAGAAAAGGAGCATAGAGAGAAAAGAAACACAGAGGGAACAGGAGCACAGTAAGTAAAGGAGCATAGAGAGAAAAGGAGCACGGAGAGAAAAGGAGTACAAAGAGAAAAGGAGCACAGAGAGAAAAGGAGCATAGAGAGAAAAGGAGCATAGAGAGTTAATGAACCCTTGGAGTAAATGAGGAGAGAGAGAAAAGGAATACATTGAGAGAAAAGGAGCACAGAGTGAAGAGGAACACAGAGAGTAAGGGAGCACAGAGAGAAAAGGAACACAGAGAGAAAAGGAACACAGAGAGAAAAGCAACCCTGGGAGTAAAGGAGAACAGTGAGAAAAGGAACACACAGAGAATAGGAGAAAGAGAGAAAAGGGGCACAGAGAGAAAAGGAGCACAGAGAGAAGAGGAACGCAGAGAGAAAAGGAGATCAGCGAGAAAAGGAGATAGAGAGAAAAGGGCACAGATTGAAAAGAAGGACAGAGTGAAAAAGAACACAGAGAGATAAGGAGCACAAAGAGAAAAGGAGCACAGAGAGAAAAGGAACACAGAGAGAAAAGGAGCACAGAGAGAAAAGCAATGCAATAATAGAAAATGAACAAAGAGAGAAAAGGAAAATGGAGTGAAAAAGGGCACAAGCGAAAATTGCACAGAGAGAAAAGGAGGACAGAGAGAAAAGAAACACACTGAGAGAAAATGCGCAAAGAGATAAAAGGAGAATTAAGGCAAAAGGAGCACAGAGATTAAAGTAACACAGAGAGAAAAAGAGCAAAGAGAGAAAAGGATCACAGAAAAAAGGAGCACAGAGAGAAACGGAAGACGACAAAAACTGAACACAGAGAGATAAGGAGCACTGAGCGCAAAGGAGCACAGAGAGAAGAGGAGCACAGAATGAAAAGGAGCACAGAGAGAAAAGGAACACAGATGGAAAAGGAAAACAGAGAGAAAAGGAACACAGAGTGAGAAGGAGCACACAGATGGAAGTAACACAGAGAGAATACAACCACAGAGAGAAAAGGAAACCAGGGAGAAAAGGAGCCAAGAGTGAAAAGGACCACAGAGGTAAAAGGAGCAAAGAGAGAAAAGGAGCATAAAGAGAAAAGGAAAATGTAGTGAAAAAGGGCAGAGCGAAAATTGCACAGAGAGAAAAGGAGGACAGAGGGAAAAGAAACACACTGAGAGAAAATGCGTAAAGAGATAAAAGGAGAATTAAGACAAAAGGAGCACAGAGATTAAAGTAACACAGAGAGAAAAGGAGCAAAGAGAGAAAAGGATCACAGAGAAAAAGGAGCACAGAGAGAAACGGAAGACGACAAAAACTGAACACAGAGAGATAAGGAGCACAGAGCGCAAAGGAGCACAGAGAGAAGAGGAGCACAGAATGAAAAGGAGCACAGAGGTAAAAGGAACACAGAGAGAAAAGGAGCATAAAGAGAAAAGGAGCATAGAGGGAAAAGGCGCAAAGAGAGAAAAGGGACACAGAGGGAACAGGAGCACAGTAAGTAAAGGAGCATAGAGAGAAAAGGAGCACGGAGAGAAAAGGAGTACAAAGAGAAAAGGAGCACAGAGAGAAAAGGAGCATAGAGAGAAAAGGAACATAGAGAGAAAAGGAACACAGAGAGAAAAGGAGCACAGAGAGAAAAGGAACAAAGAGAGAAAAGGAGCAAAGAGAGAAAAGGAGCATCAAGAGAAAAGGAACACAGAGAGAAAAGGAGCACAAAGAGAAAAGGAACACAGAGAGAAAAGGAGCACAAAGAGAAAAGGAACACAGAGAGAAAAGGAGCATAGAGGGAAAAGAAGCACTGAGAGAAAAGGAGCAAAGAGAGAAAAGGAGCACAGAGAAAAGGAGAACAGTGAGAAAAGGAACACACAGAGAATAGGAGAAAGAGAGAAAAGGGGCACAGAGAGAAAAAGAGGACAGAGAGAAAAGGAACACAGAGATAAAAGGAGCATAGAGGGAAAAAAACACAGAGAGAAAAGGAGCAAAGAGAGAAAAGGAGCACAGAGAGAAAAGGAGCATGGGGGGATAGGAGCACAGAGAAAAAAAAGAGCATAGAGAGAAAAGGAGCATAGAGGTAAAAGGAACACAGAGAGAAAAGGAGCCCAAAGAGAAATGGAACACAGAGAGAAAAGGAGCATAGAGGGAAAAAAACACAGAAAGAAAAGGAGCAAAGAGAGAAAAGGAGCACAGAGAGAAAAGGAGCATAGGGGGGATAGGAGCACAGAGAAAAAAAAGAGCATAGAGAGAAAAGGAGCATAGAGAGAAAAGGAACACAGAGAGAAAAGGAGCCCAAAGAGAAATGGAACACAGAGAGAAAAGGAGCATAGAGGGAAAAGAACACTGATAGAAAAGGAGCAAAGAGAGAAAAGGAGCACAGAGAGAAAGGGGGCACAGAGAGAAAAGGAAAACAAGGGAGAAAAGGAACACCGAGAGTAAACGAACACAGAGAGAAAACGAACACAGAGAGAAAATGAGCACAGAGAGAGAGGGAGAACAGAGGGAAAGGGGAAAGGGAGCACAGAGAGAATAGGAAAACAGAGAGAAGAGGAACACAGAGAGAAAAGGAGCGCAGAGAGAAAAGGAGCACAGAGAGAAAAGGAACACACAGGAAAGTAGCACAAAGAGGAAAGGAATGCAGAAAGAAAAGGAACATAGAGGGAAAAGAACACAGAGAGAAAAGGAGCAAAGAGAGAAAAGGAGCACAGGGAGAAAAGGAACACCGAGAGAAAACGAACACAGAGTGAAATCGAACACAGAGAGAAAAGGAGCGCAGAGAGAAAAGGAGCACAGAGAGAAAAGGAACACACAGAGAAAAGGAGATCAGTGAGAAAAGCAATGCAATAATAGAAAATGAACACAGAGAGAAAAGGAAAATGTAGTGAAAAAGGGCACAAGCGAAAATTGCACAGAGAGAAAAGGAGGACAGAGAGAAAAGAAACACACTGAGAGAAAATGTGCAAAGAGATAAAAGGAGAATTAAGACAAAAGGAGCACAGAGATTAAAGTAACACAGAGAGAAAAAGAGCAAAGAGAGAAAAGGATTACAGAAAAAAGGAGCACAGAGAGAAACGGAAGACGACAAAAACTGATAACAGAGAGATAAGGAGCACTGAGAGCAAAGGAGCACAGAGAGAAGAGGAGCACAGAATGAAAAGGAGCACAGAGAGAAAAGGAACACAGATGGAAAAGGAAAACAGAGAGAAAAGGAACACAGAGTGAGAAGGAGCGCACAGATATAAGTAACACAGAGAGAATACAACCACAGAGAGAAAAGGAAACCAGGGAGAAAAGGAGCCAAGAGTGAAAAGGAGCACAGAGGTAAAAGGAACACAGAGAGAAAAGGAGCAAAGAGAGAAAAGGAGCACAAAGAGAAAAGGAAAATGTAGTGAAAAAGGGATGAGCAAAAATTGCACAGAGAGAAAAGGAGGACAGAGAGAAAAGAAACACACTGAGAGAAAATGCATAAAGAGATAAAAGGAGAATTAAGACAAAAGGAGCACAGAGATTAAAGTAACACAGAGAGAAAAGGAGCAAAGAGAGAAAAGGAGCACAAAGAGAAAAGGAAAATGTAGTGAAAAAGTGCAGAGCGAAAATTGCACAGAGAGAAAAGGAGGACAGAGAGAAAAGAAACACACTGAGAGAAAATGCGTAAAGAGATAAAAGGAGAATTAAGACAAAAGGAGCACAGAGATTAAAGTAACACAGAGAGAAAAGGAGGAAAGAGAGAAAAGGATCACAGAGAAAAAGGAGCACAGAGAGAAACAGAAGACGACAAAAACTGAACACAGACAGATAAGGAGCACAGAGAGCAAAGGAGCACAGAGAAAAGAGAAGCACAGAATGAAAAGGAGCACAGAGAGAAAAGGAACACAGATGGAAAAGGAGCACACAGATCTAAGTAACACAGAGAGAATATGAGCACAGAGAGAAAAGGAAAACAGGGAGAAAAGGAGCCAAGACTGAAAAGGAGCACAGAGGTAAAAGGAACACAGAGAGAAAAGGAGCAAAGAGAGAAAAGGAGCACAAAGAGAAAAGGAAAATGTAGTGAAAAAGGGCAGAGCGAAAATTGCACAGAGAGAAAAGGAGGACAGAGAGAAAAGAAACACACTGAGAGAAAATGCGTAAAGAGATAAAAGGAGAATTAAGACAAAAGGAGCACAGAGATTAAAGTAACACAGAGAGAAAAGGAGCAAAGAGAGAAAAGGAGCACAGAGAAAAAGGAGCACAGAGAGAAACGGAAGACAACAAAAACTGAACACAGAGAGAAAAGGAGCACAGAGAGCAAAGGAGCACAGAGAGAAGAGGAGCACAGAATGAAAAGGAGCACAGAGAGAAAAGGAGCATAGAAAGAAAAGGAGCATAGAGAGAAAAGAAACACAGAGGGAACAGGAGCACAGTAAGTAAAGGAGCATAGAGAGAAAAGGAGCACGGAGAGAAAAGGAGTACAAAGAGAAAAGGAGCACAGAGAGAAAAGGAGCATAGAGAGAAAAGGAGCATAGAGAGAAAAGGAACAAAGAGAGAAAAGGAGCACAGAGAGAAAAGGTGAACAGTGAGAAAAGGAACACACAGAGAATAGGAGAAAGAGAGAAAAGGGGCACAGAGAGAAAAACAGCACAGAGAGAAGAGGAGCACAGAGAGAAAAGGAGCATGGGGGGGATAGGAGCACAGAGAAAAAAAGGAGCATCGAGAGAAAACGAGCATAGAGACAAAAGGAACACAAAGAGAAAAGGAGCCCAAAGAGAAAAGGAACACAGAGAGAAAAGGAGCAAAGAGAGAAAAGGAGCACAGAGAGAAAAGGAACACACAGAGAATAGGAGAAAGAGAGAAAAGGGGCACAGGGAGAAAAGGAGCACAGAGAGAAAAGGAGCACAAAGAGAAAAGGAAAATGTAGTGAAAAAGGGCAGAGCGAAAATTGCACAGAGAGAAAAGGAGGACCGAGAGAAAAGAAACACACTGAGAGAAAATGCGTAAAGAGATAAAAGGAGAATTAAGACAAAAGGAGCACAGAGATTAAAGTAACACAGAGAGAAAAGGAGCAAAGAGAGAAAAGGAGCACAAAGAGAAAAGGAAAATGTAGTGAAAAAGGGCAGAGCGAAAATTGCACAGAGAGAAAAGGAGGACAGAGAAAAGAAACACACTGAGAGAAAATGCGTAAAGAGATAAAAGGAGAATTAAGACAAAAGGAGCACAGATTTTACAGTAACACAGAGAGAAAAGGAGCAAAGAGAGAAAAGGATCACAGAGAAAAAGGAGCACAGAGAGAAACGGAAGACGACAAAAACTGAACACAGAGAGATAAGGAGCACAGAGAGCAAAGGAGCACAGAGAGAAGAGGAGCACAGAATGAAAAGGAGCACAGAGAGAAAAGGAGCATAGAAAGAAAAGGAGCATAGAGAGAAAAGGAGCACGGAGAGAAAAGGAGTACAAAGAGAAAAGGAGCACAGAGAGAAAAGGAGCATAGAGAGAAAAGGAGCATAGAGAGAAAAGGAACAAAGAGAGAAAAGGAGCACAGAGAGAAAAGGAACAAAGAGAGAAAAGGAGCAAAGAGAGAAAAGGAGCATCAAGAGAAAAGGAACACAGAGACAAAAGGAGCACAAAGAGAAAAGGAACACAGAGAGAAAAGGAGCATAGAGGGAAAAGGAGCACTGAGAGAAAAGGAGCAAAGAGAGAAAAGGAGCACAGAGAGAAAAGGAGAACAGTGAGAAAAGGAACACACAGAGAATAGGAGAAAGAGAGAAAAGGGGCACAGAGAGAAAAGGAGCACAGAGAGAAGAGGAGCACAGAGAGAAAAGGAGCACAGAGAGAAAAGGAGCATAGGGGGGATAGGAGCACAGAGAAAAAAAGGAGCATAGAGAGAAAACGAGCATAGAGACAAAAGGAACACAAAGAGAAAAGGAGCCCAAAGAGAAAAGGAACACAGAGAGAAAAGGAGCATAGAGGGAACAGAACACAGAGAGAAAAGGAGCAAAGAGAGAAAAGGAGCACAGAGAGAAAAGGAACACACAGGAAAGGAGCACAAAGAGAAAAGGAACGCAGAAAGAAAAGGAGCATAGAGGGAAAAGAACACAGAGAGAAAAGGAGCAAAGAGAGAAAAGGAGCACAGAGAGAAAGGGAGCACAGAGACAAAAGGAAAACAAGAGAGAAAAGGAACACCGAGAGAAAACGAACACAGAGAGAAATCGAACACAGAGAAAAGGAACACAGAGTGAGAAGGAGCACACAGATGTAAGTAACACAGAGAGAATACAACCACAGAGAGAAAAGGAAAACAGGGAGAAAAGGATCCAAGAGTGAAAAGGAGCACAGAGGTAAAAGGAACACAGAGAGAAAAGAAGCAAAGAGAGAAAAGGAGCACAAAGAGAAAAGGAAAATGTAGTGAAAAAGGGCAGAGCGAAAATTGCACAGAGAGAAAAGGAGGACAGAGAGAAAAGAAACACACGGAGAGAAAATGCGTAAAGAGATAAAAGGAGAATTAAGACAAAAGGAGCACAGAGATTAAAGTAACACAGAGAGAAAAGGAGCAAAGAGAGAAAAGGAGCACAAAGAGAAAAGGAAAATGTAGTGAAAAAGTGCAGAGCGAAAATTGCACAGAGAGAAAAGGAGGACAGAGAGAAAAGAAACACACTGAGAGAAAATGCGCAAAGAGATAAAAGGAGAATTAAGACAAAAGGAGCACAGAGATTAAAGTAACACAGAGAGTAAAGGAGCAAAGAGAAAAAAGGATCACAGAAAAAAGGAGCACAGAGAGAAACAGAAGATGACAAAAACTGACCACAGAGAGATAAGGAGCACAGAGAGCAAAGGAGCACAGAGAAAAGAGAAGCACAGAATGAAAAGGAGCACAGAGAGAAAAGGAACACAGATGGAAAAGGAACACAGAGAGAAAAGGAACACAGAGAGGGAAGGAGCACACAGATGTAAGCAACACAGAGAGAATACAACCACAGAGAGAAAAGGAAAACAGGGAGAAAAGGAGCCAAGACTGAAAAGGAGCACAGAGGTAAAAGGAACACAGAGAGAAAAGAAGCAAAGAGAGAAAAGGAGCACAAAGAGAAAAGGAAAATGTAGTGAAAAAGGGCAGAGCGAAAATTGCACAGAGAGAAAAGGAGGACAGAGAGAAAAGAAACACACTGAGAGAAAATGCGTAAAGAGATAAAAGGAGAATTAAGACAAAAGGAGCACAGAGATTAAAGTAACACAGAGAGAAAAGGAGCAAAGAGAGAAAAGGAGCACAAAGAGAAAAGGAAAATGTAGTGAAAAAGTGCAGAGCGAAAATTGCACAGAGAGAAAAGGAGGACAGAGAGAAAAGAAACACACTGAGAGAAAATGCGTTAAGAGATAAAAGGAGAATTAAGACAAAAGGAGCACAGAGATTAAAGTAACACAGAGAGAAAAGGAGCAAAGAGAGAAAAGGATCACAGAGAAAAAGGAGCACAGAGAGAAACGGAAGACGACAAAAACTGAACACAGAGAGATAAGGAGCACAGAGAGCAAAGGAGCACAGAGAGAAGAGGAGCACAGAATGAAAAGGAGCACAGAGAGAAAAGGAGCATAGAAAGAAAAGGAGCATAGAGGGAAAAGGAGCATAGAGAGAAAAGGAACACAGAGGGAACAGGAGCACAGTAAGTAAAGGAGAATAGAGAGAAAAGGAGCACGGAGAGAAAAGGAGTACAAAGAGAAAAGGAGCACAGAGAGAAAAGGAGCATAGAGAGAAAAGGAGCATAGAGAGAAAAGGAACAAAGAGAGAAAAGGAGCACAGAGAGAAAGGGAACACAGAGAGAAAAGGAAAACAAGAGAGAAAAGGAACACCGAGAGTAAACGAACACAGAGAGAAAACGAACACAGAGAGAAAAGGAGCATAGAGAGAGAGGGAGCACAGAGACAAAGGGAGCACAGAGAGAATAGGAAAACAGAGAGAAAAGGAACACAGAGAGAAAAGGAGCGCAGAGAGAAAAGGAGCACAGAGAGAAAAGGAACACACAGAGAAAAGGAGCACAAAGAGAAAAGGAAAGCAGAGAGAAAATGAGCATAGAGGGAAAAGAACACAGAGAGAAAAGGAGCCAAGAGAGAAAAGGATCACAGAGACAAACGAGCACAGAGAGAAAAGGAACACAGAGAAAAAAGGAACACAGAGAGAAAAGGAACACAAAGAGAAAAGGAGCACCCAGAGAAAAGGAGGACGAGAGAAAAGGGGCACAGAGAGAAAAGGAGCACAGAGAGAAGAGGAGCACAGAGTGTAAAGGAGCACAGAGAGAAAAGGAGCACAGAGGGAAAAGAAACACAGAGAGAAAAGGAACACAGAGTGAGAAGGAGCACACAGATGTAAGTAACACAGAGAGAATATGAGCACAGAGAGAAAAGGAAACCAGGGAGAAAAGGAGCAAAGATTGAAAAGGAGCAGAGAGGTAAAAGGAACACAGAGAGAAAAGGAGCATAGAGAGAAAAGGAGCATAGAGGGAAAAGGAGCATAGAGGTAAAAGGAACACAGAGGGAACAGGAGCACAGTAAGTAAAGGAGCATAGAGAGAAAAGGAGCACAGAGAGAAAAGGAACACACAGAGAAAAGGAACACACAGAGAAAAGGAACACAGAGAGAAAAGGAGCATAGAGAGAAAAGGAACACAGAGAGAAAAGGAGCACAAAGAGAAAAGGAATGCAGAGAGAAATGGAGCATAGAGAGAAAAGGAGCAAAGAGAGAAAAGGAGCACAGAGAGAAAGGGAGCACAGAGACAAAAGGAAAACAAGAGAGAAAAGGAACACCGACAGAAAAGGAACACAGAGAGAAAAGAAGCACGGAGGCAGAGGGAGCACAGAGAGAAAGGGAAAACAGAGAGAAAAGGAACACACAGAGAAAAGGAGCGCGGAGAGAATAGGAGCACAGAGAGAAAAGTAGCACAGAGAGAAAACGAACACACAGAGAAAAGGAGCACCTAGGGAAAAGGAGCACAGAGAGATAATGAACCCTTGGAGTAAAGGAGGAGAGAGAGAAAAGGAATACATTGAGAGGAAAGGAGCACAGAGTGAAGAGGAACACAGAGAGTAAGGGAGCACAGAAAGAAAAGGAACACAGATAGAAAAGGAACACAGAGGGAAAAGCAACCCTGGGAGTAAAGGAGGAGAGAGAGAAAAGGAACACATAGAGAGAAAAGAAGCACTGAGAGAAGAGGAACGCAGAGAGAAAAGGAGATCAGCGAGAAAAGGAGATATAGAGAAAAGGGCACAGATTGAAAAGAAGGACAGAGTGAAAAAGAACACAGAGAGACAAGCAGCACAAAGAGAAAAGGAGCACAGAGAGAAAAGGAACACAGAGAGAAAAGAAGCACAGAGAGAAAAGCAATGCAATGATAGAAAATGAACACAGAGAGAAAAGGAAAATGTAGTGAAAAAGGGCACAAGCGAAAATTGCACAGAGGGAAAAGGAGGACAGAGAGAAAAGAAACACACTGAGAGAAAATGCGCAAAGAGATAAAAGGAGAATTAAGACAAAAGGAGCACAGAGATTAAAGTAACACAGAGAGAAAAGGAGCAAAGAGAGAAAAGGATCACAGAAAAAAGGAGCACAGAGAGAAACGGAAGATGACAAAAACTGAACACAGAGAGATAAGGAGCACAGAGAGCAAAGGAGCACAGAGAAAAGAGAAGCACAGAATGAAAAGGAGCACAGAGAGAAAAGGAACACAGATGGAAAAGGAACACAGAGAGAAAAGGAACACAGAGTGAGAAGGAGCACACAGATGTAAGTAACACAGAGAGAATACAATCACAGAGAGAAAAGGAAAACAGGGAGAAAAGGAGCCAAGACTGAAAAGGAGCACAGAGGTAAAAGGAACACAGAGAGAAAAGAAGCAAAGAGAGAAAAGGAGCACAAAGAGAAAAGGAAAATGTAGTGAAAAAGGGCAGAGCGAAAATTACACAGAGAGAAAAGGAGGACAGAGAGAAAAGAAACACACTGAGAGAAAATGCGTAAAGAGATAAAAGGAGAATTAAGACAAAAGGAGCACAGAGATTAAAGTAACACAGAGAGAAAAGGAGCAAAGAGAGAAAAGGAGCACAAAGAGAAAAGGAAAATGTAGTGAAAAAGTGCAGAGCGAAAATTGCACAGAGAGAAAAGGAGGACAGAGAGAAACGAAACACACTGAGAGAAAATGCGTTAAGAGATAAAAGGAGAATTAAGACAAAAGGAGCACAGAGATTAAAGTAACACAGAGAGAAAAGGAGCAAAGAGAGAAAAGGATCACAGAGAAAAAGGAGCACAAAGAGAAACGGAAGACGACAAAAACTGAACACAGAGAGATAAGGAGCACAGAGAGCAAAGGAGCACAGACAGAAGAGGAGCACAGAATGAAAAGGACCACAGAGAGAAAAGGAGCATAGAAAGAAAAGGAGCATAGAGGGAAAAGGAGCATAGAGAGAAAAGGAACACAGAGGGAACAGGAGCACAGAGTGAAAAGGAACAAAGAGAGAAAAGGAGCATAGAGAGAAAAGGAGCATCAAGAGAAAAGGAACACAGAGACAAAAGGAGCACAAAGAGAAAAGGAACACAGAGAGAAAAGGAGCATAGAGGGAAAAGGAGCACTGAGAGAAAAGGACTACAAAGAGAAAAGGAGCACAGAGAGAAAAGGAGCATAGAGAGAAAAGGAGCATAGAGAGAAAAGGAACAAAGAGAGAAAAGGAGCACAGAGAGAAAAGGAACAAAGAGAGAAAAGGAGCAAAGAGAGAAAAGGAGCATCAAGAGAAAAGGAACACAGAGACAAAAGGAGCATAGAGGGAAAAGGAGCACTGAGAGAAAAGGAGCAAAGAGAGAAAAGGAGCACAGAGAGAAAAGGAGAACAGTGAGAAAAGGAACACACAGAGAATAGGAGAAAGAGAGAAAAGGGGCACAGAGAGAAAAGGAGCACAGAGAGAAGAGGAGCACAGAGAGAAAAGGAGAACAGAGAGAAAAGGAGCATGGGGGGATAGGAGCACAGAGAAAAAAAGGAGCATAGAGAGAAAACGAGCATAGAGACAAAAGGAACACAAAGAGAAAAGGAGCCCAAAGAGAAAAGGAACACAGAGAGAAAAGGAGCATAGAGGGAAAAGAACACAGAGAGAAAAGGAGCAAAGAGAGAAAAGGAGCACAGAGAGAAAAGGAACACACAGGAAAGGAGCACAAAGAGAAAAGGAACGCAGAAAGAAAAGGAAAATAGAGGGAAAAGAACACAGAGAGAAAAGGAGCAAAGAGAGAAAAGGAGCACAGAGAGAAAGGGAGCACAGAGACAAAAGGAAAACAAGAGAGAAAAGGAATACCAAGAGAAAACGAACACAGAGAGAAATCGAACACAGAGAAAAGGAGCACAGAGAGAGAGGGAGCACAGAGAGAAAGGGAAAACAGAGAAAAAAGGAACACAGAGAGAAAAGGAGCACAGAGAGAAAAGGAGCACAGAGAGAAAAGGAACACACAGAGAAAAGGAGCACCCAGGGAAAAGGAGCACACAGAGATAATGAACCCTTGGAGTAAAGGAGGAGAGAGAGAAAAGGAATACATTGAGAGAAAAGGAGCACAGAGTGAAGAGAAACACAGAGAGTAAGGGAGCACAGAGAGAAAAGGAACACAGAGGGAAAAGCAACCCTGGGAGTAAAAGAGGAGAGAGAGAAAAGGAACACATAGAGAGAAAAAGAGCACAGAGAGAAGAGGAACGCAGAGAGAAAACGAGATCAGAGAGAAAAGGAGAAAGAGAGAAAAGCGGCACAGATTGAAAAGAAAGACACAGTGAAAAGGAACACAGAGAGACAAGGAGCACAAAGAGAAAAGGAGCACAGAGAGAAAAGGAACACAGAGAGAAAAGGAATGCAATGATAGAAAATGAATACAGAGAGAAAAGGAAAATGTAGTGAAAAAGGGCACAGAGCGAAAATTTGCACAAGAGGAAAGGAGGACAGAGAGAAAAGAAACACACTGAGAGTAAATGCGCAAAGAGATAAAAGGAGAGTTAAGACAAAAGGAGCACAGAGATTAAAGTAACGCTGAGAGAAAAGGAGCAAAGAGAGAAAAGGATCACAGAGAAAAAGGAGCACAGAGAGAAACGGAGGATGACAAAAACTGAACACAGAGAGATAAGGAGCACAGAGAGAAGAGGAGCACAGAATGAAAAGGAGCACAGAGAGAAAAGGAACACTGATGGAAAAGGAACACAGAGAGAAAAGGAACACAGAGTGAGAAGGAGCACACAGATGTAAGTAACACAGAGAGAATACAACCACAGAGAGAAAAGGAAACCAGGGAGAAAAGGAGCCAAGAGTGAAAAGGAGCACAGAGAGAAAAGAAGCAAAGAGAGAAAAGGAACACAGAGAGAAAAGGAACACAAAGAGAAAAGGAGCACACAGATAAAAGTAACACAGAGAGAAAAGGAACACAGAGAGAAAAGGAACACAGAGAGAAAAGGAGCACACAGATAAAAGTAACACAGAGAGAAAAGGAGCACAGAGCGAAAAGGAGCACACAGATAAAAGTAACACAGAGAGAAAAGGAGCATAGAGGGAAAAGGAGCACAGAGAGAAAAGGAGCAAAGAGAGAAAAGGAGCACAGAGAGAAAAGGAGAACAGTGAGAAAAGGAACACACAGAGAATAGGAGGAAGAGAGAAAAGGGGCACAGAGAGAAAAGGAGCACAGAGAGAAGAGGAGCACAGAGAGAAAAGGAGCACAGAGAGAAAAGGAGCATGGGGGTATAGGAGCACAGAGAAAAAAAGGAGCATAGAGAGAAAAGGAGCATAGAGAGAAAAGGAACACAGAGAGAAAAGGAGCACAAAGAGAAAAGGAATGCAGAGAGAAAAGGAGCACAGAGAGAAAGAGAGCACAGAGACAAAAGGAAAACAAGAGAGAAAAGGAACACCGATAGAAAACGAACACAGAGAGAAAACGAACACATAGAGAAAAGGAGCACAGAGAGAGCGGGAGCACAGAGAGAAAGGGAAAACAGAGAGAAAAGGAACACAGAGAGAAAAGGAGCGCAGAGAGAAAAGGAGCACAGAGAGAAAAGGAGCACAGAGGGAAAAGGAATGCAATGATAGAAAATGAACACAGAGAGAAAAGGAAAATGTAGTGAAAAAGGGCAAGAGTGAAAAATTGCACAAGAGAAAAGGAGGACAGAGAGAAAATAAACACACTGCGAGAAAATGCGCAAAAGATAAAAGGAGAATTAAGACAAAAGGAGCGAAGAGATTAAAGTAACACAGAGAGAAAAGGAGCAAAGAGAGAAAAGGAGCATCAAGAGAAAAGGAACACAGAGAGAAAAGGAGCATAGAGGGAAAAGGAGCACAGAGAGACAACGTGCAAAGAGAGAAAAGGAGCACAGAGAGAAAAGGATAACAGTGAGAAAAAGAACACAGAGAATAGGAGAAAGAGAGATAAGGGGCACAGAGAGAAAAAGAGCACAGAGAGAAGAGGAGCACAGAGAGAAAAGGAGCACAGAGAGAAAAGGAGCATAGGAGGGAGAGGAGAACACAGAAAAAAAGGAGCATAGAGAGAAAAGGAACACAGAGAGAAAAGGAGCCCAAAGAGAAAAGGAACACAGAGAGAAAAGGAGCATAGAGGGAAAAGAGCACAGAGAGAAAAGGAGCAAAGAGAGAAAAGGAGCACAGAGAGAAAGGGAACACAGAGAGAAAAGGAAAACAAGAGAGAAAAGGAACACCGAGAGTAAACGAACACAGAGAGAAAACGAACACAGAGAGAAAAGGAGCACAGAGAGAGAGAGGGAGCACAGAGAGAAAGGGAGCACAGAGAGAATAGGAAAACAGAGAGAAAAGGAACACAGAGAGAAAAGGAACACACAGAGAAAAGGAGCACAAAGAGAAAAGGAAAGCAGAGAGAAAATGAGCATAGAGAGAAAAGAACACAGAGAGAAAAGGAGCAAAGAGAGAAAAGGATCATAGAGACAAACGAGCACAGAGAGAAAAGGAACACAGAGAGAAAAGGAACACAGAGAGAAAAGGAACACAAAGAGAAAAGGAGCACCCAGAGAAAAGGAGAACGAGAGAAAAGGGGCACAGAGAGAAAAGGAGCACAGAGAGAAGAGGAGCACAGAGTGTAAAGGAGCACAGAGAGAACAGGAGCACAGAGGGAAATGAAACACAGAGAGAAAAGGAACACAGAGTGAGAAGGAGCACACAGATGTAAGTAACACAGAGAGAATACAACCACAGAGAGAAAAGGAAACCAGGGAGAAAAGGAGCAAAGATTGAAAAGGTGCACAGAGGTAAAAGGAACACAGAGAGAAATGGAGCATAGAGAGAAAAGGAGCATAGAGGGAAAAGGAGCATAGAGAGAAAAGGAGCAAAGAGAGAAAAGGAGCACAGAGAGAAAGGGAGCACAGAGACAAAAGGAAAACAAGAGAGAAAAGGAACACCGACAGAAAAGGAACACAGAGAGAAAACGAACACAGAGAGAAAAGAAGCACAGAGACAGAGGGAGCACAGAGAGAAAGGGAAAACAGAGAGAAAAGGAACACAGAGAGAAAAGGAACACACAGAGAAAAGGAGCACCGAGGGAAAAGGAACACAGAGAGATAATGAACCCTTGGCGTAAAGGAGGAGAGAGAGAAAAGGAATACATTGAGAGAAAAGGAGCACAGAGTGAAGAGGAACACAGAGAGTAAGGGAGAACAGAGAGAAAAGGAACACAGAGAGAAAAGGAACACAGAGAGAAAAGCAACCCTGGGAGTAAAGGAGGAGAGAGAGAACAGGAACACATAGAGAGAAAAGAAGCACAGAGAGAAGAGGAACGCAGAGAGAAAAGGAGATCAGCGAGAAAAGGAGATATAGAGAAGAGGGCACAGATCGAAAAGAAGGACAGAGTGAAAAAGAACACAGAGAGACAAGGAGCACAAAGAGAAAAGGAGCACAGAGAGAAAAGGAACACAGAGAGAAAAGAAGCACAGAGAGAAAAGCAATGCAATGATAGAAAATGAACACAGAGAGAAAAGGAAAATGTAGTGAAAAAGGGCACAAGCGAAAATTGCACAGAGAGAAAAGGAGGACAGAGAGAAAAGAAACACACTGAGAGAAAATGCGCAAACAGATAAAAGGAGAATTAAGACAAAAGGAGCACAGAGATTAAAGTAACACAGAGAGAAAAGGAGCAAAGAGAGAAAAGGATCACAGAAAAAAGGAGCACAGAGAGAAACGGAAGACGACAAAAACTGAACACAGAGAGATAAGAAGCACAGAGAGCAAAGGAGCACAGAGAAAAGAGGAGCACAGAATGAAAAGGAGCACAGAGAGAAAAGGAACACAGATGGAAAAGGAACACAGAGAGAAAAGGAACACAGAGTGAGAAGGAGCACACAGATGTAAGCAACACAGAGAGAATACAACCACAGAGAGAAAAGGAAAACAGGGAGAAAAGGAGCCAAGACTGAAAAGGAGCACAGAGGTAACAGGAAGACAGAGAGAAAAGGAGCAAAGAGAGAAAAGGAGCAAAAAGTGAAAAGGAAAGCAGAGAGAAAAGGAGCACAGAGAGAAAAGGAATGCAATGATAGAAAATGAACACAGAGAGAAAAGGAAAATGTAGTGAAAAAGGGCACAGAGCAAAAATTGCACAGAGAAAAAAGGAGGACAGAGAGAAAAGAAACACACTGAGAGTAAATGCGCTAAGAGATAAAAGGAGAGTTAAGACAAAAGGAGCACAGAGATTAAAGTAACACAGAGAGAAAAGGAGCAAAGAGAGAAAAGGATCACAGAGAAAAAGGAACACAGAGAGAAATGGAGGACGACAAAAACTGAACACAGAGAGATAAGGAGCACAGAGAGAAGAGGAGCACAGAATGAAAAGGAGCACCGAGAGAAAAGGAACACAGATGGAAAAGGAACACAGAGAGAAAAGGAACACAGAGTGAGAAGGAGCACACAGATGTAAGTAACACAGAGAGAATACAACCACAGAGAGAAAAGGAAGCCAGGGAGAAAGGGAGCCAAGACTGAAAAGGAGCACAGAGGTAAAAGGAACACAGAGAGAAAAGGAGCAAAGAGAGAAAAGGAGCACAAAGAGAAAAGGAAAATGTAGTGAAAAAGTGCTGAGCGAAAATTGCACAGAGAGAAAAGGAGGACAGAGAGAAAAGAAACACACTGAGAGAAAATGCGTAAAGAGATAAAAGGAGAATTGAGACAAAAGGAGCACAGAGATTAAAGTAACACAGAGAGAAAAGGAGCAAAGAGAGAAAAGGATCACAGAGAAAAAGGAGCACAGAGAGAAACGGAAGACGACAAAAACTGAACACAGAGAGATAAGGAGCACAGAGAGCAAAGGAGCACAGAGAGAAGAGGAGCACAGAATGAAAAGGAGCACAGAGAGAAAAGGAGCATAGAGAAAAAAGGAGCATAGAGGGAAAAGGAGCATAGAGAGAAAAGGAACACATAGAGAAAAGGAGCGCACAGATAAAAGTAACACAGAGAGAAAAGGAACACAGAGAGAAAAGGAGCACACAGATAAAAGTAACACAGAGAGAAAAGGAACACTTAGAGAAAAGGAGCGCACAGATAAAAGTAACACAGAGAGAAAAGGAACACAGAGTGAAAAGGAACACAAGAGAGAAAAGGAGAAAGCGAGAAAAGAAACACAGAGAGAAAAGGCGAAATGTGAAGAAAACTCGCATGGAGTGAAATGGATCACAGAGAGAAAGGGAACAAAGAGTGCGAAGGAATACAAAATGATAAAGGAGCAGAGAGAGCAAAGGAGCAGAGAGAAAATGAATAACATTAGAGAAAGTGAGCATAGAGAAAAAAGGAGAACATTGAGAATAGGAACACATGGAGAGAAAAGGGGCACAGAGAGAAATTGAGCTGAGAGAGAAAGAGAGCACAGAGAGAAAAAGAGCACAAAGAGAAAAGGGACACAGTGAGAAAAGTAACACAGAGGGAAAAGGAGCAAAGTGAGAAAAGGAACACGAAAGAAAAGGAGCAGAGAGAGAAAAGGAGCACAGAGAGAAAATGAACGTAGAGAGAACAGGAGCACAGAGAGAAAAGGAACACAGAGAGAAAAGGAACAAGAGAGAAAAGGAACACAGAGAGTAAAGGAGCACAGAGAGAAAAGGAACACAGAGAGAAAAGGAACCCTGGGAGGAAAGGAGGAGAGAGAGAAAAGGAATACATAGAGAGAAAAGGAGCACAGAGAGAAGAGGAACGCAGAGAGAAAAGGAGATCACAGAGAAAAGGAGAAAGAGAGAAAAGGGGCACAGAGTGAAAAGAAGGACAGAGTGAAAAGGAACACAGAGAGAAAAGGAGCACAAAGATAAAAGGAACACACAGAGAAGAGGAACACAGAGAGAGAAAAGGAACAGGGAGAGAAAAGGAGGACAGAGAGAAAAGAAACACACTGAGAGAAAATGCGCAAAAACATAAAAGAAGATATAATACAAAAGGAGCAAAGAGATTAAAGTAACACAGAGAGAAACGGAGCAATGAGAGAAAAGGAACACAGAGAAAAAGGAGCACAAAGAGAAACGGAGGAAGTGAATAACTGAACACAGAGAGAAAAGGAACACAGAGAGAAAAGGAGCAGAGAGAGATAAGGAACAAGAGAGAAAAGGAACCAAGAGAGAAAAGGAGCCCAGAGAGAAAAGGAACAAGAGAGAAAAGGAAACCAAAGAAAAAAGGAGAAAAGAGAGAAAAGGAACACAGAGAGAAAAGGAGCACAGAGAGAAAAGGAACACGGAGAGAAAAGGAACATTGGGAGGAAAGGAGGAGAGAGAGAAAAGGAATACATAGAGAGAAAAGGAGCACAGAGAGAAGAGGAACGCAGAGAGAAAAGGAGATCACAGAGAAAAGGAGAAAGAGAGAAAAGGGGCACAGAGTGAAAAGAAGGACAGACTGAAAAGGAACACAGAGAGAAAAGGAGCACAAAGATAAAAGGAACACACAGAGAAGAGGAACACAGAGAGAGAAAAGGAACAGGGAGAGAAAAGGAGCACAGAGAGGAAAGGAATGCAATGAAAGAAAATGAACACAGAGAGAAAAGGAAAATGAGGTAAAACAGGGCACAGAGCGAAAAATTGCACAGAGAGAAAAGGAGGACAGAGAGAAAAGAAACACAATGAGAGAAAATGCGCAAAGAGATAAAAGAAGATATAAAATAAAAGGAGCACAGAGATTAAAGTAACACAGAGAGAAAAGGAGCAATGAGAGAAAAGGAACACAGAGAAAAAGGAGCACAAAGAGAAACGGAGGAAGTGAATAACTGAACACAGAAAGAAAAGGAACACAGAGAGAAAAGGAGCACAAAGAGAAAAGGAACGCAGAGAGAAAAGGAGCATAGAGGGAAAAGGAGCATAGAGAGAAAAGGAACACAGAGAGAAAAGGAGCACATAGAGAAAAGGAACAAAGAGAGAAAAGGAGCAAAGAGAGAAAAGGAGCATCAAGAGAAAAGGAACACAGAGAGAAAAGGAGCACAAAGACAAAAGGATCACAGAGAGAAAAGGAGCATAGAGGGAAAAGGAGCACTGAGAGAAAAGGAGCAAAGAGAGAAAAGGAGCACAGAGAGAAAAGGAGCACAGAGAGAAAAGGAGAACAGTGAGAAAAGGAACACACAGAGAATAGGAGAAAGAGAGAAAAGGGGCCCAAAGAGAAAAGGAACACAGAGAGAAAAGGAGCATAGAGGGAAAAGAACACAGAGAGAAAAGGAGCAAAGAGAGAAAAGGAACACAGAGAGAAAAGGAGCACAGAGAGAATAGGAGCACAGAGAGAAAAGGAACACACAGAGAAAAGGAGCATCGAGGTAAAAGGAGCACACAGAGATAATGAACCCTTGGAGTAAAGGAGGAGAGAGAGAAAAGGAATACATTGAGAGAAAAGGAGCACAGAGTGAAGAGAAACACAGAGAGTAAGGGAGCACAGAGAGAAAAGGAACACAAAGAGAAAAGCAACCCTGGGAGTAAAAGAGGAGAGAGAGAAAAGGAACACATAGAGAGAAAAAGAGCACAGAGAGAAGAGGAACGCAGAGAGAAAAGGAGATCAGAGAGAAAAGGAGAAAGAGAGAAAAGGGGCACAGATTGAAAAGAAGGACACAGTGAAAAGGAACACAGAGAGACAAGGAGCACAAATGGAAAAGGAGCACAGAGAGAAAAGGAACACAGAGAGAAAAGGAATGCAATGATAGAAAATGAACACAGAGAGAAAAGGAAAATGTAGTGAAAAAGGGCACAGAGCGAAAATTGCACAAGAGAAAAGGAGGACAGAGAGAAAAGAAACACACTGAGAGTAAATGCGCAAAGAGATAAAAGGAGAATTAAGACAAAAGGAGCACAGAGATTAAAGTAACACAGAGAGAAAAGGAGCAAAGAGAGAAAAGGATCACAGAGAAAAAGGAGCACAGAGAGAAATGGAAGACGACAAAAACTGAACACAGAGAGAAAAGGAGCACAGAGAGCAAAGGAACACTGAGAGAAAAGGAGCACAGAGAGAAAAGGAGCACAGAGAGAAAAGGAACACAGAGAGAAAAGAAGCACAGAGAGAAAAGGAGCACAGAGAGAAAAGGAACATAGAGAGAACAGGAGCACAGAGAGAAAAGGAACACAGAGAGAAAAGGAACACAGAGAGAAAAAGAACGCAGAGAGAAAAGGAGCACACAGATAAAAGTAACGCAGAGAGAAAAGGAGCACAGAGAGAAAAGGAGCACACAGATAAAAGTAACACAGAGAGAAAAGGAACACAGAGAGAAAAGGAACACAGAGAGAAAAGGAACACAGAGAGAAAAGGAGCACACAGATAAAAGTAACACAGAGAGAAAAGGAACACATAGAGAAAAGGAGCGCACAGATAAAAATAAGACAGAGAGAAAAGGAACACAGAGTGAAAAGGAACACAAGAGAGAAAAGGAGAAAGCGAGAAAAGAAACACAGAGAGAAAAGGAGAAATGTGAAGAAAACTCGCATGGAGTGAAATGGATCACAGAGATAAAGGGAACAAAGAGAGCGAAGGAATACAAAATGATAAAGGAGCAGAGAGAACAAAGGAGCAGAGAGAAAATGAATAACATTAGAGAAAGTGAGCATAGAGAAAAAAGGAGAACATTGAGAAGAGGAACACATGGAGAGAAAAGGGGCACAGAGAGAAATTGAGCTGAGAGAGAAAGAGAGCACAGAGAGAAAAGGAGCACAAAGAGAAAAGGGGCACAGTGAGAAAAGTAACACAGAGGGAAAAGGAGCACAGAGAGAAAAGGAACACAGAGAGAAAAGGAACCCTGGGAGGAAAGGAGGAGAGAGAGAAAAGGAATACATAGAGAGAAAAGGAGCACAGAGAGAAGAGGAACGCAGAGAGAAAAGGAGATCACAGAGAAAAGGAGAAAGAGAGAAAAGGGGCACAGAGTGAAAAGAAGGACTGAGTGTAAAGGAACACAGAGAGAAAAGGAGCACAAAGATAAAAGGAACACACAGAGAAGAGGAACACAGAGAGAGAAAAGGAACAGGGAGAGAAAAGGAGGACAGAGAGAAAAGAAACACACTGAGAGAAAATGCGCAAAAACATAAAAGAAGATATAATACAAAAGGAGCAAAGAGATTAAAGTAACACAGAGAGAAAAGGAGCAATGAGAGAAAAGGAACACAGAGAAAAAGGAGCACAAAGAGAAACGGAGGAAGTGAATAACTGAACACAGAGAGAAAAGGAACACAGAGAGAAAAGGAGCAGAGAGAGATAAGGAACAAGAGAGAAAAGGAACCAAGAGAGAAAAGGAGCCCAGAGAGAAAAGGAACAAGAGAGAAAAGGAAACCAAAGAAAAAAGGAGAAAAGAGAGAAAAGGAACACAGAGAGAAAAGGAGCACAGAGAGAAAAGGAACACGGAGAGAAAAGGAACCCTGGGAGGAAAGGAGGAGAGAGAGAAAAGGAATACATAGAGAGAAAAGGAGCACAGAGAGAAGAGGAATGCAGAGAGAAAAGGAGATCACAGAGAAAAGGAGAAAGAGAGAAAAGGGGCACAGAGTGAAAAGAAGGACAGACTGAAAAGGAACACAGAGAGAAAAGGAGCACAAAGAGAAAAGGAACACACAGAGAAGAGGAACACAGAGAGAGAAAAGGAACAGGGAGAGAAAATGAACACAGAGAGAAAAGGAAAATGTAGTAAAACAGGGCACAGAGCGAAAAATTGCACAGAGAGAAAAGGAGGACAGAGAGAAAAGAAACACACTGAGAGAAAATGCGCAAAAAGATAAAAGAAGATATAAAATAAAAGGAGCACAGAGATTAAAGTAACACAGAGAGAAAAGGAGCAATGAGAGAAAAGGAACACAGAGAGAAAAGGAGCACAAAGAGAAAAGGAACGCAGAGAGAAAAGGAGCATAGAGGGAAAAGGAGCATAGAGAGAAAAGGAACACAGAGAGAAAAGGAGCACAGAGAGAAAAGGAACAAAGAGAGAAAAGGAGCAAAGAGAGAAAAGGAGCATCAAGAGAAAAGGAACACAGAGAGAAAAGGAGCACAAAGACAAAAGGATCACAGAGAGAAAAGGAGCATAGAGGGAAAAGGAGCACTGAGAGAAAAGGAGCAAAGAGAGAAAAGGAGCACAGAGAGAAAAGGAGCACAGAGAGAAAAGGAGAACAGTGAGAAAAGGAACACACAGAGAATAGGAGAAAGAGAGAAAAGGGGCACAGAGAGAAAAGGAGCACAGAGAGAAAAGGAGCAT
Source organism: Chiloscyllium punctatum (assembly GCF_047496795.1). Taxonomy (NCBI): domain Eukaryota; kingdom Metazoa; phylum Chordata; class Chondrichthyes; order Orectolobiformes; family Hemiscylliidae; genus Chiloscyllium; species Chiloscyllium punctatum. Next base: position 52,343,850 of record NC_092776.1, read on the forward strand.
AGAGAGAAAAGGAACACAGAGAGAAAAAGAGCCCAAAGAGAAAAGGAACACAGAGAGAAAAGGAGCATAGAGGGAAAAGAACACAGAGAGAAAAGGAGCAAAGAGAGAAAAGGAACACAAAGAGAAAAGGAACACACAGGAAAGGAGCACAAAGAGAAAAGGAACGCAGAAAGAAAAGGAGCATAGAGGGAAAAGGAGCACAGAGAGAAAGGGAGCGCAGAGACAAAAGGAAAACAAGAGAGAAAAGGAACACCGAGAGAAAACGAACACAGAGAGAAATCGAACACAGAGAGAAAAGGAGCACAGAGAGAGAGGGAGCACAGAGAGAAAGGGAAATCAGAGAGAAAAGGAACACAGAGAGAAAAGGAACACACAGAGAAAAGGAGCACCGAGGTAAAAGGAGCACACAGAGATAATGAACCCTTGGAGTAAAGGAGGAGAGAGAGAAAAGGAATACATTGAGAGAAAAGGAGCACAGAGTGAAGAGAAACACAGAGAGTAAGGGAGCACAGAGAGAAAAGGAACACAAAGAGAAAAGCAACCCTGGGATTAAAAGAGGAGAGAGAGAAAAGGAACACATAGAGAGAAAAAGAGCACAGAGAGAAGAGGAACGCAGAGAGAAAAGGAGATCAGAGAGAAAAGGAGAAAGAGAGAAAAGGGGCACAGATTGAAAAGAAGGACACAGTGAAAAGGAACACAGAGAGACAAGGAGCACAAATGGAAAAGGAGCACAGAGAGAAAAGGAACACAGAGAGAAAAGGAATGCAATGATAGAAAATGAACACAGAGAGAAAAGGAAAATGTAGTGAAAAAGGGCACAGAGGGAAAATTGGACAAGAGAAAAGGAGGACAGAGAGAAAAGAAACACACTGAGAGTAAATGCGCAAAGAGATAAAAGGAGAATTAAGACAAAAGGAGCACAGAGATTAAAGTAACACAGAGAGAAAAGGAGCAAAGAGAGAAAAGGATCACAGAGAAAAAGGAGCACAGAGAGAAATGGAAGACGACAAAAACTGAACACAGAGAGAAAAGGAGCACAGAGAGCAAAGGAACACTGAGAGAAAAGGAGCACAGAGAGAAAAGAAGCACAGAGAGAAAAGGAGCACAGAGAGAAAAGGAACATAGAGAGAACAGGAGCACAGAGAGAAAAGGAACACAGAGAGAAAAGGAACACAGAGAGAAAAAGAACGCAGAGAGAAAAGGAGCACACAGATAAAAGTAACGCAGAGAGAAAAGGAGCACAGAGAGAAAAGGAGCACACAGATAAAAGTAACACAGAGAGAAAAGGAACACAGAGAGAAAAGGAACACAGAGAGAAAAGGAACACAGAGACAAAAGGAGCACACAGATAAAAGTAACACAGAGAGAAAAGGAACACATAGAGAAAAGGAGCGCACCGATAAAAATAAGACAGAGAGAAAAGGAACACAGAGTGAAAAGGAACACACAGAGAAAAGGAACACAGAGAGAAAAGGAGCACACAGATAAAAGTAACACAGAGAGAAAAGGAACACATAGAGAAAAGGAGCGCACAGATAAAAATAAGACAGAGAGAAAAGGAACACAGAGTGAAAAGGAACACAAGAGAGAAAAGGAGAAAGCGAGAAAAGAAACACAGAGAGAAAAGGAGAAATGTGAAGAAAACTCGCATGGAGTGAAATGGATCACAGAGATAAAGGGAACAAAGAGAGCGAAGGAATACAAAATGATAAAGGAGCAGAGAGAGCAAAGGAGCAGAGAGAAAATGAATAACATTAGAGAAAGTAAGCATAGAGAAAAAAGGAGAACATTGAGAAGAGGAACACATGGAGAGAAAAGGGGCACAGAGAGAAATTGAGCTGAGAGAGAAAGAGAGCACAGAGAGAAAAGGAGCACAAAGAGAAAAGGGGCACAGTGAGAAAAGTAACACAGAGGGAAAAGGAGCAAAGTGAGAAAAGGAACACGAGAGAAAAGGAGCACAGAGAGAAAAGGAGCACAGAGAGAAAATGAACGTAGAGAGAAAAGGAACAAGAGAGAAGAGGAACACAGAGAGAAAAGGAGCACAGAGAGAAGAGGAACGCAGAGAGAAAAGGAGATCACAGAGAAAAGGAGAAAGAGAGAAAAGGGGCACAGAGTGAAAAGAAGGACAGAGTGAAAAGGAACACAGAGAGTTAAGGAGCACAAAGATAAAAGGAACACACAGAGAAGAGGAACACAGAGAGAGAAAAGGAACAGGGAGAGAAAAGGAGCACAGAGAGGAAAGGAATGCAATGAAAGAAAATGAACACAGAGAGAAAAGGAAAATGTAGTAAAACAGGGCACAGAGTGAAAAATTGCACAGAGAGAAAAGGAGGACAGAGAGAAAAGAAACACTCTGAGAGAAAATGCGCAAAAAGATAAAAGAAGATAGAATACAAAAGGAGCACAGAGATTAAAGTAACATAGAGAGAAAAGGAGCAATGAGAGAAAAGGAACACAGAAAAAGGAGCACAAAGAGAAACGGAGGAAGTGAATAACTGAACACAGAAAGAAAAGGAACACAGAGAGAAAAGGAGCACAAAGAGAAAAGGAACGCAGAGAGAAAAGGAGCAAAGAGGGAAAAGGAGCATAGAGAGAAAAGGAACACAGAGAGAAAAGGAGCACAGAGAGAAAAGGAACAAAGAGAGAAAAGGAGCAAAGAGAGAAAAGGAGCATAGAGGGAAAAGGAGCACTGAGAGAAAAGGAGCAAAGAGAGAAAAGGAGCACAGAGAGAAAAGGAGCACAGAGAGAAAAGGAGAACAGTGAGAAAAGGAACACACAGAGAATAGGAGAAAGAGAGAAAAGGGGCACAGAGAGAAAAGGAGCACAGAGAGAAAAGGAGCATAGAGAGAAAAGGAACACAGAGAGAAAAGGAGCCCAAAGAGAAAAGGAACACAGAGAGAAAAGGAGCATAGAGGGAAAAGAACACCGAGAGAAAAGGAGCAAAGAGAGAAAAGGAACACAGAGAGAAAAGGAACACACAGGAAAGGAGCACAAAGAGAAAAGGAACGCAGAAAGAAAAGGAGCATAGAGGGAAAAGAACACAGAGAGAAAAGGAGCAAAGAGAGAAAAGGAGCACAGAGAGAAAGGGAGCACAGAGACAAAAGGAAAACAAGAGAGAAAAGGAACACCGAGAGAAAACGGACACAGAGAGAAATCGAACACAGAGAGAAAAGGAGCACAGAGAGAGAGGGAGCACAGAGAGAAAGGGAAATCAGAGAGAAAAGGAACACAGAGAGAAAAGGAGCACAGAGAGAATAGGAGCACAGAGAGAAAAGGAACACACAGAGAAAAGGAGCACCGAGGTAAAAGGAGCACACAGAGATAATGAACCCTTGGAGTAAAGGAGGAGAGAGAGAAAAGGAATACATTGAGAGAAAAGGAGCACAGAGTGAAGAGAAACACAGAGAGTAAGGGAGCACAGAGAGAAAAGGAACACAAAGAGAAAAGCAACCCTGGGAGTAAAAGAGGAGAGAGAGAAAAGGAACACATAGAGAGAAAAAGAGCACAGAGAGAAGAGGAACGCAGAGAGAAAAGGAGATCAGAGAGAAAAGGAGAAAGAGAGAAAAGGGGCACAGATTGAAAAGAAGGACACAGTGAAAAGGAACACAGAGAGACAAGGAGCACAAATGGAAAAGGAGCACAGAGAGAAAAGGAACACAGAGAGAAAAGGAATGCAATGATAGAAAATGAACACAGAGAGAAAAGGAAAATGTAGTGAAAAAGGGCACAGAGCGAAAATTGCACAAGAGAAAAGGAGGACAGAGAGAAAAGAAACACACTGAGAGTAAATGCGCAAAGAGATAAAAGGAGAATTAAGACAAAAGGAGCACAGAGATTAAAGTAACACAGAGAGAAAAGGAGCAAAGAGAGAAAAGGATCACAGAGAAAAAGGAGCACAGAGAGAAATGGAAGACGACAAAAACTGAACACAGAGAGAAAAGGAGCACAGAGAGCAAAGGAACACAGAGAGAAAAGGAGCACAGAGAGAAAAGGAGCACAGAGAGAAAAGGAACACAGAGAGAAAAGAAGCACAGAGAGAAAAGGAGCACAGAGAGAAATGGAACATAGAGAGAACAGGAGCACAGAGAGAAAAGGAACACAGAGAGAAAAGGAACACAGAGAGAAAAAGAACGAAGAGAGAAAAGGAGCACACAGATAAAAGTAACGCAGAGAGAAAAGGAGCACAGAGAGAAAAGTAGCACACAGATAAAAGTAACACAGAGAGAAAAGGAACACAGAGAGAAAAGGAACACAGAGAGAAAAGGAACACAGAGAGAAAAGGAGCACACAGATAAAAGTAACACAGAGAGAAAAGGAACACATAGAGAAAAGGAGCACACAGATAAAAATAAGACAGAGAGAAAAGGAACACAGAGTGAAAAGGAACACAAGAGAGAAAAGGAGAAAGCGAGAAAAGAAACACAGAGAGAAAAGGAGAAATGTGAAGAAAACTCGCATGGAGTGAAATGGATCACAGAGATAAAGGGAACAAAGAGAGCGAAGGTATACAAAATGATAAAGGAGCAGAGAGAGCAAAGGAGCAGAGAGAAAATGAATAACATTAGAGAAAGTAAGCATAGAGAAAAAAGGAGAACATTGAGAAGAGGAACACATGGAGAGAAAAGGGGCACAGAGAGAAATTGAGCTGAGAGAGAAAGAGAGCACAGAGAGAAAAGGAGCACAAAGAGAAAAGGGGCACAGTGAGAAAAGTAACACAGAGGGAAAAGGAGCAAAGTGAGAAAAGGAACACGAGAGAAAAGGAGCACAGAGAGAAAAGGAGCACAGAGAGAAAATGAACGTAGAGAGAAAAGGAACAAGAGAGAAGAGGAACACAGAGAGAAAAGGAGCACAGAGAGAAGAGGAACGCAGAGAGAAAAGGAGACCAGAGAGAAAAGGAGAAAGAGAGAAAAGGGGCACAGAGTGAAAAGAAGGACAGAGTGAAAAGGAACAAGAGAGAAGAGGAACACAGAGAGAAAAGGAGCACAGAGAGAAGAGGAACACAGAGAGAGAAAAGGAACAGGGAGAGAAAAGGAGCACAGAGAGGAAAGGAATGCAATGAAAGAAAATGAACACAGAGAGAAAAGGAAAATGTAGTAAAACAGGGCACAGAGCGAAAAATTGCACAGAGAGAAAAGGAGGACAGAGAGAAAAGAAACACACTGAGAGAAAATGCGCAAAAAGATAAAAGAAGATAGAATACAAAAGGAGCACAGAGATTAAAGTAACATAGAGAGAAAAGGAGCAATGAGAGAAAAGGAACACAGAGAAAAAGGAGCACAAAGAGAAACGGAGGAAGTGAATAACTGAACACAGAGAGAAAAGGAACACGGAGAGAAAAGGAGCAGAGAGAGATAAGGAACAAGAGAGAAAAGGAACCAAGAGAGAAAAGGAGCCCAGAGAGAAATGGAACAAGAGAGAAAAGGAAACCAAAGAAAAAAGGAGAAAAGAGAGAAAAGGAACACAGAGAGAAAAGGAGCACAGAGAGAAAAGGAACACAGAGAGAAAAGGAACCCTGGGAGGAAAGGAGGAGAGAGTGAAAAGGAATACATAGAGAGAAAAGGAGCACAGAGAGAAGAGGAACGCTGAGAGAAAAGGAGATCAGAGGGATAAGGAGAAAGAGAGAAAAGGGGCACAGGTTGAAAAGAAGGACAGAGTGAAAAGTAACACAGAGAGAAAAGGAGCACAAAGATAAAAGGAACACACAGAGAAGAGGAACACAGAGAGAGAAAAGGAACAGGGAGAGAAAAGGAGCACAGAGAGGAAAGGAATGCAATGAAAGAAAATGAACTCAGAGAGAAAAGGAAAATGTAGTAAAACAGGGCACAGAGCGAAAAATTGCACAGAGAGAAAAGGAGGACAGAGAGTAAAGAAACACACTGAGAGAAAATGCGCAAAGAGATAAAAGAAGATATAAAACAAAAGGAGCACAGAGATTAAAGTAACACAGAGAGAAAAGGAGCAATGAGAGAAAAGGAACACAGAGAAAAAGGAGCACAAAGAGAAATGGAGCAGAGAGAGATAAGGAACAAGAGAGAAAAGGAGCAGAGAGAGATAAGGAACAAGAGAGAAAAGGAACCAAGAGAGAAAAGGAGCCCAGAGAGAAAAGGAGCAAAGAGAGAAAAGGAACACAGAGAGAAAAGGAGCACACAGATAAAAGTAATACAGAGAGAAAAGGAGCACAGAGTGAAAAGGAGCACACAGATAAAAGAAACACAGAGACAAAAGGAGCACAGAGAGATAAGGACCAAGAGAGAAAAGGAACACAGAGTGAAAAGGAACAAAGAGAGAAAAGGAACACAGAGAGAAAAGGAGCACACAGCTTAAAGTAACACGTAGAGAAAAGGAACGCAGAGAGAAAAGGAGCACACAGAAAAAAGTAACACAGGGAGAAAAGGAACACAGAGAGAAAAGGAACACAGATTGAAAAGGAACACAGAGAGAAAAGGAGAAATGTGAAGACATAGAGAAAGGGAACACAGAGAGCGAAGGAATACAAAATGATAAAGGAGCACAGAGAGCAAAGGAGCAGAGAGAAAAGGAATAACATTGGAGAAAATAAGCACAGAGAAAAAAGGATAACAGTGAGAATAGGAACACATGGAGAGAAAAGGGGCACAGAGAGAAATTGAGCAGAGAGAGAAAGAGAGCACAGAGAGAAAAGGAGCACAAACAGAAAAGGAGCACAGAGAGAAAAGGAGTACAAAGAGAAAAGGAGCACAGAGAGAAAAGGAGCATAGAGAGAAAAGGAGCATAGAGAGAAAAGGACACAGAGAGAAAAGGAGCACAGAGAGAAAAGGAACACAGAGAGAAAGGGAGCAAAGAGAGAAAAGGAGCATCGAGAGAGAAGGAACACAGAGAGAAAAGCAGCACAAAGAGAAAAGAAACACAGAGAGAAAAGGAGCAATGAGGGAAAAGGAGCACAGAGAGAAAAGGAGAACAGGGAGAAAAGGAACACGCAGAGAATAGGATGATGAGAGAAAAGGGGCACAGAGAGAAAAGGACCACATAGAGAAGAGGAGCACAGAGAGAAAAGGAGCACAGAGAGAAAAGGAGCATGGGGGGATAGGAGCACAGAGAAAAAAAGGAGCCTAGAGAGAAAAGGAGCATAGAGAGAAAAGGAACACAGAGAGAAAAGGAGCACAAAGAGAAAAGGAACACAGAGAGAAAAGGAGCATCGAGAGAAAAGGAGCACAGAGAGACAATGAACCCTTGGAGTAAAGGCGGAGAGAGAGAAAATGAATACATTGAGAGAAAAGGAGCACAGAGTGAAGGGGGACACAGAGAGTAAGGGAGCACAGAGAGAAAAGGAACACAGAGAGTAAAGCAACCCTGGGAGTAAAGGATGTGAGAGAGAAAATTGTGTGCAGTTTTGGTCGCCATACTATAGGAAGGATGTGGAGGCACTGGAACGGGTGCAGAGGAAGTTTACCAGGATGTTGCCTGGTATGGTAGGAAGATCCTATGAGGAAAGGCTGAGGCACTTGGGTTTGTTTTCTTTGGAGAAAAGAAGGTTTAGGGGTGATTTGATAGAGGTGAACAAGATTATTAGGGGGTTAGATAGGGTTGACAGTGAGAACCTTTTTCCACGTATGGAGTCAGCTATTACAAGGGGGCATAGCTTTAAATTAAGGGGGGGTAGATATAGGACTGATGTTAGGGGTAGGTTCTTCACTCAGCGAGTCGTAGGATCATGGAATGCCCTGCCAGTAGCGGTAGTGGACTCTCCCTCTTTATGGGTATTTAAGCGGGCATTGGATAGGTATATGGAGGATAGTGGGTTAGTGTAGGTTAGGTGGGCTTTGATCGGCGCAACATCGAGGGCCGAAGGGCCTGTACTGCGCTGTATTCTTCTATGTTCTATGTTAGAAAAGGAATACATAGAGAGAAAAGGATCACAGAGAGAAGAGGAACGCAGAGAGAAAAGGAGATCAGAGAGAAAAGGAGAAAGAGAGAAAAGGGGCACAGAGTGAAAAGAAGGACAGAGTGAAAAGGAACACAGAGAGAAAAGGAGCACAAAGAGAAAAGGAGCACAGAGAGAAAAGGAACACAGAGAGAAAAGGAGCACAGAGAGAAAAGGAATGCAATGATAGAAAATTAACACACAGAGAAAAGGAAAATGTAGTGAAAAAGGGCACAGAGCGAAAAATTGCTCAGAGAGAAACGGAGGACAGAGATAAAAGAAACACACTGAGAGAAAATGCGCAAAGAGATAAAAGGAGAATTTAATACAAAAGGAGCAAAGAGATTAAAGTAACACAGAGAGAAAAGGAGCAAAGAGAGAAAAGGATCAGAGAAAAAGGAGCACAGAGAGAAACGGAGGACGAGAAAAACTGAACAAAGAGAGCAAAGGAACACACAGAGCAAAGGATCACAGAGAGAAAAGGAGCACAGAGAGAAAAGGAACACAGACAGAAAAGGAACACAGACAGAAAAGGAACACAGAGAGAAAAGGAACACAGAGAGAAAAGGAACACAAAGAGAAAAGGAGCACAGAGAGAAAAGGAACACAGAGAGAAAAGGAACAAAGAGAGAAAAGGAACACAGAGAGAAAAGGAGATCAGAGAGAAAAGGAGAAAGAGAGAAAAGGGGCACAGAGTGAAAAGAAGGACAGAGTGAAAAGGAACACAGAGAGAAAAGGAGCACAAAGAGAAAAGGAGCACAGAGAGAAAAGGAACACAGAGAGAAAAGGAGCACAGAGAGAAAAGGAATGCAATGATAGAAAATTAACACACAGAGAAAAGGAAAATGTAGTGAAAAAGGGCACAGAGCGAAAAATTGCTCAGAGAGAAACGGAGGACAGAGATAAAAGAAACACACTGAGAGAAAATGCGCAAAGAGATAAAAGGAGAATTTAATACAAAAGGAGCAAAGAGATTAAAGTAACACAGAGAGAAAAGGAGCAAAGAGAGAAAAGGATCAGAGAAAAAGGAGCACAGAGAGAAACGGAGGACGAGAAAAACTGAACAAAGAGAGCAAAGGAACACAGAGAGCAAAGGATCACAGAGAGAAAAGGATCACAGAGAGAAAAGGAACACAGACAGAAAAGGAACACAGACAGAAAAGGAACACAGACAGAAAAGGAACACAGAAAGAAAAGGAACACAAAGAGAAAAGGAGCACAGAGAGAAAAGGAACACAGAGAGAAAAGGAACAAAGAGAGAAAAGGAACACAGAGAGAAAAGGAACACAGAGAGAAAAGGAGCACAGAGAAAAGGAGCACAGAGAGAAACAGAGGAAGTGAAAAACTGAACACTAAGAGAAAAGGAACACAGAGAGAAAAGGAACACAGAAAGAAAAGGAATACAGAGAGAAAAGGAGCACAGAGAGAAATGGAGCACAGAGAGAAAAGGAGAACAGAGGGAAAAGGAAAGCAATGAGTGAAAAGGCACACAGAGAGTACCGGAAAATGGAGAGAAAATTCGGACAGGGTGAAAAGGAATACAGAGTGCAAACGAGCACAAAGATAAAAGGAAGACAGAGAAAGGGGAACACACAGAGAGAAAAATAGCACTGAGAGAAAATGCTCACCGAGATAAAAGGAGAAAAGAGAAAATGAGCACAGAGAGAAAAGGAGCAGAGAGAGAAAAGGAGCAGAGAGAGAAAAGGAGCACAGAGAGAAAAGGAGCACAGAGAGAAAAGGAACACAGAGAGAAAAGGAGCACAAAGACAAAAGGAGCACAGAGATAAAAGGAACACAGAGATAAAAGGAACACAGAGAGAAAAGGAACAAAGAGAGAAAAGGAACACAGAGAGAAAAGAAACACAGAGAGAAAAGGAGGAGAGAGAGAAAAGGAGGAAGGGAGAACAGGAACTCTGAGAGAAAAGGAGAAAGGAGAGAATAGGAGCAGAGAATGAGAAGGAATGTGGAGAGAAAAGGAACACACAGAGTTAAAAGGAACACACAGAGAGAAAAGGAACACAGAGTGAAAGGGAACACAGAAAAAAAGAAGCAGAGAGAAAAGTATCATTGAGAGAAAAGGAACACAGAGAGAAAAGGAACACATAGAGAAAAGGAGCACAGAGAGAAAAGGAGCACAGAGAGAAACGGAACACAGGGATTAAAGGAACACAGAGAGAAAATTACCACAGAGAGAAAATAAACACACAGAGAAAGGGAACACAGAAAAAAAGAAGCAGAGAAAAAAGTATCATCGAGAGAAAAGGCGCAAAGAGAGAAAAGGAACACAGCGAGAAAATGAGCAACAAGAGAAAAGGAGCACACAGGGAAAAGGAAAGCAATGAGTGAAAAGGAACACAGAGAGTACCAGAAAATGGAGAGAAAATTCAGACAGAGTGAAAAGGAACACAGAGTGCAAAGGAGCCCAGAGATAAAAGAAGGACACAGAAAAGGGGAACACACAGAGAGAAAAATAGCACAGAGAGAAAATGCTCAACGAGATAAAAGGAGAAAAGAGAAAATGAGCACAGAGAGAAAAGGAGCATCCATAGAAAAGGAGCACAGAAAGAAAAGGAAGACAGAGAGAAAAGGAAACAGGGAGAAAAGGAAAACAGAGAGAAAAGGAGCACAGAGCGAAAAGGAACACAGAGAGAAAAGGAATACAGAGAGAAAAGGAACGCACAGAGAAAAGGAACACAGAGAGAAAGGGAGGAAGCGAGAAAACAAACACAGAGAGAAAAGGAGAAATGTGAACAAAACTCCCATGGAGTGAAAAGGATCACAGAGAGAAAGGGAACACAGAAAGGGAAGGAATACAAAATGATAAAGGAGCACAGAGAGCAAAGGAGCAGAGAGAAATGGAGTAAAATTAGGAAAATGAGCACAGAGAGAAAAGGAGAACAGTGAGAACAGGAACACACGGAGAGAAAAGGAGCACAAAGAGAAAAGGAGCACAGAGAGAAATGGAACACAGAGGGAAAAGGAGCACAGAGAGAAAAGGAACACAGAAAGGGAAGGAATATAAAATGATAAAGGAGCACAGAGAGCAAAGGAGCAGGGAGAAAAGGAATAACATTTGAGAAAATGAGCACAGAGAGAAAAGGAGAACAGTGAGAAAAGGAACATAGGGAGAGAAAAGGGGCACAGAGAGAAATTGAGAAGAGAGAGAAAGGGAGCACAGAGAGAAAAGGAGCACAAAGAGAAAAGGAGCACAGAGAGAAAAGGAACAGAGTGAGAAAAGGAACACCGAGATAAAAGGAGTACAGAGAGAAAAGGAGTACAAAGGGAAAAGGAGCACAGAGAGAAAAGGAACACAGAGAGCAAAGGAGTACAAAGAGAAAAGGAGCACAGAGAGAAAAGGAACACAGAGAGAAAAGAAGCACAGAGAGAAAAGGAACTCAGAGAGAGAAGGAGCAAAGAGAGAAAAGGAACAAAGAGAAAAAAGGAACACAGAGAGAAAAGGAACACAGAGAGAAAAGGAGCACAAAGAGAAAAGGAGCACAGAGAAAACGAGCACAGAGAGAAAAGGAACACAGAGAGAAAAGGAGCACAAAGAGAAAAGGAGCACAGAGAGAAAAGAAACACAGAGAGAAAAGGAGCACAAAGAGAAAGGGAGCACAAAGAGAAAAGGAACCCAGAGAGAAAAGGAGCACAGAGAAAAATGAACACAGAGAGAAAAGGAATAAAGAGAGAAAAGGAACACAGACAGATCAGGAGCATAGAGAGAAAAGGAACACCGAGAGAAAAGGAAAACAGACAGATAAGGAGCATAGCGAGAAAAGCAGGAAGGGAGAACAGGGACTCCGAGAAAAAAGGAGTAAGGAGAGAATACTAGCAGAGAATGAGAAGGAACATGGAGAGAAAAGGAACACACAGAGTTAAAAGGAGCACACAGAGAGAAAAGGAACACAGAGAGAAAAGGAACACAGAGACAAAATTAACACAGAGAGAAAATAAACACACAGAGAAAGGGAACACAGAAAAAAAAAGTAGAGAAAAAAGTATCAGAGAGATAAAAGGAGCACACAGAGAAAAGGAGCACACAGAGAAAAGGAACACAGTGAGAAAAGGAGCACAGAGAGAAAAGGAGCACAGAGAGAAAAGGAGCACAGAGGGAAAAGGAAAGCAATGAGTGAAATGGAACACAGAGAGTACTGGAAAATGGGGAGAAAATTCGTGACAGAGTGAAAAGGAACACAGAGTGCAAAGGAGCACAAAGATAAAAAGAGGACAGAGAAAAGGGAACACACAGAGAGAAAAAAAAAGCACAGATAGAAAATACTCAATGAGATAAAAGGAGAAAAGAGAAAATGAGCACAGAGAGAAAAGGAACAAAGCGAGAAAAGGAGCACAGAGAGAAAAGGAGCACAGAGAGAAAAGGAGTACAGAGAGAAAAGGAGCACAGAGAGAAGAGCGACACAGAGAGTACTGGAAAATGGAGAGAAAATTTGGACAGAGTGAAAAGGAACACAGAGTGCAATGGAGCACAAAGATAAAAGGAGGACAGAGAAAAGGGAACACACAGAGAGAAAAATAGCACAGAGAGAAAATGCTCAAAGTGATAAAAGGAGAAAAGAGAAAATGAGCACAGAGAGAAACGGAGCATAGAGAGAAAAGGAGCACAGAGAGAAAAGGAACACACAGAGAAAAGGAGCACAAAGAGAAATGGAGTACAGAGAGAAAAGGAGCACAGAGAGACAAGGAGCACAGAGAGAAAAGGAACACAGAGAGAATAGGAACACAGAGAGAAAAGGAGCACACAGATAAAAGTAACACAGAGAAAAAGGGAGCACAGAGAGAAAAGGAGAAATGTGAAGAAAACTCGCATGGAGTGAAAAGGGTCACAGAAAGAAAGGGAACACAGAAAGGGAAGGAATACAAAATGATAAAGGATCACAGACAGCAAAGGAGCAGAGAGAAAAGGAATAAAATTAGAGAAAATGAGCACAGAGAGAAAAGGAGAACAGTGAGAACAGGAACACACGGAGAGAAAAGGGGCACAGAGAGAAATTGAGCACAAAGAGTAAAGGAGCACAGAGAGAAAAGGAACACAGAGGGAAAAGGAGCACAGTGAGTAAAGGAGCATAGAGAGAAAAGTAACGAAGAGAAAAAAGGAGCACAGAGAGAAAAGGAGCACAGAGATAAAGGGAGCACAGAGAGAAAAGGAGCACTGAGGAAAAAGGAGCACAGTGAGAAAAGGAGCACTGTGGGAAACGGAGCACAGTGAGTACAGGAGCAGAGAGAGAAAAGGAGCACAGAGATAAAATGAGTACAAAGAGTGAAAAGGAGCACAGAGAGAAAAGGAGAACAGAGAGAAAAGGAGCATAGAGAGAAAAAGAACACAGAGAGAACAGGAGCACAGATAGAAAAGGAACACAGAGAGAAAAGGAGCACAGAGAGACAAGAGACACAGTGAGAAATGGAACACAGAGAGAAAAGGAGCACAGAGAGAAAAGGAACACAGAGAGAAAAGGAACACACAGAGAAAGGGAACACAGAAAAAAAGAAGCAGAGAAAAAAGTGTCATCGAGAGAAAAGGCGCAAAGAGAGAAAAGGAGCACAGAGAGAAAAGGAGCACAGAGAGAAAAGGAGCACAGAGGGAAAAGGAAAGCAATGAGTGAAAAGGAACACAGAGAGAAAAGGAACACAGAGAGAAAGGGAGCACAGAGAGAAAGGGAGCACAAAGAGAAAAGGAGCACTGAGGAAAAAGGAGCACAGTGAGAAAAGGAGCACTGTGGGAAACGGAGCACAGTGAGTACAGGAGCAGAGAGAGAAAAGGAGCACAGAGATAAAATGAGTACAAAGAGTGAAAAGGAGCACAGAGAGAAAAGGAGCACAGAGAGAAATGGAGCACAAAGAGAAAAGGAGCACAGAGGGAAAAGGAAAGCAATGAGTGAAAAGGAACACAGAGAGAAAAGGAACACAGAGAGAAAGGGAGCACAGAGAGAAAAGGAACACAGAGAGAAAAGGAACACAGTGAGAAAAGGAGCACAGTGAGAAAAGGAGCACCGAGAGAAAAGGAGCACAGAGAGAAAAGGAGCACAGAGGGAAAAGGAAAGCAGTGAGTGAAAAGGAACACAGAGAGTACCAGAAAATGGAGAGAAAATTCAGACAGAGTGAAAAGGAACACAGAGTGCAAAGGAGCACAAAGATAAAAGGAGGACAGAGAAAAGGGAACACACAGGGAGAAAAATAGCACAGAGAGAAAAGGAGCATAGAGAGAAAAGGAGCACAGAGAGAAAGGGAGCACAGAGAGAAACGGACCACAGAGAGAAAAGGAGCAGAGAGAGAAAAGGAGCACTGAGGAAAAAGGAGCACAGTGAGAAAAGGAGCACTGAGGGAAACAGAGCACAGTGAGTACAGGAGCAGAGAGAGAAAAGGAGCACAGAGATAAAATGAGTACAAAGAGTGAAAAGGAGCACAGAGAGTAAAAGGAGCATAGAGTGAAAAGGAGAAAATAGAGTGTAAAAGGAGCATAGAGAGAAAAGGAGCGTAGAGAGAAAAAGAACACAGAGAGAACAGGAGCACACAGAGAAAAGGAACACAGAGAGAAAAGGAGCATAGAGAGAAAAGGAACACAGAGAGAAAAGGAGCACAGAAAGAAAAGAATCACAGATGAGAAAAGGAGCACAGAGAGCAAAGGAGCAGAGAGAAATGGAATAAAATTAGAGAAAATGAGCACAGAGAGAAAAGGAGAACAGTGAGAACAGGAACACACGGAGAGAAAAGGAGCACAAAGAGAAAAGGAGCACAGAGAGAAAAAGAACACAGAGGGAAAAGGAGCACAGAGAGAAAGGGAGCACAGTGAGAAAAGGAGCACAGAGAGAGAAGGAGTACCGAGAGAAAAGGAGTACAGAGAGAAAAGGAGCACGGAGGGAAAAGGAAAGCAATGAGTGAAAAGGAACACAGAGAGTACCGGAAAATGGAGAGAAAATTCGGACAGAGTGAACAGGAACACAGAGTGCAAAATAGCACAAGGTAAAAGGAGGACAGAGAAAATGGAATACACAGAGGGATAATAGCACAGAGTGAAAATGCTCAACGAGATAAAAAGGACAAAAGAGAAAAGGAGCACAGAGAAAAAAGGAACACAGAGAGAAAAGAAACATAGAGAGAAAAGGAGCACAAAGAGAAAAGGAACACAGAGAGAAAAGGAGCATAAAGAGAAAAGGAGCACAAAGAGAAAAGGAGCACAGAGATAAAAGGAGCATAGAGGGGAAACGCGCACAGAGAGAAAAGGAGCATAGAGAGAAAAGGAACACAGAGAGAAAAGGAGCACAGAAAGAAAAGAATCACAGATGAGAAAAGGAACACAGAGAGAACAGGAGCAAAGAGAGAAAAGGAGCACAGAGGGTAAAGGAGCACAGAGAGAAAAGGAGCATAGAGGGTAAAGGAGCACAGAGAGTAAAGGAGCATAGAGAGAAAAAGAGCAAAGAGAAAAAAGGAACACAGAGAGAAAAGGAGCACAGAGAGAAAAGAAGCACAGAGAGAAAAGGAACACAGAGGGAAAAGGAGCATAGAGAGAAAAAGAGCAAAGAGAGAAAAGGAAGACAGAGAGAAGAGGAACACAGAGAGAAAAGGAACACAGAGAGAAAGGGAGCACAGAGAGAAAAGGAACACAGAGAGAAAAGGAACACAGTGAGAAAAGGAGCACAGTGAGAAAAGGAGCACCGAGAGAAAAGGAGCACAGAGAGAAAAGGAGCACAGAGGGAAAAGGAAAGCAGTGAGTGAAAAGGAACACAGAGAGTACCGGAAAATGGAGAGAAAATTCAGACAGAGTGAAAAGGAACACAGAGTGCAAATGAGCACAAAGATAAAAGGAGGACAGAAAATAGGGAATACACAGGGAGAAAAATAGCACAGAGAGAAAATGCTCAACGAGATAAAAGGAGAAAAGAGAAAATTAGCACAGAGAGAAAAGGAGCATAGAGAGAAAAGGAGCACAGAGAGAAAGGGAGCACAGAGAGAAACGGACCACAGAGAGAAAAGGAGCACAGAGAGAAAAGGAGCACTGAGGAAAAAGGAGCACAGTGAGATAAGGAGCATTGAGGGAAACGGAGCACAGTGAGTACAGGAGCAGAGAGAGAAAAGGAGCACAGAGATAAAATGAGTACAAACAGTGAAAAGGAGCACAGAGAGAAAAGGAGCATAGAGAGAAAAGGAGCATAGAGAGAAAAAGGACACAGAGAGAACAGGAGCACAGAGAGAAAAGGAACACAGAGAGAAAAGGAGCACAGAGAGAAAAGAAGCTCAGTGAGAAAAGGAACACAGAGAGAAAAGGAGCACAGAGAGAAAAGGAACACAGAGATAAAAGGAACACAGAGACAAAATTAACACAGAAAGAAAATGAACACACAGAGAAAGGGAACACAGAAAAAAAGAAGCAGAGAAAAAAGTGTCATCGAGAGAAAAGGCGCAAAGAGAGAAAAGGAGCACAGAGATAAAAGGAGCACAGAGAGAAAAGGAGCACAGAGGGAAAAGGAAAGCAGTGAGTGAAAAGGAACACAGAGAGTACCAGAAAATGGAGAGAAAATTCAGACAGAGTGAAAAGGAACACAGAGTGCAAAGGAGCACAAAGATAAAAGGAGGACAGAGAAAAGGGAACACACAGGGAGAAAAATAGCACAGAGAGAAAATGCTCAACGAGATAAAAGGAGAAAAGAGAAAATTAGCACAGAGAGAAAAGGAGCATAGAGAGAAAAGGAGCACAGAGAGAAAGGGAGCACAGAGAGAAACGGAGCACAGAGAGAAAAGGAGCACTGAGGAAAAAGGAGCACGGTGAGAAAAGGAGCACTGAGGGAAACGGAGCACTGTGAGTACAGGAGCAGAGAGAGAAAAGGAGCACAGAGATTAAATCAGTACAAAGAGTGAAAAGGAGCACAGAGAGAAAAGGAGCATAGAGAGAAACGGAGCATAGAGAGAAAAAGAACACAGAGAGAACAGGAGCACAGAGAGAAAAGAAACACAGAGAGAAAAGGAGCACAGAGAGAAAAGAAGCACAGTGAGAAAAGGAACACAGAGAGAAAAGGAGCACAGAGAGAAAAGGAACACAGAGATAAAAGGAACACAGAGACAAAATTAACACAGAGACAAAATTAACACAGAGGGAAAATGAACACACAGAGAAAGGGAACACAGAAAAAAAGAAGCAGAGAAAAAAGTGTCATCGAGAGAAAAGGCGCAAAGAGAGAAAAGGAGCACGGAGAGAAAAGGAGCACAGAGAAAAAAGGAGCACAGAGGGAAAAGGAAAGCAATGAGTGAAAAGGAACACAGAGAGTACCAGAAAATGGAGAGAAAATTTAGACAGAGTGAAAAGGAACAGAGAGTGCAAAGGAGCGCAGAGATAAAAGGAGGACACAGAAAAGGGGAACACATAGAGAGAAAAATAGCACAGAGAGAAAATGCTCAATGAGATAAAAGGAGAAAAGAGACAATGAGCACAGAGTGAAAAGGAGCATAGCGAGAAAAGGAGCACAAAGAAGAAAGGAGCATAAAGATAAAACTAACACAGAGAGAAAGGGAGCACAGAGAGAAAAGGCGGAAGAGAGAAAAAGATCACAGAGAGAAAAGGAGGATGCGAGAAAACAAACACAGAGAGAAAAGGAGATATGTGAAGAAAACTCGCATGGAGTGAAAAGGATCACAGAGAGAAAGGGAACACAGAAAGGGAAGGAATACAAAATGATAAAGGAGCACAGAGAGCAAAGGAGCAGAGAGAAATGGAATAAAATTAGAGAAAATGAGCACAGAGAGAAAAGGAGAACAGTGAGAACAGGAACACACGGAGAGAAAAGGAGCACAAAGAGAAAAGGAGCACAGAGAGAAAAAGAACACAGAGGGAAAAGGAGCACAGAGAGAAAGGGAGCACAGTGAGAAAAGGAGCACAGAGAGAGAAGGAGCACCGAGAGAAAAGGAATGCAATGATAGAAAATGAACACAGAGAGAAAAGGAAAATGTAGTGAAAAAGGGCACAGAGCGAAAATTGCACAAGAGAAAAGGAGGACAGAGAGAAAAGAAACACACTGAGAGTAAATGCGCAAAGAGATAAAAGGAGAATTAAGACAAAAGGAGCACAGAGATTAAAGTAACACAGAGAGAAAAGGAGCAAAGAGAGAAAAGGATCACAGAGAAAAAGGAGCACAGAGAGAAATGGAAGACGACAAAAACTGAACACAGAGAGAAAAGGAGCACAGAGAGCAAAGGAACACAGAGAGAAAAGGAGCACAGAGAGAAAAGGAGCACAGAGAGAAAAGGAACACAGAGAGAAAAGAAGCACAGAGAGAAAAGGAGCACAGAGAGAAAAGGAACATAGAGAGAACAGGAGCACAGAGAGAAAAGGAACACAGAGAGAAAAGGAACACAGAGAGAAAAAGAACGCAGAGAGAAAAGGAGCACACAGATAAAAGTAACGCAGAGAGAAAAGGAGCACAGAGAGAAAAGGAGCACACAGATAAAAGTAACACAGAGAGAAAAGGAACACAGAGAGAAAAGGAACACAGAGAGAAAAGGAGCACACAGATAAAAATAAGACAGAGAGAAAAGGAACACAGAGTGAAAAGGAACACAAGAGAGAAAAGGAGAAAGCGAGAAAAGAAACACAGAGAGAAAAGGAGAAATGTGAAAAAAACTCGCATGGAGTGAAATGGATCACAGAGATAAAGGGAACAAAGAGAGCGAAGGAATACAAAATGATAAAGGAGCAGAGAGAACAAAGGAGCAGAGAGAAAATGAATAACATTAGAGAAAGTAAGCATAGAGAAAAAAGGAGAACATTGAGAAGAGGAACACATGGAGAGAAAAGGGGCACAGAGAGAAATTGAGCTGAGAGAGAAAGGGAGCACAGAGAGAAAAGGAGCACAAAGAGAAAAGGGGCACAGTGAGAAAAGTAACACAGAGGGAAAAGGAGCACAGAGAGAAAAGGAACACAGAGAGAAAAGGAACCCTGGGAGGAAAGGAGGAGAGAGAGAAAAGGAATACATAGAGAGAAAAGGAGCACAGAGAGAAGAGGAACGCAGAGAGAAAAGGAGATCACAGAGAAAAGGAGAAAGAGAGAAAAGGGGCACAGAGTGAAAAGAAGGACAGAGTGTAAAGGAACACAGAGAGAAAAGGAGCACAAAGATAAAAGGAACACACAGAGAAGAGGAACACAGAGAGAGAAAAGGAACAGGGAGAGAAAAGGAGGACAGAGAGAAAAGAAACACACTGAGAGAAAATGCGCAAAAACATAAAAGAAGATATAATACAAAAGGAGCAAAGAGATTAAAGTAACACAGAGAGAAAAGGAGCAATGAGAGAAAAGGAACACAGAGAAAAAGGAGCACAAAGAGAAACAGAGGAAGTGAATAACTGAACACAGAGAGAAAAGGAACACAGAGAGAAAAGGAGCAGAGAGAGATAAGGAACAAGAGAGAAAAGGAACCAAGAGAGAAAAGGAGCCCAGAGAGAAAAGGAACAAGAGAGAAAAGGAAACCAAAGAAAAAAGGAGAAAAGAGAGAAAAGGAACACAGAGAGAAAAGGAGCACAGAGAGAAAAGGAACAATGAGAGAAAAGGAACCCTGGGAGGAAAGGAGGAGAGAGAGAAAAGGAATACATAGAGAGAAAAGGAGCACAGAGAGAAGAGGAATGCAGAGAGAAAAGGAGATCACAGAGAAAAGGAGAAAGAGAGAAAAGGGGCACAGAGTGAAAAGAAGGACAGACTGAAAAGGAACACAGAGAGAAAAGGAGCACAAAGATAAAAGGAACACACAGAGAAGAGGAAAACAGAGAGAGAAAAGGAACAGGGAGAGAAAAGGAGCACAGAGAGGAAAGGAATGCAATGCAAGAAAATGAACACAGAGAGAAAAGGAAAATGTAGTAAAACAGGGCACAGAGCGAAAAATTGCACAGAGAGAAAAGGAGGACAGAGAGAAAAGAAACACAATGAGAGAAAATGCGCAAAGAGATAAAAGAAGATATAAAATAAAAGGAGCACAGAGATTAAAGTAAAACAGAGAGAAAAGGAGCAATGAGAGAAAAGGAACACAGAGAAAAAGGAGCACAAAGAGAAACGGAGGAAGTGAATAACTGAACACAGAAAGAAAAGGAACACAGAGAGAAAAGGAGCACAAAGAGAAAAGGAACGCAGAGAGAAAAGGAGCATAGAGGGAAAAGGAGCATAGAGAGAAAAGGAACACAGAGAGAAAAGGAGCACAGAGAGAAAAGGAACAAAGAGAGAAAAGGAGCAAAGAGAGAAAAGGAGCATCAAGAGAAAAGGAACACAGAGAGAAAAGGAACACAAAGACAAAAGGATCACAGAGAGAAAAGGAGCATAGAGGGAAAAGGAGCACTGAGAGAAAAGGAGCAAAGAGAGAAAAGGAGCACAGAAAGAAAAGGAGCACAGAGAGAAAAGGATAACAGTGAGAAAAGGAACACACAGAGAATAGGAGAAAGAGAGAAAAGGGGCACAGAGAGAAAAGGAGCACAGAGAGAAAAGGAGCATAGAGAGAAAAGGAACACAGAGAGAAAAGGAGCCCAAAGAGAAAAGGAACACAGAGAGAAAAGGAGCATAGAGGGAAAAGGAGCATAGAGGGAAAAGAACACAGAGAGAAAAGGAGCCCAAAGAGAAAAGGAACACAGAGAGAAAAGGAGCATAGAGGGAAAAGAACACAGAGAGAAAAGGAGCAAAGAGAGAAAAGGAACACAGAGAGAAAAGGAACACACAGGAAAGGAGCACAAAGAGAAAAGGAACGCAGAAAGAATAGGAGCATAGAGGGAAAAGAACACAGAGAGAAAAGGAGCAAAGAGAGAAAAGGAGCACAGAGAGAAAGGGAGCGCAGAGACAAAAGGAAAATAAGAGAGAAAAGGAACACCGAGAGAAAACGAACACAGAGAGAAATCGAACACAGAGAGAAAAGGAGCACAGAGAGAGAGGGAGCACAGAGAGAAAGGGAAATCAGAGAGAAAAGGAACACAGAGAGAAAAGGAGCACAGAGAGAATAGGAGCACAGAGAGAAAAGGAACACACAGAGAAAAGGAGCACCGAGGTAAAAGGAGCACACAGAGATAATGAACCCTTGGAGTAAAGGAGGAGAGAGAGAAAAGGAATACATTGAGAGAAAAGGAGCACAGAGTGAAGAGAAACACAGAGAGTAAGGGAGCACAGAGAGAAAAGGAACACAAAGAGAAAAGCAACCCTGGGAGTAAAAGAGGAGAGAGAGAAAAGGAACACATAGAGAGAAAAAGAGCACAGAGAGAAGAGGAACGCAGAGAGAAAAGGAGATCAGAGAGAAAAGGAGAAAGAGAGAAAAGGGGCACAGATTGAAAAGAAGGACACAGTGAAAAGGAACACAGAGAGACAAGGAGCACAAAGAGAAAAGGAGCACAGAGAGAAAAGGAACACAGAGAGAAAAGGAATGCAATGATAGAAAATGAACACAGAGAGAAAAGGAAAATGTAGTGAAAAAGGGCACAGAGCGAAAATTGCACAAGAGAAAAGGAGGACAGAGAGAAAAGAAACACACTGAGAGTAAATGCGCAAAGAGATAAAAGGAGAATTAAGACAAAAGGAGCACAGAGATTAAAGTAACACAGAGAGAAAAGGAGCAAAGAGAGAAAAGGATCACAGAGAAAAAGGAGCACAGAGAGAAATGGAAGACGACAAAAACTGAACACAGAGAGAAAAGGAGCACAGAGAGCAAAGGAACACAGAGAGAAAAGGAGCACAGAGAGAAAAGGAGCACAGAGAGAAAAGGAACACAGAGAGAAAAGGAACACAGAGAGAAAAGAAGCACAGAGAGAAAAGGAGCACAGAGAGAAACGGAACATAGAGAGAACAGGAGCACAGAGAGAAAAGGAACACAGAGAGAAAAGGAACACAGAGAGAAAAAGAACACAGAGAGAAAAGGAGCACACAGATAAAAGTAACGCAGAGAGAAAAGGAGCACAGAGAGAAAAGGAGCACACAGATAAAAGTAACACAGAGAGAAAAGGAACACAGAGAGAAAAGGAGCGCACAGATAAAAATAAGACGGAGAGAAAAGGAACACAGAGAGAAAAGGAACACAGAGAGAAAAGGAGCACACAGATAAAAGTAACACAGAGAGAAAAGGAACACATAGAGAAAAGGAGCGCACAGATAAAAATAAGACAGAGAGAAAAGGAACACAGAGTGAAAAGGAACACAAGAGAGAAAAGGAGAAAGCGAGAAAAGAAACACAGAGAGAAAAGGAGAAATGTGAAGAAAACTCGCATGGAGTGAAATGGATCACAGAGATAAAGGGAACAAAGAGAGCGAAGGAATACAAAATGATAAAGGAGCAGAGAGAGCAAAGGAGCAGAGAGAAAATGAATAACATTAGAGAAAGTAAGCATAGAGAAAAAAGGAGAACATTGAGAAGAGGAACCCATGGAGAGAAAAGGGGCACAGAGAGAAATTGAGCTGAGAGAGAAAGAGAGCACAGAGAGAAAAGGAGCACAAAGAGAAAAGGGGCACAGTGAGAAAAGTAACACAGAGGGAAAAGGAGCAAAGTGAGAAAAGGAACACGAGAGAAAAGGAGCACAGAGAGAAAAGGAGCACAGAGAGAAAATGAACGTAGAGAGAAAAGGAACAAGAGAGAAGAGGAACACAGAGAGAAAAGGAGCACAGAGAGAAGAGGAACGCAGAGAGAAAAGGAGATCACAGAGAAAAGGAGAAAGAGAGAAAAGGGGCACAGAGTGAAAAGAAGGACAGAGTGAAAAGGAACACAGAGAGTTAAGGAGCACAAAGATAAAAGGAACACACAGAGAAGAGGAACACAGAGAGAGAAAAGGAACAGGGAGAGAAAAGGAGCACAGAGAGGAAAGGAATGCAATGAAAGAAAATGAACACAGAGAGAAAAGGAAAATGTAGTAAAACAGGGCACAGAGCGAAAAATTGCACAGAGAGAAAAGGAGGACAGAGAGAAAAGAAACACACTGAGAGAAAATGCGCAAAAAGATAAAAGAAGATAGAATACAAAAGGAGCACAGAGATTAAAGTAACACAGAGAGAAAAGGAGCAATGAGAGAAAAGGAACACAGAGAAAAAGGAGCACAAAGAGAAACGGAGGAAGTGAATAACTGAACACAGAGAGAAAAGGAACACAGAGAGAAAAGGAGCAGAGAGAGATAAGGAACAAGAGAGAAAAGGAACCAAGAGAGAAAAGGAGCCCAGAGAGAAATGGAACAAGAGAGAAAAGGAAACCAAAGAAAAAAGGAGCAAAGAGAGAAAAGGAACACAGAGAGAAAAGGAGCACAGAGAGAAAAGGAACACAGAGAGAAAAGGAACCCTGGGAGGAAAGGAGGAGATAGTGAAAAGGAATACATAGAGAGAAAAGGAGCACAGAGAGAAGAGGAACGCTGAGAGAAAAGGAGATCAGAGAGAAAAGGAGAAAGAGAGAAAAGGGGCACAGGTTGAAAAGAAGGACAGAGTGAAAAGGAACACAGAGAGAAAAGGAGCACAAAGAGAAAAGGAGCACAGAGAGAAAAGGAAAACAGAGAGAAAACGAGCATAGAGAGAAAAGGAGCACAGAGAGAAAGGGAGCACAGAGAGAAACGGACCACAGAGAGAAAAGGAGCACAGAGAGAAAAGGAGCACTGAGGAAAAAGGAGCACAGTGAGAAAAGGAGCACTGAGGGAAACAGAGCACAGTGAGTACAGGAGCAGAGAGAGAAAAGGAGCACAGAGATAAAATGAGTACAAAGAGTGAAAAGGAGCACAGAGAGTAAAAGGACCATAGAGTGAAAAGGAGCACAGAGTGTAAAAGGAGCATTGAGAGAAAAGGAGCGGAGAGAAAAAGAACACAGAGAGAACAGGAGCACACAGAGAAAAGGAACACAGAGAGAAAAGGAGCATAGAGAGAAAAGGAACACAGAGAGAAAAGGAGCACAGAAAGAAAAGAATCACAGATGAGAAAAGGAGCACAGAGAGCAAAGGAGCAGAGAGAAATGGAATAAAATTAGAGAAAATGAGCACAGAGAGAAAAGGAGAACAGTGAGAACAGGAACACACGGAGAGAAAAGGAGCACAAAGAGAAAAGGAGCACAGAGAGAAAAAGAACACAGAGGGAAAAGGAGCACAGAGAGAAAGGGAGCACAGTGAGAAAAGGAGCACAGAGAGAGAAGGAGCACCGAGAGAAAAGGAGTACAGAGAGAAAAGGAGCACGGAGGGAAAAGGAAAGCAATGAGTGAAAAGGAACACAGAGAGTACCGGAAAATGGAGAGAAAATTCGGACAGAGTGAACAGGAACACAGAGTGCAAAATCGCACAAGGTAAAAGGAGGACAGAGAAAATGGAATACACAGAGGGATAATAGCACAGAGTGAAAATGCTCAACGAGATAAAAGGACAAAAGAGAAAAGGAGCACAGAGAAAAAAGGAACACAGAGAGAAAAGAAACATAGAGAGAAAAGGAGCACAAAGAGAAAAGGAACACAGAGAGAAAAGAAGCACAAAGAGAAAAGGAGCACAAAGAGAAAAGGAGCACAGAGATAAAAGGAGCATAGAGGGGAAACGCGCACAGAGAGAAAAGGAGCATAGAGAGAAAAGGAACACAGAGAGAAAAGGAGCACAGAAAGAAAAGAATCACAGATGAGAAAAGGAACACAGAGAGAACAGGAGCAAAGAGAGAAAAGGAGCACAGAGGGTAAAGGAGCACAGAGAGAAAAGGAGCATAGAGGGTAACGGAGCACAGAGAGTAAAGGAGCATAGAGAGAAAAAGAGCAAAGAGAAAAAAGGAACACAGAGAGAAAAGGAGCACAGAGAGAAAAGAAGCACAGAGAGAAAAGGAACACAGAGGGAAAAGGAGCATAGAGAGAAAAAGAGCAAAGAGAGAAAAGGAAGACAGAGAGAA
The DNA here is from genome assembly GCF_047496795.1 of Chiloscyllium punctatum. Taxonomy (NCBI): domain Eukaryota; kingdom Metazoa; phylum Chordata; class Chondrichthyes; order Orectolobiformes; family Hemiscylliidae; genus Chiloscyllium; species Chiloscyllium punctatum. Next base: position 52,368,593 of record NC_092776.1, read on the forward strand.
GAGGAACACAGAGAGAAAAAGAACACAGAGAGAAAGGGAGCACAGAGAGAAAAGGAACACAGAGAGAAAAGGAACACAGTGAGAAAAGGAGCACAGTGAGAAAAGGAGCACCGAGAGAAAAGGAGCACAGAGAGAAAAGGAGCACAGAGAGTACCGGAAAATGGAGAGAAAATTCAGACAGAGTGAAAAGGAACACAGAGTGCAAATGAGCACAAAGATAAAAGGAGGACAGAAAATAGGGAATACACAGGGAGAAAAATAGCACAGAGAGAAAATGCTCAACGAGATAAAAGGAGAAAAGAGAAAATTAGCACAGAGAGAAAAGGAGCATAGAGAGAAAAGGAGCACAGAGAGAAAAGAAACATAGAGAGAAAAGGAGCACAAAGAGAAAAGGAACACAGAGAGAAAAGGAGCACAAAGAGAAAAGGAGCACAAAGAGAAAAGGAGCACAGAGATAAAAGGAGCATAGAGGGGAAACGCGCACAGAGAGAAAAGGAGCATAGAGAGAAAAGGAACACAGAGAGAAAAGGAGCACAGAAAGAAAAGAATCACAGAGAGAAAAGGAACACAGAGGGAAAAGGAGCATAGAGAGAAAAAGAGCAAAGAGAAAAAAGGAACACAGAGAGAAAAGGAGCACAGAGAGAAAAGAAGCACAGAGAGAAAAGGAACACAGAGGGAAAAGGAGCATAGAGAGAAAAAGAGCAAAGAGAGAAAAGGAAGACAGAGAGAAGAGGAACACAGAGAGAAAAGGAACAAAGAGAGAAAGGGAGCACAGAGAGAAAAGGAACACAGAGAGAAAAGGAACACAGTGAGAAAAGGAGCACAGTGAGAAAAGGAGCACCGAGAGAAAAGGAGCACAGAGAGAAAAGGAGCACAGAGAGTACCGGAAAATGGAGAGAAAATTCAGACAGAGTGAAAAGGAACACAGAGTGCAAATGAGCACAAAGATAAAAGGAGGACAGAAAATAGGGAATACACAGGGAGAAATATAGCACAGAGAGAAAATGCTCAACGAGATAAAAGGAGAAAAGAGAAAATTAGCACAGAGAGAAAAGGAGCATAGAGAGAAAAGGAGCACAGAGAGAAAGGGAGCACAGAGAGAAACGGACCACAGAGAGAAAAGGAGCACAGAGAGAAAAGGAGCACTGAGGAAAAAGGAGCACAGTGAGAAAAGGAGCATTGAGGGAAACGGAGCACAGTGAGTACAGGAGCAGAGAGAGAAAAGGAGCACAGAGATAAAATGAGTACAAACAGTGAAAAGGAGCACAGAGAGAAAAGGAGCATAGAGAGAAAAGGAGCATAGAGAGAAAAAGGACACAGAGAGAACAGGAGCACAGAGAGAAAAGGAACACAGAGAGAAAAGGAGCACAGAGAGAAAAGAAGCTCAGTGAGAAAAGGAACACAGAGAGAAAAGGAACACAGAGATAAAAGGAACACAGAGACAAAATTAACACAGAGAGAAAATGAACACACAGAGAAAGGGAACACAGAAAAAAAGAAGCAGAGAAAAAAGTGTCATCGAGAGAAAAGGCGCAAAGAGAGAAAAGGAGCACAGAGATAAAAGGAGCACAGAGAGAAAAGGAGCACAGAGGGAAAAGGAAAGCAGTGAGTGAAAAGGAACACAGAGAGTACCAGAAAATGGAGAGAAAATTCAGACAGAGTGAAAAGGAACACAGAGTGCAAAGGAGCACAAAGATAAAAGGAGGACAGAGAAAAGGGAACACACAGGGAGAAAAATAGCACAGAGAGAAAATGCTCAACGAGATAAAAGGAGAAAAGAGAAAATTAGCACAGAGAGAAAAGGAGCATAGAGAGAAAAGGAGCACAGAGAGAAAGGGAGCACAGAGAGAAACGGAGCACAGAGAGAAAAGGAGCACTGAGGAAAAAGGAGCACGGTGAGAAAAGGAGCACTGAGGGAAACGGAGCACTGTGAGTACAGGAGCAGAGAGAGAAAAGGAGCACAGAGATTAAATGAGTACAAAGAGTGAAAAGGAGCACAGAGAGAAAAGGAGCACAGAGAGAAACGGAGCATAGAGAGAAAAAGAACACAGAGAGAACAGGAGCACAGAGAGAAAAGGAACACAGAGAGAAAAGGAGCACAGAGAGAAAAGAAGCACAGTGAGAAAAGGAACACAGAGAGAAAAGGAGCACAGAGAGAAAAGGAACACAGAGATAAAAGGAACACAGAGACAAAATTAACACAGAGACAAAATTAACACAGAGGGAAAATGAACACACAGAGAAAGGGAACACAGAAAAAAAGAAGCAGAGAAAAAAGTGTCATCGAGAGAAAAGGCGCAAAGAGAGAAAAGGAGCACAGAGAGAAAAGGAGCACAGAGAGAAAAGGAGCACAGAGGGAAAAGGAAAGCAATGAGTGAAAAGGAACACAGAGAGTACCAGAAAATGGAGAGAAAATTTAGACAGAGTGAAAAGGAACAGAGAGTGCAAAGGAGCGCAGAGATAAAAGGAGGACACAGAAAAGGGGAACACATAGAGAGAAAAATAGCACAGAGAGAAAATGCTCAATGAGATAAAAGGAGAAAAGAGACAATGAGCACAGAGTGAAAAGGAGCATAGCGAGAAAAGGAGCACAGAGAGAAAGGGAGCACAGAGAGAAACGGACCACAGAGAGAAAAGGAGCACAGAGAGAAAAGGAGCACTGAGGAAAAAGGAGCACAGTGAGAAAAGGAGCATTGAGGGAAACGGAGCACAGTGAGTACAGGAGCAGAGAGAGAAAAGGAGCACAGAGATAAAATGAGTACAAACAGTGAAAAGGAGCACAGAGAGAAAAGGAGCATAGAGAGAAAAGGAGCATAGAGAGAAAAAGGACACAGAGAGAACAGGAGCACAGAGAGAAAAGGAACACAGAGAGAAAAGGAGCACAGAGAGAAAAGAAGCTCAGTGAGAAAAGGAACACAGAGAGAAAAGGAGCACAGAGAGAAAAGGAACACAGAGATAAAAGGAACACAGAGACAAAATTAACACAGAGAGAAAATGAACACACAGAGAAAGGGAACACAGAAAAAAAGAAGCAGAGAAAAAAGTGTCATCGAGAGAAAAGGCGCAAAGAGAGAAAAGGAGCACAGAGATAAAAGGAGCACAGAGAGAAAAGGAGCACAGAGGGAAAAGGAAAGCAGTGAGTGAAAAGGAACACAGAGAGTACCAGAAAATGGAGAGAAAATTCAGACAGAGTGAAAAGGAACACAGAGTGCAAAGGAGCACAAAGATAAAAGGAGGACAGAGAAAAGGGAACACACAGGGAGAAAAATAGCACAGAGAGAAAATGCTCAACGAGATAAAAGGAGAAAAGAGAAAATTAGCACAGAGAGAAAAGGAGCATAGAGAGAAAAGGAGCACAGAGAGAAAGGGAGCACAGAGAGAAACGGAGCACAGAGAGAAAAGGAGCACTGAGGAAAAAGGAGCACGGTGAGAAAAGGAGCACTGAGGGAAACGGAGCACTGTGAGTACAGGAGCAGAGGAGAAAAGGAGCACAGAGATTAAATCAGTACAAAGAGTGAAAAGGAGCACAGAGAGAAAAGGAGCATAGAGAGAAACGGAGCATAGAGAGAAAAAGAACACAGAGAGAACAGGAGCACAGAGAGAAAAGGAACACAGAGAGAAAAGGAGCACAGAGAGAAAAGAAGCACAGTGAGAAAAGGAACACAGAGAGAAAAGGAGCACAGAGATAAAAGCAACACAGAGAGAAAAGGAACACAGAGACAAAATTAACACAGAGACAAAATTAACACAGAGGGAAAATGAACACACAGAGAAAGGGAACACAGAAAAAAAGAAGCAGAGAAAAAAGTGTCATCGAGAGAAAAGGCGCAAAGAGAGAAAAGGAGCACAGAGAGAAAAGGAGCACAGAGGGAAAAGGAAAGCAATGAGTGAAAAGGAACACAGAGAGTACCAGAAAATGGAGAGAAAATTTAGACAGAGTGAAAAGGAACAGAGAGTGCAAAGGAGCGCAGAGAAAAAAGGAGGACACAGAAAAGGGGAACACATAGAGAGAAAAATTGCACAGAGAGAAAATGCTCAATGAGATAAAAGGAGAAAAGAGACAATGAGCACAGAGTGAAAAGGAGCATTGCGAGAAAAGGAGCACAAAGAAGAAAGGAGCATAAAGATAAAACTAACACAGAGAGAAAGGGAGCACAGAGAGAAAAGGCGGAAGAGAGAAAAAGATCACAGAGAGAAAAGGAGGATGCGAGAAAACAAACACAGAGAGAAAAGGAGATATGTGAAGAAAACTCGCATGGAGTGAAAAGGATCACAGAGAGAAAGGGAACACAGAAAGGGAAGGAATACAAAATGATAAAGGAGCACAGAGAGCAAAGGAGCAGAGAGAAATGGAATAAAATTAGAGAAAATGAGCACAGAGAGAAAAGGAGAACAGTGAGAACAGGAACACACGGAGAGAAAAGGAGCACAAAGAGAAAAGGAGCACAGAGAGAAAAAGAACACAGAGGGAAAAGGAGCACAGAGAGAAAGGGAGCACAGTGAGAAAAGGAGCACAGAGAGAGAAGGAGCACCGAGAGAAAAGGAATGCAATGATAGAAAATGAACACAGAGAGAAAAGGAAAATGTAGTGAAAAAGGGCACAGAGCGAAAATTGCACAAGAGAAAAGGAGGACAGAGAGAAAAGAAACACACTGAGAGTAAATGCGCAAAGAGATAAAAGGAGAATTAAGACAAAAGGAGCACAGAGATTAAAGTAACACAGAGAGAAAAGGAGCAAAGAGAGAAAAGGATCACAGAGAAAAAGGAGCACAGAGAGAAAAGGAACACAGAGAGAAAAGAAGCACAGAGAGAAAAGGAGCACAGAGAGAAAAGGAACATAGAGAGAACAGGAGCACGGAGAGAAAAGGATCACAGAGAGAAAAGGAACACAGAGAGAAAAAGAACGCATAGAGAAAAGGAGCACACAGATAAAAGTAACGCAGAGAGAAAAGGAGCACAGAGAGAAAAGGAGCACACAGATAAAAGTAACACAGAGAGAAAAGGAACACAGAGAGAAAAGGAACACAGAGAGAAAAGGAACACAGAGAGAAAAGGAGCACACAGATAAAAGTAACACAGAGAGAAAAGGAACACATAGAGAAAAGGAGCGCACAGATAAAAATAAGACAGAGAGAAAAGGAACACAGAGTGAAAAGGAACACAAGAGAGAAAAGGAGAAAGCGAGAAAAGAAACACAGAGAGAAAAGGAGAAATGTGAAGAAAACTCGCATGGAGTGAAATGGATCACAGAGATAAAGGGAACAAAGAGAGCGAAGGAATACAAAATGATAAAGGAGCAGAGAGAACAAAGGAGCAGAGAGAAAATGAATAACATTAGAGAAAGTAAGCACAGAGAAAAAAGGAGAACATTGAGAAGAGGAACACATGGAGAGAAAAGGGGCACAGAGAGAAATTGAGCTGAGAGAGAAAGAGAGCACAGAGAGAAAAGGAGCACAAAGAGAAAAGGGGCACAGTGAGAAAAGTAACACAGAGGGAAAAGGAGCACAGAGAGAAAAGGAACACAGAGAGAAAAGGAACCCTGGGAGGAAAGGAGGAGAGAGAGAAAAGGAATACATAGAGAGAAAAGGAGCACAGAGAGAAGAGGAACGCAGAGAGAAAAGGAGATCACAGAGAAAAGGAGAAAGAGAGAAAAGGGGCACAGAGTGAAAAGAAGGACAGAGTGAAAAGGAACACAGAGAGAAAAGGAGCACAAAGATAAAAGGAACACACAGAGAAGAGGAACACAGAGAGAGAAAAGGAACAGGGAGAGAAAAGGAGGACAGAGAGAAAAGAAACACACTGAGAGAAAATGCGCAAAAACATAAAAGAAGATATAATACAAAAGGAGCAAAGAGATTAAAGTAACACAGAGAGAAAAGGAGCAATGAGAGAAAAGGAACACAGAGAAAAAGGAGCACAAAGAGAAACGGAGGAAGTGAATAACTGAACACAGAGAGAAAAGGAACACAGAGAGAAAAGGAGCAGAGAGAGATAAGGAACAAGAGAGAAAAGGAACCAAGAGAGAAAAGGAGCCCAGAGAGAAAAGGAACAAGAGAGAAAAGGAAACCAAAGAAAAAAGGAGAAAAGAGAGAAACGGAACACAGAGAGAAAAGGAGCACAGAGAGAAAAGGAACACGGAGAGAAAAGGAAGCCTGGGAGGAAAGGAGGAGAGAGAGAAAAGGAATACATAGAGAGAAAAGGAGCACAGAGAGAAGAGGAACGCAGAGAGAAAAGGAGATCACAGAGAAAAGGAGAAAGAGAGAAAAGAGGCACAGAGTGAAAAGAAGGACAGACTGAAAAGGAACACAGAGAGAAAAGGAGCACAAAGATAAAAGGAACACACAGAGAAGAGGAACACAGAGAGAGAAAAGGAACAGGGAGAGAAAAGGAGCACAGAGAGGAAAGGAATGCAATGAAAGAAAATGAACACAGAGAGAAAAGGAAAATGTAGTAAAACAGGGCACAGAGCGAAAAATTGCACAGAGAGAAAAGGAGGACAGAGAGAAAAGAAACACAATGAGAGAAAATGCGCAAAGAGATAAAAGAAGATATAAAATAAAAGGAGCACAGAGATTAAAGTAACACGGAGAGAAAAGGAGCAATGAGAGAAAAGGAACACAGAGAAAAAGGAGCACAAAGAGAAACGGAGGAAGTGAATAACTGAACACAGAAAGAAAAGGAACACAGAGAGAAAAGGAGCACAAAGAGAAAAGGAACGCAGAGAGAAAAGGAGCATAGAGGGAAAAGGAGCATAGAGAGAAAAGGAACACAGAGAGAAAAGGAGCACAGAGAGAAAAGGAACAAAGAGAGAAAAGGAGCAAAGAGAGAAAAGGAGCATCAAGAGAAAAGGAACACAGAGAGAAAAGGAACACAAAGACAAAAGGATCACAGAGAGAAAAGGAGCATAAAGGGAAAAGGAGCACTGAGAGAAAAGGAGCAAAGAGAGAAAAGGAGCACAGAGAGAAAAGGAGCACAGAGAGAAAAGGAGAACAGTGAGAAAAGGAACACACAGAGAATAGGAGAAAGAGAGAAAAGGGGCACAGAGAGAAAAGGAGCACAGAGAGAAAAGGAGCATAGAGAGAAAAGGAACACAGAGAGAAAAGGAGCCCAAAGAGAAAAGGAACACAGAGAGAAAAGGAGCATAGAGGGAAAAGAACACAGAGAGAAAAGGAGCAAAGAGAGAAAAGGGACACAGAGAGAAAAGGAACACACAGGAAAGGAGCACAAAGAGAAAAGGAACGCAGAAAGAAAAGGAGCATAGAGGGAAAAGAACACAGAGAGAAAAGGAGCAAAGAGAGAAAAGGAGCACAGAGAGAAAGGGAGCGCAGAGACAAAAGGAAAACAAGAGAGAAAAGGAACACCGAGAGAAAACGAACACAGAGAGAAATCGAACACAGAGAGAAAAGGAGCACAGAGAGAGAGGGAGCACAGAGAGAAAGGGAAATCAGAGAGAAAAGGAACACAGAGAGAAAAGGAGCACAGAGAGAATAGGAGCACAGAGAGAAAAGGAACACACAGAGAAAAGGAGCACCGAGGTAAAAGGAGCACACAGAGATAATGAACCCTTGGAGTAAAGGAGGAGAGAGAGAAAAGGAATACATTGAGAGAAAAGGAGCACAGAGTGAAGAGAAACACAGAGAGTAAGGGAGCACAGAGAGAAAAGGAACACAAAGAGAAAAGCAACCCTGGGAGTAAAAGAGGAGAGAGAGAAAAGGAACACATAGAGAGAAAAAGAGCACAGAGAGAAGAGGAACGCAGAGAGAAAAGGAGATCAGAGAGAAAAGGAGAAAGAGAGAAAAGGGGCACAGATTGAAAAGAAGGACACAGTGAAAAGGAACACAGAGAGACAAGGAGCACAAAGAGAAAAGAAGCACAGAGAGAAAAGGAACACAGAGAGAAAAGGAATGCAATGATAGAAAATGAACACAGAGAGAAAAGGAAAATGTAGTGAAAAAGGGCACAGAGCGAAAATTGGACAAGAGAAAAGGAGGACAGAGAGAAAAGAAACACACTGAGAGTAAATGCGCAAAGAGATAAAAGGAGAATTAAGACAAAAGGAGCACAGAGATTAAAGTAACACAGAGAGAAAAGGAGCAAAGAGAGAAAAGGATCACAGAGAAAAAGGAGCACAGAGAGAAATGGAAGACGACAAAAACTGAACACAGAGAGAAAAGGAGCACAGAGAGCAAAGGAACACAGAAGGAAAAGGAGCACAGAGAGAAAAGGAGCACAGAGAGAAAAGGAACACAGAGAGAAAAGGAACACAGAGAGAAAAGAAGCACAGAGAGAAAAGGAGCACAGAGAGAAACGGAACATAGAGAGAACAGGAGCACAGAGAGAAAAGGAACACAGAGAGAAAAGGAACACAGAGAGAAAAAGAACGCAGAGAGAAAAGGAGCACACAGATAAAAGTAACACAGAGAGAAAAGGAACACATAGAGAAAAGGAGCACACAGATAAAAGTAACACAGAGAGAAAAGGAACACAGAGAGAAAAGGAACACAGAGAGAAAAGGAACACAGAGAGAAAAGGAGCACACAGATAAAAGTAACACAGAGAGAAAAGGAACACATAGAGAAAAGGAGCGCACAGATAAAAATAAGACAGAGAGAAAAGGAACACAGAGTGAAAAGGAACACAAGAGAGAAAAGGAGAAAGCGAGAAAAGAAACACTGAGAGAAAAGGAGAAATGTGAAGAAAACTCGCATGGAGTGAAATGGATCACAGAGATAAAGGGAACAAAGAGAGCGAAGGAATACAAAATGATAAAGGAGCAGAGAGAGCAAAGGAGCAGAGAGAAAATGAATAACATTAGAGAAAGTAAGCATAGAGAAAAAAGGAGAACATTGAGAAGAGGAACCCATGGAGAGAAAAGGGGCACAGAGAGAAATTGAGCTGAGAGAGAAAGAGAGCACAGAGAGAAAAGGAGCACAAAGAGAAAAGGGGCACAGTGAGAAAAGTAACACAGAGGGAAAAGGAGCAAAGTGAGAAAAGGAACACGAGAGAAAAGGAGCACAGAGAGAAAAGGAGCACAGAGAGAAAATGAACGTAGAGAGAAAAGGAACAAGAGAGAAGAGGAACACAGGGAGAAAAGGAGCACAGAGAGAAGAGGAACGCAGAGAGAAAAGGAGATCACAGAGAAAAGGAGAAAGAGAGAAAAGGGGCACAGAGTGAAAAGAAGGACAGAGTGAAAAGGAACACAGAGAGTTAAGGAGCACAAAGATAAAAGGAACACACAGAGAAGAGGAACACAGAGAGAGAAAAGGAACAGGGAGAGAAAAGGAGCACAGAGAGGAAAGGAATGCAATGAAAGAAAATGAACACAGAGAGAAAAGGAAAATGTAGTAAAACAGGGCACAGAGTGAAAAATTGCACAGAGAGAAAAGGAGGACAGAGAGAAAAGAAACACACTGAGAGAAAATGCGCAAAAAGATAAAAGAAGATAGAATACAAAAGGAGCACAGAGATTAAAGTAACACAGAGAGAAAAGGAGCAATGAGAGAAAAGGAACAGAGAAAAAGGAGCACAAAGAGAAACGGAGGAAGTGAATAACTGAACACAGAGAGAAAAGGAACACAGAGAGAAAAGGAGCAGAGAGAGATAAGGAACAAGAGAGAAAAGGAACCAAGAGAGAAAAGGAGCCCAGAGAGAAATGGAACAAGAGAGAAAAGGAAACCAAAGAAAAAAGGAGCAAAGAGAGAAAAGGAACACAGAGAGAAAAGGAACCCTGGGAGGAAAGGAGGAGAGAGTGAAAAGGAATACATAGAGAGAAAAGGAGCACAGAGAGAAGAGGAACGCTGAGAGAAAAGGAGATCAGAGAGAAAAGGAGAAAGAGAGAAAAGGGGCACAGGTTGAAAAGAAGGACAGAGTGAAAAGTAACACAGAGAGAAAAGGAGCACAAAGATAAAAGGAACACACAGAGAAGAGGAACACAGAGAGAGAAAAGGAACAGGGAGAGAAAAGGAGCACAGAGAGGAAAGGAATGCAATGAAAGAAAATGAACACAGAGAGAAAAGGAAAATGTAGTAAAACAGGGCACAGAGCGAAAAATTGCACAGAGAGAAAAGGAGGACAGAGAGTAAAGAAACACACTGAGAGAAAATGCGCAAAGAGATAAAAGAAGATATAAAACAAAAGGAGCACAGAGATTTAAGTAACACAGAGAGAAAAGGAGCAATGAGAGAAAAGGAACACAGAGAAAAAGGAGCACAAAGAGAAATGGAGCAGAGAGAGATAAGGAACAAGAGAGAAAAGGAGCAGAGAGAGATAAGGAACAAGAGAGAAAAGGAACCAAGAGAGAAAAGGAGCCCAGAGAGAAAAGGAGCAAAGAGAGAAAAGGAACCCAGAGAGAAAAGGAGCAAAGAGAGAAAAGGAACACAGAGAGAAAAGGAGCACACAGATAAAAGTAATACAGAGAGAAAAGGAGCACAGAGTGAAAAGGAGCACACAGATAAAAGAAACACAGAGACAAAAGGAGCACAGAGAGATAAGGACCAAGAGAGAAAAGGAACACAGAGTGAAAAGGAACAAAGAGAGAAAAGGAACACAGAGAGAAAAGGAGCACACAGCTTAAAGTAACACGTAGAGAAAAGGAACGCAGAGAGAAAAGGAGCACACAGAAAAAAGTAACGCAGGGAGAAAAGGAACACAGAGAGAAAAGGAACACAGATTGAAAAGGAACACAGAGAGAAAAGGAGAAATGTGAAGACATAGAGAAAGGGAACACAGAGAGTGAAGGAATACAAAATGATAAAGGAGCACAGAGAGCAAAGGAGCAGAGAGAAAAGGAATAACATTGGAGAAAATAAGCACAGAGAAAAAAGGATAACAGTGAGAATAGGAACACATGGAGAGAAAAGGGGCACAGAGAGAAATTGAGCGGAGAGAGAAAGAGAGCACAGAGAGAAAAGGAGCACAAACAGAAAAGGAGCACAGAGAGAAAAGGAGTACAAAGAGAAAAGGAGCACAGAGAGAAAAGGAGCATAGAGAGAAAAGGAGCATAGAGAGAAAAGGACACAGAGAGAAAAGGAGCACAGAGAGAAAAGGAACACAGAGAGAAAGGGAGCAAAGAGAGAAAAGGAGCATCGAGAGAGAAGGAACACAGAGAGAAAAGCAGCACAAAGAGAAAAGAAACACAGAGAGAAAAGGAGCAATGAGGGAAAAGGAGCACAGAGAGAAAAGGAGAACAGGGAGAAAAGGAACACACAGAGAATAGGATGAAGAGAGAAAAGGGGCACAGAGAGAAAAGGACCACATAGAGAAGAGGAGCACAGAGAGAAAAGGAGCACAGAGAGAAAAGGAGCATGGGGGGATAGGAGCACAGAGAAAAAAAGGAGCCTAGAGAGAAAAGGAGCATAGAGAGAAAAGGAACACAGAGAGAAAAGGAGCACAAAGAGAAAAGGAACACAGAGAGAAAAGGAGCATCGAGAGAAAAGGAGCACAGAGAGACAATGAACCCTTGGAGTAAAGGCGGAGAGAGAGAAAATGAATACATTGAGAGAAAAGGAGCACAGAGTGAAGGGGAACACAGAGAGTAAAGCAACCCTGGGAGTAAAGGATGAGAGAGAGAAAATTGTGTGCAGTTTTGGTCGCCATACTATAGGAAGGATGTGGAGGCACTGGAACGGGTGCAGAGGAAGTTTACCAGGATGTTGCCTGGTATGGTAGGAAGATCCTATGAGGAAAGGCTGAGGCACTTGGGTTTGTTTTCTTTGGAGAAAAGAAGGTTTAGGGGTGATTTGATAGAGGTGAACAAGATTATTAGGGGGTTAGATAGGGTTGACAGTGAGAACCTTTTTCCACGTATGGAGTCAGCTATTACAAGGGCGCATAGCTTTAAATTAAGGGGGGGTAGATATAGGACTGATGTTAGGGGTAGGTTCTTCACTCAGCGAGTCGTAGGATCATGGAATGCCCTGCCAGTAGCGGTAGTGGACTCTCCCTCTTTATGGGTATTTAAGCGGGCATTGGATAGGTATATGGAGGATAGTGGGTTAGTGTAGGTTAGGTGGGCTTTGATCGGCGCAACATCGAGGGCCGAAGGGCCTGTACTGCGCTGCATTCTTCTATGTTCTATGTTAGAAAAGGAATACATAGAGAGAAAAGGATCACAGAGAGAAGAGGAACGCAGAGAGAAAAGGAGATCAGAGAGAAAAGGAGAAAGAGAGAAAAGGGGCACAGAGTGAAAAGAAGGACAGAGTGAAAAGGAACACAGAGAGAAAAGGAGCACAAAGAGAAAAGGAGCACAGAGAGAAAAGGAACACAGAGAGAAAAGGAGCACAGAGAGAAAAGGAATGCAATGATAGAAAATTAACACACAGAGAAAAGGAAAATGTAGTGAAAAAGGGCACAGAGCGAAAAATTGCTCAGAGAGAAACGGAGGACAGAGATAAAAGAAACACACTGAGAGAAAATGCGCAAAGAGATAAAAGGAGAATTTAATACAAAAGGAGCAAAGAGATTAAAGTAACACAGAGAGAAAAGGAGCACAGAGAGAAACGGAGGACGAGAAAAACTGAACAAAGAGAGCAAAGGAACAAAGAGAGCAAAGGATCACAGAGAGAAAAGGAGCACAGAGAGAAAAGGAACACAGACAGAAAAGGAACACAGACAGAAAAGGAACACATAGAGAAAAGGAGCACAGAGAGAAAAGGAGCACAGAGAGAAACGGAACACAGGGATTAAAGGAACACAGAGAGAAAATTACCACAGAGAGAAAATAAACACACAGAGAAAGGGAACACAGAAAAAAAGAAGCAGAGAAAAAAGTATCATCGAGAGAAAAGGCGCAAAGAGAGAAAAGGAACACAGCGAGAAAATGAGCAACAAGAGAAAAGGAGCACACAGGGAAAAGGAAAGCAATGAGTGAAAAGGAACACAGAGAGTACCAGAAAATGGAGAGAAAATTCAGACAGAGTGAAAAGGAACACAGAGTGCAAAGGAGCCCAGAGATAAAAGGAGGACACAGAAAAGGGGAACACACAGAGAGAAAAATAGCACAGAGAGAAAATGCTCAACGAGATAAAAGGAGAAAAGAGAAAATGAGCACAGAGAGAAAAGGAGCATCCATAGAAAAGGAGCACAGAAAGAAAAGGAAGACAGAGAGAAAAGGAAACAGGGAGAAAAGGAAAACAGAGAGAAAAGGAGCACAGAGCGAAAAGGAACACAGAGAGAAAAGGAATACAGAGAGAAAAGGAACGCACAGAGAAAAGGGACACAGAGAGAAAAGGAGGAAGCGAGAAAACAAACACAGAGAGAAAAGGAGAAATGTGAAGAAAACTCGCATGGAGTGAAAAGGGTCACAGAAAGAAAGGGAACACAGAAAGGGAAGGAATACAAAATGATAAAGGATCACAGACAGCAAAGGAGCAGAGAGAAAAGGAATAAAATTAGAGAAAATGAGCACAGAGAGAAAAGGAGAACAGTGAGAACAGGAACACACGGAGAGAAAAGGGGCACAGAGAGAAATTGAGCACAAAGAGTAAAGGAGCACAGAGAGAAAAGGAACACAGAGGGAAAAGGAGCACAGTGAGTAAAGGAGCATAGAGAGAAAAGTAACGAAGAGAAAAAAGGAGCACAGAGAGAAAAGGAGCACAGAGATAAAGGGAGCACAGAGAGAAAAGGAGCACTGAGGAAAAAGGAGCACAGTGAGAAAAGGAGCACTGTGGGAAACGGAGCACAGTGAGTACAGGAGCAGAGAGAGAAAAGGAGCACAGAGATAAAATGAGTACAAAGAGTGAAAAGGAGCACAGAGAGAAAAGGAGAACAGAGATAAAATGAGTACAAAGAGTGAAAAGGAGCACAGAGAGAAAAGGAGCACAGAGAGAAAAGGAGCATAGAGAGAAAAAGAACACAGAGAGAACAGGAGCACAGATAGAAAAGGAACACAGAGAGAAAAGGAGCACAGAGAGACAAGAGACACAGTGAGAAAAGGAACACAGAGAGAAAAGGAACACAGAGAGAAAAGGAACACAGAGACAAAATTAACACAGAGAGAAAATGAACACAGAGAGAAAGGGAACACAGAAAAAAAGAAGCAGAGAAAAAAGTGTCATCGAGAGAAAAGGCGCAAAGAGAGAAAAGGAGCACAGAGAGAAAAGGAGCACAGAGGGAAAAGGAAAGCAATGAGTGAAAAGGAACACAGAGAGAAAAGGAACACAGAGAGAAAGGGAGCACAGAGAGAAAAGGAACACAGAGAGAAAAGGAACACAGTGAGAAAAGGAGCACAGTGAGAAAAGGAGCACCGAGAGAAAAGGAGCACAGAGAGAAAAGGAGCACAGAGGGAAAAGGAAAGCAGTGAGTGAAAAGGAACACAGAGAGTACCAGAAAATGGAGAGAAAATTCAGACAGAGTGAAAAGGAACACAGAGTGCAAAGGAGCACAAAGATAAAAGGAGGACAGTGAAAAGGGAACACACAGGGTGAAAAATAGCACAGAGAGAAAAGGAGCATAGAGAGAAAAGGAGCACAGAGAGAAAGGGAGCACAGAGAGAAACGGATCACAGAGAGAAAAGGAGCACAGAGAGAAAAGGAGCACTGAGGAAAAAGGAGCACAGTGAGAAAAGGAGCACTGAGGGAAACAGAGCACAGTGAGTACAGGAGCAGAGAGAGAAAAGGAGCACAGAGATAAAATGAGTACAAAGAGTGAAAAGGAGCACAGAGAGTAAAAGGAGCATAGAGAGAAAAGGAGCATAGAGAGAAAAAGAACACAGAGAGAACAGGAGCACACAGAGAAAAGGAACACAGAGAGAAAAGGAGCATAGAGAGAAAAGGAACACAGAGAGAAAAGGAGCACAGAAAGAAAAGAATCACAGATGAGAAAAGGAGCACAGAGAGCAAAGGAGCAGAGAGAAATGGAATAAAATTAGAGAAAATGAGCACAGAGAGAAAAGGAGAACAGTGAGAACAGGAACACACGGAGAGAAAAGGAGCACAAAGAGAAAAGGAGCACAGAGAGAAAAAGAACACAGAGGGAAAAGGAGCACAGAGAGAAAGGGAGCACAGTGAGAAAAGGAGCACAGAGAGAGAAGGAGCACCGAGAGAAAAGGAGTACAGAGAGAAAAGGAGCACGGAGGGAAAAGGAAAGCAATGAGTGAAAAGGAACACAGAGAGTACCGGAAAATGGAGAGAAAATTCGGACAGAGTGAACAGGAACACAGAGTGCAAAATAGCACAAGGTAAAAGGAGGACAGAGAAAATGGAATACACAGAGGGAAAATAGCACAGAGTGAAAATGCTCAACGAGATAAAAGGACAAAAGAGAAAAGGAGCACAGAGAAAAAAGGAACACAGAGAGAAAAGAAACATAGAGAGAAAAGGAGCACAAAGAGAAAAGGAACACAGAGAGAAAAGGAGCACAAAGAGAAAAGGAGCACAAAGAGAAAAGGAGCACAGAGATAAAAGGAGCATAGAGGGGAAACGCGCACAGAGAGAAAAGGAGCATAGAGAGAAAAGGATCACAGAGAGAAAAGGAGCACAGAAAGAAAAGAATCACAGATGAGAAAAGGAACACAGAGAGAACAGGAGCAAAGAGAGAAAAGGAGCACAGAGGGTAAAGGAGCACAGAGAGAAAAGGAGCATAGAGGGTAAAGGAGCACAGAGAGTAAAGGAGCATAGAGAGAAAAAGAGCAAAGAGAAAAAAGGAACACAGAGAGAAAAGGAGCACAGAGAGAAAAGAAGCACAGAGAGAAAAGGAACAAAGCGAGAAAAGGAGCAAAGAGAGAAAAGGAGCACAGAGAGAAAAAGAGCAAAGAGAGAAAAGGAGCACAGAGAGAAAAGGAGCACAGAGAGAAAAGAAGCACAGAGAGAAAAGGAACAAAGCGAGAAAAGGAGCACAGAGAGAAAAGGAGCACAGAGAGAAAAGGAGTACAGAGAGAAAAGGAGCACAGAGAGAAAAGCGACACAGAGAGTACTGGAAAATGGAGAGAAAATTCGGACAGAGTGAAAAGGAACACAGAGTGCAATGGAGCACAAAGATAAAAGGAGGACAGAGAAAAGGGAACACACAGAGAGAAAAATAGCACAGAGAGAAAATGCTCAAAGTGATAAAAGGAGAAAAGAGAAAATGAGCACAGAGAGAAAAGAAGCATAGAGAGAAAAGGAGCACAGAGAGAAAAGGAACACACAGAGAAAAGGAGCACAAAGAGAAATGGAGTACAGAGAGAAAAGGAGCACAGAGAGACATGGAGCACAGAGAGAAAAGGAACACAGAGAGAATAGGAACACAGAGAGAAAAGGAGCACAGAGAGAAAAGGAGCACAGAGGGAATAGGAAAGCAATGAGTGAAAACGAACACAGAGAGTAAAAGAAAATGGAGACAAAATTCGGACAGAGTGAAAAGGAACACAGAGTGCAAAGGAGCGCAGAGATAAAAGGAGGACACAGAAAAGGGTAACACACAGAGAGAAAAATAGCACAGAGAGAAAATGCTCAATGAGATAAAAGGAGAAAAGAGAAAATGATCACAGAGAGAAAAGGAGCATAGCGAGAAAAGGAGCACAAAGAGAAAAAGAGCACACAGATAAAAGTAACACAGAGAAAAAGGGAGCACAGAGAGAAAAGGAGAAATGTGAAGAAAACTCGCATGGAGTGAAAAGGGTCACAGAAAGAAAGGGAACACAGAAAGGGAAGGAATACAAAATGATAAAGGATCACAGACAGCAAAGGAGCAGAGAGAAAAGGAATAAAATTAGAGAAAATGAGCACAGAGAGAAAAGGAGAACAGTGAGAACAGGAACACACGGAGAGAAAAGGGGCACAGGGAGAAATTGAGCACAAAGAGTAAAGGAGCACAGAGAGAAAAGGAACACAGAGGGAAAAGGAGCACAGTGAGTAAAGGAGCATAGAGAGAAAAGTAACGAAGAGAAAAAAGGAGCACAGAGAGAAAAGGAGCACAGAGATAAAGGGAGCACAGAGAGAAAAGGAGCACTGAGGAAAAAGGAGCACAGTGAGAAAAGGAGCACTGTGGGAAACGGAGCACAGTGAGTACAGGAGCAGAGAGAGAAAAGGAGCACAGAGATAAAATGAGTACAAAGAGTGAAAAGGAGCACAGAGAGAAAAGGAGCACAGAGAGAAAAGGAGCATAGAGAGAAAAAGAACACAGAGAGAACAGAAGCACAGATAGAAAAGGAACACAGAGAGAAAAGGAGCACAGAGAGACAAGAGACACAGTGAGAAATGGAACACAGAGAGAAAAGGAACACAGAGAGAAAAGGAACACAGAGACAAAATTAACACAGAGAGAAAATGAACACACAGAGAAAGGGAACACAGAAAAAAAGAAGCAGAGAAAAAAGTGTCATCGAGAGAAAAGGCGCAAAGAGAGAAAAGGAGCACAGAGAGAAAAGGAGCACAGAGAGAAAAGGAGCAATGAGGGAAAAGGAGCACAGAGAGAAAAGGAGAACAGGGAGAAAAGGAACACACAGAGAATAGGATGAAGAGAGAAAAGGGGCACAGAGAGAAAAGGACCACATAGAGAAGAGGAGCACAGAGAGAAAAGGAGCACAGAGAGAAAAGGAGCATGGGGGGATAGGAGCACAGAGAAAAAAAGGAGCCTAGAGAGAAAAGGAGCATAGAGAGAAAAGGAACACAGAGAGAAAAGGAGCACAAAGAGAAAAGGAACACAGAGAGAAAAGGAGCATCGAGAGAAAAGGAGCACAGAGAGACAATGAACCCTTGGAGTAAAGGCGGAGAGAGAGAAAATGAATACATTGAGAGAAAAGGAGCACAGAGTGAAGGGGAACACAGAGAGTAAAGCAACCCTGGGAGTAAAGGATGAGAGAGAGAAAATTGTGTGCAGTTTTGGTCGCCATACTATAGGAAGGATGTGGAGGCACTGGAACGGGTGCAGAGGAAGTTTACCAGGATGTTGCCTGGTATGGTAGGAAGATCCTATGAGGAAAGGCTGAGGCACTTGGGTTTGTTTTCTTTGGAGAAAAGAAGGTTTAGGGGTGATTTGATAGAGGTGAACAAGATTATTAGGGGGTTAGATAGGGTTGACAGTGAGAACCTTTTTCCACGTATGGAGTCAGCTATTACAAGGGCGCATAGCTTTAAATTAAGGGGGGGTAGATATAGGACTGATGTTAGGGGTAGGTTCTTCACTCAGCGAGTCGTAGGATCATGGAATGCCCTGCCAGTAGCGGTAGTGGACTCTCCCTCTTTATGGGTATTTAAGCGGGCATTGGATAGGTATATGGAGGATAGTGGGTTAGTGTAGGTTAGGTGGGCTTTGATCGGCGCAACATCGAGGGCCGAAGGGCCTGTACTGCGCTGCATTCTTCTATGTTCTATGTTAGAAAAGGAATACATAGAGAGAAAAGGATCACAGAGAGAAGAGGAACGCAGAGAGAAAAGGAGATCAGAGAGAAAAGGAGAAAGAGAGAAAAGGGGCACAGAGTGAAAAGAAGGACAGAGTGAAAAGGAACACAGAGAGAAAAGGAGCACAAAGAGAAAAGGAGCACAGAGAGAAAAGGAACACAGAGAGAAAAGGAGCACAGAGAGAAAAGGAATGCAATGATAGAAAATTAACACACAGAGAAAAGGAAAATGTAGTGAAAAAGGGCACAGAGCGAAAAATTGCTCAGAGAGAAACGGAGGACAGAGATAAAAGAAACACACTGAGAGAAAATGCGCAAAGAGATAAAAGGAGAATTTAATACAAAAGGAGCAAAGAGATTAAAGTAACACAGAGAGAAAAGGAGCACAGAGAGAAACGGAGGACGAGAAAAACTGAACAAAGAGAGCAAAGGAACAAAGAGAGCAAAGGATCACAGAGAGAAAAGGAGCACAGAGAGAAAAGGAACACAGACAGAAAAGGAACACAGACAGAAAAGGAACACATAGAGAAAAGGAGCACAGAGAGAAAAGGAGCACAGAGAGAAACGGAACACAGGGATTAAAGGAACACAGAGAGAAAATTACCACAGAGAGAAAATAAACACACAGAGAAAGGGAACACAGAAAAAAAGAAGCAGAGAAAAAAGTATCATCGAGAGAAAAGGCGCAAAGAGAGAAAAGGAACACAGCGAGAAAATGAGCAACAAGAGAAAAGGAGCACACAGGGAAAAGGAAAGCAATGAGTGAAAAGGAACACAGAGAGTACCAGAAAATGGAGAGAAAATTCAGACAGAGTGAAAAGGAACACAGAGTGCAAAGGAGCCCAGAGATAAAAGGAGGACACAGAAAAGGGGAACACACAGAGAGAAAAATAGCACAGAGAGAAAATGCTCAACGAGATAAAAGGAGAAAAGAGAAAATGAGCACAGAGAGAAAAGGAGCATCCATAGAAAAGGAGCACAGAAAGAAAAGGAAGACAGAGAGAAAAGGAAACAGGGAGAAAAGGAAAACAGAGAGAAAAGGAGCACAGAGCGAAAAGGAACACAGAGAGAAAAGGAATACAGAGAGAAAAGGAACGCACAGAGAAAAGGGACACAGAGAGAAAAGGAGGAAGCGAGAAAACAAACACAGAGAGAAAAGGAGAAATGTGAAGAAAACTCGCATGGAGTGAAAAGGGTCACAGAAAGAAAGGGAACACAGAAAGGGAAGGAATACAAAATGATAAAGGATCACAGACAGCAAAGGAGCAGAGAGAAAAGGAATAAAATTAGAGAAAATGAGCACAGAGAGAAAAGGAGAACAGTGAGAACAGGAACACACGGAGAGAAAAGGGGCACAGAGAGAAATTGAGCACAAAGAGTAAAGGAGCACAGAGAGAAAAGGAACACAGAGGGAAAAGGAGCACAGTGAGTAAAGGAGCATAGAGAGAAAAGTAACGAAGAGAAAAAAGGAGCACAGAGAGAAAAGGAGCACAGAGATAAAGGGAGCACAGAGAGAAAAGGAGCACTGAGGAAAAAGGAGCACAGTGAGAAAAGGAGCACTGTGGGAAACGGAGCACAGTGAGTACAGGAGCAGAGAGAGAAAAGGAGCACAGAGATAAAATGAGTACAAAGAGTGAAAAGGAGCACAGAGAGAAAAGGAGAACAGAGATAAAATGAGTACAAAGAGTGAAAAGGAGCACAGAGAGAAAAGGAGCACAGAGAGAAAAGGAGCATAGAGAGAAAAAGAACACAGAGAGAACAGGAGCACAGATAGAAAAGGAACACAGAGAGAAAAGGAGCACAGAGAGACAAGAGACACAGTGAGAAAAGGAACACAGAGAGAAAAGGAACACAGAGAGAAAAGGAACACAGAGACAAAATTAACACAGAGAGAAAATGAACACAGAGAGAAAGGGAACACAGAAAAAAAGAAGCAGAGAAAAAAGTGTCATCGAGAGAAAAGGCGCAAAGAGAGAAAAGGAGCACAGAGAGAAAAGGAGCACAGAGGGAAAAGGAAAGCAATGAGTGAAAAGGAACACAGAGAGAAAAGGAACACAGAGAGAAAGGGAGCACAGAGAGAAAAGGAACACAGAGAGAAAAGGAACACAGTGAGAAAAGGAGCACAGTGAGAAAAGGAGCACCGAGAGAAAAGGAGCACAGAGAGAAAAGGAGCACAGAGGGAAAAGGAAAGCAGTGAGTGAAAAGGAACACAGAGAGTACCAGAAAATGGAGAGAAAATTCAGACAGAGTGAAAAGGAACACAGAGTGCAAAGGAGCACAAAGATAAAAGGAGGACAGTGAAAAGGGAACACACAGGGTGAAAAATAGCACAGAGAGAAAAGGAGCATAGAGAGAAAAGGAGCACAGAGAGAAAGGGAGCACAGAGAGAAACGGATCACAGAGAGAAAAGGAGCACAGAGAGAAAAGGAGCACTGAGGAAAAAGGAGCACAGTGAGAAAAGGAGCACTGAGGGAAACAGAGCACAGTGAGTACAGGAGCAGAGAGAGAAAAGGAGCACAGAGATAAAATGAGTACAAAGAGTGAAAAGGAGCACAGAGAGTAAAAGGAGCATAGAGTGAAAAGGAGCACAGAGTGTAAAAGGAGCATAGAGAGAAAAGGAGCATAGAGAGAAAAAGAACACAGAGAGAACAGGAGCACACAGAGAAAAGGAACACAGAGAGAAAAGGAGCATAGAGAGAAAAGGAACACAGAGAGAAAAGGAGCACAGAAAGAAAAGAATCACAGATGAGAAAAGGAGCACAGAGAGCAAAGGAGCAGAGAGAAATGGAATAAAATTAGAGAAAATGAGCACAGAGAGAAAAGGAGAACAGTGAGAACAGGAACACACGGAGAGAAAAGGAGCACAAAGAGAAAAGGAGCACAGAGAGAAAAAGAACACAGAGGGAAAAGGAGCACAGAGAGAAAGGGAGCACAGTGAGAAAAGGAGCACAGAGAGAGAAGGAGCACCGAGAGAAAAGGAGTACAGAGAGAAAAGGAGCACGGAGGGAAAAGGAAAGCAATGAGTGAAAAGGAACACAGAGAGTACCGGAAAATGGAGAGAAAATTCGGACAGAGTGAACAGGAACACAGAGTGCAAAATAGCACAAGGTAAAAGGAGGACAGAGAAAATGGAATACCCAGAGGGAAAATAGCACAGAGTGAAAATGCTCAACGAGATAAAAGGACAAAAGAGAAAAGGAGCACAGAGAAAAAAGGAACACAGAGAGAAAAGAAACATAGAGAGAAAAGGAGCACAAAGAGAAAAGGAACACAGAGAGAAAAGGAGCACAAAGAGAAAAGGAGCACAAAGAGAAAAGGAGCACAGAGATAAAAGGAGCATAGAGGGGAAACGCGCACAGAGAGAAAAGGAGCATAGAGAGAAAAGGATCACAGAGAGAAAAGGAGCACAGAAAGAAAAGAATCACAGATGAGAAAAGGAACACAGAGAGAACAGGAGCAAAGAGAGAAAAGGAGCACAGAGGGTAAAGGAGCACAGAGAGAAAAGGAGCATAGAGGGTAAAGGAGCACAGAGAGTAAAGGAGCATAGAGAGAAAAAGAGCAAAGAGAAAAAAGGAACACAGAGAGAAAAGGAGCACAGAGAGAAAAGAAGCACAGAGAGAAAAGGAACAAAGCGAGAAAAGGAGCACAGAGAGAAAAGGAGCACAGAGAGAAAAAGAGCAAAGAGAGAAAAGGAGCACAGAGAGAAAAGGAGCACAGAGAGAAAAGAAGCACAGAGAGAAAAGGAACAAAGCGAGAAAAGGAGCACAGAGAGAAAAGGAGCACAGAGAGAAAAGGAGTACAGAGAGAAAAGGAGCACAGAGAGAAAAGCGACACAGAGAGTACTGGAAAATGGAGAGAAAATTCGGACAGAGTGAAAAGGAACACAGAGTGCAATGGAGCACAAAGATAAAAGGAGGACAGAGAAAAGGGAACACACAGAGAGAAAAATAGCACAGAGAGAAAATGCTCAAAGTGATAAAAGGAGAAAAGAGAAAATGAGCACAGAGAGAAAAGAAGCATAGAGAGAAAAGGAGCACAGAGAGAAAAGGAACACACAGAGAAAAGGAGCACAAAGAGAAATGGAGTACAGAGAGAAAAGGAGCACAGAGAGACATGGAGCACAGAGAGAAAAGGAACACAGAGAGAATAGGAACACAGAGAGAAAAGGAGCACAGAGAGAAAAGGAGCACAGAGGGAATAGGAAAGCAATGAGTGAAAACGAACACAGAGAGTAAAAGAAAATGGAGACAAAATTCGGACAGAGTGAAAAGGAACACAGAGTGCAAAGGAGCGCAGAGATAAAAGGAGGACACAGAAAAGGGTAACACACAGAGAGAAAAATAGCACAGAGAGAAAATGCTCAATGAGATAAAAGGAGAAAAGAGAAAATGATCACAGAGAGAAAAGGAGCATAGCGAGAAAAGGAGCACAAAGAGAAAAAGAGCACACAGATAAAAGTAACACAGAGAAAAAGGGAGCACAGAGAGAAAAGGAGAAATGTGAAGAAAACTCGCATGGAGTGAAAAGGGTCACAGAAAGAAAGGGAACACAGAAAGGGAAGGAATACAAAATGATAAAGGATCACAGACAGCAAAGGAGCAGAGAGAAAAGGAATAAAATTAGAGAAAATGAGCACAGAGAGAAAAGGAGAACAGTGAGAACAGGAACACACGGAGAGAAAAGGGGCACAGGGAGAAATTGAGCACAAAGAGTAAAGGAGCACAGAGAGAAAAGGAACACAGAGGGAAAAGGAGCACAGTGAGTAAAGGAGCATAGAGAGAAAAGTAACGAAGAGAAAAAAGGAGCACAGAGAGAAAAGGAGCACAGAGATAAAGGGAGCACAGAGAGAAAAGGAGCACTGAGGAAAAAGGAGCACAGTGAGAAAAGGAGCACTGTGGGAAACGGAGCACAGTGAGTACAGGAGCAGAGAGAGAAAAGGAGCACAGAGATAAAATGAGTACAAAGAGTGAAAAGGAGCACAGAGAGAAAAGGAGCACAGAGAGAAAAGGAGCATAGAGAGAAAAAGAACACAGAGAGAACAGAAGCACAGATAGAAAAGGAACACAGAGAGAAAAGGAGCACAGAGAGACAAGAGACACAGTGAGAAATGGAACACAGAGAGAAAAGGAACACAGAGAGAAAAGGAACACAGAGACAAAATTAACACAGAGAGAAAATGAACACACAGAGAAAGGGAACACAGAAAAAAAGAAGCAGAGAAAAAAGTGTCATCGAGAGAAAAGGCGCAAAGAGAGAAAAGGAGCACAGAGAGAAAAGGAGCACAGAGAGAAAAGGAGCACAGAGGGAAAAGGAAAGCAATGAGTGAAAAGGAACACAGAGAGAAAAGGAACACAGAGAGAAAGGGAGCACAGAGAGAAAAGGAACACAGAGAGAAAAGGAACACAGTGAGAAAAGGAGCACAGTGAGAAAAGGAGCACCGAGAGAAAAGGAGCACAGAGAGAAAAGGAGCACAGAGGGAAAAGGAAAGCAGTGAGTGAAAAGGAACACAGAGAGTACCAGAAAATGGAGAGAAAATTCAGACAGAGTGAAAAGGAACACAGAGTGCAAAGGAGCACAAAGATAAAAGGAGGACAGAGAAAAGGGAACACACAGGGAGAAAAATAGCACAGAGAGAAAAGGAGCATAGAGAGAAAAGGAGCACAGAGAGAAAGGGAGCACAGAGAGAAACGGACCACAGAGAGAAAAGGAGCACAGAGAGAAAAGGAGCACTGAGGTAAAAGGAGCATAGTGAGAAAAGGAGCACTGAGGGAAACAGAGCACAGTGAGTACAGGAGCAGAGAGAGAAAAGGAGCACAGAGATAAAATGAGTACAAAGAGTGAAAAGGAGCACAGAGAGTAAAAGGAGCATAGAGTGAAAAGGAGCACAGAGTGTAAAAGGAGCATAGAGAGAAAAGGAGCATAGAGAGAAAAAGAACACAGAGAGAACAGGAGCACACAGAGAAAAGGAACACAGAGAGAAAAGGAGCATAGAGAGAAAAGGAACACAGAGAGAAAAGGAGCACAGAAAGAAAAGAATCACAGATGAGAAAAGGAGCACAGAGAGCAAAGGAGCAGAGAGAAATGGAATAAAATTAGAGAAAATGAGCACAGAGAGAAAAGGAGAACAGTGAGAACAGGAACACACGGAGAGAAAAGGAGCACAAAGAGAAAAGGAGCACAGAGAGAAAAAGAACACAGAGGGAAAAGGAGCACAGAGAGAAAGGGAGCACAGTGAGAAAAGGAGCACAGAGAGAGAAGGAGCACCGAGAGAAAAGGAGTACAGAGAGAAAAGGAGCACGGAGGGAAAAGGAAAGCAATGAGTGAAAAGGAACACAGAGAGTACCGGAAAATGGAGAGAAAATTCGGACAGAGTGAACAGGAACACAGAGTGCAAAATAGCACAAGGTAAAAGGAGGACAGAGAAAATGGAATACACAGAGGGAAAATAGCACAGAGAGAAAATGCTCAACGAGATAAAAGGACAAAAGAGAAAAGGAGCACAGAGAAAAAAGGAACACAGAGAGAAAAGAAACATAGAGAGAAAAGGAGCACAAAGAGAAAAGGAACACAGAGAGAAAAGGAGCACAAAGAGAAAAGGAGCACAAAGAGAAAAGGAGCACAGAGATAAAAGGAGCATAGAGGGGAAACGCGCACAGAGAGAAAAGGAGCATAGAGAGAAAAGGAACACAGAGAGAAAAGGAGCACAGAAAGAAAAGAATCACAGATGAGAAAAGGAACACAGAGAGAACAGGAGCAAAGAGAGAAAAGGAGCACAGAGGGTAAAGGAGCACAGAGAGAAAAGGAGCATAGAGGGTAAAGGAGCACAGAGAGTAAAGGAGCATAGAGAGAAAAAGAGCAAAGAGAAAAAAGGAACACAGAGAGAAAAGGAGCACAGAGAGAAAAGAAGCACAGAGAGAAAAGGAACACAGAGGGAAAAGGAGCATAGAGAGAAAAAGAGCAAAGAGAGAAAAGGAAGACAGAGAGAAGAGGAACACAGAGAGAAAAGGAACACAGAGAGAAAGGGAGCACAGAGAGAAAAGGAACACAGAGAGAAAAGGAACACAGTGAGAAAAGGAGCACAGTGAGAAAAGGAGCACCGAGAGAAAAGGAGCACAGAGAGAAAAGGAGCACAGAGGGAAAAGGAAAGCAGTGAGTGAAAAGGAACACAGAGAGTACCGGAAAATGGAGAGAAAATTCAGACAGAGTGAAAAGGAACACAGAGTGCAAATGAGCACAAAGATAAAAGGAGGACAGAAAATAGGGAACACACAGGGAGAAAAATAGCACAGAGAGAAAATGCTCAACGAGATAAAAGGAGAAAAGAGAAAATTAGCACAGAGAGAAAAGGAGCATAGAGAGAAAAGGAGCACAGAGAGAAAGGGAGCACAGAGAGAAACGGACCACAGAGAGAAAAGGAGCACAGAGAGAAAAGGAGCACTGAGGAAAAAGGAGCACAGTGAGAAAAGGAGCATTGAGGGAAACGGAGCACAGTGAGTACAGGAGCAGAGAGAGAAAAGGAGCACAGAGATAAAATGAATACAAACAGTGAAAAGGAGCACAGAGAGAAAAGGAGCATAGAGAGAAAAGGAGCATGGAGAGAAAAAGGACACAGAGAGAACAGGAGCACAGAGAGAAAAGGAACACAGAGAGAAAAGGAGCACAGAGAGAAAAGAAGCTCAGTGAGAAAAGGAACACAGAGAGAAAAGGAGCACAGAGAGAAAAGGAACACAGAGATAAAAGGAACACAGAGACAAAATTAACACAGAGAGAAAATGAACACACAGAGAAAGGGAACACAGAAAAAAAGAAGCAGAGAAAAAAGTGTCATCGAGAGAAAAGGCGCAAAGAGAGAAAAGGAGCACAGAGATAAAAGGAGCACAGAGAGAAAAGGAGCACACAGGGAAAAGGAAAGCAGTGAGTGAAAAGGAACACAGAGAGTACCAGAAAATGGAGAGAAAATTCAGACAGAGTGAAAAGGAACACAGAGTGCAAAGGAGCACAAAGATAAAAGGAGGACAGAGAAAAGGGAACACACAGGGAGAAAAATAGCACAGAGAGAAAATGCTCAACGAGATAAAAGGAGAAAAGAGAAAATTAGCACAGAGAGAAAAGGAGCATACAGAGAAAAGGAGCACAGAGAGAAAGGGAGCACAGAGAGAAACGGAGCACAGAGAGAAAAGGAGCACTGAGGAAAAAGGAGCACGGTGAGAAAAGGAGCACTG
The DNA here is from genome assembly GCF_047496795.1 of Chiloscyllium punctatum. Classification (NCBI taxonomy): domain Eukaryota; kingdom Metazoa; phylum Chordata; class Chondrichthyes; order Orectolobiformes; family Hemiscylliidae; genus Chiloscyllium; species Chiloscyllium punctatum. The sequence continues at coordinate 52,395,131 of NC_092776.1, forward strand.
AGGGAAACGGAGCACTGTGAGTACAGGAGCAGAGAGAGAAAAGGAGCACAGAGATTAAATGAGTACAAAGAGTGAAAAGGAGCACAGAGAGAAAAGGAGCATAGAGAGAAACGGAGCATAGAGAGAAAAAGAACACAGAGAGAACAGGAGCACAGAGAGAAAAGGAACACAGAGAGAAAAGGAGCACAGAGAGAAAAGAAGCACAGTGAGAAAAGGAACACAGAGAGAAAAGGAGCACAGAGAGAAAAGGAACGCAGAGATAAAAGGAACACAGAGACAAAATTAACACAGAAACAAAATTAACACAGAGAGAAAATGAACACACAGAGAAAGGGAACACAGAAAAAAAGAAGCAGAGAAAAAAGTGTCATCGAGAGAAAAGGCGCAAAGAGAGAAAAGGAGCACAGAGAGAAAAGGAGCACAGAGAGAAAAGGAGCACAGAGGGAAAAGGAAAGCAATGAGTGAAAAGGAACACAGAGAGTACCAGAAAATGGAGAGAAAATTTAGACAGAGTGAAAAGGAACAGAGAGTGCAAAGGAGCGCAGAGATAAAAGGAGGACACAGAAAAGGGGAACACATAGAGAGAAAAATAGCACAGAGAGAAAATGCTCAATGAGATAAAAGGAGAAAAGAGACAATGAGCACAGAGTGAAAAGGAGCATAGCGAGAAAAGGAGCACAAAGAAGAAAGGAGCATAAAGATAAATCTAACACAGAGAGAAAGGGAGCACAGAGAAAAAAGGCGGAAGAGAGAAAAAGATCACAGAGAGAAAAGGAGGATGCGGGAAAACAAACACAGAGAGAAAAGGAGATATGTGAAGAAAACTCGCATGGAGTGAAAAGGATCACAGAGAGAAAGGGAACACAGAAAGGGAAGGAATACAAAATGATAAAGGAGCACAGAGAGCAAAGGAGCAGAGAGAAATGGAATAAAATTAGAGAAAATGAGCACAGAGAGAAAAGGAGAACAGTGAGAACAGGAACACACGGAGAGAAAAGGAGCACAAAGAGAAAAGGAGCACAGAGAGAAAAAGAACACAGAGGGAAAAGGAGCACAGAGAGAAAGGGAGCACAGTGAGAAAAGGAGCACAGAGAGAGAAGGAGCACCGAGAGAAAAGGAGTACAGAGAGAAAAGGAGCACGGAGGGAAAAGGAAAGCAATGAGTGAAAAGGAACACAGAGAGTACCGGAAAATGGAGAGAAAATTCGGACAGAGTGAACAGGAACACAGAGTGCAAAATAGCACAAGGTAAAAGGAGGACAGAGAAAATGGAATACACAGAGGGAAAATAGCACAGAGAGAAAATGCTCAACGAGATAAAAGGACAAAAGAGAAAAGGAGCACAGAGAAAAAAGGAACACAGAGAGAAAAGAAACATAGAGAGAAAAGGAGCACAAAGAGAAAAGGAACACAGAGAGAAAAGGAGCACAAAGAGAAAAGGAGCACAAAGAGAAAAGGAGCACAGAGATAAAAGGAGCATAGAGGGGAAACGCGCACAGAGAGAAAAGGAGCATAGAGAGAAAAGGAACACAGAGAGAAAAGGAGCACAGAAAGAAAAGAATCACAGATGAGAAAAGGAACACAGAGAGAACAGGAGCAAAGAGAGAAAAGGAGCACAGAGGGTAAAGGAGCACAGAGAGAAAAGGAGCATAGAGGGTAAAGGAGCACAGAGAGTAAAGGAGCATAGAGAGAAAAAGAGCAAAGAGAAAAAAGGAACACAGAGAGAAAAGGAGCACAGAGAGAAAAGAAGCACAGAGAGAAAAGGAACACAGAGGGAAAAGGAGCATAGAGAGAAAAAGAGCAAAGAGAGAAAAGGAAGACAGAGAGAAGAGGAACACAGAGAGAAAAGGAACACAGAGAGAAAGGGAGCACAGAGAGAAAAGGAACACAGAGAGAAAAGGAACACAGTGAGAAAAGGAGCACAGTGAGAAAAGGAGCACCGAGAGAGAAGGAGCACAGAGAGAAAAGGAGCACAGAGGGAAAAGGAAAGCAGTGAGTGAAAAGGAACACAGAGAGTACCGGAAAATGGAGAGAAAATTCAGACAGAGTGAAAAGTAACACAGAGTGCAAATGAGCACAAAGATAAAAGGAGGACAGAAAATAGGGAACACACAGGGAGAAAAATAGCACAGAGAGAAAATGCTCAACGAGATAAAAGGAGAAAAGAGAAAATTAGCACAGAGAGAAAAGGAGCATAGAGAGAAAAGGAGCACAGAGAGAAAGGGAGCACAGAGAGAAACGGACCACAGAGAGAAAAGGAGCACAGAGAGAAAAGGAGCACTGAGGAAAAAGGAGCACAGTGAGAAAAGGAGCATTGAGGGAAACGGAGCACAGTGAGTACAGGAGCAGAGAGAGAAAAGGAGCACAGAGATAAAATGAGTACAAACAGTGAAAAGGAGCACAGAGAGAAAAGGAGCAGAGAGAGAAAAGGAGCATAGAGAGAAAAAGGACACAGAGAGAACAGGAGCACAGAGAGAAAAGGAACACAGAGAGAAAAGGAGCACAGAGAGAAAAGAAGCTCAGTGAGAAAAGGAACACAGAGAGAAAAGGAGCACAGAGAGAAAAGGAACACAGAGACAAAATTAACACAGAGAGAAAATGAACACACAGAGAAAGGGAACACAGAAAAAAAGAAGCAGAGAAAAAAGTGTCATCGAGAGAAAAGGCGCAAAGAGAGAAAAGGAGCACAGAGATAAAAGGAGCACAGAGAGAAAAGGAGCACAGAGGGAAAAGGAAAGCAGTGAGTGAAAAGGAACACAGAGAGTACCAGAAAATGGAGAGAAAATTCAGACAGAGTGAAAAGGAACACAGAGTGCAAAGGAGCACAAAGATAAAAGGAGGACAGAGAAAAGGGAACACACAGAGAGAAAAATACCACAGAGAGAAAATGCTCAACGAGATAAAAGGAGAAAAGAGAAAATTAGCACAGAGAGAAAAGGAGCATAGAGAGAAAAGGAGCACAGAGAGAAAGGGAGCACAGAGAGAAACGGAGCACAGAGAGAAAAGGAGCACTGAGGAAAAAGGAGCACGGTGAGAAAAGGAGCACTGAGGGAAACGGAGCACAGTGAGTACAGGAGCAGAGAGAGAAAAGGAGCACAGAGATTAAATGAGTACAAAGAGTGAAAAGGAGCACAGAGAGAAAAGGAGCATAGAGAGAAACGGAGCATAGAGTGAAAAAGAACACAGAGAGAACAGGAGCACAGAGAGAAAAGGAACACAGAGAGAAAAGGAGCACAGAGAGAAAAGAAGCACAGTGAGAAAAGGAACACAGAGAGAAAAGGAGCACAGAGAGAAAAGGAACACAGACAGATAAGGAGCACAGAAAGAAAATGAACACAGAGAGTAAAGGGACACAGAGAGAAAAGAAGCACAGAGAGAAAAGGCGCAAAGAGAGAAAAGGAGCAAAGAGAGAAAAGGAACAAAGAGAAAAAAGGAACACAGAGAGAAAAGGAGCACAAAGAGAAAAGGAGCACAGAGAAAAGGAGCACAGAGAGAAAAGGAACACAGAGAGAAAAGGAGCACAAAGAGAAAAGGAGCACAGAGAGAAGAGGAACACAGAGGGAAAAGGAGCACAGTGAGTAAAGGAGCATAGAGAGAAAAGGATCACAAAGAGAAAAGGAGCACAAAGAGAAAAGGAGCACAGAGATAAAAGGAGCATAGCGGGGAAACGTGCACAGAGAGAAAAGGAGCATAGAGAGAAAAGGAACACAGAGAGAAAAGGAGCACAGAAGGAAAAGAATCACAGATGAGAAAAGGAACACAGAGAGAACAGGAGCAAAGAGAGAAAAGGAGCACAGTGAGTAAAGGAGCATAGAGAGAAAAGGAGCACAGAGGGTAAAGGAGCACAGAGAGTAAAGGAGCATAGAGAGAAAAAGAGCTAAGAGAGAAAAGGAAGACAGAGAGAAATGGAACACAGAGAGAAAAGGAACAAAGAGAGAAAAGGAACACAGAGGGAAAAGGAGCATAGAGAGAAAAAGAGCAAAGAGAGAAAAGGAAGACAGAGAGAAATGGAACACAGAGAGAAAAGGAACACAGAGAGAAAGAGAGCACAGAGAGAAAAGGAGCACTGAGGAAAAAGGAGCACGGTGAGAAAAGGAGCACTGAGGGAAACGGAGCACAGTGAGTACAGGAGCAGAGAGAGAAAAGGAGCACAGAGATTAAATGAGTACAAAGAGTGAAAAGGAGCACAGAGAGAAAAGGAGCATAGAGAGAAATGGAGCATAGAGAGAAAAAGAACACAGAGAGAACAGGAGCACAGAGAGAAAAGGAACACAGAGAGAAAAGGAGCACAGAGAGAAAAGAAGCACAGTGAGAAAAGGAACACAGAGAGAAAAGGAGCACAGAGAGAAAAGGAACACAGAGATAAAAGGAACACAGAGACAAAATTAACACAGAGAGAAAATGAACACACAGAGAAAGTGAACACAGAAAAAAAGAAGCAGAGAAAAAAGTGTCATCGAGAGAAAAGGCGCAAAGAGAGAAAAGGAGCACAGAGAGAAATGGAGCACAGAGAGAAAAGGAGCACAGAGGGAAAAGGAAAGCAATGAGTGAAAACGAACACAAAGAGTACCAGAAAATGGAGAGAAAATTCAGACAGAGTGAAAAGGAACACAGAGTGCAAAGGAGCGCAGAGATAAAAGGAGGACACAGAAAAGGGGAACACACAGAGAGAAAAATAGCACAGAGAGTAAATGCTCAATGAGATAAAAGGAGAAAAGAGAAAATGATCACAGAGAGAAAAGGAGCATAGCGAGAAAAGGAGCACAAAGAGAAAAAGAGCACACAGATAAAACTAACACAGAGAAAAAGGGAGCACAGAGAGAAAAGGAGAAATGTGAAGAAAACTCGCATGGAGTGAAAAGGGACACAGAAAGAAAGGGAACACAGAAAGGGAAGGAATACAAAATGATAAAGGATCACAGACAGCAAAGGAGCAGTGAGAAAAGGAATAAAATTAGAGAAAATGAGCACACAGAGAAAAGGAGAACAGTGAGAACAGGAACACACGGAGAGAAAATGGGCACAGAGAGAAATTGAGCACAAAGAGTAAAGGAGCACAGAGAGAAAAGGAACACAGAGGGAAAAGGAGCACAGTGAGTAAAGGAGCATAGAGAGAAAAGTAACGCAGAGAAAAAAGGAGCACAGAGAGAAAAGGAGCACAAAGAGAAAAGGAGCACAGAGAGAAAAGGAACACAGAGAGAAAACGAGCACAGAGAGAAAAGGAATACAGAGAGGAAAGGAGCACAGAGAGAAAAGGAACACAGACAGATAAGGAGCACAGAAAGAAAATGAACACAGAGAGTAAAGGGACACAGAGAGAAAAGAAGCACAGAGAGAATAGGAAGTCAGAGAGAAAAGGAGCAAAGAGAGAAAAGGAACAAAGAGAAAAAAGGAACACAGAGAGAAAAGGAGCACAAAGAGAAAAGGAGCACAGAGAAAAGGAGCACAGAGAGAAAAGGAACACAGAGAGAAAAGGAGCACAAAGAGAAAAGGAGCACAGAGAGAAGAGGAACACAGAGGGAAAAGGAGCACAGTGAGTAAAGGAGCATAGAGAGAAAAGGAGCACAAAGAGAAAAGGAGCACAAAAAGAAAAGGAGCACAGAGATAAAAGGAGCATAGCGGGGAAACGTGCACAGAGAGAAAAGGAGCATAGAGAGAAAAGGAACACAGAGAGAAAAGGAGCACAGAAGGAAAAGAATCACAGATGAGAAAAGGAACACAGAGAGAACAGGAGCAAAGAGAGAAAAGGAGCACAGTGAGTAAAGGAGCATAGAGAGAAAAGGAGCACAGAGGGTAAAGGAGCACAGAGAGAAAAGGAGTATAGAGGGTAAAGGAGCACAGAGAGTAAAGGAACACAGAGGGAAAAGGAGCATAGAGAGAAAAAGAGCAAAGAGAGAAAAGGAAGACAGAGAGAAATGGAACACAGAGAGAAAAGGAACACAGAGAGAAAGGGAGCACAGAGAGAAAAGGAACACAGAGAGAAAAGGAACACAGTGAGAAAAGGAGCACAGTGAGAAAAGGAGCACCGAGAGAAAAGGAGCACAGAGAGAAAAGGAGCACAGAGGGAAAAGGAAAGCAGTGAGTGAAAAGGAACACAGAGAGTACCGGAAAATGGAGAGAAAATTCAGACAGAGTGAAAAGGAACACAGAGTGCAAATGAGCACAAAGATAAAAGGAGGACAGAAAATAGGGAACACACAGGGAGAAAAATAGCACAGAGAGAAAATGCTCAACGAGATAAAAGGAGAAAAGAGAAAATTAGCACAGAGAGAAAAGGAGCATAGAGAGAAAAGGAGCACAGAGAGAAAGGGAGCACAGAGAGAAACGGACCACAGAGAGAAAAGGAGCACAGAGAGAAAAGGAGCACTGAGGAAAAAGGAGCACAGTGAGAAAAGGAGCATTGAGGGAAACGGAGCACAGTGAGTACAGGAGCAGAGAGAGAAAAGGAGCACAGAGATAAAATGAATACAAACAGTGAAAAGGAGCACAGAGAGAAAAGGAGCATAGAGAGAAAAGGAGCATGGAGAGAAAAAGGACACAGAGAGAACAGGAGCACAGAGAGAAAAGGAACACAGAGAGAAAAGGAGCACAGAGAGAAAAGAAGCTCAGTGAGAAAAGGAACACAGAGAGAAAAGGAGCACAGAGAGAAAAGGAACACAGAGATAAAAGGAACACAGAGACAAAATTAACACAGAGAGTAAATGAACACACAGAGAAAGGGAACACAGAAAAAAAGAAGCAGAGAAAAAAGTGTCATCGAGAGAAAAGGCGCAAAGAGAGAAAAGGAGCACAGAGATAAAAGGAGCACAGAGAGAAAAGGAGCACACAGGGAAAAGGAAAGCAGTGAGTGAAAAGGAACACAGAGAGTACCAGAAAATGGAGAGAAAATTCAGACAGAGTGAAAAGGAACACAGAGTGCAAAGGAGCACAAAGATAAAAGGAGGACAGAGAAAAGGGAACACACAGGGAGAAAAATAGCACAGAGAGAAAATGCTCAACGAGATAAAAGGAGAAAAGAGAAAATTAGCACAGAGAGAAAAGGAGCATACAGAGAAAAGGAGCACAGAGAGAAAGGGAGCACAGAGAGAAACGGAGCACAGAGAGAAAAGGAGCACTGAGGAAAAAGGAGCACGGTGAGAAAAGGAGCACTGAGGGAAACGGAGCACTGTGAGTACAGGAGCAGAGAGAGAAAAGGAGCACAGAGATTAAATGAGTACAAAGAGTGAAAAGGAGCACAGAGAGAAAAGGAGCATAGAGAGAAACGGAGCATAGAGAGAAAAAGAACACAGAGAGAACAGGAGCACAGAGAGAAAAGGAACACAGAGAGAAAAGGAGCACAGAGAGAAAAGAAGCACAGTGAGAAAAGGAACACAGAGAGAAAAGGAGCACAGAGAGAAAAGGAACGCAGAGATAAAAGGAACACAGAGACAAAATTAACACAGAAACAAAATTAACACAGAGAGAAAATGAACACACAGAGAAAGGGAACACAGAAAAAAAGAAGCAGAGAAAAAAGTGTCATCGAGAGAAAAGGCGCAATGAGAGAAAAGGAGCACAGAGAGAAAAGGAGCACAAAGAGAAAAGAAGCACAGTGAGAAAAGGAACACAGAGAGAAAAGGAGCACAGAGAGAAAAGGAACACAGAGATAAAAGGAACACAGAGACAAAATTAACACAGAGAGAAAATGAACACACAGAGAAAGGGAACACAGAAAAAAAGAAGCAGAGAAAAAAGTGTCATCGAGAGAAAAGGCGCAAAGAGAGAAAAGGAGCACAGAGAGAAATGGAGCACAGAGAGAAAAGGAGCACAGAGGGAAAAGGAAAGCAATGAGTGAAAAGGAACACAAAGAGTACCAGAAAATGGAGAGAAAATTCAGACAGAGTGAAAAGGAACACAGAGTGCAAAGGAGCGCAGAGATAAAAGGAGGACACAGAAAAGGGGAACACACAGAGAGAAAAATAGCACAGAGAGAAAATGCTCAATGAGATAAAAGGAGAAAAGAGAAAATGATCACAGAGACAAAAGGAGCATTGCGAGAAAAGGAGCACAAAGAGATAAAGAGCACACAGATAAAAGTAACACAGAGAAAAAGGGAGCACAGAGAGAAAAGGAGAAATGTGAAGAAAACTCGCATGGAGTGAAAAGGGTCACAGAAAGAAAGGGAACACAGAAAGGGAAGGAATACAAAATGATAAAGGATCACAGACAGCAAAGGAGCAGTGAGAAAAGGAATAAAATTAGAGAAAATGAGCACACAGAGAAAGGAGAACAGTGAGAACAGGAACACACGGAGAGAAAAGGGGCACAGAGAGAAATTGAGCACAAAGAGTAAAGGAGCACAGAGAGAAAAGGAACACAGAGGGAAAAGGAGCACAGTGAGTAAAGGAGCATAGAGAGAAAAGTAACGCAGAGAAAAAAGGAGCACAGAGAGAAAAGGAGCACAAAGAGAAAAGGAGCACAAAGATAAAAGGAGGACAGAGAAAAGGGAACACACAGGGAGAAAAATAGCACAGAGAGAAAATGCTCAACGAGATAAAAGGAGAAAAGAGAAAATTAGCACAGAGAGAAAAGGAGCACAGAGAGAAAGGGAGCACAGAGAGAAACGGAGCACAGAGAGAAAAGGAGCACTGAGGAAAAAGGAGCACAGTGAGAAAAGGAGCACTGAGGGAAACGGAGCACAGTGAGTACAGGAGCAGAGAGAGCAAAGGAGCACAGAGATAAAATGAGTACAAAGAGTGAAAAGGAGCACAGAGAGTAAAGGAGCATAGAGAGAAAAGGAGCATAGAGAGAAAAAGAACACAGAGAGAACAGGAGCACAGATAGAAAAGGAACACAGAGAGAAAAGGAGCACAGAGAGAAAAGAAGCACAGTGAGAAAAGGAACACAGAGAGAAAAGGAGCACAGAGAGAAAAGGAACACAGAGATAAAAGGAACACAGAGACAAAATTAACACAGAGAGAAAATGAACACACAGAGAAAGGGAACACAGAAAAAAAGAAGCAGAGAAAAAAGTGTCATCGAGAGAAAAGGCGCAAAGAGAGAAAAGGAGCACAGAGAGAAATGGAGCACAGAGAGAAAAGGAGCACAGAGGGAAAAGGAAAGCAATGAGTGAAAAGGAACACAAAGAGTACCAGAAAATGGAGAGAAAATTCAGACAGAGTGAAAAGGAACACAGAGTGCAAAGGAGCGCAGAGATAAAAGGAGGACACAGAAAAGGGGAACACACAGAGAGAAAAATAGCACAGAGAGAAAATGCTCAATGAGATAAAAGGAGAAAAGAGAAAATGATCACAGAGACAAAAGGAGCATAGCGAGAAAAGGAGCACAAAGAGAAAAAGAGCACACAGATAAAAGTAACACAGAGAAAAAGGGAGCACAGAGAGAAAAGGAGAAATGTGAAGAAAACTCGCATGGAGTGAAAAGGGTCACAGAAAGAAAGGGAACACAGAAAGGGAAGGAATACAAAATGATAAAGGATCACAGACAGCAAAGGAGCAGTGAGAAAAGGAATAAAATTAGAGAAAATGAGCACACAGAGAAAGGAGAACAGTGAGAACAGGAACACACGGAGAGAAAAGGGGCACAGAGAGAAATTGAGCACAAAGAGTAAAGGAGCACAGAGAGAAAAGGAACACAGAGGGAAAAGGAGCACAGTGAGTAAAGGAGCATAGAGAGAAAAGTAACGCAGAGAAAAAAGGAGCACAGAGAGAAAAGGAGCACAAAGAGAAAAGGAGCACAGAGAGAAAAGGAACACAGAGAGAAAACGAGCACAGAGAGAAAAGGAATACAGAGAGGAAAGGAGCACAGAGAGAAAAGGGACACAGACAGATAAGGAGCACAGAAAGAAAATGAACACAGAGAGTAAAGGGACACAGAGAGAAAAGAAGCACAGAGAGAAAAGGAAGTCAGAGAGAAAAGGAGCAAAGAGAGAAAAGGAACAAAGAGAAAAAAGGAACACAGAGAGAAAAGGAGCACAAAGATAAAAGGAGCACAGAGAAAAGGAGCACAGAGAGAAGAGGAACACAGAGGGAAAAGGAGCACAGTGAGTAAAGGAGCATAGAGAGAAAAGGAGCACAAAGAGAAAAGGAGCACAAAGAGAAAAGGAGCACAGAGATAAAAGGAGCATAGCGGGGAAACGTGCACAGAGAGAAAAGGAGCATAGAGAGAAAAGGAACACAGAGAGAAAAGGAGCACAGAAGGAAAAGAATCACAGATGAGAAAAGGAACACAGAGAGAACAGGAGCAAAGAGAGAAAAGGAGCACAGTGAGTAAAGGAGCATAGAGAGAAAAGGAGCACAGAGGGTAAAGGAGCACAGAGAGTAAAGGAGCATAGAGAGAAAAAGAGCTAAGAGAGAAAAGGAACACAGAGAGAAAAGGAGCACAGAGAGAAAAGAAGCACAGAGAGAAAAGGAACACAGAGGGAAAAGGAGCATAGAGAGAAAAAGAGCAAAGAGAGAAAAGGAAGACAGAGAGAAATGGAACACAGAGAGAAAAGGAACACAGAGAGAAAGGGAGCACAGAGAGAAAAGGAACACAGTGAGAAAAGGAGCACAGTGAGAAAAGGAGCACCGAGAGAAAAGGAGCACAGAGAGAAAAGGAGCACAGAGGGAAAAGGAAAGCAGTGAGTGAAAAGGAACACAGAGAGTACCGGAAAATGGAGAGAAAATTCAGACAGAGTGAAAAGGAACACAGAGTGCAAAGGAGCACAAAGATAAAAGGAGGACAGAGAAAAGGGAACACACAGGGAGAAAAATAGCACAGAGAGAAAATGCTCAACGAGATAAAAGGAGAAAAGAGAAAATTAGCACGGAGAGAAACGGAGCACAGAGAGAAAAGGAGCACAGAGAGAAAAGAAGCACAGTGAGAAAAGGAACACAGAGAGAAAAGGAGAAAACAGAAAAAAGGAGCCCAGTGAGTAAAGGAGCATAGTGATAAAAGGAGCACAGAGAGAAAAGGAACACAGAGATAAAAGGAACACAGAGACAAAATTAACACAGAGACAAAATGAACACACAGAGAAAGGGAAAACAGAAAAAAAGAAGCAGAGAAAAAAGTGTCATCGAGAGAAAAGGCGCAAAGAGAGAAAAGGAGCACAGAGAGAAAAAGAGCACAGAGGGAAAAGGAAAGCAATGAGTGAAAAGGAACACAGAGAGTACCAGAATATAGAGAGAAATTTCAGACAGAGTGAAAAGGAACACAGAGTGCAAAGGAGCGCAGAGATAAAAGGAGGACACAGAAAAGGGGAACACACAGAGAGAAAAACAGCACAGAGAGAAAATGCTCAATGAGATAAAAGGAGAAAAGAGAAAATGAGCACAGAGAGAAAAGGAGCATAGCGAGAAAAAGAGCACAAAGAGGAAAGGAGCATACAGATAAAAGTAACACAGAGAGAAAGGGAGCACAGAGAGAAAAGGCAGAAGAGAGAAAAGGAACACAGAGAGAAAAGGAGGAAGCGAGAAAACAAACACATAGAGAAAAGGAGAAATGTGAAGAAAACTCGCATGGAGTGAAAAGGGTCACAGAGAGAAAGGGAACACAGAAAGGGAAGGAATACAAAATGATAAAGGAGCACAGAGAACAAAGGAGCAGAGAGAAATGGAATAAAATTAGAGAAAATGAGCACAGAGAGAAAAGGAGAACAGTGAGAACAGGAACACACGGAGAGAAAAGGAGCACAAAGAGAAAAGGAGCACAGAGAGAACAGGAAAACAGACGGAAAAGGAGCACAGAGAGAGAAGGAGCACCGAGAGAAAAGGAGTACAGAGAGAAAAGGAGCACGGAGGGAAAAGGAAATCACTGAATGAAAAGGAACACAGAGAGTACCGGAAAATGGAGAGAAAATTCGGACAGAGTGAAAAGGAACACAGAGTGCAAAATAGCACAAGGTAAAAGGAGGAGAGAGAAAATGGAATACACAGAAGCAAAATAGCACAGAGAGAAAATGCTCAACAAGATAAAAGGACAAAAGAGAAAATGAGCACTGAGAGAAAAGGAGAAAGAGAGAAAAGGAGCACAGAGAAAAAAGGAACACAGAGAGAAAAGAAACATAGAGAGAAAAGGAGCACAAAGAGAAAAGGAACACAGAGAGAAAAGGAGCACAAAGAGAAAAGGAGCACAAAGAGAAAAGGAGCACAGAGATAAAAGGAGCATAGAGGGGAAACGCGCACAGAGAGAAAAGGAGCATAGAGAGAAAAGGAACACAGAGAGAAAAGGAGCACAGAAAGAAAAGAATCACAGGTGAGAAAAGGAACACAGAGAGAACAGGAGCAAAGAGACAAAAGGAGCACAGTGAGTAAAGGAGCATAGAGAGAAAAGGAGCACAGAGGGTAAAGGAGCACAGAGAGAAAAGGAGCATAGAGGGTAAAGGAGCACCGAGAGTAAAGGAGCATAGAGAGAAAGGGAGCACAGAGAGAAAAGGAACACAGAGAAAAGGAGCACAGAGAGAAAAGGAACGCAGTGAGAAAAGGAGCACAAAGAGAAAAGGAGCACAGAGAGAAAAGGAACACAGAGGGAAAAGGTGCACAGTCAGTAAAGGAGCATAGAGAGAAAAGGAGCACAGAGAGAAAAGGAGTACAAAGAGAAAAGGAGCAGAGATAAAAGGAGCATAGAGGGGAAACGCACACAGAGAGAAAAGGAGCTTAGAGAGAAAAGGAACACAGAGAGAAAAGGAGCACAGAAAGAAAAGAATCACAGATGAGCAAAGGAACACAGAGAGAACAGGAGCAACTGAGAAAAGGAGCACAGTGAGTAAAGGAGTACAGAGAGAAAAGGAGCACGGAGGGAAAAGGAAAGCAATGAGTGAAAAGGAACACAGAGAGTACCGGAAAATGGAGAGAAAATTCGGACAGAGTGAAAAGGAACACAGAGTGCAAAATAGCACAAGGTAAAAGGAGGACAGAGAAAATGGAATACACAGAGGGAAAATAGCACAGAGAGAAAATGCTCAACGAGATAAAAGGAGAAAAGAGAAAATGAGCACAGAGAGAAAAGGAGAAAGAGAGAAAAGGAGCACAGAGAAAAAAGGAACACAGAGAGAAAAGAAACATAGAGAGAAAAGGAGCACAAAGAGAAAAGGAACACAGTGAGAAAAGGAGCACAAAGAGAAAATGAGCACAAAGAGAAAAGGAGCACAGAGGGAAGAGGAGCACACAGAGAAAAGGAACGCAGAGAGAAAAGGAGGAAGCGAGAAAAGAAACACAGAGAGAAAAGGAGAAATGTGAAGAAAACATGCATGGAGTGAAAAGGATCACAGAGAGAAAGGGAACAAAGAGATCGAAGGAATACAAAATGATAAAGGAGCACAGAGAGCAAAGGAGCAGAGAGAAAAGGAATAAAATTGGAGAAAATGAGCACAGAAAGAAAAGGAGAACACTGAGAAAAGGAACATACAGAGACAAGGGGCACAGAGAGAAATTGAGCAGAGAGAGAAAGGGAGCACAGAGAGAAAAGGAGTACAAAGGGAAAAGGAGCACAGAGAGAAAAGGAGCAGGGACAGAAAAGGAACACAGAGAGAAAAGGAGTACAAAGAGAGAAGGGGCACACAGAGAAAAGGAGCACAGACAGAAAAGGAGCCCAGAGAGAAGAGGAGCACAGAGAGAAAAGCGACACAGAGAGTACCGGAAAATGGAGAGAAAATTCGGACAGAATGAAAAGGAACACAGAGTGCAATGGAGCACAAAGATAAAAGGAGGACAGAGAAAAGGGAACACACAGAGAGAAAAATAGCACTGAGAGAAAATGCTCAAAGTGATAAAAGGAGAAAAGAGAAAATGAGCCAAGAGAGAAAAGGAGCACAAAGAGAAAAGGAGCACAGAGAGAAAAGGAACACATAAAGAAAAGGACAACAAAGAGAAAAGGAGCACAGAGAGAAAAGGAACACAGACACATAAGGAGCACAGAGAGAAAATGAAAACAGAGAGTAAAGGGACACAGAGAGAAAAGAAGCACAGAGAGAAAAGGAAGTCAGAGAGAAAAGGAGCAAAGAGAGAAAAGGAACAAAGAGAAAAAAGGAACACAGAGACAAAGAAGCACAGAGAGAAAAGGAACACAGAGAGAAAAGGAGCACAAAGAGAAAAGGAGCACAGAGAGAAAAGGAACACAGAGGGAAAAGGAGCACAGTGAGTAAAGGAGCATAGAGAGAAAAGGAGCACAAAGAGAAAAGGAGCACAAAGAGAAAAGGAGCACAGAGATAAAAGGAGCATAGAGGGGAAACGTGCACAGAGAGAAAAGGAGCATAGAGAGAAAAGGAACACAGATGAGAAAAGGAAGACAGAGAGAACAGGAGCAAAGAGAGAAAAGGAGCACAGTGAGTAAAGGAGCATAGAGAGAAAAGGAGCACAGAGGGTAAAGGAGCACAGAGAGAAAAGGAGCATAGAGGGTAAAGGAGCACAGAGAGTAAAGGAGCATAGAGAGAAAAAGAGCAAAGAGAGAAAAGAAACACAGAGAGAAAAGGAGCACAGAGAGAAAAGAAGCACAGAGAGAAAAGGAACACAGAGGGAAAAGGAGCATAGAGAGAAAACGAGCAAAGAGAGAAAAGGAAGACAGAGAGAAAAGGAACACAGAGAGAAAAGGAACACAGAGAGAAAGGGAGCACAGAGAGAAAAGGAACACAGAGAGAAAAGGAACACAGTGAGAAAAGGAGCACCGTGAGAATAGGAGCACCGAGAGAAAAGGAGCACTGAGAGAAAAGGAGCACAGAGGGAAAAGGAAAGCAGTGAGTGAAAAGGAACACAGAGAGTACCGGAAAATGGAGAGAAAATTCAGACAGAGTGAAAAGGAACACAGAGTGCAAAGGAGCACAAAGATAAAAGGAGGACAGAGAAAAGGGAACACACAGGGAGAAAAATAGCACAGAGAGAAAATGCTCAACGAGATAAAAGGAGAAAAGAGAAAATTAGCACAGAGAGAAAAGGAGCACAGAGAGAAAGGGAGCACAGAGAGAAACGGAGCACAGAGAGAAAAGGAGCACAGAGAGAAAAGGAGCACTGAGGAAAAAGGAGCACAGTGAGAAAAGGAGCACTGAGGGAAACGGAGCACCGTGAGTACAGGAGCAGAGAGAGAAAAGGAGCACAGAGATAAAATGAGTACAAAGAGTGAAAAGGAGCACAGAGAGAAAAGGAGCATAGAGAGAAAAAGAACACAGAGAGAACAGGATCAAAGAAAGAAAAGGAACACAGAGAGGAAAGGAGCACAGAGAGAAAAGAAGCACAGTGAGAAAAGGAACACCGAGAGAAAAGGAGCAAACAGAAAAAAGGAGCACAGTGAGTAAAGGAGCATAGAGATAAAAGGAGCACAGAGAGAAAAGGAACACAGAGATAAAAGGAACACAGAGACAAAATTAACACAGAGAGAAAATGAACACACAGAGAAAGGGAAAACAGAAAAAAAGAAGGAGAGAAAAAAGTGTCATCGAGAGAAAAGGCGCAAAGAGAGAAAAGGAGCACAGAGAGAAAAGGAGCACAGAGGGAAAAGGAAAGCAATGAGTGAAAAGGAACACAGAGAGTACCAGAAAATAGAGAGAAATTTCGGACAGAGTGAAAGGGAACACAGAGTGCAAAGGAGCGCAGAGATAAAAGGAGGACACAGAAAAGGGGAACACATGGAGAGAAAAATAGCACAGAGAGAAAATGCTCAATGAGATAAAAGGAGAAAAGAGAAAATGAGCACAGAGTGAAAAGGAGCATAGCGAGAAAAGGAGCACAAAGAAGAAAGGAGCATAAAGATAAAACTAACACGGAGAGAAAGGGAGCACAGAGAGAAAAGGCGGAAGAGAGAAAAAGATCACAGAGAGAAAAGGAGGATGCGAGAAAACAAACACATCGAGAAAAGTAGAAATGTGAAGAAAACCCGCATGGAGTGAAAAGGATCACAGAGAGAAAGGGAACACAGAAAGGGAAGGAATACAAAATGATAAAGGAGCACAGAGAGCAAAGGAGCAGAGAGAAATGGAATAAAATTAGAGAAAATGAGCACAGAGAGAAAAGGAGAACAGTGAGAACAGGAACACACGGAGAGAAAAGGAGCACAAAGAGAAAAGGAGCACAGAGAGAAAAGGAACACAGAGGGATAAGGAGCACAGAGAGAGAAGGAGCACCGAGAGAAAAGGAGTACAGAGAGAAAAGGAGCACGGAGGGAAAAGGAAATCAATGAATGAAAAGGAACACAGAGAGTACCGGAAAATGGAGAGAAAATTCGAACAGAGTGTAAAGGAACACAGAGTGCAAAATAGCACAAGGTAAAAGGAGGACAGAGAAAGTGGAATAGACAGAGGGAAAATAGCACAGAGAGAAAATGCTCAACAAGATAAAAGGACAAAAGAGAAAATGAGCACTGAGAGAAAAGGAGAAAGAGAGAAAAGGAGCACAGAGAAAAAAGGAACACAGAGAGAAAAGAAACATAGAGAGAAAAGGAGCACAAAGAGAAAAGGAACACAGAGAGAAAAGGAGCACAAAGAGAAAAGGAGCACAAAGAGAAAAGGAGCACAGAGATAAAAGGAGCATAGAGGGGAAACGCGCACAGAGAGAAAAGGAGCATAGAGAGAAAAGGAACACAGAGAGAAAAGGAGCAACTGAGAAAAGGAGCACAGTGAGTAAAGGAGTACAGAGAGAAAAGGAGCACGGAGGGAAAAGGAAAGCAATGAGTGAAAAGGAACACAGAGAGTACCGGAAAATGGAGAGAAAATTCAGACAGAGTGAAAAGGAACACAGAGTGCAAAATAGCACAAGGTAAAAGGAGGACAGAGAAAATGGAATACACAGAGGGAAAATAGCACAGAGAGAAAATGCTCAACGAGATAAAAGGAGAAAAGAGAAAATGAGCACAGAGAGAAAAGGAGAAAGAGAGAAAAGGAGCACAGAGAAAAAAGGAACACAGAGAGAAAAGAAACATAGAGAGAAAAGGAGCACAAAGAGAAAAGGAACACAGTGAGAAAAGGAGCACAAAGAGAAAAGGAGTAAAATTGGAGAAAATGAGCACAGAAAGAAAAGGAGAACACTGAGAAAAGGAACATACAGAGAAAAGGGGCACAGAGAGAAATTGAGCAAAGAGAGAAAGGGAGCACAGAAAGAAATTGAGCAGAGAGTGAAAGGGAGCACAGAGAGAAAAGGAGTACAAAGGGAAAAGGAGCACAGAGAGAAAAGGAGCAGGGACAGAAAAGGAACACAGAGAGAAAAGGAGTACAAAGAGAGAAGGGGCACACAGAGAAAAGGAGCACAGACAGAAAAGGAGCCCAGAGAGAAGAGGAGCACAGAGAGAAAAGCGACACAGAGAGTACCGGAAAATGGAGAGAAAATTCGGACAGAATGAAAAGGAACACAGAGTGCAATGGAGCACAAAGATAAAAGGAGGACAGAGAAAAGGGAACACACAGAGAGAAAAATAGCACTGAGAGAAAATGCTCAAAGTGATAAAAGGAGAAAAGAGAAAATGAGCACAGAGCGAAAAGGAGCAGAGAGAGAAAAGGAGCACAAAGAGAAAAGGAACACATAAACAAAAGGAGAACAAAGAGAAAAGGAACACAGGGAGAAAAGGAACAGAGAGAGACAAGGAGCACAGAGAGAAAAGGAACACAGAGAGAAAAGGAACACAGACAGATAAGGAGCATAGAGAGAAAATCAGGATGGGAGAACAGGAACTCTGAGAGAAAAGGAGAAAGGAGAGAATAGGATTAGAGAATGAGAAGGAATGTGGAGAGAAAAGGAACACACAGTTAGAACGAGCACACAGAGAGAAAAGGAACACAGAGATAAAAGGAACACAGAGACAAAATTAACACAGAGAGAAAATGAACACACAGAGAAAGGGAACACAGAAAAAAAGAAGCAGAGAAAAAAGTATCATCGAGAGAAAAGGAGCACAGAGAGAAAAGGAGCACAGAGCGAAAAGGAGCACAGAGGGAATAGGAAAGCAATGAGTGAAAAGGAACACAGAGAGTAAAAGAAAATGGAGAGAAAATTCGGACAGAGTGAAAAGGAACACAGCGTGCAAAGGAGCCCAGAGATAAAAGGAGGACACAGAAAAGGGGAACACATAGAGAGAAAAATAGAACAGAGAGAAAATGCTCAATGAGATAAAAGGAGAAAAGAGAAAATGAGCACAGAGAGAAAAGGAGCACAGCGAGAAAAGGAGCACAAAGAGAAGAAGAGCACACAGATAAAAGTAACACAGAGAGAAAGGGAGCACAGAGAGAAAAGGAGGAAGAGAGAAAAGGAACACAGAGAGAAAAGGAGAAACGTGAAGAAAACTCGCATGGAGTGAAAAGGGTCACAGAGAGAAAGGGAACACAGAAAGGGACGGAATACAAAATGATAAAGAAGCACAGAGAACAAAGGAGCAGAGAGAAAATGAATAAAATTAGAGAAAATGAGCACAGAGAGAAAAGGAGAACAGTGAGAACAGGAACACACGGAGAGAAAAGGGGAACAGAGAAAAATTGAGCACAAAGAGAAAAGGAGCACAGAGAGAAAAGGAGCACCGAGAAAAAGGGAGAACAGAGAAAAAAGGAGCACAAAGAGAAAAGGAGCACAGAGAGAAAAGGAACAAAGAGGGAAAAGGAGCACAGTGAGAAAAGGAGTATAGAGAGAAAAGGAGCACAGAGAGAAAAGGAACAAAGAGAGAAAAGGAGCACAGAGAGAAAAGGAGTAAAAAGAGAAAAGGAGCACAGAGATAAAAGGAGCATAGAGGGGAAACGAGCACAGAGAGAAAAGGAGCATAGAGAGAAAAGGAACACAGAGAGAAAAGGAGCCCAGAGAGAAAAGAAACACAGATGAGAAAAGGAACACAGAGAAAACAGGAGCAAAGAGAGAAAAGAAGCACAGTGAGTAAAGGAGCATCGAGAGAAAAGGAGCACAGAGGGTAAAGGAGCATAGAGAGAAAAGGAGCATAGAGGGTAAAGGAACACAGAGAGTAAAGGAGCATAGAGAGAAAAAGAGCAAAGAGAGAAAACGAACACAGAGAGAAAAGGAACACAGAGAGAAAAGGAGCACAGAGAGAAAAGGAACACAAAGATAAACGGAGGAAAGAGAAAAGGGAACACACGGGGAGAAAAATGGAACAGAGAGAAAATGCTCAACGAGATAAAAGGAGAAAAGAGAAAATTAGCACAGAGAGAAAAGGAGCATAGAGAGAAAAGGAGCACAGAGTGAAAAGGGACACAGAGTGAAAAGGAACACAAAGAGAAAAGGAGTACAAGGAGAAAAGGAGCACAGAGGGAAGAAGAGCACACAGAGAAAAGGAACACAGAGGGGAAAGGAACACAGTGAGCAAAGGAACACAGAGAGAAAAGTATGAAGCGAGAAATGAAACACAGAGAGAAAAGGAGAAATGTGAAGAAAACACGCATGGAGTGAAAAGGATCACAGAGAGAAAGGGAACACAGAAAGCAAAGGAATACAAAATGATAAAGGAGCAGAGAGAGCAAAGGAGCAGACAGAAAAGGAATAAAATTTGAGAAAATGAGCACAGAGAGAAAAGGAGAACAGTGAGAAAAGGAGCACAGGGAGAGAAAATGGGCACAGACAGAAACGGAGCACAGAGAAAAAAGAAGCACAGAGAGAAAAGGAGCATAGAGAGAAAAGAAGCACAGAGAGAAGAGGAACACCGAGAGAAAAGGACCAAAAAGAGAAAAGGAGCACAGAGAGAAAAGTAACAGAGTGGGAAAAGGAACACAGGGAGAAAAGGAACACAGAGAGAAAAGGAACCCTGGGAGTAAAGGAGAAGAGAGAGAAAAGGAATACATAGAGAGAAAAGGAGCACAGAGCGAAGAGGAACGCAGAGAGAAAAGGAGATCATAGTGAAAAGGAGAAAGAGGGAAAAGGGGGACAGAGTGAAAAGAAGGATAGAGTGAAAAGGAACACAGAGAGAAAAGGAGCACAAAGAGAAAAGGAACAGACAGAGAAAAGGAACACATGGAGAGAAAAGGAACAGAGAGAGAAAAGGAGCACAGAGACAAAAGTAATGCAATGAAAGAAAATGAACACAGTGAGAAAAGGAAAATATAGTGAAAAGGGCACAGAGCGAAAAATTGCACAGAGAGAAAAGGAGGACAGAGAGAAAAGAAGCACAGAGAGAAAAGGAACACAGAGAGAAAAAGGAACACAGAGAGAAAAGGAACACAATGAGCAAAGGAGCACAGAGAGAAAAGGAACACAGAGAGAAAAGGAGCACAGAGAAAAATGGAACACAGAAAGAAAAGGAGCGCAGAGAGAAAAGGAGCACAGAGAGAAAACGAGCCCACAGGGAAAAGGAACATAGAGAGAAAAGGAGCACACAGAGAAAAGGAGCACAGAGAGAAAAGGAACACAGAGAGAAAAGGAGGAAAAGTGGAAAAGAACACTGAGAACACATCTGATAGGGGAAAAGGAGCACAGAGAGAAATGGAGGACAAAGAGAAAAGGAGGACTGAGAGAAAAGGAACACACAGAGAGAAAAGTAGCACTGAGAGAAAATAAACACAGAGATTAAAGTAACACAGAGAGAGAAGGAGCACAGAGAGAACCGGAACACAGAGAGAAAAGGAACACAGAAAGAAAAGGAACACAGACAGAAAAGGAGCACAGGGAAAAAGGAACACAGAAAGAAAAGGAGCGCAGAGAGAAAAGGAGCACAGAGAGAAAACAAGCCCACAGAGAAAAGGAACAGAGAGAGCAAAGGAGCACAAAGAGAAAAGGAGCACAGAGAGAAAAGGAACATAGAGAGAAAAGGAACACAGAGAGAAAAGGAGGAAAAGTGAAAAAGAACACTGAGAACACATCTGATAGGGGAAAAGGAGCACAGAGAGAAATGGAGGACAAAGAGAAAAGGAGGACTGAGAGAAAAGGAACACACAGAGAGAAAAGTAGCACTGAGAGAAAATAAGCACGGAGATTAAAGTAACACAGAGAGAGAAGGAGCACAGAGAGAACCGGAACACAGAGAGAAAAGGAACACAGAGAGCAAAGGAATACAGAGAGCAAAGGAATACAGACAGAAAAGGTGCACAAAGAGCAAAGGACCACAGCGACAAAACAAACTCAGAGAGAAAAGGAGCACACAGAACAAAGTAGGACTGAGAGAAAATAAGCACAGAGATAAAAGTAACACTGAGAGAAAGAGAGAAAGAAGAGAAAACAAGCTCAGAGTGAAAAGAAACACCGAGAGAAAAGGTGCACGTAGTGAAATGGAATACACAGAGAAAATCAGCACTGGGACAAAACGAACACTGAAAAAAGGAGCACAGATTGAAAAGGATGATGAAAAGGAGGATTGAAAAAGAAACACAGAGAGAAAAGGAGCACAGAGAGAAAAGGGGCACAGAG
This sequence comes from Chiloscyllium punctatum, assembly GCF_047496795.1. Taxonomy (NCBI): domain Eukaryota; kingdom Metazoa; phylum Chordata; class Chondrichthyes; order Orectolobiformes; family Hemiscylliidae; genus Chiloscyllium; species Chiloscyllium punctatum. Next base: position 52,416,423 of record NC_092776.1, read on the forward strand.
AGAAAACGAGTGCAAATTGAAAAGGAACACAGTGAGAGAAGGAACAAAGAGAGAAAAGAAACACAGAGAGAAAAGAAACACAGAGAGAAAAGGATCACAGAGAGAAAAGGAGGAAGAAAGAAAAGGAACGCAGGGGAGAAAAGAAGCACAGAGACAAAAGGAACCCGGAGAGAAGGAGAACAGACAGAAAAGGAGGAAGGGAGAAAAGGACCACTGAGAGAAAAGGAGAAAGTCAAGAAAAGGAGGACAGAGATTAAAGGAAAACAGAGAGAAACGGAACACAGACAGAAAAGGAGCACAGGGAAAAAAGGAACACAGAAAGAAAAGGAGCGCAGAGAGAAAAGGAGCACAGAGAGAAAACGAGCCCACAGAGAAAAGGAACACAGAGAGAAAAGGAGCACAGAGAGAAAAGGAGCACAGAGAGAAAAGGAACACAGAGAGAAAAGGAACACAGAGAGAAAAGGAGGAAAAGTGAAAAAGAACACTGAGAACGCATCTGATAGGGGAAAAGGAGCACAGAGAGAAATGGAGGACAAAGAGAAAAGGAGGACTGAGAGAAAAGGAACACACAGAGAGAAAAGTAGCACTGAGAGAAAATAACCACAGAGATTAAAGTAACACAGAGAGAGAAGGAGCACAGAGAGAACCGGAACACAGAGAGAAAAGGAACACAGAAAGAAAAGGAACACAGAGAGAAAAGGAGCTCAGGAGGAAAGGAGTACACAAAGAAATGGAACACAGAGAGAATAAAAGAAAGGAGAGAAATGGAGCACACAGTGAAAAGGAACAGAGAGAGCAAAGGAGCACAGAGAGCAAAGGAATACAGACAGAAAAGGTGCACAAAGAGCAAAGGACCACAGCGACAAAACAAACTCAGAGAGAAAAGGAGCACACAGAACAAAGTAAACTGAGAGAAAATAAGCACAGAGATAAAAGTAACACAGAGAGAAAAAGAGAAAGAATAGAAAACAAGCTCAGAGTGAAAAGGAACACCGAGAGAAAAGGTGCACGTAGTGAAATGAAATACACAGAGAGAAAATCAGCACAGAGACAAAACGAACACTGAAAAAAGGAGCACAGATTGAAAAGGATGATGAAAAGGAACATTGAAAAAGAAACACAGAGACAAAAGGAGCACAGACAGAAAAGGGGCACAGAGAGAAAACGAGTGCAAATTGAAAAGAAACACAGTGAGAGAAGGAACATAGAGAGAAAAGAAACACAGAGAGAAAAGGAAGACAGAGAAAAAGGAACAGAGAGAGAAAAGGAGGAAGAGAGAAAAGGAACGCAGAGACAAAAGAAACACAGAGACAAAAGGAACCCGGAGAGAAGGAGAACAGACAGAAAAGGAGGAAGGGAGAAAAGGACCACTGAGAGAAAAGGAGAAAGTCGAGAAAAGGAGGACAGAGAGAAAAGGAAAACAGAAAGAAATGGAGCACAGAGAGAAAAGGAGCACAGAGAGAAAAGGAACACAGAGAGAAAAGGAACACAGAGAGAAAAGGTGCACGGAGGGATAATGAACACAGAGAGAAAAGTTTCACAGAGGGAAAATGAACACAGAGAGAAAAGGAACACAGCGAGAAAAAGAACACAGAGAGAAAAGGAACACAGAGTGAAAAGGTGCACAGAGGGATAATGAACACAGAGAGAAAAGGAACACATAGAGAAAAGGAGGAAAAGAGAAAAAGAACACTGTTAACACATGACATAGGGGATAAAGGAGCACAGAGAGAAAAGAAGCACAGAGAGAAATGGAGCACACAGAGAAAAGGAACACAGAGAGAAAAGGAACACAGAGAGAAAAGGTGCACAGAGAGAAAAGGAGCACAGAGAGAAAACGAGCCCACAGAGAAAAGGAACACAGAGAGAAAACGAGCACAGAGAGAAAAGGAACACAATGAGCAAAGGAGCACAGAGAGAAAAGGAAAACAGAGAGAAAAGGAGCACTGAGAGAAAAGGGGCTCAGGAGGAAAGGAGTACACAGCGAAATGGAACACAGTGAGAAAAGGAGGACAGAGAGAAAAGGAGGAAAGAGAGAAAAGGAGAAAGAGAGAAACGGAACACAGAGCGAAAAGGTGCACAGAGGGTTAAGGAACACATAGAGAAATGGGGTTTGATAGAAAAGGTACACAGAGCGAGAAGAAGCATGGAGTCTAATGGACACAGAGAGAAAAGGTACACAGAGATAAAAGTAACACAGAGAGAAAAGGAGCACAGAGTGCACAGGAACACAGAGAGAAAAGGAGCTCACAGAGAAAAGGTAAACAGAGAGAAAAGGAGCTCAGAGAGAAAAGGTACACAGAGAGAAAAGAAACACGGAGTGGAAAAGCACACAGAGAGAAAAGGAACACAGATGGAAAAGGAGTCAGGAGAGAAAAGGAGCACAGAGTTAAAAGGAACACGAAGAGCAAAGAAACACAGAGAGAAATGGTGCACAGTGAGGAAAGCAAAACACAGAGAGAAAAGGAGCACAGAGAACAAAGTAACACAGAGAGAAAAGGAGCACAGAGAACAAAGTAACACAGAGAGAAAAGGAGCACAGAGTGAAAAGGAGAACAGGGAGAAAAGGAACACAGGAAGAAAACAAGCACAGAGAGTAAAGGAACACAGAGAAAAAGGAGCACAGACAGAAAAGGAACACAGAGAGAAAAGGATAAAGAGAGAAAAGGTGGACAGAAAGAAAAGGAGCGTAGATAGAAAAGGAGTACAGAGCATAAAGGAGTATAGAATGAAAAGGAACTCAGAGAAAAAGGAACACAGACAGAAAAGGAACACAGGGAGAAAAGGAGCACAGAGAGAATAGGAGCCCACAGAGAAAAGGAACACAGAGAGAAACGTTTCAGAGAGGGATAATGAACACAGAGCGAAAAGGAACACAGAGAGAAAAGGAGCAGAGAGAGAAAAGGAGGAAGAAAGAAAAGGAACGCAGGGAGAAAAGAAGCACAGAGACAAAAGGAACCCGGAGAGAAGGAGAACAGACAGAAAAGGAGGAAGAGAGAAAAGGACCACTGAGAGAAAAGGAGAAAGTCAAGAAAAGGAGCACAGAGAGAAACGGAGCACAGAGAGTAAAGGAACACAGAGAGAAAAGGAACACAGAGAGAAAAGGAGGAAAAGAGAAAAAGAACACTGAGAACACATGAGATAGGGGGAAAAGGTGCACAGAGAGATAAGAAGCACAGAGTGAAAAGGAACACAGAGAGAAAAGGAAAACAGAGAGAAAAGGAACACTGAGAGAAAAGGGGCTCAGGAGGAACGGAGTACACAGTGAAATGGAACACAGTGAGAAAAGGAGGACAGAGAGAAAAGGAGGACAGAGAGAAAAGGAGAAAGAGAGAAAAGGAACACAGAGCGAAAAGGAGCACAGAGATAAACAGAACACAGAGAGAAAAGGTGCACAGAGGGTTAAGGAACACATAGAGAAATGGGGTTTGATAGAAAACGAACACAGAGCGAGAAGGAGCATGGACTCTAATGCACACAGAGAGAAAAGGTACACAGACATAAAAGTAACACAGAGAGATAAGGAGCACAGAGTGTAAAGGAACACAGAGATAAAAGGAGCTCACAGAGAAAAGGTACACTGAGAGAAAAGGAGCTCACAGAGAAAAGGTACACAGAGAGAAAAGGAGCTCAGAGAGAAAAGGTACACGTGGAGAAATGGAACACAGAGTGGAAAAGCACACAGAGAGAAAAGGAACGCAGATGGAAAAGGAGGAAGGAGAGAAAAGGAGCACAGAGTTAAAAGGAACACGAAGAGCAAAGGAACACAGAGAGAAATGGTGCACAGTGAGAAAAGCAAAACACAGAGAGAAAAGGAGCACAGAGTGAAAAGAAGAACAGAGAGAAAAGGAACACAGGGAGAAAACAAGCACAGAGAGTAAAGGAACACAGAGAAAAAGGAGCACAGACAGAGAAGGAACACAGAGAGAAAAGGACAAGGAGAGAAAAGGAGGACAGAAAGAAAAGGAGCGTTGATAGAACAGGAGTACAGAGCATAAAGGAGCATAGAATGAAAAGGAACTCAGAGAAAATGGAGCACAGACAGAAAAGGAACACAGGGAGATAAGGAACACAGAGAGAAAAGGAGCACAGAGAGAAAAGGAACACAGAGAGAAAAGGGACACAGAGAGAAAAGGAACACAGAGAGAAAAGGAGCACAGAGAGAAAAGGAACACAGAGAGAAGAGGGACACAGAGAGAAAAGGAGCACAGAGAGAAAAGGAACACAGAGAGAAAAGGGACACAGAGAGAAAAGGAGCACAGAGAGAAAAGGAACACAGAGAGAAAAGGGACACAGAGAGAAAAGGAGCACAGAGAGAAAAGGAACACAGAGAGAAAAGGGACACAGAGAGAAAAGGAGCACAGAGAGAAAAGGAACACAGAGAGAAAAGGAGCACAGAGAGAAAAGGAGCACAGAGAGAAAAGGAAAACAGAGAGAAATGGAGCACAGATAGAAAAGGAGCACAGAGAGAAAAGGAACAAAGAGACAAAAGGAAGATAGCGAGCAAAGGAACACAGAGAGAAAAGGAGGAAAAGTGAAAAAGAACTCTGAGAACACATCTGATAGGGGAAAAGGAGCACAGAGAGAAATGGAGGACAGAGAGAAAAGGAGGACAGAGAGATAAGGAACACACAGAGAGAAAAGTAGCACTGAGAGAAATTAAGCACAGAGATTAAAGTAACACAGAGAGAGAAGGAGCACAGAGAGAACAGGAACCCCAGAGAAAAGGAACACAAAAAGAGAAGGAACACAGAGAGAAAAGGAGCTCAGGAGGAAAGGAGTACACACAGAAATGGAACACAGAGAGAATAGTAGAAAGGAGACAAAAGGAGCACAGAGTGAAAAGGAACACAGAGAGCAAAGGAACACAGAGAGCAAAGGAATACAGACAGAAAAGGGGCACAGAGAGAAGACGAGCACAAATTGAAAAGGAACACAGTGAGAGAAGGAACATAGAGAGAAAAGAAACACAGAGAGAAAAGGAACACAGAGAAAAAAGGAACACAGGGAGAAAAGGAGAAAGTCGAGAAAAGGAGGACAGAGAGAAAAGGAACACAGAGGGAAAAGGAGCACAGTGAGTAAAGGAGCATAGAGAGAAAAGTAACGCAGAGAAAAAAGGAGCACAGAGAGAAAAGGAGCACAAAGAGAAAAGGAGCACAGAGAGAAAAGGAACACAGAGAGAAAACGAGCACAGAGAGAAAAGGAATACAGAGAGGAAAGGAGCACAGAGAGAAAAGGAACGCAGACAGATAAGGAACACAGAAAGAAAATGAACACAGAGAGTAAAGGGACACAGAGAGAAAAGAAGCACAGAGAGAAAAGGAAGTCAGAGTGAAAAGGAGCAAAGAGAGAAAAGGAACAAAGAGAAAAAAGGAACACAGAGAGAAAAGGAGCACAAAGAGAAAAGGGGCACAGAGAAAAGGAGCACAGAGAGAAAAGGAACACAGAGAGAAAAGGAGCACAAAGAGAAAAGGAGCACAGAGAGAAAAGGAACACAGAGGGAAAAGGAGCACAGTGAGTAAAGGAGCATAGAGAGAAAAGGAGCACAAAGAGAAAAGGAGCACAAAGAGAAAAGGAGCACAGAGATAAAAGGAGCATAGCGGGGAAACGTGCACAGAGAGAAAAGGAGCATAGAGAGAAAAGGAACACAGAGAGAAAAGGAGCACAGAAGGAAAAGAATCACAGATGAGAAAAGGAACACAGAGAGAACAGGAGCAAAGAGAGAAAAGGAGCACAGTGAGTAAAGGAGCATAGAGAGAAAAGGAGCACAGAGGGTAAAGGAGCACAGAGAGAAAAGGAGTATAGAGGGTAAAGGAGCACAGAGAGTAAAGGAGCATAGAGAGAAAAAGAGCAAAGAGAGAAAAGGAACACAGAGAGAAAAGGAGCACAGAGAGAAAAGAAGCACAGAGAGAAAAGGAACACAGAGGGAAAAGGAGCATAGAGAGAAAAAGAGCAAAGAGAGAAAAGGAAGACAGAGAGAAATGGAACACAGAGAGAAAAGGAACACAGAGAGAAATGGAGCACAGAGAGAAAAGGAACACAGAGAGAAAAGGAACACAGTGAGAAAAGGAGCACAGTGAGAAAAGGAGCACCGAGAAATGGAGCACAGAGAGAAAAGGAGCACAGAGGGAAAAGGAAAGCAGTGAGTGAAAAGGAACACAGAGAGTACCGGAAAATGGAGAGAAAATTCAGACAGAGTGAAAAGGAACACAGAGTGCAAAGGAGCACAAAGATAAAAGGAGGACAGAGAAAAGGGAACACACAGGGAGAAAAATAGCACAGAGAGAAAATGCTCAATGAGATAAAAGCAGAAAAGAGAAAATTAGCACAGAGCGAAACGGAGCACAGAGAGAAAAGGAGCACAGAGAGAAAAAGAGCACTGAGGAAAAAGGAGCACAGTGAGAAAAGGAGCACTGAGGGAAACGGAGCACAGTGAGTACAGGAGCAGAGAGAGAAAAGGAGCACAGAGATAAAATGAGTACAAAGAGTGAAAAGGAGCACAGAGAGAAAAGGAGCATAGAGAGAAAAAGAACACAGAGAGAACAGGAGCACAGAAAGAAAAGGAACACAGAGAGAAAAGGAGCACAGAGAGAAAAGAAGCACAGTGAGAAAAGGAACACCGAGAGAAAAGGAGAAAACAGAAAAAAGGAGCACAGTGAGTAAAGGAGCATAGAGATAAAAGGAGCACAGAGAGAAAAGGAACACAGAGATAAAAGGAACACAGAGACAAAATTAACACAGAGAGAAAATGAACACACAGAGAAAGGGAAAACAGAAAAAAAGAAGCAGAGAAAAAAGTGTCATCGAGAGAAAAGGCGCAAAGAGAGAAAAGGAGCACAGAGAGAAAAGGAGCACAGAGGGAAAAGGAAAGCAATGAGTGAAAAGGAACACAGAGAGTACCAGAAAATAGAGAGAAATTTCAGACAGAGTAAAAAGGAACACAGAGTGCAAAGGAGCGCAGAGATAAAAGGAGGACACAGAAAAGGGGAACACACAGAGAGAAAAATAGCACAGAGAGAAAATGCTCAATGAGATAAAAGGAGAAAAGAGAAAATGAGCACAGAGAGAAAAGGAGCATAGCGAGAAAAAGAGCACAAAGAGGAAAGGAGCATACAGATAAAAGTAACACAGAGAGAAAGGGAGCACAGAGAGAAAAGGCGGAAGAGAGAAAAGGAACACAGGGAGAAAAGGAGGAAGCGAGAAAACAAACACATAGAGAAAAGGAGAAATGTGAAGAAAACTCGCATGGAGTGAAAAGGGTCACAGAGAGAAAGGGAACACAGAAAGGGAAGGAATACAAAATGATAAAGGAGCACAGAGAACAAAGGAGCAGAGAGAAATGGAATAAAATTAGAGAAAATGAGCACAGAGAGAAAAGGAGAACAGTGAGAACAGGAACACACGGAGAGAAAAGGAGCACAAAGAGAAAAGGAGCACAGAGAGAACAGGAACACAGAGGGAAAAGGAGCACAGAGAGAGAAGGAGCACCGAGAGAAAAGGAGTACAGAGAGAAAAGGAGCACGGAGGGAAAAGGAAATCAATGAATGAAAAGGAACACAGAGAGTACCGGAAAATGGAGAGAAAATTCGGACAGAGTGAAAAGGAACACAGAGTGCAAAATAGCACAAGGTAAAAGGAGGACAGAGAAAATGGAATACACAGAGGGAAAATAGCACAGAGAGAAAATGCTCAACAAGATAAAAGGACAAAAGAGAAAATGAGCACTGAGAGAAAAGGAGAAAGAGAGAAAAGGAGCACAGAGAAAAAAGGAACACAGAGAGAAAAGAAACATAGAGAGAAAAGGAGCACAAAGAGAAAAGGAACTCAGTGAGAAAAGGAGCACAAAGAGAAAATGAGCACAAAGAGAAAAGGAGCACAGAGGGAAGAGGCGCACACAGAGAAAAGGAACGCAGAGAGAAAAGGAGGAAGCGAGAAAAGAAACACAGAGAGAAAAGGAGAAATGTGAAGAAAACATGCATGGAGTGAAAAGGATCACAGAGAGAAAGGGAACAAAGAGATCGAAAGAATACAAAATGATAAAGGAGCACAGAGAGCAAAGGAGCAGACAGAAAAGGAATAAAATTGGAGAAAATGAGCACAGAAAGAAAAGGAGAACACTGAGAAAAGGAACATACAGAGAAAAGGGGCACAGAGAGAAATTGAGCAGAGAGAGAAAGGGAGCACAGAAAGAAATTGAGCAGAGAGTGAAAGGGAGCACAGAGAGAAAAGGAGTACAAAGGGAAAAGGAGCACAGAGAGAAAAGGAGCAGGGACAGAAAAGGAACACAGAGAGAAAAGGAGTACAAAGAGAGAAGGGGCACACAGAGAAAAGGAGCACAGACAGAAAAGGAGCCCAGAGAGAAGAGGAGCACAGAGAGAAAAGCGACACAGAGAGTACCGAAAAATGGAGAGAAAATTCGGACAGAATGAAAAGGAACACAGAGTGCAATGGAGCACAAAGATAAAAGGAGGACAGAGAAAAGGGAACACACAGAGAGAAAAATAGCACTGAGAGAAAATGCTCAAAGTGATAAAAGGAGAAAAGAGAAAATGAGCACAGAGCGAAAAGGAGCAGAGAGAGAAAAGGAGCACAAAGAGAAAAGGAACACATAAAGAAAAGGAGAACAAAGAGAAAAGGAGCACAGAGAGAAAAGGAACACAGACACATAAGGAGCACAGAGAGAAAATGAAAACAGAGAGTAAAGGGAACAGAGAGAAAAGAAGCACAGAGAGAAAAGGAAGTCAGAGAGAAAAGGAGCAAAGAGAGAAAAGGAACAAAGAGAAAAAAGGAACACAGAGACAAAAGGAGCACAAAGAGAAAAGGAGCACAGAGAAAAGGAGCACAGAGAGAAAAGGAACACAGAGAGAAAAGGAGCACAAAGAGAAAAGGAGCACAGAGAGAAAAGGAACACAGAGGGAAAAGGAGCACAGTGAGTAAAGGAGCATAGAGAGAAAAGGAGCACAAAGAGAAAAGGAGCACAAAGAGAAAAGGAGCACAGAGATAAAAGGAGCATAGAGGGGAAACGTGCACAGAGAGAAAAGGAGCATAGAGAGAAAAGGAACACAGATGAGAAAAGGAACACAGAGAGAACAGGAGCAAAGAGCGAAATGGAGCACAGTGAGTAAAGGAGCATAGAGAGAAAAGGAGCACAGAGGGTAAAGGAGCACAGAGAGTAAAGGAGCATAGAGAGAAAAAGAGCAAACAGAGAAAAGAAACACAGAGAGAAAAGGAGCACAGAGAGAAAAGAAGCACAGAGAGAAAAGGAACACAGAGGGAAAAGGAGCATAGAGAGAAAACGAGCAAAGAGAGAAAAGGAAGACAGAGAGAAAAGGAACACAGAGAGAAAAGGAACACAGAGAGAAAGGGAGCACAGAGAGAAAAGGAACACAGAGAGAAAAGGAACACAGTGAGAAAAGGAGCACAGTGAGAAAAGGAGCACAGAGAGAAAAAGAGCACTGAGAGAAAAGGAGCACAGAGGGAAAAGGAAAGCAGTGAGTGAAAAGGAACACAGAGAGTACCAGAAAATGGAGAGAAAATTCAGACAGAGTGAAAAGGAACACAGAGTGCAAAGGAGCACAAAGATAAAAGGAGGACAGAGAAAAGGATACACACAGGGAGAAAAATAGCACAGAGAGAAAATGCTCAACGAGATAAAAGGAGAAAAGAGAAAATTAGCACAGAGAGAAAAGGAGCGTAGAGAGAAAAATAGCACAGAGAGAAACGGAGCACAGAGAGAAAAGGAGCACAGAGAGAAAAGGAGCACTGAGGAAAAAGGAGCACAGTGAGAAAAGGAGCACTGAGGGAAACGGAGCACCGTGAGTACAGGAGCAGAGAGAGAAAAGGAGCACAGAGATAAAATGAGTACAAAGAGTGAAAAGGAGCACAGAGAGAAAAGGAGCATAGAGAGAAAAAGAACACAGAGAGAACAGGAGCGAAGAAAGAAAAGGAACACAGAGAGGAAAGGAGCACAGAGAGAAAAGAAGCAAACAGAAAAAAGGAGCACAGTGAGTAAAGGAGCATAGAGATAAAAGGAGCACAGAGAGAAAAGGAACACAGAGATAAAAGGAACACAGAGACAAAATTAACACAGAGAAAATGAACACACAGAGAAAGGGAAAACAGAAAAAAAGAAGCAGAGAATAAAGTGTCATCGAGAGAAAAGGCGCAAAGAGAGAAAAGGAGCACAGAGAGAAAAGGAGCACAGAGGGAAAAGGAAAGCAATGAGTGAAAAGGAACACAGAGAGTACCAGAAAATAGAGAGAAATTTCGGACAGAGTGAAAAGGAACACAGAGTGCAAAATAGCACAAGGTAAAAGGAGGACAGAGAAAGTGGAATACACGGAGGGAAAATAGCACAGAGAGAAAATGCTCAACAAGATAAAAGGACAAAAGAGAAAATGAGCACTGAGAGAAGAGGAGAAAGAGAGAAAAGGAGCACAGAGAAAAAAGGAACACAGAGAGAAAAGAAACATAGAGAGAAAAGGAGCACAAAGAGAAAAGAAACACAGAGAGAAAAGGAGCACAAAGAGAAAAGGAGCACAAAGAGAAAAGGAGCACAGAGATAAAAGGAGCATAGAGGGGAAACGCGCACAGAGAGAAAAGGAGCATAGAGAGAAAAGGAACACAGAGAGAAAAGGAGCACAGAAAGAAAAGGAACGCAGTGAGAAAAGGAGCACAAAGAGAAAAGGAGCACAGAGAGAAAAGGAACACAGAGAGAACAGGAGCAAAGAGAGAAAAGGAGCACAGTGAGTAAAGGAGCATAGAGAGAAAAGGAACACAGAGGGTAAAGGAGCATAGAGAGAAAAGGAGCATAGAGGGTAAAGGAGCACAGAGAGTAAAGGAGCATAGAGAGAAAGGGAGCACAGAGAGAAAAGGAACACAGAGAAAAGGAGCACAGAGAGAAAAGGAACGCAGTGAGAAAAGGAGCACAAAGAGAAAAGGAGCACAGAGAGAAAAGGAACACAGAGGGAAAAGGTGCACAGTCAGTAAAGGAGCATAGAGAGAAAAGAAGCACAGAGAGAAAAGGAGTACAAAGAGAAAAGGAGCACAGAGATAAAAGGAGCATAGAGGGGAAACGCACACAGAGAGAAAAGGAGCATAGAGAGAAAAGGAACACAGAGAGAAAAGGAGCACAGAAAGAAAAGAATCACAGATGAGCAAAGGAACACAGAGAGAACAGGAGCAACTGAGAAAAGGAGCACAGTGAGTAAAGGAGTACAGAGAGAAAAGGAGCACGGAGGGAAAAGGAAAGCAATGAGTGAAAAGGAACACAGAGAGTACCGGAAAATGGAGAGAAAATTCGGACAGAGTGAAAAGGAACGCAGAGTGCAAAATAGCACAAGGTAAAAGGAGGACAGAGAAAATGGAATACACAGAGGGAAAATAGCACAGAGAGAAAATGCTCAACGAGATAAAAGGAGAAAAGAGAAAATGAGCACAGAGAGAAAAGGAGAAAGAGAGAAAAGGAGCACAGAGAAAAAAGGAACACAGAAGAGAAAAGAAACATAGAGAGAAAAGGAGCACAAAGAGAAAAGGAACACAGTGAGAAAAGGAGCACAAAGAGAAAATGAGCACAAAGAGAAAAGGAGCACAGAGGGAAGAGGAGCACACAGAGAAAAGGAACGCAGAGAGAAAAGGAGGAAGCGAGAAAAGAAACAGAGAGAAAAGGAGAAATGTGAAGAAAACATGCATGGAGTGAAAAGGATCACAGAGAGAAAGGGAACAAAGAGATCGAAAGAATACAAAATGATAAAGGAGCACAGAGAGCAAAGGAGCAGAGAGAAAAGGAATAAAATTGGAGAAAATGAGCACAGAAAGAAAAGGAGAACACTGAGAAAAGGAACATACAGAGAAAAGGGGCACAGAGAGAAATTGAGCAGAGAGAGAAAGGGAGCACAGAAAGAAATTGAGCAGAGAGTGAAAGGGAGCACAGAGAGAAAAGGAGTACAAAGGGAAAAGGAGCACAGAGAGAAAAGGAGCAGGGACAGAAAAGGAACACAGAGAGAAAAGGAGTACAAAGAGAGAAGGGGCACACAGAGAAAAGGAGCACAGACAGAAAAGGAGCCCAGAGAGAAGAGGAGCACAGAGAGAAAAGCGACACAGAGAGTACCGGAAAATGGAGAGAAAATTCGGACAGAATGAAAAGGAACACAGAGTGCAATGGAGCACAAAGATAAAAGGAGGACAGAGAAAAGGGAACACACAGAGAGAAAAATAGCACTGAGAGAAAATGCTCAAAGTGATAAAAGGAGAAAAGAGAAAATGAGCACAGAGCGAAAAGGAGCAGAGAGAGAAAAGGAGAACAAAGAGAAAAGGAACACATAAACAAAAGGAGAACAAAGAGAAAAGGAACACAGGGAGAAAAGGAACAGAGAGAGACAAGGAGCACAGAGAGAAAAGGAACACAGAGGGAAAAGGAACACAGACAGATAAGGAGCATAGAGAGAAAATCAGGATGGGAGAACAGGAACTCTGAGAGAAAAGGAGAAAGGAGAGAATAGGAGTAGAGAATGAGAAGGAATGTGGAGAGAAAAGGAACACACAGTTAGAACGAGCACACAGAGAGAAAAGGAACACAGAGATAAAAGGAACACAGAGACAAAATTAACACAGAGAGAAAATGAACACACAGAGAAAGGGAACACAGAAAAAAAGAAGCAGAGAAAAAAGTATCATCGAGAGAAAAGGAGTACAGAGAGAAAAGGAGCACAGAGAGAAAAGGAGCAGAGGGAATAGGAAAGCAATGAGTGAAAAGGAACACAGAGAGTAAAAGAAAATGGAGAGAAAATTCGGACAGAGTGAAAAGGAACACAGCGTGCAAAGGAGCCCAGAGATAAAAGGAGGACACAGAAAAGGGGAACACATAGAGAGAAAAATAGCACAGAGAGGAAATGCTCAATGAGATAAAAGGAGAAAAGAGAAAATGAGCACAGAGAGAAAAGGAGCACAGCGAGAAAAGGAGCACAAAGAGAAGAAGAGCACACAGATAAAAGTAACACAGAGAGAAAGGGAGCACAGAGAGAAAAGGAGGAAGAGAGAAAAGGAACACAGAGAGAAAAGGAGAAACGTGAAGAAAACTCGCATGGAGTGAAAAGGGTCACAGAGAGAAAGGGAACACAGAAAGGGACGGAATACAAAATGATAAAGAAGCACAGAGAACAAAGGAGCAGAGAGAAAATGAATAAAATTAGAGAAAATGAGCACAGAGAGAAAAGGAGAACAGTGAGAACAGGAACACACGGAGAGAAAAGGGGAACAGAGAGAAATTGAGCACAAAGAGAAAAGGAGCACAGCGAGAAAAGGAGCACCGAGAAAAAGGGAGAACACAGAAAAAAGGAGCACAAAGAGAAAAGGAGCACAGAGAGAAAAGGAACAAAGAGGGAAAAGGAGCACAGTGAGAAAAGGAGTATAGAGAGAAAAGGAGCACAGAGAGAAAAGGAGTAAAAAGAGAAAAGGAACACAGAGAGAAAAGGAGCCTAGAGAGAAAAGAAACACAGATGAGAAAAGGAGCATCGAGAGAAAAGGAGCACAGAGGGTAAAGGAGCACAGAGAGAAAAGGAGCATAGAGGGTAAAGGAACACAGAGAGTAAAGGAGCATAGAGAGAAAAAGAGCAAAGAGAGAAAACGAACACAGAGAGAAAAGGAACACAGAGAGAAAAGGAGCACAGAGAGAAAAGGAACACAAAGATAAACGGAGGAAAGAGAAAAGGGAACACACGGGGAGAAAAATAGCACAGAGAGAAAATGCTCAACGAGATAAAAGGAGAAAAGAGAAAATTAGCACAGAGAGAAAAGGAGCATAGAGAGAAAAGGAGCACAGAGTGAAAAGGGACACAGAGTGAAAAGGAGCACAAAGAGAAAAGGAGTACAAGGAGAAAAGGAGCACAGAGGGAAGAGGAGCACACAGAGAAAAGGAACACAGAGGGGAAAGGAACACAGTGAGCAAAGGAACACAGAGAGAAAAGTATGAAGCGAGAAATGAAACACAGAGAGAAATGGAGAAATGTGAAGAAAACACGCATGGAGTGAAAAGGATCACAGAGAGAAAGGGAACACAGAAAGCAAAGGAATACAAAATGATAAAGGAGCAGAGAGAGCAAAGGAGCAGACAGAAAAGGAATAAAATTTGAGAAAATGAGCACAGAGAGAAAAGGAGAACAGTGAGAAAAGGAGCACAGGGAGAGAAAATGGGCACAGACAGAAACGGAGCACAGAGAAAAAAGAAGCACAGAGAGAAAAGGAGCATAGAGAGAAAAGAAGCACAGAGAGAAGAGGAACACCGAGAGAAAAGGAGCAAAAAGAGAAAAGGAGCACAGAGAGAAAAGTAACAGAGTGGGAAAAGGAACACAGGGAGAAAAGGAACACAGAGAGAAAAGGAACCCTGGGAGTAAAGGAGAAGAGAGAGAAAAGGAATACATAGAGAGAAAAGGAGCACAGAGCGAAGAGGAACGCAGAGAGAAAAGGAGATCATAGTGAAAAGGAGAAAGAGGGAAAAGGGGGACAGAGTGAAAAGAAGGATAGAGTGAAAAGGAACACAGAGAGAAAAGGAGCACAAAGAGAAAAGGAACAGACAGAGAAAAGGAACACATGGAGAGAAAAGGAACAGAGAAAGAAAAGGAGCACAGAGACAAAAGGAATGCAATGAAAGAAAATGAACACAGTGAGAAAAGGAAAATATAGTGAAAAGGGCACAGAGCGAAAAATTGCACAGAGAGAAAAGGAGGACAGAGAGAAAAGAAGCACAGAGAGAAAAGGAACACAGAGAGAAAAGGAGCACAGAGAAAAATGGAACACAGAAAGAAAAGGAGCGCAGAGAGAAAAGGAGCACAGAGAGAAAACGAGCCCACAGGGAAAAGGAACATAGAGAGAAAAGGAGCACACAGAGAAAAGGAGCACAGAGAGAAAAGGAACACAGAGAGAAAAGGAGGAAAAGTGGAAAAGAACACTGAGAACACATCTGATAGGGGAAAAGGAGCACAGAGAGAAATGGAGGACAAAGAGAAAAGGAGGACTGAGAGAAAAGGAACACACAGAGAGAAAAGTAGCACTGAGAGAAAATAAACACAGAGATTAAAGTAACACAGAGAGAGAAGGAGCACAGAGAGAACCGGAACACAGAGAGAAAAGGAACACAGAAAGAAAAGGAACACAGACAGAAAAGGAGCACAGGGAAAAAGGAACACAGAAAGAAAAGGAGCGCAGAGAGAAAAGGAGCACAGAGAGAAAACAAGCCCACAGAGAAAAGGAACAGAGAGAGCAAAGGAGCACAAAGAGAAAAGGAGCACAGAGAGAAAAGGAACATAGAGAGAAAAGGAACACAGAGAGAAAAGGAGGAAAAGTGAAAAAGAACACTGAGAACACATCTGATAGGGGAAAAGGAGCACAGAGAGAAATGGAGGACAAAGAGAAAAGGAGGACTGAGAGAAAAGGAACACACAGAGAGAAAAGTAGCACTGAGAGAAAATAAGCACGGAGATTAAAGTAACACAGAGAGAGAAGGAGCACAGAGAGAACCGGAACACAGAGAGAAAAGGAACACAGAGAGCAAAGGAATACAGAGAGCAAAGGAATACAGACAGAAAAGGTGCACAAAGAGCAAAGGACCACAGCGACAAAACAAACTCAGAGAGAAAAGGAGCACACAGAACAAAGTAGGACTGAGAGAAAATAAGCACAGAGATAAAAGTAACACTGAGAGAAAGAGAGAAAGAAGAGAAAACAAGCTCAGAGTGAAAAGAAACACCGAGAGAAAAGGTGCACGTAGTGAAATGGAATACACAGAGAAAATCAGCACTGGGACAAAACGAACACTGAAAAAAGGAGCACAGATTGAAAAGGATGATGAAAAGGAGGATTGAAAAAGAAACACAGAGAGAAAAGGAGCACAGAGAGAAAAGGGGCACAGAGAGAAAACGAGTGCAAATTGAAAAGGAACACAGTGAGAGAAGGAACAAAGAGAGAAAAGAAACACAGAGAGAAAAGAAACACAGAGAGAAAAGGATCACAGAGAGAAAAGGAGGAAGAAAGAAAAGGAACGCAGGGGAGAAAAGAAGCACAGAGACAAAAGGAACCCGGAGAGAAGGAGAACAGACAGAAAAGGAGGAAGGGAGAAAAGGACCACTGAGAGAAAAGGAGAAAGTCAAGAAAAGGAGGACAGAGATTAAAGGAAAACAGAGAGAAACGGAACACAGACAGAAAAGGAGCACAGGGAAAAAAGGAACACAGAAAGAAAAGGAGCGCAGAGAGAAAAGGAGCACAGAGAGAAAACGAGCCCACAGAGAAAAGGAACACAGAGAGAAAAGGAGCACAGAGAGAAAAGGAGCACAGAGAGAAAAGGAACACAGAGAGAAAAGGAACACAGAGAGAAAAGGAGGAAAAGTGAAAAAGAACACTGAGAACGCATCTGATAGGGGAAAAGGAGCACAGAGAGAAATGGAGGACAAAGAGAAAAGGAGGACTGAGAGAAAAGGAACACACAGAGAGAAAAGTAGCACTGAGAGAAAATAACCACAGAGATTAAAGTAACACAGAGAGAGAAGGAGCACAGAGAGAACCGGAACACAGAGAGAAAAGGAACACAGAAAGAAAAGGAACACAGAGAGAAAAGGAGCTCAGGAGGAAAGGAGTACACAAAGAAATGGAACACAGAGAGAATAAAAGAAAGGAGAGAAATGGAGCACACAGTGAAAAGGAACAGAGAGAGCAAAGGAGCACAGAGAGCAAAGGAATACAGACAGAAAAGGTGCACAAAGAGCAAAGGACCACAGCGACAAAACAAACTCAGAGAGAAAAGGAGCACACAGAACAAAGTAAACTGAGAGAAAATAAGCACAGAGATAAAAGTAACACAGAGAGAAAAAGAGAAAGAATAGAAAACAAGCTCAGAGTGAAAAGGAACACCGAGAGAAAAGGTGCACGTAGTGAAATGAAATACACAGAGAGAAAATCAGCACAGAGACAAAACGAACACTGAAAAAAGGAGCACAGATTGAAAAGGATGATGAAAAGGAACATTGAAAAAGAAACACAGAGACAAAAGGAGCACAGACAGAAAAGGGGCACAGAGAGAAAACGAGTGCAAATTGAAAAGAAACACAGTGAGAGAAGGAACATAGAGAGAAAAGAAACACAGAGAGAAAAGGAAGACAGAGAAAAAGGAACAGAGAGAGAAAAGGAGGAAGAGAGAAAAGGAACGCAGAGAGAAAAGAAACACAGAGACAAAAGGAACCCGGAGAGAAGGAGAACAGACAGAAAAGGAGGAAGGGAGAAAAGGACCACTGAGAGAAAAGGAGAAAGTCGAGAAAAGGAGGACAGAGAGAAAAGGAAAACAGAAAGAAATGGAGCACAGAGAGAAAAGGAGCACAGAGAGAAAAGGAACACAGAGAGAAAAGGAACACAGAGAGAAAAGGTGCACGGAGGGATAATGAACACAGAGAGAAAAGTTTCACAGAGGGAAAATGAACACAGAGAGAAAAGGAACACAGCGAGAAAAAGAACACAGAGAGAAAAGGAACACAGAGTGAAAAGGTGCACAGAGGGATAATGAACACAGAGAGAAAAGGAACACATAGAGAAAAGGAGGAAAAGAGAAAAAGAACACTGTTAACACATGACATAGGGGATAAAGGAGCACAGAGAGAAAAGAAGCACAGAGAGAAATGGAGCACACAGAGAAAAGGAACACAGAGAGAAAAGGAACACAGAGAGAAAAGGTGCACAGAGAGAAAAGGAGCACAGAGAGAAAACGAGCCCACAGAGAAAAGGAACACAGAGAGAAAACGAGCACAGAGAGAAAAGGAACACAATGAGCAAAGGAGCACAGAGAGAAAAGGAAAACAGAGAGAAAAGGAGCACTGAGAGAAAAGGGGCTCAGGAGGAAAGGAGTACACAGCGAAATGGAACACAGTGAGAAAAGGAGGACAGAGAGAAAAGGAGGAAAGAGAGAAAAGGAGAAAGAGAGAAACGGAACACAGAGCGAAAAGGTGCACAGAGGGTTAAGGAACACATAGAGAAATGGGGTTTGATAGAAAAGGTACACAGAGCGAGAAGAAGCATGGAGTCTAATGGACACAGAGAGAAAAGGTACACAGAGATAAAAGTAACACAGAGAGAAAAGGAGCACAGAGTGCACAGGAACACAGAGAGAAAAGGAGCTCACAGAGAAAAGGTAAACAGAGAGAAAAGGAGCTCAGAGAGAAAAGGTACACAGAGAGAAAAGAAACACGGAGTGGAAAAGCACACAGAGAGAAAAGGAACACAGATGGAAAAGGAGTCAGGAGAGAAAAGGAGCACAGAGTTAAAAGGAACACGAAGAGCAAAGAAACACAGAGAGAAATGGTGCACAGTGAGGAAAGCAAAACACAGAGAGAAAAGGAGCACAGAGAACAAAGTAACACAGAGAGAAAAGGAGCACAGAGAACAAAGTAACACAGAGAGAAAAGGAGCACAGAGTGAAAAGGAGAACAGGGAGAAAAGGAACACAGGAAGAAAACAAGCACAGAGAGTAAAGGAACACAGAGAAAAAGGAGCACAGACAGAAAAGGAACACAGAGAGAAAAGGATAAAGAGAGAAAAGGTGGACAGAAAGAAAAGGAGCGTAGATAGAAAAGGAGTACAGAGCATAAAGGAGTATAGAATGAAAAGGAACTCAGAGAAAAAGGAACACAGACAGAAAAGGAACACAGGGAGAAAAGGAGCACAGAGAGAATAGGAGCCCACAGAGAAAAGGAACACAGAGAGAAACGTTTCAGAGAGGGATAATGAACACAGAGCGAAAAGGAACACAGAGAGAAAAGGAGCAGAGAGAGAAAAGGAGGAAGAAAGAAAAGGAACGCAGGGAGAAAAGAAGCACAGAGACAAAAGGAACCCGGAGAGAAGGAGAACAGACAGAAAAGGAGGAAGAGAGAAAAGGACCACTGAGAGAAAAGGAGAAAGTCAAGAAAAGGAGCACAGAGAGAAACGGAGCACAGAGAGTAAAGGAACACAGAGAGAAAAGGAACACAGAGAGAAAAGGAGGAAAAGAGAAAAAGAACACTGAGAACACATGAGATAGGGGGAAAAGGTGCACAGAGAGATAAGAAGCACAGAGTGAAAAGGAACACAGAGAGAAAAGGAAAACAGAGAGAAAAGGAACACTGAGAGAAAAGGGGCTCAGGAGGAACGGAGTACACAGTGAAATGGAACACAGTGAGAAAAGGAGGACAGAGAGAAAAGGAGGACAGAGAGAAAAGGAGAAAGAGAGAAAAGGAACACAGAGCGAAAAGGAGCACAGAGATAAACAGAACACAGAGAGAAAAGGTGCACAGAGGGTTAAGGAACACATAGAGAAATGGGGTTTGATAGAAAACGAACACAGAGCGAGAAGGAGCATGGACTCTAATGCACACAGAGAGAAAAGGTACACAGACATAAAAGTAACACAGAGAGATAAGGAGCACAGAGTGTAAAGGAACACAGAGATAAAAGGAGCTCACAGAGAAAAGGTACACTGAGAGAAAAGGAGCTCACAGAGAAAAGGTACACAGAGAGAAAAGGAGCTCAGAGAGAAAAGGTACACGTGGAGAAATGGAACACAGAGTGGAAAAGCACACAGAGAGAAAAGGAACGCAGATGGAAAAGGAGGAAGGAGAGAAAAGGAGCACAGAGTTAAAAGGAACACGAAGAGCAAAGGAACACAGAGAGAAATGGTGCACAGTGAGAAAAGCAAAACACAGAGAGAAAAGGAGCACAGAGTGAAAAGAAGAACAGAGAGAAAAGGAACACAGGGAGAAAACAAGCACAGAGAGTAAAGGAACACAGAGAAAAAGGAGCACAGACAGAGAAGGAACACAGAGAGAAAAGGACAAGGAGAGAAAAGGAGGACAGAAAGAAAAGGAGCGTTGATAGAACAGGAGTACAGAGCATAAAGGAGCATAGAATGAAAAGGAACTCAGAGAAAATGGAGCACAGACAGAAAAGGAACACAGGGAGATAAGGAACACAGAGAGAAAAGGAGCACAGAGAGAAAAGGAACACAGAGAGAAAAGGGACACAGAGAGAAAAGGAACACAGAGAGAAAAGGAGCACAGAGAGAAAAGGAACACAGAGAGAAGAGGGACACAGAGAGAAAAGGAGCACAGAGAGAAAAGGAACACAGAGAGAAAAGGGACACAGAGAGAAAAGGAGCACAGAGAGAAAAGGAACACAGAGAGAAAAGGGACACAGAGAGAAAAGGAGCACAGAGAGAAAAGGAACACAGAGAGAAAAGGGACACAGAGAGAAAAGGAGCACAGAGAGAAAAGGAACACAGAGAGAAAAGGAGCACAGAGAGAAAAGGAGCACAGAGAGAAAAGGAAAACAGAGAGAAATGGAGCACAGATAGAAAAGGAGCACAGAGAGAAAAGGAACAAAGAGACAAAAGGAAGATAGCGAGCAAAGGAACACAGAGAGAAAAGGAGGAAAAGTGAAAAAGAACTCTGAGAACACATCTGATAGGGGAAAAGGAGCACAGAGAGAAATGGAGGACAGAGAGAAAAGGAGGACAGAGAGATAAGGAACACACAGAGAGAAAAGTAGCACTGAGAGAAATTAAGCACAGAGATTAAAGTAACACAGAGAGAGAAGGAGCACAGAGAGAACAGGAACCCCAGAGAAAAGGAACACAAAAAGAGAAGGAACACAGAGAGAAAAGGAGCTCAGGAGGAAAGGAGTACACACAGAAATGGAACACAGAGAGAATAGTAGAAAGGAGACAAAAGGAGCACAGAGTGAAAAGGAACACAGAGAGCAAAGGAACACAGAGAGCAAAGGAATACAGACAGAAAAGGGGCACAGAGAGAAGACGAGCACAAATTGAAAAGGAACACAGTGAGAGAAGGAACATAGAGAGAAAAGAAACACAGAGAGAAAAGGAACACAGAGAAAAAAGGAACACAGGGAGAAAAGGAGAAAGTCGAGAAAAGGAGGACAGAGAGAAAAGGAACACAGAGGGAAAAGGAGCACAGTGAGTAAAGGAGCATAGAGAGAAAAGTAACGCAGAGAAAAAAGGAGCACAGAGAGAAAAGGAGCACAAAGAGAAAAGGAGCACAGAGAGAAAAGGAACACAGAGAGAAAACGAGCACAGAGAGAAAAGGAATACAGAGAGGAAAGGAGCACAGAGAGAAAAGGAACGCAGACAGATAAGGAACACAGAAAGAAAATGAACACAGAGAGTAAAGGGACACAGAGAGAAAAGAAGCACAGAGAGAAAAGGAAGTCAGAGTGAAAAGGAGCAAAGAGAGAAAAGGAACAAAGAGAAAAAAGGAACACAGAGAGAAAAGGAGCACAAAGAGAAAAGGGGCACAGAGAAAAGGAGCACAGAGAGAAAAGGAACACAGAGAGAAAAGGAGCACAAAGAGAAAAGGAGCACAGAGAGAAAAGGAACACAGAGGGAAAAGGAGCACAGTGAGTAAAGGAGCATAGAGAGAAAAGGAGCACAAAGAGAAAAGGAGCACAAAGAGAAAAGGAGCACAGAGATAAAAGGAGCATAGCGGGGAAACGTGCACAGAGAGAAAAGGAGCATAGAGAGAAAAGGAACACAGAGAGAAAAGGAGCACAGAAGGAAAAGAATCACAGATGAGAAAAGGAACACAGAGAGAACAGGAGCAAAGAGAGAAAAGGAGCACAGTGAGTAAAGGAGCATAGAGAGAAAAGGAGCACAGAGGGTAAAGGAGCACAGAGAGAAAAGGAGTATAGAGGGTAAAGGAGCACAGAGAGTAAAGGAGCATAGAGAGAAAAAGAGCAAAGAGAGAAAAGGAACACAGAGAGAAAAGGAGCACAGAGAGAAAAGAAGCACAGAGAGAAAAGGAACCCGGAGAGAAGGAGAACAGACAGAAAAGGAGGAAGGGAGAAAAGGACCACTGAGAGAAAAGGAGAAAGTCGAGAAAAGGAGGACAGAGAGAAAAGGAAAACAGAAAGAAATGGAGCACAGAGAGAAAAGGAGCACAGAGAGAAAAGGAGCAGAGAGAGAAAAGGAACACAGAGAGAAAAGGTGCACGGAGGGATAATGAACACAGAGAGAAAAGTTTCACAGAGGGAAAATGAACACAGAGAGAAAAGGAACACAGCGAGAAAAAGAACACAGAGAGAAAAGGAACACAGAGTGAAAAGGTGCACAGAGGGATAATGAACACAGAGAGAAAAGGAACACATAGAGAAAAGGAGGAAAAGAGAAAAAGAACACTGTTAACACATGACATAGTGGATAAAGGAGCACAGAGAGAAAAGAAGCACAGAGAGAAATGGAGCACACAGAGAAAAGGAACACAGAGAGAAAAGGAACACAGAGAGAAAAGGTGCACAGAGAGAAAAGGAGCACAGAGAGAAAACGAGCCCACAGAAAAAAGGAACACAGAGAGAAAACGAGCACAGAGAGAAAAGGAACACAATGAGCAAAGGAGCACAGAGAGAAAAGGAAAACAGAGAGAAAAGGAGCACTGAGAGAAAAGGGGCTCAGGAGGAAAGGAGTACACAGCGAAATGGAACACAGTGAGAAAAGGAGGACAGAGAGAAAAGGAGGAAAGAGAGAAAAGGAGAAAGAGAGAAACGGAACACAGAGCGAAAAGGTGCACAGAGGGTTAAGGAACACATAGAGAAATGGGGTTTGATAGAAAAGGTACACAGAGCGAGAAAAAGCATGGAGTCTAATGGACACAGAGAGAAAAGGTACACAGAGATAAAAGTAACACAGAGAGAAAAGGAGCACAGAGTGCACAGGAACACAGAGAGAAAAGGAGCTCACAGAGAAAAGGTAAACAGAGAGAAAAGGAGCTCAGAGAGAAAAGGTACACAGAGAGAAAAGAAACACGGAGTGGAAAAGCACACAGAGAGAAAAGGAACACAGATGGAAAAGGAGTCAGGAGAGAAAAGGAGCACAGAGTTAAAAGGAACACGAAGAGCAAAGAAACACAGAGAGAAATGGTGCACAGTGAGGAAAGCAAAACACAGAGAGAAAAGGAGCACAGAGAACAAAGTAACACAGAGAGAAAAGGAGGAAAAGAGAAAAAGAACACTGAGAACACATGAGATAGGGGGAAAAGGTGCACAGAGAGATAAGAAGCACAGAGTGAAAAGGAACACAGAGAGAAAAGGAAAACAGAGAGAAAAGGAAAACAGAGAGAAAAGGAACACTGAGAGAAAAGGGGCTCAGGAGGAACGGAGTACACAGTGAAATGGAACACAGTGAGAAAAGGAGGACAGAGAGAAAAGGAGGACAGAGAGAAAAGGAGAAAGAGAGAAAAGGAACACAGAGATAAAAGGAGCACAGAAATAAACAGAACACAGAGAGAAAAGGTGCACAGAGGGTTAAGGAACACACAGAGAAATGGGGTTTGATAGAAAACGAACACAGAGCGAGAAGGAACATGGACTCTAATGCACACAGAGAGAAAAGGTACACAGACATAAAAGTAACACAGAGAGATAAGGAGCACAGAGTGTAAAGGAACACAGAGATAAAAGGAGCTCACAGAGAAAAGGTACACTGAGAGAAAAGGAGCTCACAGAGAAAAGGTACACAGAGAGAAAAGGAGCTCAGAGAGAAAAGGTACACATAGAGAAATGGAACACAGAGTGGAAAAGCACACAGAGAGAAAAGGAACGCAGATGGAAAAGGAGGAAGGAGAGAAAAGGAGCACAGAGTTAAAAGGAACACGAAGAGCAAAGGAACACAGAGAGAAATGGTGCACAGTGAGAAAAGCAAAACACAGAGAGAAAAGGAGCACAGAGTGAAAAGAAGAACAGAGAGAAAAGGAACAAAGGGAGAAAACAAGCACAGAGAGTAAAGGAACACAGAGAAAAAGGAGCACAGACAGAGAAGGAACACAGAGAGAAAAGGACAAGGAGAGAAAAGGAGGACAGAAAGAAAAGGAGCGTTGATAGAACAGGAGTACAGAGCATAAAGGAGCATAGAATGAAAAGGAACTCAGAGAAAATGGAGCACAGACAGAAAAGGAACACAGGGAGATAAGGAACACAGAGAGAAAAGGGACACAGAGAGAAAAGGAGCACAGAGAGAAAAGGAACACAGAGAGAAAAGGAGCACAGAGAGAAAAGGAGCACAGAGAGAAAAGGAAAACAGAGAGAAATGGAGCACAGATAGAAAAGGAGCACAGAGAGAAAAGGAACAAAGAGACAAAAGGAAGATAGAGAGCAAAGGAACACAGAGAGAAAAGGAGGAAAAGTGAAAAAGAACTCTGAGAACACATCTGATAGGGGAAAAGGAGCACAGAGAGAAATGGAGGACAGAGAGAAAAGGAGGACAGAGAGATAAGGAACACACAGAGAGAAAAGTAGCACTGAGAGAAATTAAGCACAGAGATTAAAGTAACACAGAGAGAGAAGGAGCACAGAGAGAACAGGAACCCCAGAGAAAAGGAACACAGAAAGAGAAGGAACACAGAGAGAAAAGGAGCTCAGGAGGAAAGGAGTACACACAGAAATGGAACACAGAGAGAATAGTAGAAAGGAGACAAAAGGAGCACAGAGTGAAAAGGAACACAGAGAGCAAAGGAACACAGAGAGCAAAGGAATACAGACAGAAAAGGGGCACAGAGAGAAGACGAGCGCAAATTGAAAAGGAACACAGTGAGAGAAGGAACATAGAGAGAAAAGAAACACAGAGAGAAAAGGAACACAGAGAAAAAAGGAACACAGGGAGAAAAGGAGAAAGTCGAGAAAAGGACGACAGAGAGAAAAGGAACACAGAGAGAAAAGGAACCCGGAGAGAAGGAGAACAGACAGAAAAGGAGGAAGAGAGAAAAGGACCACTGAGAGAACAGGAGAAAGTCGAGAAAAGGAGGACAGAGAGAAAAGGAACACAGAGAGAAAAGGAACACAGAAAGAAAAGTTTCACAGAGGGATAATGAACACAGAGAGAAATGCAACACAGAGAGAAAAGGAGGAAAAGAGAAAAAGAACTCTGAGAACACATGAGAGAGGGGGAAAAGGTGCACAGAGAGAAAAGAAGCACAGAGTGAAAAGGAACACAGAGAGAAAAGGAAAACAGGGAGAAAAGGAACACTGAGAGAAAAGGGGCTAAGGGGGAAAGGAGTACACAGCAAAATGGAACACAATGAGAAAAGGAGGACAGAGATAAAAGGAGAAAGAGAGAAACTGAACACTTAGCGAAAAGGAGCACAGAGAGAAAAGGAAAACCGAGAGAAAAGGTGCACAGAGGGATAATGAACACAGAGAGAAAAGGAACACAGATAGAACAGGAGCACACAGAAAAAAGGAACACAGAGAGAAAAGGAGCACAAAGAGAAAAGGAACACAGAGAGAAAAGGAGCACAGAGAGAAAAGATGCACACAGGGATAATGAATACAGAGAGAAAAGGAGCACACAGGGAAAAGGATCACAGAGAGAAAAGGAGCACAGAGAGAAAAGGAGGAAAAGAGAAAAAGAACACTGAGAATACATCAGGTAGGGGGAAAGGAGCACAGAGAGAAAAGGTGGGCAAAGAGAAAAGAAACACACAGAGAGAAAAGTAGCACTGAGAGAAAATAAGCACAGAGATTAAAGAGAGAAGGAGCACAGAGTGGAAAGGGACACAGACAGAAAAGGAGTACAGAGAGAAATGGAGGTTGAGAGAAAAGGAACACAGCGAGAAAAGGTGCACAGAGGGTTAAGGAACACACAGAGAAATGGGGTTTGATAGAAAACGAACACAGTTCGAGAAGGAGCATGGAGTCTAATGGACACAGAGAGAAAAGGTACACAGAGATAAAAGTAACACCGAGAGAAAAGGAGCACAGAGTGTAAAGGAACACAGAGAGAAAAGG
This sequence comes from Chiloscyllium punctatum, assembly GCF_047496795.1. Lineage (NCBI taxonomy): Eukaryota > Metazoa > Chordata > Chondrichthyes > Orectolobiformes > Hemiscylliidae > Chiloscyllium > Chiloscyllium punctatum. The sequence continues at coordinate 52,442,220 of NC_092776.1, forward strand.
AGCTCAGAGAGAAAAGGTGCACAGAGAGAAAAGGAACACAGAGTGGAAAAGCACACAGAGAGAAAAGCAACGCAGATGGAAAAGGAGGAAGGAGAGCAAAGCAGCACAGAGAGAAATGGAACACAGAGAGAAAAGGATCACAGAGAGAACAGAAACACAGAGAGAAAAGGAACACAGAGAGAAAAGTAGAAAGGAGATAAAAGGAGCACAGAGTGAAAAGGTGACATAGACAAAAGGAACACACACAGAGAAAAGTAGCACAGATAGAAATTGGGCACGGAGATTAAAGTAACACGGAGAGAAAAGGAACACAGAGTGGAAAGGAACACAGAGAGAAAAGGAGCACAGAGAATAAAGGAGCACTGAGAGAAAAGGAACACAGAGAGAAAATGAGCACAGAGAGAAAAACAACATAAAGCGAAAAGGAGGAAGAGAGAAAAGGTGCACAGAGACAAACAGAACACAGAGAGAAATGTAGAAAGGAGAAATAAGGAGCACAGAGTGAAAAGGAGGACAGAGAGAAAAGGAACACAGAGGGATAATGAACACAGAGAGAAAAGGAACACAGAGGGAAAAGGAGGAAAAGAGAAAAAGAACACTGAGAACACATGAGATAGGGGATAAAGGAGCACAGAGAGAAAAGAAGCACAGAGTGAAAAGGAACACAGAGAGAAAAGGAAAACAGAGAGAAAAGGAACACTGAGAGAAAAGGGGCTCAGGAGGAAAGGAGTACACAGTGAAATGGAACACAGTGAGAAATGGAGGACAGAGAGAAAGGAGGACAGAGAGAAAAGGAACACACAGACAGAAAAGTAGCACTGAGAGAAAATAATCACAAAGATTAAAGTAACACAGAGACAGAAGGAGCACAGAGTGAAAAGGAGGACAGAGAGAAAAGGAACACAGAGAGACAAGTTTCACAGAGGGATAATGAACACAGTGAGAAAAGGAACGCAGAGGGAAAAGGAGGAAAAGAGAAAAAGAACACTGAGAACACATTGGATAGAGGATAAAGGAGCACAGAGAGAAAAGAAGCACAGAGTGAAAAGGAACACAGAGAGAAAAGGTTCACAGAGGGATAAGGAGCACAGAGAGAAAAGGAACACAGAGAGAAAAGGAGGAAAAGTTTAAAAGAACACTGAGAACACATCAGATAGGGGAAAAGGAGCCCAGAGAGAAAAGGAGGACAGAGAGAAAAGGAGGACTGAGAGAGAAAAGTAGAAAGGAGATAAAAGGAGCACAGAGTGAAAAGGTGGACATAGAGAAAAGGAACACACAGAGAGAAAAGTAGCACAGATACAAATTGGGCACAGAGATTAAAGTAACACAGAGAGAAAAGGAACACAGAGTGGAAAGGAACACACTGAGAAAAGGAGCACAGAAAATAAAGGAGCACTGAGAGAAAAGGAACACAGAGTGGAAAGGAACACAGAGAGAAAACGAGCTCAGAGAATATAGGAGCACTGAGAGAAAAGGAACACAGAGAGAAAATGAGCACAGAGAGAAAAACAACATAAAGCGAAAAGGAGGAAGAGAGAAAAGGTGCACAGAGACAAACGGAACACAGAGAGAAATGTAGAAAGGAGAAAAAAGGAGCACAAAGTGAAAAGGAGGACAGAGAGAAAAGCAACACTGAGAGAAAAGGAACACAGAGGGATAATGAACACAGAGAGAAAAGGAACACAGAGGGAAAGGGAGGAAAAGAGAAAAAGAACACTGAGAACACATGAGATAGGGGATAAAGGAGCACAGAGAGAAAAGAAGCACAGAGTGAAAAGGAACACAGAGAGAAAAGGAAAACAGAGAGAAAAGGAACACTGAGAGAAAAGGGGCTCAGGAGGAAAGGAGTACACAGTGAAATGGAACACAGTGAGAAATGGAGGACAGAGAGAAAGGAGGACAGAGAGAAAAGGAACACACAGACAGAAAAGTAGCACTGAGAGAAAATAAGCACAGAGATTAAAGTAAAACAGAGAGAGAAGGAGCACAGAGAGAAAAGGACAAGGAGAGAAAAGGACAAGGAGAGAAAAGGAGGACAGAACGAAAAGGAGCGTAGATAGAACAGGAGTACAGAGCATAAAGGAGCATAGAATGGAAAGGAACTCAGAGAAAATGGAGCACAGACAGAAAAGGAACACAGGGAGATAAGGAACACAGAGAGAAAAGGAGCACAGAGAGAAAAGGAACACAGAGAGAAAAGGAAAACAGAGTGGAAAGGAACACAGAGAGAAAAGGAGCACAGAGAGAAAAGGAACACAGAGGGAAAAGGAGGAAAAGAGAAAAAGAACACTGAGAACACATGAGATAGGGGATAAAGGAGCACAGAGAGAAAAGAAGCACAGAGTGAAAAGGAACACAGAGAGAAAAGGAAAACAGAGAGAAAAGGAACACTGAGGAAAAAGGGGCTCAGGAGGAACGGAGTACACAGTGAAATGGAACACAGTGAGAAATGGAGGACAGAGAGAAAGGAGGACAGTGAGAAAAGGAACACACAGACAGAAAAGTAGCACTGAGAGAAAATAATCACAGAGATTAAAGTAACACAGAGAGAGAAGGAGCACAGAGTGAAAAGGAGGACAGAGAGAAAAGGAACACAGAGAGAAACGTTTCACAGAGGGATAATGAACACAGAGAGAAAAGGAACGCAGAGGGAAAAGGAGGAAAAGAGAAAAAGAACACTGAGAACACATGAGATAGAGGATAAAGGAGCACAGAGAGAAAAGAAGCACAGAGTGAAAAGGAACACAGAGAGAAAAGGTGCACAGAGGTATAATGAGCACAGAGACAAAAGAAACACAGAGAGAAAAGGAGGAAAATTGTTAAAGAACACTGAGAACACATCAGATAGGGGGAAAGGAGCCCAGAGAGAAAAGGAAAACAGAGAGAAAAGGAACACTGAGAGAAAAGGGGCTCAGAAGGAAAGGAGTACACAGTGAAATGGAATACAGTGAGAAATGGAGGAGAGAGAGAAAGGAGGACAGAGAGAAAAGGAACACACAGACAGAAAAGTAGCACTGAGAGAAAATAAGCACAGAGATTAAAGTAACACAGAGAGAGAAGGAGCACAGAGAGAAAAGGACAAGGAGAGAAAAGGTGGACAGAACGAAAAGGAGCGTAGATAGAACAGGAGTACAGAGCATAAAGGAGCATAGAATGGAAAGGAACTCAGAGAAAATGGAGCACAGACAGAAAAGGAACACAGGGAGATAAGGAGCACAGAGAGAAAAGGAACACAGAGAGAAAAGGGACACAAAGAGAAAAGGAGCACAGAGAGAAAAGGAACACAGAGAGAAAAGGAGCACAGAGAGAAAAGGAACACAGAAAGAAAAGGAGCACAGAGAGAAAAGGAAAACAGAGAGAAACGGAGCACAGAGAGAAAAGGAGCAGAGAGAGAAAAGGAACAAAGAGAGAAAATGAACACAGAGAGAAAAGGAACACAGAGAGAAAAGGGACACAAAGAGAAAAGGAGCACAGAGAGAAAAGGAACACAGAGAGAAAAGGAGCACGGAGAGAAAAGGAAAACAGAGAGAAACGGAGCACAGAGAGAAAAGGAGCACAGAGAGAAAAGGAACAAAGAGAGAAAAGGAACATAGAGAGAAAAGGAACAAAGAGAGAAATGGAGAAAAAGTGAAAAAGAACACTGAGAACACATCTGATAGGGGAAAAGGAGCACAGAGAGAAATGGAGGACAGAGATAAAAAGAGGACAGAGAGAAAAGGAACACACAGAGAGAAAAGTAGCACTGAGAGAAAATAAGCACAGAGATTAAAGTAACACAGAGAGAGAAGGAGCACAGAGGGAACAGGAACCCCAGGGAACAGGAACACAGAAAGAAAAGGAACACAGAGAGAAAAGGAGCTCAGGAGGAAAGGAGTACACCAAGAAATGGAACACAGAGAGAATAGTCGAAAGGAGAGAAAAGGAGCACACAGTGAAAAGGAACACAGAGAGCAAAGGAGCACAGAGTGAAAAGGAACACAGAGCGCAAAGGAACACAGAGAGCAAAGGAATACAGAGAGCAAAAGAATACAGACAGAAAAGGGGCACAGAGAGAAGACGAGCACAAATTGAAAAGGAACACAGTGAGAGAAGGAACATAGAGAAAAGAAACACAGAGAGAAAAGGAACACAGAGAGAAAAGAAACACAGAGAAAAAAGGAACACAGAGAGAAAAGGAACACAGAGAGAAAAGGAACCCGGAGAGAAGGAGAACAGACAGAAAAGGAGGAAGAGAGTAAAGGACCACTGAGAGAAAAGGAGAAAGTCGAGAAAAGGAGGACAGAGAGAAAAGGAACACAGAGAGAAAAGGAACACAGAAAGAAAAGTTTCACAGAGGGATAATGAACACAGAGAGAAAAGGAACACAGAGAGAAAAGGAGGAAAAGAGAAAAAGAACTCTGAGAACACATGAGAGAGGGGGAAAAGGTGCACAGAGAGAAAAGAAGCACAGAGTGAAAAGGAATACAGAGAAAAAAGGAAAACAGGGAGAAAAGGAACACTGAGAGAAAAGGGGCTCAGGAGGAAAGGAGTACCCAGCAAAATGGAACACAATGAGAAAAGGAGGACAGAGACAAAAGGAGGACAGAGAGAAAAGGAGAAATAGAGAAACGGAACACTTAGCGAAAAGGAGCACAGAGAGAAAGGGAACACAGAGAGTCAAGGAACACCGAGAGAAAAGGTGCACAGAGGTATAATGAACACAGAGAGAAAAGGAGCACACAGAAAAAAGGAACACAGAGAGAAAAGGAGCACAGAGAGAAAAGGAACACAGAGAGAAAAGGAGCACAGAGAGAAAAGATGCACAGAGGGTTAAGGAACACACACAGAAATGGGGTTTGATAGAAAATGAACACAGAGCGAGAAGGAGCATGGAGTCTAATGGACACAGAGAGAAAAGGTACACAGAGATAAAAGTAACACAGAGAGAAAAGGAGCACAGAGTGTAAAGGAACACAGAGAGAAAAGGAGCTCAGAGAGAAAAGGTGCACAGAGAGAAAAGGAACACAGAGTGGAAAAGCACACAGAGAGAAAAGCAACGCAGATGGAAAAGGAGGAAGGAGAGCAAAGCAGCACAGAGAGAAATGGAACACAGAGAGAAAATGAGCACAGAGAGAAAAACAACATAAAGCGAAAAGGAGGAAGAGAGAGAAGGAGCACAGAGAGAACAGGAACACAGAGAAAAGGAACACAGAGAGAAAAGTAGAAAGAAGATAAAAGGAGCACAGAGTGAAAAGGTGGACATAGAGAAAAGAACACACAGAGAGAAAAGTAGCACAGATAGAAATTGGGCACAGAGATTAAAGTAACACAGAGTGGAAAGGAACACAGAGAGAAAAGGAGCACAGAGAATACAGGAGCACTGAGAGAAAAGGAACACAGAGAGAAAACGAGCACAGAGAGAAAAACAACATAAAGCGAAAAGGAGGAAGAGAGAAAAGGTGCACAGAGACAAACGGAACACAGAGAGAAATGTAGAAAGGAGAAAAAAGGAGCACAGAGTGAAAAGGAGGACAGAGAGAAAAGCAACACTGAGAGAAAAGTTTCACAGAGGGATAATGAACACAGAGAGAAAAGGAACACAGAGGGAAAAGGAGGAAAAGAGAAAAAGAACACTGAGAACACATGAGATAGTGGATAAAGGAGCACAGAGAGAAAAGAAGCACAGAGTGAAAAGGAACACAGAGAGAAAAGGAAAACAGAGAGAAAAGGAACTCTGAGAGAAAAGGGGCTCAGGAGGAAAGGAGTACACAGTGAAATGGAACACAGTTAGAAATGGAGGACAGAGAGAAAGGAGGACAGAGAGAAAAGGAACACACAGACAGAAAAGTAGCACTGAGAGAAAATAAGCACAGAGATTAAAGTAACACAGAGAGAGAAGGAGCACCGAGAGAAAAGGACAAGGAGAGAAAAGGACAAGGAGAGAAAAGGTGGACAGAACGAAAAGGAGCGTGGATAGAACAGGAGTACAGAGCATAAAGGAGCATAGAATGGAAAGGAACTCAGAGAAAATGGAGCACAGACAGAAAAGGAACACAGGGAGAAAAGGAACACAGAGAGAAAAGGAGCACAGAGAGAAACGGAGCACAGAGAGAAAAGGAGCACAGAGAGAAAAGAAACACGGAGAGAAAAGGGACACAAAGAGAAAAGGAACACAGAGAGAAAAGGAGCACAGAGAGAAAAGGAGCACAGAGAGAAAAGGAACACAGAGAGAAAAGGAGCACAGAGAGAAAAGGAACACAGAGAGAAAAGGAGCACAGAGAGAAAAGGAACAAAGAGAGAAATGAACACAGAGAGAAAAAGAGGAAAAGTGAAAAAGAACACTGAGAACACATCTGATAAGGGAAAAGGAGCACAGAGAGAAATGGAGGACAGAGAGAAAAGGAGGACAGAGAGAAAAGGAACACACAAAGCGAAAAGTAGCACTGAGAGAAAATAAGCTCAGAGATTAAAGTAACACAGAGAGAGAAGGAGCACAGAGGGAACTGGAACCCCAAAAAAAGGAACACAGAAAGAAAAGGAGCACAGAGAGAAAAGGAGCTCAGGAGGAAAGCAGTACACAAAGAAATGGAACATAGAGAGAATAGTCGAAAGGAGAGAAAAGGAGCACAGAGTGAAAAGGATCACAGAGAGCAAAGGTACACAGAGAGCAAAGGAATACAGACAGAAAAGGGGCACAGAGAGAAGACGAGCGCACATTGAAAAGGAACACAGTGAGAGAAGGAACATAGAGAGAAAAGAAACACAGAGAGAAAAGGAACACAGAGGAAAAAGGAACACAGAGAGAAAAGGAGGACAGAGAGAAAAGGAACCCGGAGAGAAGGTGAACAGACAGAAAAGGAGGAAGAGAGAAAAGGACCACTGAGAGAAAAGGAGAAAGTTGAGAAAAGGAGGACAGAGAGAAAAGGAACACAGAGAGAAAAGGAACACAGAAAGAAAAGTTTCACAGAGGGATAATGAACAGAGAGAGAAAAGGAACACAGAGAGAAAAGGCGGAAAAGAGAAAAAGAACTCTGAGAACACATGAGGGGGGGGGAAAGGTGCACAGAGAGAAAAGAAGCACAGAGTGAAAAGGAACACAGAGAGAAAAGGAAAACAGGGAGAAAAGGAACAATGAGAGAAAAGTGGCTCAGGAGGAAAGGAGTACACAGCAAAATGGAACGCAATGAGAAAAGGAGGACAGAGAGAAAAGGAGGACAGAGAGAAAAGGAGAAAGAGAGAAACGGAACACTTAGCGAAAAGGAGCACAGAGAGAAAAGGAACACAGAGAGAAAAGGAGCACAGAGAGAAAAGATGCACAGAGGGATAATGAACACAGAGAGAAAAGGAACACAGAGAGAAAAGGAGCACACAGGGAAAAGGATCACAGAGAGAAAAGGAGCACAGAGAAAAAAGGAGCACAGAGTGTAAAGGAGCACAGAGAGAAAAGGAGCTCAGAGAGAAAAGGTGCACAGACAGAAAAGGAACACAGAGTGGAAAAGCACACAGAGAGAAAAGCAACGCAGATGGAAAAGGAGGAAGGAGAGCACAGCAGCACAGAGAGAAATGGAACACAGAGAGAAAATGAGCACAGAGAGAAAAACAACATAAAGCGAAAAGGAGGAAGAGAGAGAAGGAGCACAGAGAGAACAGGAACACAGAGAAAAGGAACACAGAGAGAAAAGTAGAAAGGAGATAAAAGGAGCACAGAGTGAAAAGGTGGACATAGAGAAAAGAACACACAGAGAGAAAAGTAGCACAGATAGAAATTGGGCACAGAGATTAAAGTAACACAGAGAGAAAAGGAACACAGAGTGGAAAGGAACACAGAGAGAACAGGAGCACAGAGAATACAGGAGCACTGAGAGAAAAGGAACACAGAGAGAAAATGAGCACAGAGAGAAAAACAACATAAAGCGAAAAGGAGGAAGAGAGAAAAGGTGCACAGAGACAAACGGAACACAGAGAGAAATGTAGAAAGGAGAAAAAAGGAGCACAGAGTGAAAAGGAGGACAGAGAGAAAAGCAACACTGAGAGAAAAGTTTCACAGAGGGATAATGAACATAGAGAGAAAAGGAACACAGAGGGAAAAGGAGGAAAAGAGAAAAAGAACACTGAGAACACATGAGATAGTGGATAAAGGAGCACAGAGAGAAAAGAAGCACAGAGTGAAAAGGAACACAGAGAGAAAAGGAAAACAGAGAGAAAAGGAACTCTGAGAGAAAAGGGGCTCAGGAGGAAAGGAGTACACAGTGAAATGGAACACAGTGAGAAATGGAGGACAGAGAGAAAGGAGGACAGAGAGAAAAGGAACACACAGACAGAAAAGTAGCACTGAGAGAAAATAAGCACAGAGATTAAAGTAACACAGAGAGAGAAGGAGCACCGAGAGAAAAGGACAAGGAGAGAAAAGGACAAGGAGAGAAAAGGTGGACAGAACGAAAAGGAGCGTGGATAGAACAGGAGTACAGAGCATAAAGGAGCATAGAATGGAAAGGAACTCAGAGAAAATGGAGCACAGACAGAAAAGGAACACAGGGAGAAACGGAACACAGAGAGAAAAGGAGCACAGAGAGAAACGGAGCACAGAGAGAAAAGGAGCACAGAGAGAAAAGAAACACAGAGAGAAAAGGGACACAAAGAGAAAAGGAACACAGAGAGAAAAGGAGCACAAAGAGAAAAGGAGCACAGAGAGAAAAGGAACACAGAGAGAAAAGGAGCACAGAGAGAAAAGGAACACAGAGAGAAAAGGAGCAATGAGAGAAAAGGAACAAAGAGAGAAATGAACACAGAGAGAAAAAGAGGAAGAGTGAAAAAGAACACTGAGAACACATCTGATAGGGGAAAAGGAGCACAGAGAGAAATGGAGGACAGAGAGAAAAGGAGGACAGAGAGAAAAGGAACACACAAAGAGAAAAGTAGCACTGAGAGAAAATAAGCTCAGAGATTAAAGTAACACAGAGAGAGAAGGAGCACAGAGGGAACTGGAACCCCAAAAAAAGGAACACAGAAAGAAAAGGAGCACAGAGAGAAAAGGAGCTCAGGAGGAAAGGTGTACACAAAGAAATGGAACATAGAGAGAATAGTCGAAAGGAGAGAAAAGGAGCACAGAGTGAAAAGGAACACAGAGAGCAAAGGTACACAGAGAGCAAAGGAATACAGACAGAAAAGGGGCACAGAGAGAAGACGAGCGCACATTGAAAAGGAACACAGTGAGAGAAGGAACATAGAGAGAAAAGAAACACAGAGAGAAAAGGAACACAGAGGAAAAAGGAACACAGAGAGAAAAGGAGGACAGAGAGAAAAGGAACCCGGAGAGAAGGTGAACAGACAGAAAAGGAGGAAGAGAGAAAAGGACCACTGAGAGAAAAGGAGAAAGTTGAGAAAAGGAGGACAGAGAGAAAAGGAACACAGAGAGAAAAGGAACACAGAAAGAAAAGTTTCACAGAGGGATAATGAACAGAGAGAGAAAAGGAACACAGAGAGAAAAGGCGGAAAAGAGAAAAAGAACTCTGAGAACACATGAGAGGGGGGGGGAAAGGTGCACAGAGAGAAAAGAAGCACAGAGTGAAAAGGAACACAGAGAGAAAAGGAAAACAGGGAGAAAAGGAACAATGAGAGAAAAGTGGCTCAGGAGGAAAGGAGTACACAGCAAAATGGAACGCAATGAGAAAAGGAGGACAGAGAGAAAAGGAGGACAGAGAGAAAAGGAGAAAGAGAGAAACGGAACACTTAGAGAAAAGGAGCACAGAGAGAAAAGGAACACAGAGAGAAAAGGAGCAATGAGAGAAAAGGAACAAAGAGAGAAATGAACACAGAGAGAAAAAGAGGAAGAGTGAAAAAGAACACTGAGAACACATCTGATAGGGGAAAAGGAGCACAGAGAGAAATGGAGGACAGAGAGAAAAGGAGGACAGAGAGAAAAGGAACACACAAAGAGAAAAGTAGCACTGAGAGAAAATAAGCTCAGAGATTAAAGTAACACAGAGAGAGAAGGAGCACAGAGGGAACTGGAACCCCAAAAAAAGGAACACAGAAAGAAAAGGAGCACAGAGAGAAAAGGAGCTCAGGAGGAAAGGAGTACACAAAGAAATGGAACATAGAGAGAATAGTCGAAAGGAGAGAAAAGGAGCACAGAGTGAAAAGGAACACAGAGAGCAAAGGTACACAGAGAGCAAAGGAATACAGACAGAAAAGGGGCACAGAGAGAAGACGAGCACACATTGAAAAGGAACACAGTGAGAGAAGGAACATAGAGAGAAAAGAAACACAGAGAGAAAAGGAACACAGAGGAAAAAGGAACACAGAGAGAAAAGGAGGACAGAGAGAAAAGGAACCCGGAGAGAAGGTGAACAGACAGAAAAGGAGGAAGAGAGAAAAGGACCACTGAGAGAAAAGGAGAAAGTTGAGAAAAGGAGGACAGAGAGAAAAGGAACACAGAGAGAAAAGGAACACAGAAAGAAAAGTTTCACAGAGGGATAATGAACAGAGAGAGAAAAGGAACACAGAGAGAAAAGGCGGAAAAGAGAAAAAGAACTCTGAGAACACATGAGAGGGGGGGGGAAAGGTGCACAGTGAGAAAAGAAGCACAGAGTGAAAAGGAACACAGAGAGAAAAGGAAAACAGGGAGAAAAGGAACAATGAGAGAAAAGTGGCTCAGGAGGAAAGGAGTACACAGCAAAATGGAACGCAATGAGAAAAGGAGGACAGAGAGAAAAGGAGGACAGAGAGAAAAGGAGAAAGAGAGAAACGGAACACTTAGAGAAAAGGAGCACAGAGAGAAAAGGAACACAGAGAGAAAAGGAACACCGAGAGAAAAGGTGCACAGAGGGATAATGAACACAGAGAGAAAAGGAACACAGATAGAAAAGGAGCACACAGAAAAAAGGAACACAGAGAAAAAAAGGAGCACAGAGAGAAAAGGAACACAGAGAAAAAAGGAGCACAGAGAGAAAAGATGCACAGAGGGATAATGAACACAGAGAGAAAAGGAACACAGAGAGAAAAGGAGCACACAGGGAAAAGGATCACAGAGAGAAAAGGCGGAAAAGAGAAAAATAACTCTGAGAACACATGAGAGGTGGGGAAAGGTGCACAGAGAGAAAAGAAGCACAGAGTGAAAAGGAACACAGAGAGAAAAGGAAAACAGGGAGAAAAGGAACAATGAGAGAAAAGTGGCTCAGGAGGAAAGGAGTACACAGCAAAATGGAACGCAATGAGAAAAGGAGGACAGAGAGAAAAGGAGAAATAGAGAAACGGAACACTTAGCGAAAAGGAGCACAGAGAGAAAAGGAACACAGAGAGTCAAGGAACACCGAGAGAAAAGGTGCACAGAGGGATAATGAACACAGAGAGAAAAGGAGCACACAGAAAAAAGGAACACAGAGAGAAAAGGAGCACAGAGAGAAAAGGAACACAGAGAGAAAAGGAGCACAGAGAGAAAAGATGCACAGAGGGTTAAGGAACACACAGAGAAATGGGGTTTGATAGAAAATGAACACAGAGCGAGAAGGAGCATGGAGTCTAATGGACACAGAGAGAAAAGGTACACAGAGATAAAAGTAACACAGAGAGAAAAGGAGCACAGAGTGTAAAGGAACACAGAGAGAAAAGGAGCTCAGAGAGAAAAGGTGCACAGAGAGAAAAGGAACACAGAGTGGAAAAGCACACAGAGAGAAAAGCAACGCAGATGGAAAAGGAGGAAGGAGAGCAAAGCAGCACAGAGAGAAATGGAACACAGAGAGAAAATGAGCACAGAGAGAAAAACAACATAAAGCGAAAAGGAGGAAGAGAGAGAAGGAGCACAGAGAGAACAGGAACACAGAGAAAAGGAACACAGAGAGAAAAGTAGAAAGGAGATAAAAGGAGCACAGAGTGAAAAGGTGGACATAGAGAAAAGAACACACAGAGAGAAAAGTAGCACAGATAGAAATTGGGCACAGAGATTAAAGTAACACAGAGTGGAAAGGAACACAGAGAGAAAAGGAGCACAGAGAATACAGGAGCACTGAGAGAAAAGGAACACAGAGAGAAAATGAGCACAGAGAGAAAAACAACATAAAGCGAAAAGGAGGAAGAGAGAAAAGGTGCACAGAGACAAACGGAACACAGAGAGAAATGTAGAAAGGAGAAAAAAGGAGCACAGAGTGAAAAGGAGGACAGAGAGAAAAGCAACACTGAGAGAAAAGTTTCACAGAGGGATAATGAACACAGAGAGAAAAGGAACACAGAGGGAAAAGGAGGAAAAGAGAAAAAGAACACTGAGAACACGTGAGATAGTGGATAAAGGAGCACAGAGAGAAAAGAAGCACAGAGTGAAAAGGAACACAGAGAGAAAAGGAAAACAGAGAGAAAAGGAACTCTGAGAGAAAAGGGGCTCAGGAGGAAAGGAGTACACAGTGAAATGGAACACAGTTAGAAATGGAGGACAGAGAGAAAGGAGGACAGAGAGAAAAGGAACACACAGACAGAAAAGTAGCACTGAGAGAAAATAAGCACAGAGATTAAAGTAACACAGAGAGAGAAGGAGCACCGAGAGAAAAGGACAAGGAGAGAAAAGGACAAGGAGAGAAAAGGTGGACAGAACGAAAAGGAGCGTAGATAGAACAGGAGTACAGAGCATAAAGGAGCATAGAATGGAAAGGAACTCAGAGAAAATGGAGCACAGACAGAAAAGGAACACAGGGAGAAAAGGAACACAGAGAGAAAAGGAGCACAGAGAGAAACGGAGCACAGAGAGAAAAGGAGCACAGAGAGAAAAGAAACACAGAGAGAAAAGGGACACAAAGAGAAAAGGAACACAGAGAGAAAAGGAGCACAGAGAGAAAAGGAGCACAGAGAGAAAAGGAACACAGAGAGAAAAGGAGCACAGAGAGAAAAGGAACACAGAGAGAAAAGGAGCAATGAGAGAAAAGGAACAAAGAGAGAAATGAACACAGAGAGAAAAAGAGGAAAAGTGAAAAAGAACACTGAGAACACATCTGATAGGGGAAAAGGAGCACAGAGAGAAATGGAGGACAGAGAGAAAAGGAGGACAGAGAGAAAAGGAACACACAAAGAGAAAAGTAGCACTGAGAGAAAATAAGCTCAGAGATTAAAGTAACACAGAGAGAGAAGGAGCACAGAGGGAACTAGAACCCCAAAAAAAGGAACACAGAAAGAAAAGGAGCACAGAGAGAAAAGGAGCTCAGGAGGAAAGCAGTACACAAAGAAATGGAACATAGAGAGAATAGTCGAAAGGAGAGAAAAGGAGCACAGAGTGAAAAGGATCACAGAGAGCAAAGGTACACAGAGAGCAAAGGAATACAGACAGAAAAGGGGCACAGAGAGAAGACGAGCGCACATTGAAAAGGAACACAGTGAGAGAAGGAACATAGAGAGAAAAGAAACACAGAGAGAAAAGGAACACAGAGGAAAAAGGAACACAGAGAGAAAAGGAGGACAGAGAGAAAAGGAACCCGGAGAGAAGGTGAACAGACAGAAAAGGAGGAAGAGAGAAAAGGACCACTGAGAGAAAAGGAGAAAGTTGAGAAAAGGAGGACAGAGAGAAAAGGAACACAGAGAGAAAAGGAACACAGAAAGAAAAGTTTCACAGAGGGATAATGAACACAGAGAGAAAAGGAACACAGAGAGAAAAGGCGGAAAAGAGAAAAAGAACTCTGAGAACACATGAGGGGGGGGGGAAAGGTGCACAGAGAGAAAAGAAGCACAGAGTGAAAAGGAACACAGAGAGAAAAGGAAAACAGGGAGAAAAGGAACAATGAGAGAAAAGTGGCTCAGGAGGAAAGGAGTACACAGCAAAATGGAACACAATGAGAAAAGGAGGACAGAGAGAAAAGGAGGACAGAGAGAAAAGGAGAAAGAGAGAAACGGAACACTTAGAGAAAAGGAGCACAGAGAGAAAAGGAACACAGAGAGAAAAGGAACACCGAGGCAAAAGGTGCACAGAGGGATAATGAACACAGAGAGAAAAGGAACACAGATAGAAAAGGAGCACACAGAAAAAAGGAACACAGAGAAAAAAAGGAGCACAGAGAGAAAAGGAACACAGAGAAAAAAGGAGCACAGAGAGAAAAGATGCACAGAGGGATAATGAACACAGAGAGAAAAGGAACACAGAGAGAAAAGGAGCACACAGGGAAAAGGATCACAGAGAGAAAAGGAGCACAGAGAAAAAAGGAGCACAGAGTGTAAAGGAACACAGAGAGAAAAGGAGCTCAGAGAGAAAAGGTGCACAGAGAGAAAAGGAACACAGAGTGGAAAAGCACACAGAGAGAAAAGCAACGCAGATGGAAAAGGAGGAAGGAGAGCAAAGCAGCACAGAGAGAAATGGAACACAGAGAGAAAATGAGCACAGAGAGAAAAACAACATAAAGCGAAAAGGAGGAAGAGAGAGAAGGAGCAGAGAGAACAGGAACACAGAGAAAAGGAACACAGAGAGAAAAGTAGAAAGGAGATAAAAGGAGCACAGAGTGAAAAGGTGGACATAGAGAAAAGAACACACAGAGAGAAAAGTAGCACAGATACAAATTGGGCACAGAGATTAAAGTAACACAGAGAGAAAAGGAACACAGAGTGGAAAGGAACACAGAGAGAAAAGGAGCACAGAGAATACAGGAGCACTGAGAGGAAAGGAACACAGAGAGAAAATGAGCACAGAGAGAAAAACAACATAAAGCGAGAAGGAGGAAGAGAGAAAAGGTGCACAGAGACAAACGGAACACAGAGAGAAATGTAGAAAGGAGAAAAAAGGAGCACAGAGTGAAAAGGAGGACAGAGAGAAAAGCAACACTGAGAGAAAAGTTTCACAGAGGGATAATGAACACAGAGAGAAAAGGAACACAGAGGGAAAAGGAGGAAAAGAGAAAAAGAACACTGAGAACACATGAGATAGTGGATAAAGGAGCACAGAGAGAAAAGAAGCACAGAATGAAAATGAACACAAAGAGAAAAGGAAAACAGAGAGAAAAGGAACTCTGAGAGAAAAGGGGCTCAGGAGGAAAGGAGTACACAGTGAAATGGAACACAGTGAGAAATGGAGGACAGAGAGAAAGGAGGACAGAGAGAAAAGGAACACACAGACAGAAAAGTAGCACTGAGAGAAAATAAGCACAGAGATTAAAGTAACACAGAGAGAGAAGGAGCACCGAGAGAAAAGGACAAGGAGAGAAAAGGACAAGGAGAGAAAAGGTGGACAGAACGAAAAGGAGCGTGGATAGAACAGGAGTACAGAGCATAAAGGAGCATAGAATGGAAAGGAACTCAGAGAAAATGGAGCACAGACAGAAAAGGAACACAGGGAGAAAAGGAACACAGAGAGAAAAGGAGCACAGAGAGAAACGGAGCACAGAGAGAAAAGGAGCACAGAGAGAAAAGAAACACAGAGAGAAAAGGGACACAAAGAGAAAAGGAACACAGAGAGAAAAGGAGCACAGAGAGAAAAGGAGCACAGAGAGAAAAGGAACACAGAGAGAAAAGGAGCACAGAGAGAAAAGGAACACAGAGAGAAAAGGAGCAATGAGAGAAAAGGAACAAAGAGAGAAATGAACACAGAGAGAAAAAGAGGAAAAGTGAAAAAGAACACTGAGAACACATCTGATAGGGGAAAAGGAGCACAGAGAGAAATGGAGGACAGAGAGAAAAGGAGGACAGAGAGAAAAGGAACACACAAAGAGAAAAGTAGCACTGAGAGAAAATAAGCTCAGAGATTAAAGTAACACAGAGAGAGAAGGAGCACAGAGGGAACTGGAACCCCAAAAAAAGGAACACAGAAAGAAAAGGAGCACAGAGAGAAAAGGAGCTCAGGAGGAAAGGAGTACACAAAGAAATGGAACATAGAGAGAATAGTCGAAAGGAGAGAAAAGGAGCACAGAGTGAAAAGGAACACAGAGAGCAAAGGTACACAGAGAGCAAAGGAATACAGACAGAAAAGGGGCACAGAGAGAAGACGAGCACACATTGAAAAGGAACACAGTGAGAGAAGGAACATAGAGAGAAAAGAAACACAGAGAGAAAAGGAACACAGAGGAAAAAGGAACACAGAGAGAAAAGGAACCCGGAGAGAAGGTGAACAGACAGAAAAGGAGGAAGAGAGAAAAGGACCACTGAGAGAAAAGGAGAAAGTTGAGAAAAGGAGGACAGAGAGAAAAGGAACACAGAGAGAAAAGGAACACAGAAAGAAAAGTTTCACAGAGGGATAATGAACAGAGAGAGAAAAGGAACACAGAGAGAAAAGGCGGAAAAGAGAAAAAGAACTCTGAGAACACATGAGAGGGGGGGGGAAAGGTGCACAGAGAGAAAAGAAGCACAGAGTGAAAAGGAACACAGAGAGAAAAGGAAAACAGGGAGAAAAGGAACAATGAGAGAAAAGTGGCTCAGGAGGAAAGGAGTACACAGCAAAATGGAACGCAATGAGAAAAGGAGGACAGAGAGAAAAGGAGGACAGAGAGAAAAGGAGAAAGAGAGAAACGGAACACTTAGAGAAAAGGAGCACAGAGAGAAAAGGAACACAGAGAGAAAAGGAACACCGAGAGAAAAGGTGCACAGAGGGATAATGAACACAGAGAGAAAAGGAACACAGATAGAAAAGGAGCACACAGAAAAAAGGAACACAGAGAAAAAAAGGAGCACAGAGAGAAAAGGAACACAGAGAAAAAAGGAGCACAGAGAGAAAAGATGCACAGAGGGATAATGAACACAGAGAGAAAAGGAACACAGAGAGAAAAGGAGCACACAGGGAAAAGGATCACAGAGAGAAAAGGCGGAAAAGAGAAAAATAACTCTGAGAACACATGAGAGGTGGGGAAAGGTGCACAGAGAGAAAAGAAGCACAGAGTGAAAAGGAACACAGAGAGAAAAGGAAAACAGGGAGAAAAGGAACAATGAGAGAAAAGTGGCTCAGGAGGAAAGGAGTACACAGCAAAATGGAACACAATGAGAAAAGGAGGACAGAGAGAAAAGGAGGACAGAGAGAAAAGGAGAAAGAGAGAAACGGAACACTTAGAGAAAAGGAGCACAGAGAGAAAAGGAACACAGAGAGAAAAGGAACACCGAGGCAAAAGGTGCACAGAGGGATAATGAACACAGAGAGAAAAGGAACACAGATAGAAAAGGAGCACACAGAAAAAAGGAACACAGAGAAAAAAAGGAGCACAGAGAGAAAAGGAACACAGAGAAAAAAGGAGCACAGAGAGAAAAGATGCACAGAGGGATAATGAACACAGAGAGAAAAGGAACACAGAGAGAAAAGGAGCACACAGGGAAAAGGATCACAGAGAGAAAAGGAGCACAGAGAAAAAAAGAGCACAGAGTGTAAAGGAACACAGAGAGAAAAGGAGCTCAGAGAGAAAAGGTGCACAGAGAGAAAAGGAACACAGAGTGGAAAAGCACACAGAGAGAAAAGCAACGCAGATGGAAAAGGAGGAAGGAGAGCAAAGCAGCACAGAGAGAAATGGAACACAGAGAGAAAATGAGCACAGAGAGAAAAACAACATAAAGCGAAAAGGAGGAAGAGAGAGAAGGAGCAGAGAGAACAGGAACACAGAGAAAAGGAACACAGAGAGAAAAGTAGAAAGGAGATAAAAGGAGCACAGAGTGAAAAGGTGGACATAGAGAAAAGAACACACAGAGAGAAAAGTAGCACAGATACAAATTGGGCACAGAGATTAAAGTAACACAGAGAGAAAAGGAACACAGAGTGGAAAGGAACACAGAGAGAAAAGGAGCACAGAGAATACAGGAGCACTGAGAGGAAAGGAACACAGAGAGAAAATGAGCACAGAGAGAAAAACAACATAAAGCGAAAAGGAGGAAGAGAGAAAAGGTGCACAGAGACAAACGGAACACAGAGAGAAATGTAGAAAGGAGAAAAAAGGAGCACAGAGTGAAAAGGAGGACAGAGAGAAAAGCAACACTGAGAGAAAAGTTTCACAGAGGGATAATGAACACAGAGAGAAAAGGAACACAGAGGGAAAAGGAGGAAAAGGGAAAAAGAACACTGAGAACACATGAGATAGTGGATAAAGGAGCACAGAGAGAAAAGAAGCACAGAGTGAAAAGGAACACAAAGAGAAAAGGAAAACAGAGAGAAAAGGAACTCTGAGAGAAAAGGGGCTCAGGAGGAAAGGAGTACACAGTGAAATGGAACACAGTGAGAAATGGAGGACAGAGAGAAAGGAGGACAGAGAGAAAAGGAACACACAGACAGAAAAGTAGCACTGAGAGAAAATAAGCACAGAGATTAAAGTAACACAGAGAGAGAAGGAGCACCGAGAGAAAAGGACAAGGAGAGAAAAGGACAAGGAGAGAAAAGGTGGACAGAACGAAAAGGAGCGTGGATAGAACAGGAGTACAGAGCATAAAGGAGCATAGAATGGAAAGGAACTCAGAGAAAATGGAGCACAGACAGAAAAGGAACACAGGGAGAAAAGGAACACAGAGAGAAAAGGAGCACAGAGAGAAACGGAGCACAGAGAGAAAAGGAGCACAGAGAGAAAAGAAACACAGAGAGAAAAGGGACACAAAGAGAAAAGGAACACAGAGAGAAAAGGAGCACAGAGAGAAAAGGAGCACAGAGAGAAAAGGAACACAGAGAGAAAAGGAGCACAGAGAGAAAAGGAACACAGAGAGAAAAGGAGCAATGAGAGAAAAGGAACAAAGAGAGAAATGAACACAGAGAGAAAAAGAGGAAAAGTGAAAAAGAACACTGAGAACACATCTGATAGGGGAAAAGGAGCACAGAGAGAAATGGAGGACAGAGAGAAAAGGAGGACAGAGAGAAAAGGAACACACAAAGAGAAAAGTAGCACTGAGAGAAAATAAGCTCAGAGATTAAAGTAACACAGAGAGAGAAGGAGCACAGAGGGAACTGGAACCCCAAAAAAAGGAACACAGAAAGAAAAGGAGCACAGAGAGAAAAGGAGCTCAGGAGGAAAGGAGTACACAAAGAAATGGAACATAGAGAGAATAGTCGAAAGGAGAGAAAAGGAGCACAGAGTGAAAAGGAACACAGAGAGCAAAGGTACACAGAGAGCAAAGGAATACAGACAGAAAAGGGGCACAGAGAGAAGACGAGCACACATTGAAAAGGAACACAGTGAGAGAAGGAACATAGAGAGAAAAGAAACACATAGAGAAAAGGAACACAGAGGAAAAAGGAACACAGAGAGAAAAGGAGGACAGAGAGAAAAGGAACCCGGAGAGAAGGTGAACAGACAGAAAAGGAGGAAGAGAGAAAAGGACCACTGAGAGAAAAGGAGAAAGTTGAGAAAAGGAGGACAGAGAGAAAAGGAACACAGAAAGAAAAGTTTCACAGAGGGATAATGAACAGAGAGAGAAAAGGAACACAGAGAGAAAAGGCGGAAAAGAGAAAAAGAACTCTGAGAACACATGAGGGGGGGGGGGAAGGTGCACAGAGAGAAAAGAAGCACAGAGTGAAAAGGAACACAGAGAGAAAAGGAAAACAGGGAGAAAAGGAACAATGAGAGAAAAGTGGCTCAGGAGGAAAGGAGTACACAGCAAAATGGAACGCAATGAGAAAAGGAGGACAGAGAGAAAAGGAGGACAGAGAGAAAAGGAGAAAGAGAGAAACGGAACACTTAGAGAAAAGGAGCACAGAGAGAAAAGGAACACAGAGAGAAAAGGAACACCGAGAGAAAAGGTGCACAGAGGGATAATGAACACAGAGAGAAAAGGAACACAGATAGAAAAGGAGCACACAGAAAAAAGGAACACAGAGAAAAAAAGGAGCACAGAGAGAAAAGGAACACAGAGAAAAAAGGAGCACAGAGAGAAAAGATGCACAGAGGGATAATGAACACAGAGAGAAAAGGAACACAGAGAGAAAAGGAGCACACAGGGAAAAGGATCACAGAGAGAAAAGGCGGAAAAGAGAAAAATAACTCTGAGAACACATGAGAGGTGGGGAAAGGTGCACAGAGAGAAAAGAAGCACAGAGTGAAAAGGAACACAGAGAGAAAAGGAAAACAGGGAGAAAAGGAACAATGAGAGAAAAGTGGCTCAGGAGGAAAGGAGTACACAGCAAAATGGAACGCAATGAGAAAAGGAGGACAGAGAGAAAAGGAGGACAGAGAGAAAAGGAGAAAGAGAGAAACGGAACACTTAGAGAAAAGGAGCACAGAGAGAAAAGGAACACAGAGAGAAAAGGAACACCGAGAGAAAAGGTGCACAGAGGGATAATGAACACAGAGAGAAAAGGAACACAGATAGAAAAGGAGCACACAGAAAAAAGGAACACAGAGAAAAAAAGGAGCACAGAGAGAAAAGGAACACAGAGAGAAAAGGAGCACAGAGAGAAAAGAAGCACAGAGTGAAAAGGAACACAAAGAGAAAAGGAAAACAGAGAGAAAAGGAACTCTGAGAGAAAAGGGGCTCAGGAGGAAAGGAGTACACAGTGAAATGGAACACAGTGAGAAATGGAGGACAGAGAGAAAGGAGGACAGAGAGAAAAGGAACACACAGACAGAAAAGTAGCACTGAGAGAAAATAAGCACAGAGATTAAAGTAACACAGAGAGAGAAGGAGCACCGAGAGAAAAGGACAAGGAGAGAAAAGGACAAGGAGAGAAAAGGTGGACAGAACGAAAAGGAGCGTGGATAGAACAGGAGTACAGAGCATAAAGGAGCATAGAATGGAAAGGAACTCAGAGAAAATGGAGCACAGACAGAAAAGGAACACAGGGAGAAAAGGAACACAGAGAGAAAAGGAGCACAGAGAGAAACGGAGCACAGAGAGAAAAGGAGCACAGAGAGAAAAGAAACACAGAGAGAAAAGGGACACAAAGAGAAAAGGAACACAGAGAGAAAAGGAGCACAGAGAGAAAAGGAGCACAGAGAGAAAAGGAACACAGAGAGAAAAGGAGCACAGAGAGAAAAGGAACACAGAGAGAAAAGGAGCAATGAGAGAAAAGGAACAAAGAGAGAAATGAACACAGAGAGAAAAAGAGGAAAAGTGAAAAAGAACACTGAGAACACATCTGATAGGGGAAAAGGAGCACAGAGAGAAATGGAGGACAGAGAGAAAAGGAGGACAGAGAGAAAAGGAACACACAAAGAGAAAAGTAGCACTGAGAGAAAATAAGCTCAGAGATTAAAGTAACACAGAGAGAGAAGGAGCACAGAGGGAACTGGAACCCCAAAAAAAGGAACACAGAAAGAAAAGGAGCACAGAGAGAAAAGGAGCTCAGGAGGAAAGGAGTACACAAAGAAATGGAACATAGAGAGAATAGTCGAAAGGAGAGAAAAGGAGCACAGAGTGAAAAGGAACACAGAGAGCAAAGGTACACAGAGAGCAAAGGAATACAGACAGAAAAGGGGCACAGAGAGAAGACGAGCACACATTGAAAAGGAACACATTGAGAGAAGGAACATAGAGAGAAAAGAAACACATAGAGAAAAGGAACACAGAGGAAAAAGGAACACAGAGAGAAAAGGAGGACAGAGAGAAAAGGAACCCGGAGAGAAGGTGAACAGACAGAAAAGGAGGAAGAGAGAAAAGGACCACTGAGAGAAAAGGAGAAAGTTGAGAAAAGGAGGACAGAGAGAAAAGGAACACAGAAAGAAAAGTTTCACAGAGGGATAATGAACAGAGAGAGAAAAGGAACACAGAGAGAAAAGGCGGAAAAGAGAAAAAGAACTCTGAGAACACATGAGGGGGGGGGGGAAGGTGCACAGAGAGAAAAGAAGCACAGAGTGAAAAGGAACACAGAGAGAAAAGGAAAACAGGGAGAAAAGGAACAATGAGAGAAAAGTGGCTCAGGAGGAAAGGAGTACACAGCAAAATGGAACGCAATGAGAAAAGGAGGACAGAGAGAAAAGGAGGACAGAGAGAAAAGGAGAAAGAGAGAAACGGAACACTTAGAGAAAAGGAGCACAGAGAGAAAAGGAACACAGAGAGAAAAGGAACACCGAGAGAAAAGGTGCACAGAGGGATAATGAACACAGAGAGAAAAGGAACACAGATAGAAAAGGAGCACACAGAAAAAAGGAACACAGAGAAAAAAAGGAGCACAGAGAGAAAAGGAACACAGAGAAAAAAGGAGCACAGAGAGAAAAGATGCACAGAGGGATAATGAACACAGAGAGAAAAGGAACACAGAGAGAAAAGGAGCACACAGGGAAAAGGATCACAGAGAGAAAAGGCGGAAAAGAGAAAAATAACTCTGAGAACACATGAGAGGTGGGGAAAGGTGCACAGAGAGAAAAGAAGCACAGAGTGAAAAGGAACACAGAGAGAAAAGGAAAACAGGGAGAAAAGGAACAATGAGAGAAAAGTGGCTCAGGAGGAAAGGAGTACACAGCAAAATGGAACGCAATGAGAAAAGGAGGACAGAGAGAAAAGGAGGACAGAGAGAAAAGGAGAAAGAGAGAAACAGAACACTTAGAGAAAAGGAGCACAGAGAGAAAAGGAACACAGAGAGAAAAGGAACACCGAGAGAAAAGGTGCACAGAGGGATAATGAACACAGAGAGAAAAGGAACACAGATAGAAAAGGAGCACACAGAAAAAAGGAACACAGAGAAAAAAAGGAGCACAGAGAGAAAAGGAACACAGAGAAAAAAGGAGCACAGAGAGAAAAGATGCACAGAGGGATAATGAACACAGAGAGAAAAGGAACACAGAGAGAAAAGGAGCACACAGGGAAAAGGATCACAGAGAGAAAAGGAGCACAGAGAAAAAAGGAACACAGAGAGAAAAGGAACACAGAGAGAAAAGGTGCACAGAGGGATAATGAACACTGAGAGAAAAGGAACACAGAGAGAAAAGGAGGAAATGAGAAAAAGAACACTGAGAATACATCAGGTAGGGTAAAAGGAGCACAGAGAGAAAAGGAGGACAAAGAGAAAAGAAACACACAGAGAGAAAAGTAGCACTGAGAGAAAATAAGCACAGAGATTAAAGTAACACAGAGAGATGGAGCACAGAGTGGAAAAGGACATAGACAGAAAAGGAGTACAGAGAGAAATGGAGGTTGAGAGAAAAGGAACACAGCGAGAAAAGGTGCACAGAGGATAAAGGAACACACAGAGAAATGGGGTTTGATAGAAAACAAACACAGAGCATGGAGTCTAACGGACACAGAGAGAAAAGGTACACAGACATAAAAGTAACACAGAGAGAAAAGGAGCACAGAGTGTAAAGGAACACAGAGAGAAAAGGAGCTCAGAGAGAAAAGATACACAGAGAGAAAAGGAACACAGAGTGGAAAAGCACACAGAGAGAAAAGCAACGCAGATGGAAAAGGAGGAAGGAGAGCAAAGCAGCACAGAGAGAAATGGAACACAGAGGGAAAAGGAGGAAAAGAGAAAAAGAACACTGAGAACACATGAGATAGAGGATAAAGGAGCACAGAGAGAAAAGAAGCACAGAGTGAAAAGGAACACAGAGAAAAAAGGAAAACAGAGAGAAAAGGAACACTGAGAGAAAAGGTGCACAGAGGGATAATGAACACAGAGAGAAAAGGAACACAGATAGAACAGGAGCACACAGAAAAAAGGAACACAGAGAGAAAAGGAGCACAGAGAGAAAAGGTACACAGAATGAAAAGGAGCGCAGAGAGAAAAGATGCACACAGGGATAATGAACACAGAGAGAAAAGGAACACAGAGAGAAAAGGAGCACACAGGGAAAAGGATCACAGAGAGAAAAGGAGCACAGAGAGAAAAGGAACACAGAGAGAAAAGGTGCACAGAGGGATAATGAACACAGTGAGAAAAGGAACACAGAGAGAAAAGGAGGAAAAGAGAAAAAGAACACTGAGAATACATCAGGTAGGGGAAAGGAGCACAGAGAGAAAAGGAGGACAAAGAGAAAAGAAACACACAGAGAGAAAAGTAGCACTCAGAGAAAATAAGGACAGAGATTAAAGGAACACAGAGAGAGAAGGAGCACAGAGTGTAAAGGAACACAGAGAGAAAAGGAGCTCAGAGAGAAAAGGTGCACAGAGAGAAAAGGAACACAGAGTGGAAAAGCACACAGAGAGAAAAGCAACACAGATGGAAAAGGAGGAAGGAGAGCAAAGCAGCACAGAGAGAAAAGGATCACAGAGAGAACAGGAACACAGAGAGAAAAGGAACACAGAGAGAAAAGTAGAAAGGAGATAAAAGGAGCACAGAGTGAAAAGGTGACATAGACAAAAGGAACACACACAGAGAAAAGTAGCACAGATAGAAATTGGGCACGGAGATTAAAGTAACACAGAGAGAAAAGGAACACAGAGTGGAAAGGAACACACAGAGAAAAGGAGCACAGAGAATAAAGGAGCACTGAGAGAAAAGGAACACAGAGAGAAAATGAGAACAGAGAGAAAAACAACATAAAGCGAAAAGGAGGAAGAGAGAAAAGGTGCACAGAGACAAACGGAACACAGAGAGAAATGTAGAAAGGAGAAAAAAGGAGCACAAAGTGAAAAGGAGGACAGAGAGAAAAGGAACACAGAGAGAAAAGTTTCACAGAGGGATAATGAACACAGAGAGAAAAGGAACACAGAGGGAAAAGGAGGAAAAGAGAAAAAGAACACTGAGAACACATGAGATAGGGGATAAAGGAGCACAGAGAGAAAAGAAGCACAGAGTGAAAAGGAACACAGAGAGAAAAGGAAAACACTGAGAAAAGGAACACTGAGAGAAAAGGGGCTCAGAAGGAAAGGAGTACACAGTGAAATGGAACACAGTGAGAAATGGAGGACAGAGAGAAAGGAGGACAGAGAGAAAAGGAACACACAGACAGAAAAGTAGCACTGAGAGAAAATAAGCACAGAGATTAAAGTAACACAGAGAGATAAGGAGCACAGACTGGAAAGGGACACTGAGAGAAAAGGAGTACAGAGAGAAAACGAGGAAGAGAGAAAAGGAGTAGAGAAAAAAAACAAACACAGAGAAAAAAGGAACACAGAGAGAAAAGGTGCACAGAGGGATGAGCACAGAGACAAAAGGAACACCGAGAGAAAAGGAGGAAAAGTGTAAAAGAACACTGAGAACACATCAGATAGGGGAAAAGGAGCCCAGAAAGAAAAGGAGGACAGAGAGAAAATGAACACACAGAGAGAAAAGTAGAAAGGAGAAAAAAGGAGCACAGAGTGAAAAGGTGGACATAGAGAAAAGGAACACACAGAGAGAAAAGTAGAAAGGAGAAAAAAGGAGCACAGAGTGAAAAGGTGGACATAGAGAAAAGGAACACACAGAGAGAAAAGTAGAAAGGAGAAAAAAGGAGCACAGAGTGAAAAGGTGGACATAGAGAAAAGGAACACACAGAGAGAAAAGTAGCACAGATAGAAATTGGGCACAGAGATAAAAGTAACACAGAGAGAAAAGGAACACAGAGTGGAAAGGAACACAGAGAGAAAAGGAACACAGAGAGAAAAGGAACACACAGAGAGAAAAGGAGTAAAAGTGTAAAAGAACACTGAGAACACATCAGATAGCGGAAAAGGAGCCCAGAAAGAAAAGGAGGACAGAGAGAAAAGGAGGACAGAGAGAAAAGGAACACACAGAGAGAAAAGTACCACTGAGACAACATAAGCACAGAGATTAAAGTGACACAGAGAGAGAAGGAGCACAGAGTGGAAAGGGACACAGAGAGAAAAGGAGTACAGAGAGAAAAGGAGAATGAGAGAAAAGGATCACAGCGAGAAAAGGTGCACAGAGGGTTAAGGAACACACAGAGAAATGGGGTTTGATAGAAAACAAACACAGAGTGAGAAGGAGCACGGAGTCTAATGGACACAGAGAGAAAAGGTACACAGACATAAAAGTAACACAGAGAGAAAAGGAGCTCAGAGAGAAAAGGTACACAGACAGAAAAGGAACACAGAGTGGAAAAGCACACATAGAGAAAAGGAACGCAGATGGAAAAGGAGGAAGGAGAGAAAAGGAGCACAGAGTTAAAAGGAACACGAAGAGCAAAGGGACACAGAGAGAAATGGTGCACAGTGAGGAAAGCAAAACACAGAGAGAAAAGGAGCACAGAGAACAAAGTAACACAGAGAGAAAAGGAGCGCAGAGTGAAAAGGAGAACAGAGAGAAAAGGAACACAGGGAGAAAACAAGCACAGAGAGTAAAGCAACACAGAGAAAAAGGAGCACTGACAGAAAAGGAACACAGAGAGAAAAGGACAAAGAGAGAAAAGGAGGACAGAAAGAAAAGGAGCGTAGATAGAAAAGGAGTACAGAGCATAAAGGAGCATAGAATGAAAAGGAATTCAGAGAAAAAGGAGCACAGACAGGAAAGGAACACAGGGAGAAAAGGAACACAGAGAGAAAAGGAACACAGAGAGAAAAGGTGCACAGAGAGAAAAGGAGGAAAAGAGAAAAAGAACACTGAGAACACATCAGATAGGGCAAAAGGAGCACAGAGAGAAAAGGAGGACAGAGAGATAAGGAACACACAGAGAGAAAAGTAGCACTGAGAGAAAATAAGCACAGAGATTAAAGTAACACAGAGAGAGAAGGAGCACAGAGTGGAAAGGGACACAGACAGAAAAGGAGTACAGAGAGAAATGGAGGTTGAGAGAAAAGGAACACAGCGAGAAAAGGTGCACAGAGGGTTAAGGAACACACAGAGAAATGGGGTTTGATAGAAAACGAACACAGAGCGAGAAGGAGCATGGAGTCTAATGGACACAGAGAGAAAAGGTACACAGGCATAAAAGTAACACAGAGAGAAAAGGAGAACAGAGTCTAAAGGAACACAGAGAGAAAAGGAGCTCAGAGAGAAAAGGTGCACAGAGAGAAAAGGAACACAGAGTGGAAAAGCACACAGAGAGAAAAGCAACGCAGATGGAAAAGCAGGAAGGAGAGCAAAGCAGCACAGAGAGAAATGGAACACAGAGAGAAAAGGAGCACAGCGTGAAAGGAGCAGAGAGAGAAAAGGAGCACAGAGAGAAAAGGAACACAGAGAGAAAATGAGCACAGAGAGTAAAACAACATAAAGCGAAAAGGAGGAAGAGAGAGAAGGAGCACCGAGAGAACAGGAACACAGAGAGAATAGGAACACAGAGAGAAATGTAGAAAGGAGATAATAGCAGCACACAGTGAAAAAGAGGACAGAGAGAAAAGGAACACAGAGAGAGAAAAGTAGCACAGAGAGAAAATGGGCACAGAGATTAAAGTAACACAGAGAGAAAAGGAACACAGAGTGGAAAGGAACAGAGAGAGAAAAGGAGCACAGAGAATAAAGGAGCACTGAGAGATAAGGAACACAGAGAGAAAATGAGCACAGAGAGAAAAACAACATAAAGTGAAAAGGAGGAAGAGAGAAAAGGTGCGCAGAGACGAACGGAACACAGAGAGAAATGTAGAAAGGAGAAATAAGGAGCACAGAGTGAAAAGGAGGACAGAGAGAAAAGGAACACAGAGAGAAACGTTTCACAGAGGGATAATGAACACGGAGAGAAAAGGAACACAGAGGGAAAAGGAGGAAAAGAGAAAAAGAACACTGAGAACACATGAGGTAGGGGATAAAGGAGCACAGAGTGAAAAGGAACACAGAGAGAAGAAGGAAAACAGAGAGAAAATGAACACTGAGAGAAAAGGGGCTCAGGAGGAAAGGAGTACACAGTCAAATGGAACACAGTGAGAAATGGAGGACAGAGAGAAAGGAGGACAGAGAGAAAAGGAACACACAGACAGAAAAGTAGCACTGAGAGAAAATAAGCACAGAGATTAAAGTAACACAGAGAGAGAAGGAGCACAGAGAGAAAAGGAGGAAGAGAGAAAAAGAGTAGAAAAAGAAAAGGAACACAGAGAAAAAAGGACCACAGAGAGAAAAGGTGCACAGAGGAATAATGAGAACAGAGACAAAAGGAACACAGAGAGAAAAGGAGGAAAAGTGTAAAAGAACACTGAGAACACATCAGATAGGGGAAAAGGAGCACAGAGAGAAAAGGAGGACAGAGAGAAAAGGAACACACAGGAGGAAAGGAGTACACAAAGAAATGGAACACAGTGAGAATAGTAGAAAGGAGAGAAATGGAGCACACAGTGAAAAGGAACAGAGAGATCAAAGGAGCACAGAGAGCAAAGGAGCACAGAGAGCAAAGGAGCACAGAGAGCAAAGGAATACAGAGAGCAAAGGAGCACAGAGAGCAAAGGAATACAGACAGAAAAGGTGCACAATGAGCAAAGGACCACAGAGAGAAAACAAACTCAGAGAGAAAAGGAGCACAGAGAGCAAAGTAGGATTGAGAGAAAATAAGCACAGAGATAAAAGTAACACAGAGAGAAAAAGAGAAAGAATAGAAAACAAGCTCAGAGTGAAAAGGAACACCGAGAGAAAAGGTGCACAGAGTGAAATGGAATTTTCAGAGAAAATCAGCACAGACACAAAAGGAACACTGAAAAAAGCAGCACAGATTGAAGAGGATGATGAAAAGGAAGATTGAAAAAGAAACACAGAGAGAAAAGGAGCACAGAGTTAAAAGGAACACGGAGATCAAAGGAACACAGAGAGAAATGGTGCACAGTGAGGAAAGGAAAACACAGAGAGAAAATTAGCACAGAGAACAAAGTAACACAGAGAAAAAGGAGCGCAGAGTTAAAAGGAGAACAGAGAGAAAAGGAACACAGGGAGAAAACAAGCACAGAGAGTAAAGGAACACAGAGAAAAAGGAGCACAGAGAGAAAAGGAACACAGAGAGATAAGGACAAAGAGAGAAAAGGAAGACAGAAAAAAAAACGACTGCAGATACAACAGGAGTACACAGCATAAATGAGCATAGAATGAAAAGGAACTCAGAGAGAAAAGGAATCCAGAGAGAAAAGGAGCACAGACAGAAAAGAAACACAGAGAGAAAAGGAACACAGAGAGAAAAGGAGCACAGAGAGAAAAGGAACACAGGGAGAAAAGGAACACAGAGAGAAGCGAAACACAGAGAGAAAAGGAACACAGAGAGAAAAGGAACACAGAGAGAAAAGGTGCACAGAGAGAAAAGGGGGAAAAGTGAAAAAAAACACTGAGAACACATCTGATAGGGGAAAAGGAGCACAGAGAGAAATGGAGGACAGAGAGAAAAGGAGCACTGAGAGAAATTAAGCACAGAGATTAAAGTAACACAGAGAGAGAAGGAGCACAGAGAGAACAGGAACACCAAGAGTAAAGGAACACAGAAAGAAAATGAACACAGAGAGAAAAGGAGAACAGGAGGAAAGGAGTACTCAAAGAAATGGAACACAGAGAGAATAGTAGAAAGGAGAGAAAAGGAGCACAGAGTGAAAAGGAGCACAGAGAGCAAAGGAACACAGAGAGCAAAGGAATACAGAGAGCAAAGGAGCACAGAGAGCAAAGGTACACAGAGAGCAAAGGAATACAGAGAGCAAAGGAACACAGAGAGCAAAGGAATACAGAGAGCAAAGGAATACTGACAGAAAAGGTGCACAAAGAGCAAAGCACCACAGAGAGAAAACAAACTCAGAGAGAAAAGGAGCACAGAGAGCAAAGTAGCAATGAGAGAAAATATGCACAGAGATAAAAGTAACACAGAGAGCAAAAGAGAAAGAATAGAAAACAAGCTCAGCGTGAAAAGGAACACCGAGAGAAAAGGTGCATGGAGTGAAAGGGAATACACAGAGAAAATCAGCACATTGACAAAAGGAACACTGAAAAAAGGAGCACACATTGAAAAGGATGATGAAAAGGAAGATTGAAAAGGAAACACAGAGAGAAAAGGAGCACAGAGAGAAAAGGGGCACAGAGAGAAAAGGAGGACAGAGAGAAAAGGAGGAAGAGAGAAAAGGACCACTGAGAGAAAAGGAGAAAGTCGAGAAAAGGAGGACAGAGAGAAAAGGAACACAGAAAGAAAAGGAACACAGAAAGAAATGTTTCACAGAGGGATAATGAACACAGAGAGAAAAGGAACACAGAGAGATAGGGAGGAAAAGAGAAAAAGAACACTGAGAACACATGAGAGAGGGGGAAAAGGTGCAGAGAGAGAAAAGAAGCACAGAGTGAAAATGAACACAGAGAGAAAAGGAAAACAGGGAGAAAAGTAACACTGAGAGAAAAGGAGCTCAGGAGGAAAGGAGTACACAGCAAAATGGAACACAATGGGAAAAGGAGGACAGAGAGAAAAGGAGGACAGAGAGAAACGGAGAAAGAGAGAAACGGAACACTTAGCGAAAAGGAGCACAGAGAGAAAAGGAACACAGAGAGAAAAGGAACACCGAGACAAAATGAGCACAGAGAGAAAAACAACATAAAGCGAAAAGGAGGAAGAGAGAAAGGGTGCACAGAGACAAACGGAACACAGAGAGAAATGGAGAAAGGAGAAAAAAGGAGAACAGAGTGAAAAGGAACACAGAGAGAAAAGGAACACAGAGAGAAAAGGGGCTCAGGAGGAAAGGAGTACATAGTGAAATGGAACACAGTGAGAAATGGAGGACAGAGAGAAAGGAGGATAGAGAGAAAAGGAACACACAGACAGAAAAGTAGCACTGAGAGAAAATAAGCACAGAGATGAAAGTAACACAGAGAGAGAAGGAGCACAGAGTGGAAAGGGACACTGAGAGAAAAGGAGGACAGAGAGAAAAGGAGTAGAGAAAGAAAACGAACACAGAGAAATTAGGAACACAGAGTGAAAAGGTGCACAGAGGGATAATGAGCACAGAGACAAAAGGAACACAGAGAGAAAAGGAGGAAAAGTGAAAAAGAACACTGAGAACACATCAGATAGGGGAAAAGGAGCACAGAGAGAAAAGGAGGACAGAGAGAAAAGGAACACACAGGAGGAAAGGAGTACACAAACAAATGGAACACAGAGAGAATAGTAGAAAGGAGAGAAATGGAGCACACAGTGAAAAGGAACAGAGAGAGCAAAGGAGCACAGAGAGCAAAGGAGCACAGAGAGCAAAGGAGCACAGAGAGCAAAGGAATACAGAGAGCAAAGGAGCACAGAGAGCAAAGGAATACAGACAGAAAAGGAATACAGACAGAAAAGGTGCACAATGAGCAAAGGAGCACAGAGAGCAAAGGAATACAGACAGAAAAGGTGCACAAAGAGCAAAGGACCACAGCGACAAAACAAACTCAGAGAGAAAAGGAGCACGCAGAACAAAGTAGGACTGAGAGAAAATAAGCACAGAGATAAAAGTAACACAGAGAGAAAAAGTGAAAGAATAGAAAACAAGTTCAGAGTGAAAAGGAACACCGAGAGAAAAGGTGCACAGAATGAAATGGAATATACAGAGAAAATCAGCACAGACACAAAAGGAACACTGAAAAAAGGAGCACAGATTGAAGAGGATGATGAAAAGAAAGATTGAAAAAGAAACACAGAGCGAAAAGGAGCACAGTTAAAAGGAACATGGAGATCAAAGGAACACAGAGAGAAATGGTGCACAGTGAGGAAAGGAAAACACAGAGAGAAAATTAGCACAGAGAACAAAGTAACACAGAGAGAAAAGGAGCGCAGAGTTAAAAGGAGAACAGAGAGAAAGGGAACACAGGGAGAAAACAAGCACAGAGAGGAAAGGAACACAGAGAAAAAGGAGCACAGAGAGAAGAGGAACACAGAGAGATAAGGACAAAGAGAGAAAAGGAGGACAGAAAGAAAAGGACTGTAGATACAACAGGAGTACAGAGCATAATGGAGCATAGAATGAAAAGGAACTCAGAGAGAAAAGGAGCACAGAGAGAAAAGGAGCACAGAGAGAAAAGGAGCACAGAGAGAAAAGGAACACAGGGAGAAAAGGAGCAAAGAGAGAAAAGGAACACAGGGAGAAAAGGAGCACAGAGAGAGAAACGGAACACAGAGAGAAAAGGAGCACAGAGAGAAAAGGAACACAGAGAGAAAAGGTGCACAGAGAGAAAAGGGGGAAAAGTGAAAAAAAACACTGAGAACACATCTGATAGGGGAAAAGGAGCACAGAGAGAAATGGAGGACAGAGAGAAAAGGAGCACAGAGAGAAAAGTAGCACTGAGAGAAATTAAGCACAGAGATTAAAGTAACACAGAGAGAGAAGGAGCACAGAGAGAACAGGAACACCAAGAGTAAAGGAACACAGAAAGAAAATGAACACAGAGAGAAAAGGAGAACAGGAGGAAAGAGTACACAAAAAAATGGAACACAGAGAGAATAGTAGAAAGGAGAGAAAAGGAGCACAGAGTGAAGAGGAACACAGAGAGCAAAGGAGCACAGAGAGCAAAGGAATACAGAGAGCAAAGGAATACTGACAGAAAAGGTGCACAAAGAGCAAAGCACCACAGAGAGAAAACAAACTCAGAGAGAGAAAAGGAGCACAGAGAGCAAAGTAGCACTGAGAGAAAATAAGCACAGAGATAAAAGTAACACAGAGAGCAAAAGAGAAAGAATAGGAAACAAGCTCAGCGTGAAAAGGAACACCGAGAGAAAAGGTGCATGGAGTGAAATGGAATACACAGAGAATACACAGAGAAAATCAGCGCAAATTGAAAAGGAACACAGTGAGAGAAGGAACACAGAGAGAAAAGGAACACAGGGAGAAAAGGAGCACGGAGAGAAACGGAACACAGAGAGAAAAGGAGCACAGAGAGAAAAGGAACACAGAGAGAAAAGGAACACAGAGAGAAAAGGAACACACAGAGAAAAGGTGCACAGAGAGAAAAGGGGGAAAAGTGAAAAAGAACACTGAGAACACATCTGATAGGGGAAAAGGAGCACAGAGAGAAATGGAGGACAGAGAGAAAAGGAGCACAGAGAGAAAAGTAGCACTGAGAGAAATTAAGCACAGAGATTAAAGTAACACAGAGAGAGAAGGAGCACAGAGAGAACAGGAACACCAAAAGTAAAGGAACACAGAAAGAAAATGAACACAGAGAGAAAAGGAGAACAGGAGGAAAGGAGTACACAAAAAAATGGAACACAGAGAAAATAGTAGAAAGGAGAGAAAAGGAGCACAGAGTGAAAAGGAACACAGAGAGCAAAGGAGCACAGAGAGCAAAGGAATACAGAGAGCAAAGGAATACTGACAGAAAAGGTGCACAAAGAGCAAAGCACCACAGAGAGAAAACAAACTCAGAGAGAAAAGGAGCAGAGAGAGCAAAGTAGCACTGAGAGAAAATAAGCACAGAGATAAAAGTAACACAGAGAGCAAAAGAGAAAGAATAGGAAACAAGCTCAGCGTGAAAAGGAACACCGAGAGAAAAGGTGCATGGAGTGAAATGGAATACACAGAGAATACACAGAGAAAATCAGCGCAAATTGAAAAGGAACAGTGAGAGAAGGAACACATAGAGAAAAGGAACACAGAGAGAAAAGGAACACAGAGAGAAAAGGAGCACAGAGAGAAAAGGAACACAGGGAGAAAAGGAGCACAGAGAGAAAAGGAACACAGGGAGAAAAGGAGTACGGAGAGAAAAGGTGCACAGAGAGAAAAGGAACACAGAGAGAAAAGGTGCACAGAGAGAAAAGGGGGAAAAGTGAAAAAGAACACTGAGAACAAATCTGATAGGGGAAAAGGAGCACAGAGAGAAATGGAGGACAGAGAGAAAAGGAGCACAGAGAGAAAAGTAGCACTGAGAGAAATTAAGCACAGAGATTAAAGTAACACAGAGAGAGAAGGAGCACAGAGAGAACAGGAACACCAAGAGTAAAGGAACACAGAAAGAAAATGAACACAGAGAGAAAAGGAGAACAGGAGGAAAGGAGTACACAAAAAAATGGAACACAGAGAGAATAGTAGAAAGGAGAGTAAAGGAGCACAGAGTGAAAAGGAACACAGAGAGCAAAGGAGCACAGAGAGCAAAGGAATACAGAGAGCAAAGGAATACTGACAGAAAAGGTGCACAAAGAGCAAAGCACCACAGAGAGAAAACAAACTCAGAGAGAAAAGGAGCACAGAGAGCAAAGTAGCACTGAGAGAAAATAAGCACAGAGATAAAAGTAACACAGAGAGCAAAAGAGAAAGAATAGGAAACAAGCTCAGCGTGAAAAGG
Organism: Chiloscyllium punctatum; assembly: GCF_047496795.1. Lineage (NCBI taxonomy): Eukaryota > Metazoa > Chordata > Chondrichthyes > Orectolobiformes > Hemiscylliidae > Chiloscyllium > Chiloscyllium punctatum. The sequence goes on from NC_092776.1 coordinate 52,476,115, forward strand.
AACACCGAGAGAAAAGGTGCATGGAGTGAAATGGAATACACAGAGAATACACAGAGAAAATCAGCGCAAATTGAAAAGGAACACAGTGAGAGAAGGAACATAGAGAGAAAAGGAGCACAGAGAGAAAAGGAACACAGAGAGAAAAGGAACACAGAGAGAAAAGGGGCACAGAGAGAAGACGAGCACACATTGAAAAGGAACACAGTGAGAGAAGGAACATAGAGAGAAATGAAACACAGAGAGAAAAGGAACACAGAGAAAAAAGGAACACAGAGAGAAAAGGAGGACAGAGAGAAAAGGAACCCGGAGAGAAGGAGAACAGACAGAAAAGGAGGAAGAGAGAAAAGGACCACTGAGAGAAAAGGAGAAAGTTGAGAAAAGGAGGACAGAGAGAAAAGGAACACAGAGAGAAAAGGAACACAGAAAGAAAAGTTTCACAGAGGGATAATGAACACAGAGAGAAAAGGAACACAGAGAGAAAAGGAGGAAAAGAGAAAAAGAACTCTGAGAACACATGAGAGGGGGGGAAAGGTGCACAGAGAGAAAAGAAGCACAGAGTGAAAAGAAGCACAGAGAGAAAAGGAAAACAGGGAGAAAAGGAACACTGAGAGAAAAGGGGCTCAGGAGGAAAGGAGTACACAGCAAAATGGAACACAATGAGAAAAGGAGGACAGAGAGAAAAGGAGGACAGAGAGAAAAGGAGAAAGAGAGAAACGGAACACTTAGCGAAAAGGAGCACAGAGAGAAAAGGAACACAGAGAGAAAAGGTGCACAGAGAGAAAAGGAACACAGAGAGAAAAGGTGCACAGAGAGAAAAGGGGGAAAAGTGAAAAAGAACACTGAGAACAAATCTGATAGGGGAAAAGGAGCACAGAGAGAAATGGAGGACAGAGAGAAAAGGAGCACAGAGAGAAAAGTAGCACTGAGAGAAATTAAGCACAGAGATTAAAGTAACACAGAGAGAGAAGGAGCACAGAGAGAACAGGAACACCAAGAGTAAAGGAACACAGAAAGAAAATGAACACAGAGAGAAAAGGAGAACAGGAGGAAAGGAGTACACAAAAAAATGGAACACAGAGAGAATAGTAGAAAGGAGAGTAAAGGAGCACAGAGTGAAAAGGAACACAGAGAGCAAAGGAGCACAGAGAGCAAAGGAATACAGAGAGCAAAGGAATACTGACAGAAAAGGTGCACAAAGAGCAAAGCACCACAGAGAGAAAACAAACTCAGAGAGAAAAGGAGCACAGAGAGCAAAGTAGCACTGAGAGAAAATAAGCACAGAGATAAAAGTAACACAGAGAGCAAAAGAGAAAGAATAGGAAACAAGCTCAGCATGAAAAGGAACACCGAGAGAAAAGGTGCATGGAGTGAAATGGAATACACAGAGAATACACAGAGAAAATCAGCGCAAATTGAAAAGGAACACAGTGAGAGAAGGAACATAGAGAGAAAAGGAGCACAGAGAGAAAAGGAACACAGAGAGAAAAGGAACACAGAGAGAAAAGGGGCACAGAGAGAAGACGAGCACACATTGAAAAGGAACACAGTGAGAGAAGGAACATAGAGAGAAATGAAACACAGAGAGAAAAGGAACACAGAGAAAAAAGGAACACAGAGAGAAAAGGAGGACAGAGAGAAAAGGAACCCGGAGAGAAGGAGAACAGACAGAAAAGGAGGAAGAGAGAAAAGGACCACTGAGAGAAAAGGAGAAAGTTGAGAAAAGGAGGACAGAGAGAAAAGGAACACAGAGAGAAAAGGAACACAGAAAGAAAAGTTTCACAGAGGGATAATGAACACAGAGAGAAAAGGAACACAGAGAGAAAAGGAGGAAAAGAGAAAAAGAACTCTGAGAACACATGAGAGGGGGGGAAAGGTGCACAGAGAGAAAAGAAGCACAGAGTGAAAAGAAGCACAGAGAGAAAAGGAAAACAGGGAGAAAAGGAACACTGAGAGAAAAGGGGCTCAGGAGGAAAGGAGTACACAGCAAAATGGAACACAATGAGAAAAGGAGGACAGAGAGAAAAGGAGGACAGAGAGAAAAGGAGAAAGAGAGAAACGGAACACTTAGCGAAAAGGAGCACAGAGAGAAAAGGAACACAGAGAGAAAAGGAACACAGAGAGAAAAGGTGCACAGAGGGATAATGAACACAGAGAGAAAAGGAACACAGAGAGAAAAGGAGGAAAAGAGAAAAAGAACACTGAGAATACATCAGTTAGGGGAAAAGGAGCACAGAGAGAAAAGGAGGACAAAGAGAAAAGAAAAACACAAAGAGAAAAGTAGCACTGAGAGAAAATAAGGACAGAGATTAAAGTAACACAGAGAGAGAAGGAGCACAGAGTGGAAAGGAACACAGAGAGAAAAGGAACACAGCGAGAAAAGGTGCACAGAGGGTTAAGGAACACACAGAGAAATGGGGTTTGATAGAAAACAAACACAGAGCGAGAAGGAGCATGGAGTCTAATGGACACAGAGAGAAAAGGTACAAAGACATAAAAGTAACACAGAGAGAAAAGGAGCACAGAGTGTAAAGGAACACAGAGAGAAAAGGAGCTCAGAGAGTAAAGATGCACAGAGAGAAAAGGAACACAGAGTGGAAAAGCACACAGAGAGAAAAGCAACGCAGATGGAAAAGGAGGAAGGAGAGCAAAGCAGCACAGAGAGAAATGGAACACAGAGCGAAAAGGAGCACAGAGACAAAAGAAACACAGAGAGAAAATGAGCACAGAGAGAAAAACAACATAAAGCAAAAAGGAGGAAGAGAGAGAAGGAAAACAGAGAGAACAGGAACACAGAGAGAAAAGGAACACAGAGAGAAAAGTAGAAAGGAGATAAAAGGAGCACAGAGTGAAAAGGTGGACAGAGAGAAAAGGAACACACAGAGAGACGAGTAGCACAGAGAGAAAATGGGCACAGAGATTAAAGTAACACAGAGAGAAAAGGAACACAGAGTGGAAAGGAACACCGAGAGAAAAGGTGCACAGAGAATAAAGGAGCACTGAGAGAAAAGGAACACAGAGAGAAAATGAGCACAGAGAGAAAAACAACATAAAGCGAAAAGGAGGAAGAGAGAAAAGGTGCACAGAGACAAACGGAAAACAGAGAGAAATGTAGAAAGGAGAAAAAAGAAGAACAGAGTGAAAAGGAGGACAGAGAAAAAAGGAACACAGAGAGAAAAGTTTCACAGAGGGATAATGAACACAGAGAGAAAAGGAACACAGAGGGAAAAGGAGGAAAAGAGAAAAAGAACACTGAGAACACATGAGATAGGGGATAAAGCAGCACAGAGAGAAAAGAAGAACAGAGTGAAAAGGAACAAAGAGAGAAAAGGAAAACAGAGAGAAAAGGAACACTGAGAGAAAAGGAACACTGAGAGAAAAGGGGCTCAGGAGGAAAGGAGTACACAGTCAAATGGAACACAGTAAGAAATGGAGGACAGAGAGAAAGGAGGACAGAGAGAAAAGGAACACAGAGACAGAAAAGTAGCACTGAGAGAAAATAAGCACAGAGATTAAAGTAACACAGAGAAAGAAGGAGCACAGAGTGGAAAAGGAAAATGAGAGAAAAGGAGTACAGAGAGAAAAGGAGGAAGAGAGAAAAGGAGTAGAGAAAGAAAAGGAACACAGAGAAAAAAGGAACACAGAGAGAAAAGGTGCACAGAGGGATAATGAACACAGAGAGAAAAGGAACACAGAGAGAAAAGGAGGAAAAGTGAAAAAGAACACTAGGAACACATCAGATAGGGAGAAAGGAGCACAGAGAGAAAAGGAGGACAGAGAGAAAAGGAACACACAGAGAGAAAAGTAGCACTGAGGCAAAATAAGCACAGAGATTAAAGTAACACAGGGAGAGAAGGAGCACAGAGTGGAAAGGGGCACAGAGAGAAAAGGAGTACAGAGAGAAAAGGAGAAAGAGAGAAAAGGAATGCAGCGAGAAAAGGTGCAGAGAGGGTTAAGGAACACACAGAGAAATGGGGTTTGATAGAAAACAAACACAGAGCGAGAAGGAGCACGGAGTCTAATGGACACAGAGAGAAAAGGTACACGGAGATAAAAGTAACACAGAGAGAAAAGGAGCACAGAGTGTAAAGAAACACAGAGAGAAAAGGAGCTCACAGAAAAAAGCTACACAGAGAGAAAAGGAGCTCAGAGAGAAAAGGTACACAGAGAGAACAGGATCACAGGGTGGAAAAGCACACAGAGAGAAAAGGAATGCAGATGGAAAAGGAGGAAGGAGAGAAAAGGAGCACAGAGTTAAAAGGAACACGAAGAGCAAAGGAACACAGAGAGAAATGGTGCACAGTGAGGAAAGCAAAACACAGAGAGAAAAGGAGCACAGAGAACAAAGTAACACAGAGTGAAAAGGAGTGCAGAGTGAAAAGGAGAACAGAGAGAAAAGGAACACAGGGAGAAAACAAGCACAGAGTGTAAAGCAACACAGAGAAAAAGGAGCACAGACAGAAAAGGAACACAGAGAGAAAAGGACAAAGAGAGAAAAGGAGGACAGAAAGAAAAGGAGCGTAGATAGAAAAGGAGTACAGAGCATAAAGGAGCATAGGATGAAAAGGAACTCGGAGAAAAAGGAGCACAGACAGAAAAGGAACACAGGGAGGAAAGGAACACAGAGAGAAAAGGAGCACAGAGAGAAAAGAAACACAGGGAGAAAAGGAGCACAGAGAGAAAAGGAACACAGAGAGAAAAGGAGCACAGAGAGAAAAGGAACACAGGGAGAAAAGGAGCACAGAGAGAAACGGAACTCAGAGAGAAAAGGAGCACAGAGAGAAAAGGAACACAGGGAGGAAAGGAACACAGAGAGAAAAGGAGCACAGAGAGAAAAGGAACACAGGGAGAAAAGGAGCACAGAGAGAAAAGGAACACAGAGAGAAAAGGAGCACAGAGAGAAAAGGAACACAGGGAGAAAAGGAGCACAGAGAGAAACGGAACTCAGAGAGAAAAGGAGCACAGAGAGAAAAGGAACACAGAGAGAAAAGGAACACAGAGAGAAAAGGAACACAGAGAGAAAAGGTGCACAGAGAGAAAAGGGGGAAAAGTGAAAAAGAACACTGAGAACACATCTGATAGGGGAAAAGGAGCACAGAGAGAAATGGAGGACAGAGAGAAAAGGAGGACGGAGAGAAAAGGAACACACAGCGAGAAAAGTAGCACTGAGAGAAAATAAGCACAAAGATTAAAGTAACACAGAGAGAGAAGGTGCACAGACAGAACAGGAACTAAGAGAGAAAAAGAGCACAGAGAGAACAGGAACACAGAGAGAAAAGGATCATAGAGAGAATAGGAACACAGAAAGAAAAGGAACACAGAGAGAAAAGGAGCTCAGAGGAGGAAAGGAGTACACAAAGAAATGGAACACAGAGAGAATAGTAGAGAGGAGAGAAATGGAGCACACAGTGAAAAGGAACAGAGAGAGCAAAGGAGCACAGAGAGCAAAGGAACACAGAGAGCAAAGGAGCACAGAGAGCAAAGGAGCACAGAGAGCAAAGGAATACAGAGAGCAAAGGAATACTGACAGAAAAGGTGCACAAAGAGCAAAGCACCACAGAGAGAAAACAAACTCAGAGAGAAAAGGAGCACAGAGAGCAAAGTAGGACTGAGAGAAAATGAGCACAGAGATAAAAGTAACACAGAGAGAAAAAGAGAAAGAATAGAAAAGAAGCTCAGCATGAAAAGGAACACGGAGAGAAAAGGTGCACAGACTGATATGGAATACACAGAGAAAATCAGCACTGAGACAAAAGGAACACTGAAAAAAGGAGCACAGATTGAAAAGGATGATGAAAAGGAAGATTGAAAAAGAAACACAGAGAGAAAAGGAGCACAGAGAGAAAAGGGGCACAGAGAGAAGACGAGCGCAAATTGAAAAGGAACACAGTGAGAGAAGGAACATAGAGAGAAAAGAAACACAGAGAGAAAAGGAACACAGAGAAAAAAGGAACACAGAGAGCAAAGGAGGAAGAGAGAAAAGGAACGCAGGGAGAAAAGAAGCAAAGAGACAAAAGGAACCCGCAGAGAAGGAGAACAGATGGAAAAGGAGTAAGAGATAAAAGGACCACTGAGAGAAAAGGAGAAAGTCGAGAAAAGGTGCACAGGGAAAAAAGGAACACAGAGAGAAAAGGAGGAAAAGAGAAAAAGAACACTGAGAACACATGAGAGAGGGGGAAAAGGTGCACAGAGAGAAAAGAAGCACAGAGTGAAAAGAAACACAGAGAGAAAAGGAAAACAGTGAAAAAAGGAACACTGAGAGAAAAGGGGCTCAGGAGGAAAGGAGTACACAGCAAAATGGAACACAATGAGAAAAGGAGGACAGAGAGAAAAGGAGGACAGTGAGAAAAGGAACACACAGGCAGAAAAGTAGCACTGAGAGAAAATAAGCACAGAGATTAAAGTAACACAGAGAGAGAAAGAGCACAGAGTGGAGAGGGACACAGAGAGAAAAGAAGGAAGAGAGAAAAGGAGTAGAGAAAGAAAAGGAACACAGAGATAAAAGGAGCACAGAGAGAAACTGAACACAGTGAGAAAAGGAGCACACAGAGAAAAGGAACATAAAGAGAAAAGGAGGAAGAGAGAAAAGGAGCATAGAGAGAAAAGGAACACAGAAAGAAAAATAGCACAGAGAGAAAATGGGCACAGAGATTAAAGTAACACAGGGAGAAAAGGAACATAGAGTGGAAAGGAACACAGAGAGAAAAGGAGGACAGAGAGAAAAGGAACACAAAGTGAAAAGGTACACAGAGGGATAATGAACACAGAGAGAAAAGGAGGAAAAGTGAAAAAGAACACTGAGAACACATCAAGTAGGGGAAAAGGAGCACAGAGAGGAAAGGAGGACAGAGAGAAAAGGAGGACAGAGAGAAAAGGAGCACAGAGAGAAAAGGAGGACAGAGAGAAAAGGAATATACAGAGAGACAAGTAGCACTGAGAGAAAATAAGCACAGAGATTAAAGTAACACAGAGAGATGGAGCACAGAGTGGAAAGGGACACAGACAGAAAAGGAGGTTGAGAGAAAAGGAACACAGCGAGAAAAGGTGCACAGAGGGTTAAGGAACAAATAGAGAAATGGGGTTTAATAGAAAACAAAAACATAGCGAGAAGGAGCATGGAGTCTAATGGACACAGAGAGAAAAGGTACACAGACATAAAAGTAACACAGAGAGAAAAGGAGCACAGAGTGTAAAGGAACACAGAGAGAAAAGGAGCTCACAGAGAAAAGGTACACAGAGAGAAAAGGAACACAGAGTGGAAAAGCAGACAGAGACAAAAGGAATGCAGATGGAAAAGGAGGACGGAGAGCAAAGCAGCACAGAGAGAAATGGAACACAAAGAGAAATGGAACACAGAGAGAAAAGGAACACTGAGAGAAAAGGAACACAGAGAGAAAAGAGACACAGAGAGAAAAGGAGCACAGAGAGAAACAGAACACAGAGAGAAAAGGAGCATAGAGGGAAACGGAACACAGAGAGAAAAGGAGCACAGAGAGAACAGAAACACAGAGAGAAAAGGTGCACAGAGGGATAATGAACACAGAGAGAAAAGGAACACAGAGGGAAAAGGAGGAAAAGAGAAAAAGAACACTGAGAACACATGAGATAGGGGATAAAGGAGCACAGAGAGAAAAGAAGCACAGAGTGAAAAGGAACACAGAGAGAAAAGGAAAACAGAGAGAAAAGGAACGCTGAGAGAAAAGGGGCTCAGGAGGAAAGGAGTACACAGCGAAATGGAACACAGTGAGAAAAGGAGGACAGAGAGAAAAGGAGGAAACAGAGAAACAGAACACAGAGAGAAAAGGAGCTCACAGACAATAGGTACACAGAGAGAAAAGGAGCTCAGAGATAAAAGGAGGAAGGAGAGCAAAGCAGCACAGAGAGGAATGGAACAAACAGAGAAATGGTACACAGAGAGAAACGGAACACAGAGAGGAAAGGAGCACAGAGAGAAAAGGAACACAGAGAGAAAAGGAGCACAGAGAGAAAAGGAACACACAGAGAAATGGAACACAGAGAGAAAAGGAGCACAGAGAGAAAAGGAGCACAGAGAGAAAAGGAACACAGAGAGAAAAGGAGCACAGAGAGAAAAGGAGCACAGAGAGAAAAGGAACACACAGAGAAATGGAACACAGAGAGAAAAGGAGCACAGAGAGAAAAGGAGCACAGAGAGAAAAGGAACACAGAGAAAAAAGGAGCACAGAGAGAAAAGGAGCACACAGAGAAATGGTACACAGAGAGAAAAGGAACACAGAGAGGAAAGGAGCACAGAGAGAGAAAAGGAACACAGAGAAAAAAGGAGAACAGAGAGAAAAGGAACACAGGGAGAAAAGGAGCACAGAGAGAAAAGAAGCACAGAGGGATAATGAACACCGAGAGAAAAGGAACACAGAGTGAAAAAGGGGACAGAGAGAAAAGGAACACAGAAAGAAAAGTTTCACAGAGGGATAATGAACACAGAGAGAAAAGGAACACAGAGTGAAAAGGAGGAAAAGAGAAAAAGAACACTGAGAACACATGAGAGAGGGGGAAAAGGAGCACAGAGAGAAAAGAAGCACAGACTGAAAAGGAAAACAGAGAGAAAAGGAAAACAGAGAGAAAAGGAACACTGAGAAAAAAGGGGCTCAGGAGGAAAGGAGTACACAGTGAAATGGAACACAATGAGAAAAGGAGGACAGAGAGAAAAGGTGGACAGAGAGAAAAGGAACACACAGACAGATAAGTAGCACTGAGAGAAAATAAGCAAAGAGATTGAAGTAACACAGAGAGAAAAGGAGCACAGAGTGGAAAGGGACACAGAGAGAAAAGTAGAAAGGAGATAAAAGGAGCACAGAGTGAAAAGGAGGACAGAGAGAAAAGGAACACACAGAAGGAAAAGTAGCACAGAGAGAAAACAAGGACAGAGAGTAAAGGAACTCAGAGAAAAAGGAGCACTGAGAGATAAGGAGGAAGTGAAAAAAGGAATACAGAGAGAAAAGGAACACAGAGAGAAAAGGACAAAGAGAGAAAAGGAGGACAGAAAGAAAAGGAACACAGAGAGAAAAGGAGTACAGAGCGTAAAGGAGCATAGAATGAAAAGGAACTCAGAGAAAAAGGAGCACAGACAGAAAAGGAACACAGTGCGAAAAGGAACACAGAGAGAAAAGGGACACAGAGAGAAAAGGGGCACAGAGAGATAAGTAACAGAGAGAGAAAAGGAACTCAGAGAAAAAAGGAGCACAGAGGGAAGAGGAATGCAATGAGCATAAAGGAGCTTAGAGAAGAAAGGAGAATGGAGAGAAAAGGAGCACAGTATGATACAGAATGCAGAGATAAAATTAACACAGAGAGAAAAGGTCTACCGAGTGAAAAGGAAAATAAAGAGAACTGGAGTACAGAGAGAAAAGGAGGAAGAGAGAAAAGGAACACAGACCGAAAAGGAGAAAGAAGAGAAAAGGCACACTGAGAGAAAAGGAACGCAGTAAAGGAACACATAGAGAGAAATTGAACACAGAGAGAAAAGGAGCACAGAGAGAAAAGGAACACTGAGAGCACAGGAGAAAGGAGAGAAAAGGAACACAAAGAGAAAAGGAACATGGTGAGAAAAGGAGGACAGAGAAAAAAGGAACAAAGAGAGAAAAGGAACACAGAGCAAAAAGGAGGAAAAGAGAAAAGGAACATAGAGACAAAAGGAACTCAGAGAGAAAAGGAACACAGAGTATAAAGGAGCACAGAGATTAAAGGAGGACAGAGAGAAAACGAACACAGAGCGAAAAGGTGCACAGAGGGTTAAGGAACACAGAGAGAAATGGGATTTGATAGAAAACGAACACAGAGCGAGAAGGAGCACGGAGTCTAATGGACACAGAGAGAAAAGGTACACAGAGATAAAAGTAACACAGAGAGAAAAGGAGCACAGAGAGTAAAGAAACACAGAGAGAAAAGGAGCTCAGAGAGAAAAGGTACACAGTGAGAAAAGGAACACAGAGTGGAAAAGTACACAGAGAGAAAAGGAACGCAGAGGGAAAAGGAGAAAGGAGAGAAAAGGAGCACAGAGTGAAAAGGAACATGGAGAGCAAAGGAACACAGAGAGAAACGGTTGACAGTGAACAAAGGAACACACAGAGAGAAAATGAGCATGGAGAGAAAATGAGCACAGAGATCAAAGTAACACAGAGAGAAAAGGAGCACAGAGTGATAAGGAACACAGAGAGAAAAGGAGAAAGAAGAGAAAAGGAACACAGAGAGCAAAGGAGAAAGAAGGTAAAAGGAGCACAGAGTGAAAAGTAACACATCGAGAAAAGGAGCACAGAGAGATAAGGAACACAGAGAACATGGGAACCCAGAGAGAAAAGGAGAGTCAAGAGAAAAGGAATGCAGAACGAGAAGGAGCGCAGTGCAAAAAGGAACACACAGGGAAAGTCAGCACAGAGAGAAAAGGAATACAGAAAATAAAAGGACGACAGTGAGAAAAGGCAGAAAAGACAAAAGGAACACTGAGAGGAAAGGAGCACAGAGAGAAAAGGAGGAAGAGAAAGGGAACACTGCGAGCACAGGAGAAAGGAGAGAAAAGGAACACACAGAGAAAAAGAACATATGGTGAAAAGGAGGACATAGTGAAACGGAGCATAGAGAGGAAAGGAACACAGAGAGAAAAGGAGCACAGAGAGTAAAGGAACACAGAGGGAAAAGGACGAAGAGAGAAAAGGAGCACAGAGAGAAAAGGTGCACAGAGAGAAATGGAGGACAGAGAGAAAGGAGTACAGAGAGAAAATGAACACAGAGAAAAGATGGACAGAGAGAAAGAGTACAGATAGAAAAGGAGCACAGGGAGAAAGGGGACCCAGAGACAAAAAGGAACACAGAGTGAAAAAGGAACACTGAGAGAAAAGGAGCATTGAGACAAATGGAGGAAGAGAGAAAAGGAACACTGAGAGCTCAGGAGAACACAGAGAGAAAAGGAACACAAAGAGAAAAGGAACACAGAGAGAAAAGGAGTGTATATTGAAAAGGAGTACAGAGTGAAAAGAAACTCAGAGAGAAAAGGAACTCAGAGAGAAAATGAGCACTGACAGAAAAGGAGGACAGAGAGAGAAGGAGCAGAGAGAGAAGAGGAACTCAGAGAGAAAAGAAGCACACAGAGGCAAAAGGAGCACACTGAGAGAAAAGAAACACAGACTGAAAAGGATCACACAGAGATAAAAAGAGCACAGAGAGAAGAGAAGCAAAGAGAGAAAAGGATGAAGAGAGAAAAGGGACACTGAGAGCACAGGAGGAAGGAGAGAAACAGAGCACAGAGTGAAAAGGAACACAGAGAGAAAAGTAACACAGAGAGAAAAGGAACTCAGCAAAAAGAGTAGCACAGAGAAATGGAACACACAGAGAGAAAAGGAACGCAGAGAAAAAAGGAGCACAAAGAGAAAAGGAGCACAGAGAGTAAAGGAGCACAGAGAGAAAAGGAACATAGAGAGAAAAGGAGCATGGAGGTAAAAGGAGAACAGAGAGAAGAAGAACACACAGCAAGAAAAGGAGGAAGAGAAAGGGAACACTGCGAGCACAGGGGAAAGGAGAGAAAAGGAGCATTGAGTGAAAAGGAACAGAGAGAGAAAAGGTGCACAAGAGAAAAGGAGCACAGAGAGAAAGGGGACCAAGAGAGAAAAGGAACACAGAGTGAAAAAGAACACTGAGAGAAAACAAGCATTGAGACAAATGGAGGAAGAGAGAAAAGGAACACTGAGAGCTCAGGAGAAAGGAGTGATAAGGAGCACAGAGTGAAAAGGAGAAAGGAGTCAAAAGGTGCAGAGAGTGAAAAGGAGCACAGAAGAAGAGAAACACAGAGAGAAAAGGAGCACAGAGAGAAAAGGAGGAAGAGAGAAAAAAAACTGAGAGAAAAGGGGAAAGGAGAGAAATAGATAACAGAGTGAAAAGGAACACAGCGAGTAAAGGAACACACAGAGTGAAAAGGAGCACGGAGAGAAAAGGAGAAAGAGACAAAAAGAACAGTGAGAGCACAGGAGAAAGAAGAGGAAAGGAGCACAGAGAGAACAGGAGCACAGAGAGAAAAGAAGGAAGAGAGAAAAGGAACACAGAGAGAAAAGGAGCACAGAGAGAAAAGGATTGTATATCGAAAGGAGTACAGAGTGAAAAGAAGTTCAGAGAGAAAAGGAACTCAGAGAGAAAATGAGCACAGAGACAAAAGGAGCAGAGAGAGACAAGGAGCAAGAGAGAAAAGGAACACAGAGAGAAAAGGAGCGAGAGAGTAAAGGTGCACTGAGAGAGAAAAGGAGCAAGCAGAGAGAAAAGAAACACATGGAGAAAAGGAACATAGAACAAGAGGGAGCCCAAAGAGAATGGAGCACAGAGAGCAATTTACTGCAGATAGAAAAGGTGCACAAAAAAGAAAAGAAACACCACGAGAAAAGGAACACAAAGAAAAAAGGAGCACACCTAGAAAGTAAGCAGACAGAGAGAAAAGGAACACAGAGAGAAAATGTGCCCAGAGTGAAAAGGGGCAAAGAAAGAAAAGGAACACAGAGAGAAAAGGAGCACAGAGAGAAAAGGAACACATAGCATGAAAAAGGAGAGCTTAGATAGGAAAGGAACACAGAGAGAAAAGGAACTTAGAGAAAAAAGAAGCACAGAGCAAAAAGTAGCACAGAGTGTAAAGGAACACAGAAAGAAAAGGAGCACGCACAGAGAAAAAGAGCACGGAGAGAAAAGGAGCACAGAGAGAATGGGATCACACAGAGAAAAGGAGCACAAAGAGAATAGGATCACAGAAAGAAGAGCAACACAGATAAATAAGGAAAACAGAGAGAGAACAAGAGCACAGAGTTAAAATGAGCACAGAGAGAAAATGAACACAGAGAGAAAAGGAGCACAGACAGAAAAGTAGCACACAGAGAGCAAATTAGCATGCAGAAAGAAAAAAAACACAGAGAGAAAAGGAGAACACAGAGGGAAAAGGAGCACGGAGAGAAAAGGAACACAGAGTGAAAAGAAACACAGAGAAAAAAGGCAGATGGAGAGAAAGGAGCACAGAGAAAAAAGGAACTAAGAGAGACAAGGAGCTCAGAGAGAAAAGGAGCACAGCGAGAAAAGGAGCACACAGAGGCATAAGGAGCACACAGAGAGAAAAGGAGTAGAGAGAGAAAAGGAACACAGAGAAAAAAGGATCACATGGAGAAAAGGAACACAGAGAGAAAAGGAACACAGAGAGAAAAGGAGTGTATATCGAAAAGGAGTAGAGTTAAAAGAAGCTCAGAGAGAAAAGGAGCTCAGAGAGAAAATGAGCACTGAGAGAAAAGGAGCAGGGAGAGAAGAGGAACACAGAGAGAAAAGGACCACAAAGAGAAAAGGACCACAAAGAGAAAAGGAGGAAAGAGAGAAAAAAAACACTACAAGAAGAGGGGAAAGGAGAGAAATAGAACACTGAGTGAAAAGGAACACAGCGAGTAAAGGAACACACAGAGTGAAAAGGAGCACAGAGGAAAAAAAGAACACAGACAAAAAAGGAGCACAAAGAGAAAAGGAGGAAAAGACAAAAGGAACAGTGAGAGCACAGGAGAAAGGAGATGAAAGGAGCACAGAGAGAAAAGGAACACAGAGAGAAAAGGAACACAGTGAGAAAAGGAGCACAGACAGAAAAGGAACACAGAGAGAAAGGGGTCACATAGAGAAAAGGAACACAAAGAGGAAAGGAGCACAGTGAGAGAATGAGGAAGAGAGAAAAGGAACACAGAGAGCAAAGGAACACTGAGAAAAGGAGGACAGAGAGAAAAGAAGCACAGACTGAAGAGGAGCAAAGTCACAAAAGCAGGAAGAGAGAAAAGAAACACAGAGCACAGGAGAAAGGAGAGAAACAGAGCACAGATTGAAAGGAACACAGAGAGAAAAGTAACACAGAGAGAAAAGGAACAAGAATAAAGGAGCACATGGAGAGAAAAGGAGCACAAAGTAAAAAGGAAAACAGAGAGAAGAGGAACACAGCATGATAAGGAGGAAGAGAAAGGGAACACTGCGAGCACCGGAGAAAGGAGAGTAAAGGAGCACAGAGTGAAAAGGAGCACAGAGAAAAAAGGAGGACAGAGTGAAAAGGAGTACAGAGAGAAAGGAGTACAGAGAGAAAATGAACACACAGAGAAAAGGTGGACAGAGAGAAAGAGTACAGAGAGAAAAGGAGCACAGCGAGAAAGGGGACCCAGAAAGAAAAGGAACACAGAGGGAAAAAGAACACTGAGAGAAAAGGAGCATTGAGACAAATGGAGGAAGAGAGAAAAGAAACACTGAAACCCCAGGAGAGCACAGAGAGAAAAGGAGTGTTTATCGAAAAGGGCCACAGAGTAAAAAGAAGTTCAGAGAGAAAAGGAACTCAGAGAGAAAATGAGCACGAGAGAAAAGGAGCAGAGAGAGAAGAGGAACACAGAGAGAAAAGGACCATGAGAGCAAAGGAACACAGACTGAAAAGGATCATACAGAGGTAAAGAGAGCACAGAGAGAAGAGGAGCAAAGGGAGAAAAGGAGGAAGAGAGAAAAGGAACACTGAGAGCACAGGGGAAAGGAGAGAAACAGAGCACAGAGTGTGAAAAGGAACACAGAGAGAAAAGTAACACAGAGAGAAAAGTAACACAGAGTGAAATGGAGCACAGAGAGAAGAGAAACACACAGCACGAAAAGGAGAACAGAGAGAATACGAGCACATAGAGACAAAAGGCACACAGAGAAAAAAGGAGCACAGAGAGAGAAAAGGAGCAAACAGAGAGAAAAGAAACACATGGAGAAAAGGAACATAGAGCAAGAGGGAGCCCAAAGAGAATGGAGCACAGAGAACAATTTACTGCAGATAGAAAAGGAGCACAGAAAGAAAAGAAACACAAAGAGAAAAGGAACACAGAGAAAAAAGGAGCACACCTAGAAAATAAGCAGGCAGAGAGAAAAGATACCCAGCATGAAAAGGAGAGCAGAGAGAAAAGGAGGAAGAGAGAAAAGGAGTAGAGAGAGGAAAGGAACACAGAAAGAAAAGGAACACTGAGAGAAAAGGAACGTATATCGAAAAGGAGTACAGAGTGAAAAGAAGCTCAGAGAGAAATTGAGCACTGAGAGAAAAGGAGCAGAGAGAGAAGAGGAACACAGAGAGAAAAGGAACACAGAGAGAAAAGGAGTACAGAGAGAGAATGAGGAAGAGAGAAAAGGAG
This sequence comes from Chiloscyllium punctatum, assembly GCF_047496795.1. NCBI lineage: Eukaryota > Metazoa > Chordata > Chondrichthyes > Orectolobiformes > Hemiscylliidae > Chiloscyllium > Chiloscyllium punctatum. Next base: position 52,491,285 of record NC_092776.1, read on the forward strand.
CACAGAGAGAAAAGGAGAAAGAGCGAAAAGGAGCACTGAGAGAAAAGGAGCACAGAGAGAAAAGGAGCAGAGAGAGAAGAGGAACACAGAGAGAAAAAAGAACACAGAGAGAAAAGGAGTACAGAGAGAAAAGGAACACAGAGATAAAATGAGGAAGAGAGAAAAAACACTACAAGAAGAGGGGAAAGGAGAGAAATAGAACACAGAGTGAAAAGGAACACTGCGAGTAAAGGAACACACAGAGTGAAAATGATCACAGAGAGAAAAAGAACACAGACAGAAAAGGAGCACAAAGAGAAAAGGAGGAAAAGACAAAGGGAGCAGTGAGAGCACAGGAGAACGGAGAGGAAAGGAGCACAGAGAGAAAAGGAACACAGAGAGAAAAAGAACACAGTGAGAAAAGGAACACAGTGAGAAAAGGAGCACAGAGAGGAAAGGAGGAAGAGAGAAAAGGACCACAGAGTGAAAAGAATCTCAGAGAGAAAAGGAACACAGAGAGAAAATGGGCACAGAGAGAAAAGGAGCACAGTGAGAGAATGAGGCAGAGAGAAAAGGAACACAGAGAGAAAAGGGACACAGAGAGATAAGTAACAAAGAGGGAAAAGGACCACAGAGAGAAAAGGAGCACAGAATGAAAAGGAACACAGACAGAACAGGAACACATCACACGAAAAGGAGAACAGAGAGAATACAAGCATACAGTGAGAAAATGAGCACAGAGAGAAAAGGATAACAGGGAGAAAAGAAGCTCAGACAGAAAAAGAACACAGTAAAGTAAAGAGGACAGAGAGAAAAGGAACATACAGATTGTAAAGGAGCACAGCGGGAAAAGGAGCACACGGGGAGAAAAGGAGCACAAAGAGAATAGGACCACAGAGAGAAAAGCAACACAGACAAATAAGGAACACAGAGAGAGAACAAGAGCACAGAGTAAAAAGGAACACAGAGCGAAAATGAACACAGAGACAAAAGGAATAGAGTGATGACGAGAACAGAGAGAAAAGTAGCACAGACAGAAAAGTAGCACACAGAGAGCAAATTAGCATGCAGAAAGAAAAGAAACACAGAGAGAACAGGAACACACAGAGAAAAGGAGCACGGAGAGAAAAGGAACTTAGAGAGAAAAGGAGCACGGAGAGAAAAGGAGCACAGAGAGAAAAGGAACGTAGAGAGAAAAGGAGCACAGAGAGAAAAGGAACTTAGAGAGAGAAGGAGCACAGAGGGAAAAGTAGCACAGAGTGTAAAGGAACACAGAAAAAAAAGGAGCATGCACAGAGAAAAAGAGCATGGAGAGAAAAGGAGCACAGAGAGAAAAGGAACTAACAGAGACAAGGAGCTCAGAGAGAAAGAAGCACAGAGAGAAAAGAAGCACACAGAGGCAAAAGGAGCACACAGAGAGAAAAGAAACACAGACTGAAAAGGATCACACAGAGAGAAAAAGAGCACAGAGAGAAGTGGAGCAAAGAGAGGAAAGGAACACAGAGAGAAAAGGAAAACAGAGTAAAGGAAAACAAAGAGAAACAGAGCACAGAGAGAAAAGCAGCTCAGCAAGATAATGAGCATCTACAGAAAAGAAACACTGAGAAAAGGAACACAGAGAGAAAAGGAGCGGGATGTGAAAGGAACACAGTGAAATTAGGAGCACAGAGTGAACAGAGCGCAAAGTGTAATTGAACATAGAGAGAGAAAAGGAGCACAGAGAGAAAAGGAGCACCGAATGGAAAGGAGCACAGAGAGAACAGGAACACATAGCACGAAAAGGAGAACAGAGAGAATACGAGCACAGAGAAAGAAAAGAAGAACACGGAGAAAGGAACATAGAGCAAGAAGTTGCCCAAAGGAAATAGAGCACAGAGAGTAATGGAGTACAGAGAGAAAAGGAGCACAGAAAGAAAAGAAACACCAAGAGAAAAGGAACACAGAGAGAAAAAGGAGCACACCTAGTAAAGCAGCAGACAGAGAGAAAAGGTACACAGAGATCAAAGGAGCACAGAAAGAAAAGGAACACAGAGAGAAAAGTTTCACACAGAGAGAAGGAGTCGGAGAGAGAAAAGGATAACAGAGAGAAAAGAAGCTCAGACAGAAAAAGAACACAAAACAATAAAGAGCACAGACAGAAAAGGAACATACAGATTGAAAAAGAGCACAGCGGGAAAAGAAGCACAGAGCGAAAAGGAACACATGAGGAGAAAAGGAGCACAAAGAGAATGGGAACAGAGAGAGACAGAAGCAACACAGACAAATAAGGAACACAGAGAGAGAACAAGAGCACAGAGTTAAAAGGAGCACAGAGAGAAAAGGAACACAGAGAGAAAAGGAGCACAGACAGAAAGGTAGCACACAGAGAGCAAATTAGCACACAGAATGAAAAGAAACAGAGAGAAAAGGAGAACCCAGAGAGAAAAGGAACACAGAGAGAAAAGGAACACAGAGTGAAAAGATGCACAAAGAAAAAAGGTGCACAGAGAGAAAAGGAGCACAGAGAGAAAAGGAACTGAGAGAGACAAGGAGCTCAGAGTGAAAATGAGCACAGCAAGAAACGAAGCTCACAGAGGCAAAAGATGCACACAGAGAGAAAAGAAACACAGACTGAAAAGGATCACACAGAGTGAAAAAGAGCGCGGAGAGAAGAGGAGCAAAGAGAGAAAAGTAACACAGAGAGAAAAGGAGCACAGAGAGAAAACAAACACAGAGAGTAAAGCAGCACAGAGTGAAATGGAATACAAAGAGTGAAAAGGAACACAGCACGAGTAGGACCACAGAGAGAATGGAGCACAGAGACAAAAGGAACACAAAGAGAAAAGAAACAGTGAGAAAAGGAGCACGGAGAGAAAATGAGCTCAGTGAGATAAGGAACTTAGAGAGACAAGGAGCACAGAGAGAAAAGGAGCACAGAGAGAAAAGAAACACAGACAGAAAAGGAGCACACAGAGAGAAAAAGAGCATGGAGAGATTAGGAGCACAGAGAGAAGAGGAACTCAGAGAGAAAAGGAACACAGAGTGAAAGGGAGCACAAAGAACAAAGGAGCACACACAGAGAAAAAGAGCATCCTGAGAGAAAGGGAGCTTAGACAGAAACAGACTACACAGAGAGAAAAGGAGTACAGAGAGAAGTAACACGGAGAGAAAAGGAGCATAGAGAGAAAAAGAACACTGAGTAAAAAGGAACACAGATAGAATAGGAGCACACAGTAAGAAAAGGAACACAGTGAAAAGGGACACAGAGAGACAAGGAGCAAAGAGAGAAAAGGAACACAGAGAGAAAAGGAACACAGAGTGAAAAGGATCGGAGAGAGAAATGGAACACAGCACGAGCAGGAGCACAGAGAGAATGAAACACAGAGAGAAAAGTAACACACAGAGGGAAAAGAAACACAGACAGAAAAGGAGCAAACAGAGAGAAAATGTTCACGGAGGCAATAGGATCACAGAGAGAAGATTAGCAAGCAGAGAAAAAAAAACAGAGAGAAAAGGAGCACCCTGAGAGAAAGGGAGCATAGACAGAAAAGGAGCACAGAGAGAAAAGGAACACACAGAGGGGAAAAGAACACAGAGAGAAAAGGAGCACAGAGAGAAATGGAGCACAGAGAGAATGGAACACAGAGAGTAAAGGAACACAGACAGCTAAAAGGAGCACAGAGAGAAAAGATGCACAGAGAGAGAAGATACTCAGAGTTAGAAGGGGCACAGAGAGAAAAGGAACAGGGAGAGAAGAGGACCACAGTGAAAAAAGGAGCACCAAGAGAAAAGGAACACAGAGAGAAATAGAGTATAGAGAGAAAATGAGCACAGAGATAGAAGTAACACAGAGGGGAAAGGAGCAGAGAGAGAAAAGGAACACAGAGTGAGTAGGAGCACACAGTGAACAGAGCACAAAGTGTCATGGAAACAAAGCGAAAAGGAACTTAGAGAGGAAAGGAGCACAGAGAGAAAAGAATAAAAAGAGTGAAAAGGAGCACTGAGAGAAAAGGAGCACACAGAGTAAGGGAACACAGAGAGAAAAGGAGCACAGACAGAAAACAAATGCAGAGGAAAAGGAATACAATGAGAGGAACAGAGCACAGGGAGAAAAGGCTCGAAGAGACAAAAGGAACACAGAGTGACTAGGTGCACAGAGAGAACAGAACACAGAGGGTAAAACAAAACAGACAGATAAAAGGAACACAGAGAGCAGAGATGCACAGAGAGAGAAGGTACTCAGAGTGAGATGGGGCACAGAGAGAAAAGGAACACGGAGAGAAGAGGACCACAATGAAAAAAGAAGCACCAAGAGAAAAGGAACACAGAGAGAAATGGAGTATAGAGAGAAAATGAGCACAGAGATAGAAGTAACAGAGAGAGAAAAGGAGCACAGTGAAAAAAGGACCACAGAGTGAAAGGGAGCACACATGGTAAAGGAGCACACACAGAGAAAAGGAGCACCGTGAGAGAAAGGGAGCATAGAGAGAAAAGGAGCACAGAGAGAAAAGGAGCACACAGAGAGAAAAGGAGCAAAGAGAGAAAAGGAGCACACAGAGAGAAAAGGAGCAAAGAGAGAAAAGGAACGCAGAGTGAAAGGGAGCTCAGAGAGAAAAGGAACATGCAGAGAGGAAATGAACATAGAGAGAAAAGGAGCACACAGACAAAAGGAATATAGAGCAAGAAGGAGCCCAAAGAGAAAGGAGCACAGAGAGTAATGGAGTGCAGAGAGAAATGGAGCACAGAGAGAAAAGAAACACCAAGAGAAAAGGAACAAAGTGAAAAAAGGAGTGCAGATTGAAAAGGAGCAGACAGAGAGAAAAGGAACACACAGAGAGAAATGGAGCACAGAGAGAAAAGGAGCACCGTCAGGAAAGGAACATAGACAGAAAAGGAACTTAGAGAGAAAAGGAGCACAGTATAAAGAAACACAGAGAGGAAAGGAACACAGAGAGAGAATATGAGCACAGAGAGAAAAGGAGCACAGAGAGAAAAGGAGCACAGAGAGAAAAGGAACACAGAGAGAAAAGGAGCAGAGAAAAAAGGAGCACAGAGTGAAAAGGAGCACTCAGAGAGAAAAGGAGCACAGAGAGAATAGGAGCACAGAGAGTAAAGGAACTTAGATAGAAAAGGAACACAGAGTGAACTGGAGCACAGAGAGAAGAGGAGCACAGATTAAAAGGGAGCACACAGAGTAAAGGAGCACACACAGAGAAAAGGAGCAACCTGAGAGAAAGGGAGCATAGAGAGAAAAGGAGCAAACAGAGAGAATAGGAGCTCAGAGAGAAGAGTAGCATGCAGAGAGAAATAGAACACAGAGAGAAAAAGAGCACGGACAGAAAACGAGCACAGAGACAAAAGGAACCCAGAGAGAAAAGAAACACAAAGAAAAAAGGCGCAGGGAGAGAAAAGGAGCACTGAGAGAAAAGAAGCACACAGAGGCAGAAGGAGCAAACAGAGAAAAAAGAAACAGACTGAAAAGGATCACACAGAGAGAACAAGGGCACAGAGAGTATAGGAGCATAGAGAGAAAAGGAACTTAGATAGAAAAGGAGCACAGAGAATAGATTAGCACGCAGAGAGAAAAGGAACACAGAGAGAAAAGGAACGCAGAGTAAAAGGGAGCACACAGAGTAAAGGAGCACACATAGAGAAAAGGAGCACCCTGAGAGAAAGGGAGCATCGAGAAAAAAGGAGCAAACTGATGGAATAGGAGTTCAGAGAAAAGAGTAGCACGCAGAGAGAAATGGAACAAAGAGAGAAAAGGAGTACCAGAGAGAAAAGGAACGCAGAGTGAAAGGGAGCACAGAGAGAAAAGGAGCACACAAAGAGAAAAGGAGCACACAAACAAAAGGAACATAGAGCAAGAAGGAGGCCAAAGATAAAGGAGCACAGAGAGTAATGGAGTGCAAAGAGAAAAGGAGCACTGAGAGAAAAGAAACACCAAGAGAAAACAAACACAGAGAGGAAAGGAGCACAGATTGAAAAGGAGCAGACAGAGCTAAAAGGAACTTAGAGAGCAAAGGAGCACAGAGAGTAAAGGAACACAGAGAGAACAGGAGCACATAGAGAAAAGGAGAAGAGAGAGAAAAGGAACACCAACAGAAAAGGAACACAGAGAGGAAAGGAGCACAGATACAAAAGGAGCAGACAGAGCTAAAAGGAATTTAGAGAGCAAAGGAGCACAGAGAGAATAAGAGTAGAGAGAAAAGAAGCACAGAGACTAAAGGACCACAGAGACAAAAGGAACACAGAGAGAAAAGGAACAAGAGAGAAAAGGAACACAGAGAGAAAAGGAACACAGAGAAAAAGGGAACACAGAGAGAACAGGAACACACAGAGTGAAAACGAACACAGAGAGAAAAGCAGCACACAGAGAGAAAAGGAGCTCAGATAGAAAATGAGCAGACAGTGAGAAAAGGAGCACAGATAGAAAAGCAGCACACAGAGAGAGCAGGAGCACACAGAGAGAAAAGGAGCACAGAAAGAAAAAATGAGCACAGATAGAAAATGAGCAGGCAGAGAGAAAAGGAGCAAGATTGAAAAGGAGCACACAGAGACAAAAGGAGCAGAGAGAGAAATGGAACACAGAGAGAACAGTAGCACAGAGAGAAAAAGTGTAAAGAGAGAAAAAGAACACAGGGGGAAAAGTAACACAGAGAGAAAAGGAACACAGATAAAAGGAGTACACAGCGTAAAGGAACACACAGAGAGAAAAGGAGCACAGAGAGAAAAGGAGCAGACAGAGAGAAAAGGTCACACAGACAAAAGGAGCCGAGAGAGAATGGAAACACCAAGAGAAAAGGAACACAGATAGGAAAGCAGCACAGGTAGAAAAGGAGCAGACAGAGCTAAAAGGAACTTAGAGAGCAAAGGATCACAGAGAGAAAAGGAACCTGAAGAGAGAAAAGAAGCACAGAGAGAAAGGGAGCACAAAGAGAATAGGACCACAGGGAGAAAAGCAACACAAACAAAAAATGAACACAAAGTGAGAACAGAGCACAGAGTTAAAAGTAGCACAGAGTTAAAAGGAACACAGAGAAAAATGAGCACACAGAGAAAAGGAAAACAGACAGAAAAGTAGCACACAGAGAGCAGAGGAGCGCCCAGAGAGAAAAGAAACGCAGAGAGTAAAGGAGCACACAGAGAGAAAAGCAATACACAGAGGGAAAAGAAACACAGACAGAAAAGAAACACATAGAGAGAAAAAGAGCACAAAGAGAATAGAAGTACAGAGAGAAAAGGAACTTAGATAGAAAAGGAGTACAAAGAGAAAAGGAGCGCAGAGAGAAAGGGAGCACAGAGAGAAAAGGAGCACAGAAAGAAAAGGAGCACACAGAGAGAAAAGGACCACAGATAGAAAATAAGTAGACAGTGAGAAAAGGAGCAAAGATAGATAATGAGCAGACAGAGAGAAAAGGTCACACAGACAAAAGGAGCCACGAGAGAATGGAAACACCAAGAGAAAAGGAACACAGAGAGGAAAGGAGCACATGTAGAAAAGGAGCAGACAGAGCTAAAAGGAACTTAGAGAGCAAAGTAGCACAGAGAGAAAAGGAACACAGAGAGATAAGGAACACAGAGAGAAAAGGAGCACAGAGAAAAAGGGAACACAGAGAGAACAGGAACACACAGAGTGAAAACGAACACAGAGAGAAAAGCAGCACACAGAGAGAGCAGGAGCACACAGAGAGAAAAGGAGCACAGAAAGAAAAAATGAGCACAGATAGAAAATGCGCAGGCAGAGAGAAAAGGAGCAAGATTGAAAAGGAGCACACAGAGAGAAAAGGAGCAGAGAGAGAAATGGAACACAGAGAGAGCAGTAGCACAGAGAGAAAAAGTGTAAAGAGAGAAAAAGAACACAGGGGGAGAAGTAACACAGAGAGAAAAGGAACACAGATAAAAGGAGCACACAGAGTAAAGGAACACAGAGAGAGAAAAGGAGCACAGATAGAAAAGGATAATACAGAGAGAAACGGAGCACAGAGAGAAAAGGATCAGACAGAGTGAAACAGAGCACGCAGAGAAAAGGAACACAGATTGAATAGGAGCACATAGCGAGATAAACAACATACAGAGAGAAAATGAGCACAGAGAGAAAAGGAACATGAAGAGAGAAAAGAAGCACAGAGAGAAAGGGAGCACAAAAACAATAGGACCACAGAGAGAAAAGCCACGCAGCCAAAAAAGGAACACAGAGTGAGAACAGAGCACAGAGTTAAAAGGAGCACAGAGAGAAAAGGAGCTCAGAGAGAAAACGAACACAGCGAGAAAAGGAGCACAGAGACAAAAACAACACAGAGAGAAACGGAATACAGACAGAAAAGGAACAGAGAGAGAAAAGGAGCACAGAGTGTACAGGAACACAGAAAGAAAAGGAAAACAGAGAGGAAAAAGAGCTCAGAGAGAAAAGGAGCACAGAGTGTAGAGGAACACAGAAAGAAAAGGAGCACACAGAGAGAAAAGGAAAACAGAGAGAAAAGGAACACAGCGAGAAAAAAGAGCACAGAGAGAAAATGAGCACAGAGACAAAAGGAACACAGAGACAAAGGAAACACAGAGAATAATGGCACAGGGAGTGAAAAGGAACTAATGGAGACAAGGAGCTCAGAAAGAAATGGAGCACGGAGAGAGAAGAAGCACGCACAGACAAATGGAGCACACCAAGAGAAATGAAACACAGACTGAAAAGGATCACACAGAGAGAAAAAGAGCACAGAGAGAAGCAGAGCAAAGAGAGAAAAGGAACACAGAGCGAAAAGGAACACAGAGAGAAAAAGAGCTCAGTGAGGTAAGGAGCATCTACAGAAAGGGAACAGAGAGAAAGGAAACTCAGAGACAAAATTAGAATGGAGAGAAAAGGAACACAGAAAGAAAAGGAGCACAGAGAGAACAGAGCACAAGGAGTAATGGAACACACAGAGAGAAAAGGAGCACAGAGAGAATAGGAACACAAAGAGAAAAGGAGCACAGAGAATAGAGGGAGCACAACGTGAATAGGACCACAGAGAGAAAGGCAACACAGACAAAAAAGGAATAGAGAGAGAGAGAAAACAAGAGCACAGAGTTAATAGGAACACAGAGAGAAAAGGAACACAGAGAAAAAAGGCACAGGGAGATAAAACGAACACAGAAACAAAAGGTACTCACAGAGAAAAAAAGAGCACAGAGAGAAAAGGAACACAGAGAGAAAAGAAACACAGAGAAAAAAGGTGCAGGGAGAGAAAAGGAGCACAGACAGAAAAGGAAATAAGAGAGACAAGGAGCTCAGAGACAAAAGGAGCACAGAGAAAAAAGAAGCACAAGAGGCTAAAGGAGCACACAGAGAGAAAAGAAACACAGACTGAAAAGGATCAGACAGAGTGAAAAAGAGCACGAAGAAAAGACGAGCAAAGAGAGAAGAGGAACACAGAGAGAAATGGAAAACAGAGAAAAGGAGCACCGAGCTAAAAGGAGCAAAGAGAGAAAAACAAATTAGAGAAGAAATGAACACAGAGAGAAAAGGAGCACAGAGTAAAACTTCTTTTTACTCTGTGGTCCTTTTCGATAAACACTCCTTTTCTCTCTGTGCTCTCCTGGGATCTCAGTGTTCCTTTTCTCTCTTCCTCCATTTGTCTCAATGCTCCTTTTCTCTCAGTGTTCTTTTTCCCTCTGTGTTCCTTTTCTTTCTGGGTCCCCTTTCTCGCTGTGCTCCTTTTCTCTCTGTACTCTTTCTCTCTGTCCACCTTTTCTCTGTGTGTTCATTTTCTCTCTGTACTCCTTTCTCTCTGTACTCCTTTTCACTCTGTCCTCCTTTTTTCTCTGTGCTCCTTTTCACTCTGTGCTCCTTTACTCTCCTTTCTCCGGTGCTCACAGTGTTCCCTTTCTCTTCCTCCTTTTCATGCTGTGTTCCTCTTCTCTCTGTTTTCCTTTTTACTTTGTGCTCCTTTTCTCTCTACGTGCTCCTTTATTCTTGTTCCTTTTCTCTCTGTGTTACTTTTCTCTCTGTGTTCCTTTTCAATCTGTGCTCTGTTTCTCTCCTTTCTCCTGTGCTCTGTGTTTCTTTTCTCTCTTCCTGCTTTTGTGTCTTTGCTCCTCTTCAGTCTGTGCTTCTTTTCTCTCTGTCCTCCTTTTCTCAGTGCTCCTTTGCTCTCTGTGTTCCTTTTCTCTCTTCCTCCTTCTCTCACTGTGCTCCTTTCCTCTTTGTGTTCCGTTTCTCTATGTGACCCTTTTCTCTCTGTGTTCCTTTTCTGTCTGTGCTCCTTTTCTCACTGTGTTCCTTTTCTCTCTGTGTTCCTTTTCTCTCTGTGCTCCTTTCATCTCCTTTCTCCTGTGCTCTCACTGTTCCTTTTGTCTTTTCCTCCTTTTCTCTTTGTGCTCCTTTTTTGTCTGTGTTTTTTTTTCCTCTGTGCTCCTTTTCACTCTGTGTGTTCCTTTACTCGCTGTGTTCCTTTTCACTCTGTGTTCTATTTCTCTCCTTTCCCCTCTTCTTGTAGTGTTTTTTTTCTCTCTTTCCTCCTTTTCACTTTGTGGTCCTTTTCTCTCTGTGCTCCTTTTCTCTCAGTGCTCATTTTCTCTCTGAGCTCCTTTTCTCTCTGAGCTTCTTTTCACTCTACTCCTTTTCGATATACACTCCTTTTCTCTCTGTGTTCCTTTTCTCTCTGTGTTCCTTTTCTCTCTTCCTCATTCTCTCACTGTGTTCCTTTTCTCCATGTGATCCTTTTTTCTCTGTGTTCCTTTTCTCTCTCTACTCCTTTTCTCTCTGTGTGCTCCTTACGCCTCTGTGTGCTCCTTTTCTCTCTGAGCTCCTTGTCTCTCTTAGTTCCTTTTTTCTCTGTGCTCCTTTCTCTCCATCTGCCTTTTTTCTCTGTGTTTCTTTTCACTCTGTGTTCCTTTTCTCTCCGTGCTCCTTTTCTCTCTGTGTTCTCCTTTTCTCTCTGTGTTTCTTTTCTTTCTGCATGCTAATTTGCTCTCTGTGTGCTACTTTTCTGTCTGTGCTCCTTTTCTCTCTGTGTTCATTTTCTGTCTGTGTTCCTTTTCTCTCTGTGCTCATTTTAACTCTGTGCTCTTGTTCTCTCTGTGTTTTCCTTATTTATCTGTGTTGCTCTTCTTTCTGTGATCCTATTCTCTTTGTGCTCCTTATCTCTGTGTGATCCCTTTCTCTCTGTGCTCTTTTTCTCTCCGTGCTCTTTTTCTCTGTGCGTGCTCCTTTTCTTTCTGTGTTCCTTTACACTCTGTGCTACTTTTCGCTCTGTGCTTCTTTTTTCTCTAAGTTCCTTTTCTCTCTGTGTTCCTTTCCTATCTAAGCTCTCCTTTTTCATGCTATGTGTTCCTTTTCTCTCTTTGCTCCTTTTCACTCTGGGCACATTTTCTCTCTGCACTCCTTTTCTCTCTGGGTACCTTTTCTCTCTGTCTGCTTACTTTCTAGGTGTGCTCCTTTTTTCTCTGTGTTCCTTTTCTCGTGGTGTTTCTTTTCTTTTTGTGCACCTTTTCTATCTGCAGTAAATTGCTCTCTGTGCTCCATTCTCTTTGGGCTCCCTCTTGTTCTATGTTCCTTTTCTCCATGTGTTTCTTTTCTCTCTGTTTGCTCCTTTTCTCTCTCAGTGCACCTTTACTCTCTTGCTCCTTTTATCTCTGTGTTCCTTTTCTCTCTTGCTCCTTGTCTCTCTCTGCTCCTTTTCTCTCTGTGCTCATTTTCTCTCTGAGTTCCTTTTCTCTTTGAACTTCTTTTCACTCTGTACTCCTTTTCAATATACAATCCTTTTCTCTCTGTGCTCCTTTTCTCTCTGAGTTCCTTTTCTCTCTGAACTTCTTTTCACTCTGTACTCCTTTTCGATATACAATCCTTTTCTCTCTGTGCTCCTTTCCTCTTCTTTCTCCTGTGCTCTCACTGTTCTTTTTGTCTCTTTCTCCTTTTCTCTCTGTGCTCCTTTTCACTCTGTGTGTTCCTTTACTCGCTGTGTTCCTTTTCACTCTGTTATCTATTTCTCTCCTTTCCCCTTTTCTCTCAGTTTTTTTTCTCTCTTCCTCCTTTTCTCTCTATGTTTCTCTTCTCTCTGTGCTCCTTTTCACTCTCTGCACCTTTTCACTCCTTTCTCCTTTTCACTCTGTGCTCCTTATCACTCCTTTCTCCTGAGCTCTCAGTGTTCCTTTTCTCTCTTCCTCCATTTGTCTCAATGCTCGTTTTCTCTCAGTGTTCTTTTTCACTCTGTGTTCCTTTTCTCTCTGGGTCCCGTTTCTCTCTGTGCTCCTTTTCTCTCTGTGCACCTTTTCTCTCTCTGTACCTTTTCACTCTATGCTCCTTTTCTCTCCTTTCCCCTGTGCTCGCAGTGTTCCCTTTCTCTTCCTCCTTTTCTTGCTGTGTGTTCTTCTTCTCTCTGTTCTCCTTTTACCTCCATGCTCCTTTTCTCTCTATGTTCCTTTTCTCTCTGTGCTCCTTTACTCTCTGTGCTCCTTTTCTCTTTGTGCTCCTTTTTTCTCTGCGTTCCTTTTCTCTCTGTGTGTTCCATTTCTCTGTGCTACTCTTTTTGCTGAGTTCCTTTTCTCTCTGTGTTACTTTTCTCTTTGTGTTCCTTTTCACTCTGTGCTCTGTTTCTCTCCTTCCTCCTGTGCTCTCAGTGTTCCTTTTCTCTCTTCATCCTTTTCTCTCTTTGCTTCTCTTCTGTCTGTGCTCTTTTTATCTCTGTGTGATCCTTTTCAGTCTGTGTTTCTTTTCTCTCAGTGTGCTCCTTTTGCCTCTGTGTGCTTCTTTTCTCTCTGAGTTCCTCTTCACTCTCTGCTCCTTCTCTCTCTGTCCTCCTTTTCTGTCAGTGCTCATTTTCTCTCTGAGTTCCTTTTCTCTCTGAGTTTCTTTTCACTCTGTCCTCCTTTTCAATATACACTCCTTTTTTCTCTCTGTTCCTTTTCTCTTTGTGTTCCTTTTCTCTCTGTGTTCCTTTTCTCTTTGTGTTCCTTTTCTCTCTGTGTTCTCCTGAGCTCTCAGTGTTCCTTTTCTCTCTTCCTCCATTTGTCTCAATGCTCCTTTTCTCTCAGTGTTCCTTTTTCACTCTGTGTTCCTTTTTTCTCTGGGTCCCCTTTCTCCCAGTGCTCCTTTTCTATCTGTACTCTTTCTCTCTGTCCATCTTTTCTCTGTGTTCATTTTCTCTCTGTACTCCTTTTCACTCTCTCCTCCATTTCTCTCTGTGTTCCTTTTCTCTCTGTGTTCCTTTTCTCTCTGTGCTCCTTTTCACTCTGTCCTCCATTTCTCTCTGTGCACCTTTTCTTTCTGTGCTCCTTTTCTCTCCATGTTCCTTTTCTCTCTTTGTCCTTTTCTCTCTGTGTTCCTTTACTCTCTGTGCTCCTTTTCTCTCTGTGTTCCTTTCCTCTCTATGCTCCGTTTCATTATGTCCTCCTTTTCACCATATGTTCCTTTTCTCTGTGTGTTCCTTTTCTCTCCTTTCTCCTGTGCTCGCAGTGTTCCCTTTCCACTTACTCCTTTTCTCTCTGTGCTCCTTTCCTCTCAGTGTTCCTTTTGTCTTTTCCGCCTTTTCTCACTGTGGTCCTAATATTTTCTGTATTCCTTTTCTCTCTGTGCTGACTTTCCCTGTGTGTTCCTTTTTGCACTGCGCTCCTTCTCGTTCTGCATTCCTGTTCTCTTGACATTCCTTTTCTCTCTCGGTTCCCATGCTCTCTGTGTTCCTTATCTCTCTGTGCTCCTTTTCTCTATGTGTTACATTTCACTCTGTGCTCCTTTTCCATTCTTTCTCCTTTTCTATCTGTGTTCCTTTTCTCTCTGTGTTCATTATCCCTCTGTGCTCCTTTTCTTGCTTCCTCCTTTTCCATCTGCGTTTCTTTTCTCTCTGTATGCTTTTCCACTCTGTTTTCCTTTTCTCTCTGTGTACCTTTTCTCTCTGTGTTACTTTTATCTCTGTGTACATTTTCTCTCTGTGTCCATTAGACTCCGTGCTCCTTCTCGTTCTGTGTTTGTTTTCTATCAAACCCCATTTCTCTATGTGTTCCTTAACCCTCTGTGCACCTTTTCTCGCCGCATTCTTTTTCTCTCTTTCTCCTTTTCTCTCTGTACTCCTTTTCTCTCTGTGTCCCTTTCCACTCTGTGCTCCTTCTCTCTCTGTGTTACTTTAATCTCTGTGCTTACTTTGTCTCAGTGCTACTTTTCTCTCTTTGTGTTCCTTTTCTCTCTGTCCTCCTTTTCTCTCTGTGCTCCTTTTCCCCTATCTGATGTGTTCTCAGTGTTCTTTTTCACTTTTCCTCCTTTTCTCTCTGTGCATCTTTTCTCTCTGTGTTCCTTTTTTCTCTGTGTTCCTTTTCTTTCTCTACTCCTTTTCTCTCTTCCTCTTTTTCTGTCTGTACTCCTTTTCTCTCAGTATCCGTTTCCACCCTGTTCTCTCTGTGTTCCTTTACTCTCTGTGCTCCTTTGCTCTCTAAGTTCCTTTTAGCTCTGTCTGCTCCTTTTCAATCTGTGCTCCTTTCCTCTCTGTGTTTGTTTTCTCTTGGTGTTTCTTTTCTCTCAGTGCTCCTTTTCTCTTTGCACTCCATTACTCTCTGTGCTCCTTTATCTTTGTCCTCCTTCTTGCTCTAACTTAGATAGAAAAGGAGCACAGAGACAAAAGGATCACAGAGAGAAAAGGAGCAGAAAGAGAAATGGATCACACAGAGAGAAAAGAAGGACAGAGAGAAAAGGAATACAGAGAGAAACGTAGCACAGAGAGAAAAGGATCACAGAGACTAAAGGAACACAGATAGAAAAGAAACACAGTGAAAAAAGGCATAGGGAGATAAAAGTAGCACAGTGACAAAAGGAGCACGCAGAAAGAAATGGAGCACAGAGAGAAAAGGAACACATAGTGAAAACAAGCACAGAGACAAAAACAACACAGAGAGAAAAGGAACATAGACAGAAAAGGAACACAGCGAGAAAAGGAACACAGAGTGTACAGGAACACAGAAAGAAAAGGAGCACGCAGAGAGAAAAAGAGCACAGAGAGAAAACGAGCACAGAGAGAAAGGGATCACAGAGAGAAAAGGAACACAGAGGGAAAAGAAACACAGAGGAAAAAGGCGCAGTGAGAGAAAAGGAGCACAGAGAGAAAAGGAACAGAGAGAGAAAAAAAGCAGAAAGAGAAAGGAACACAGAGCAATTAGGAGCACAGAGAGAACAGAGCAAAAAGAGTAATGGAACACAGAGAGAGAAACGGAGCACAGAGAGAAAAGCAGCATGGAGTGAAAAAGAGGTCAGAGAGAAAAGGAACTTAGACAGACACGGATCACAGAGAGCGAAGGAGCACAGAGAGAAAAGTAACACACAGAGGGAAAAGAAACACAGACAGAAAAGGAGCACACAGAGATAAAAAGAGCACGGAGAGAATAGGAGCACAGAGAGAAAAGGACCTTAGAGAGAAAAGGAGCACAGAGAGCAAAGGAGGACAGAGAGAGAAAAGGAGCATACAGACAAAAGGAACATAGAGCAAGAAGGAGGCTAAAGAGAAAGGAGCACAGAGAGTAATGGAGTGCAGAGAGAAAAGGAGCACAGAGAGAAAAGAAACACCAAGAGAAAAGGAACACAAACAGAGAAAAGGAGCACAGGTAGAAAAGGAGCAGACAGAGCTAAAAGGAACTTAAAAAGCAAAGGAGCACAGAGAGAAAAGGAACACACAGAGAGAAATGGAGCACACAGAGAGAAATGGAGCACAGATAGAAAAGGATAATACAGAGCAAATTAGAGCACAGAGAGAAAAGGATCAGACAGAGAGAAACGCAGCACGCAGAGAAAAGGAACACAGAGAGAAAAGGAGCAGAGAAAGAATAAGGGCGCAGAGAGAAAAGGAACACCGAGAGAAAAGGAGCACAGAGAGAAAAGGAACACAGAGAGAAAAAGTACACAGTGAGAACAGAAGCACACAGAGAAAAAAGGAGCACAGAGAGAAGTGGAGCACATAGAGGAAAGGAACACAGAGAAAAAAAAGGAGAAGAAAGGCGCAGGGAGAGAAAAGGAGCACAGACAGAAAAGGAAGTAAGAGAGACCAGGAGCTCAGAGACAAAAGGAGCACAGAGAGAATGAAGCACACAGAGGCAAAACAAGCACACAGAGAGAAAAGAAACACAGACTGAAAAGGATCACAGAGAGAGAAAAAGAGTACGGAGAGGAATGGAGCAAAGAGAGTAAAGGAACACAGAGAGAAAATAAAAACAGAGAAAAGGAGCACTGAGCGAAAAGGAGCACGGAGGGAAAAGTAACTTAGAGAGGAAAGGAACATAGAGAGAAAAGGAGCATGGAAAGAAAAAGAGCTCAGAGATAAATGGAACTTAGAGAGACACGGAGCACGGAGAGAGAAGGAGCACGGAGAGAGAAGGAGCACAGAGAGAATAGCAGCACAGAGAGAGAAAAGTAACACACAGAGGGAAAAGTAACACAGGCAGAAACTGAGCACACAGAGAGAAAAAGTGCACAGAGAGAATAGGAGCTCAGAGAGAAAAGAAACTTAGATAAAAAAGGAGCACAGAGAGAAGAGTAGCGCACAGAGAGAAAAGGAGCACAGAGAGAAAAGGAACACAGAGAGAAAAGGAACACAGAGAGAGAAAAAGTGGTGAAGAAAATATTTCCACTTCCACAGCACTATCCTGATGTAATCTGATCAATTATTCTCCAGTTTTACCTGTTTGTCTAAATCCATTATATGTTCAGCTCTCAATTTATTCAAGTTTTAAGTAATATATGATATCTAATTAAGGTGGCAAAGTAAATCATCGAGAAAACTAATATAGCATTCATCCCACCATGAAAAAGAAGCCTTTTAGTGCAGATTTTGTATTTTGTAACTCTGTCTATAAATAAATTTAGTAAAATTTATGCATTACTAAAGAAAGCAATTTCAGCTAAGAAGGGATAATCTTATGTTCCATTTACACGAGTATCTAAAACTGCTGTTTTAAGTGATTCAGGTATCAACAGGATAAAAATTGCAATTTAGTAAGAAACTAGGAGCAAGAGTAAGCTATCCAGCCCATCTAGCCTGCTCTGTTATTTGATCATCCAACTCTGTACACTGTTCCTGCTTTCACACCCTTTGATCCATTTGTCCCTTGGAAATATATTTAATCCCTTGAAAACATCTAATATTTTGGCCTCAACCACTTTCTGTGGCAAAAAAGTCTATCGAGTCAGCACTCTGTGAGGGGGAATAATTTTCTCTTCATCTCAGATCTAAATGGCCTAATTTATATCCTTAAACTGTGATCTCCAGTTCTGGATCCCTGCTCAACAGGAACATCCTTATGTTCACCCTGTCAAGCCCTGTTAGAATGTTATCACTTACTATGAGATCCCTCTCATTCCTCCAAAATCCAGTGAATATAGTCCAAATTAATCTAGTCCATCTTTAGATGTCGGCCCTGTCATTCAGTAAATCAGTAAATTTAGTAGTTTAATTTTCATTGTTGCTCTCATGATAGCTAGAAAAAAAAAGTCTTAGAAATATTAAATCCAGGCATGTCAAGAAAATAACATTTCACTTCAGGATAACATACTTCCTGCACTGAGGGATATATAATATGCAGTGATTCACGTGTGTAGTTGTGCACAGAGTTACATGGGCTTGAAATTTAAATACTATTTAGATGAGTGTGACTTCAATGCAAATGTTGCAGTAGCACAGGCTAATCCTGGTGTTTTCTGTTGGGCACTTAAAATTATACATAATCTCCAAAACCAATACGGCAACTCTGACCAAACCAGAATTAAAACATCCATTATGATCATTCGATTCCCTAAAAGAGCTCCTTCAGCTCTACTTCACTGGAGATTCTGTGGCATATTGCCTGTTCAATTTTCCATCAACACATCCAATATTCTCAGGTATGTTCTACAGCTTCAATCAGTTTGTATGTGCCAGCTTTAACAACTAGAGTCATAGTCTTGGAATCCTATAGCATGGAGACAGGCCCTTTGGCCCAAACTGGTCCATGCTAACCAAATGTCCGTCCACGCTAACCCCATTTCCCTGCACTTGGCCCATATCCTTCACAAAAGATCTAACATCTATGATCGATTAAAACTAAGCTTCACTCACAATCTTGTGAAAGGGTTCTGATATGTTGGGGGTTTCTAAATAAATCTAGATTTTGTTTGTGTAAAACAAATGAACATTTTCTGTTTGTGCTGCTGAAGTGAAAGCAAAAGTCTCCACAGCCCAAGAAGACCATACGCTGTTCTCCGTGAGCGAAATGATCGGTTGTGAGTCTAACTTGTGGATTACTGACCTTCAGGTGGGGGGAAGAAATTGAGAATGCGGGGCCTTCATGTTGATCCCAGTGGTGCAAGAATTAAATCCACACTGTGAGTATCATGCCATTGTTTGAGAAGCACTCTCCACCACTGTGCTGAAAAGTCAGAATTAAGGCTAGCAGTGAAGATGGAAAGAAGACAGTGATAACCTGCGAATTCCTGAATCTGGGAAGAGCCCCAGCTTCTTTTCTAAAGCCCTTCTCCTCTAATTCCTCCACTCTCACGTCCAAGAATAAATACAAAGACCCCTTATGTTTCTTTTTTTCAGCAAGATCTAGACCATCCAATCATATAGAATCCCTAAAGTGTGGAAACAGGTCATTTGGCCCAAAAAGTCCACACAGACCCTCCGAGCCTACCCAGACTCATTCCCCTATCCTATTAGTCTACATTTGCCCCTGACAAATGCACCTAACCTACACTTCCCTGAACACTATGGGTAATTTAGCATGGCCAATTCAACTGAACTGCACATCTTTGGATTGTGGGAGTAACCTGGAGCACCCAAGGAAACCCATGCAGACACAGGAAGACTGTGCAAACTCTCAGAGACAGTCGCCCAAGGCTGGAATTCAACCTGGGTCCCTGGCATTGTGAGGCAGCAGCGCTAACCACTGAGTCATCGTGCCACATATACTTTGAACACATTCCCACTATCCCACCTGGATCATTCTCCATTGAAACAATCACCCCTTTCTTGAGTTTTTTTTAGGACATGACTTGTACAGTTAATGGTAGGGCCCTGGCGAGTGTTGCTGAACAGAGAGTCCTAGGGTTGTAGATTAGATTACTTACAGTGTGGAAACAGGCCCTTCAGCCCAACAAGTCCACACCGACCCTCCAAAGAGCAACCCACCCAGACCCATTCTCCTACATTTACCCCTTCACCTAACACTACAGGCAATTTAGCATGGCCAATTCACCTAGCCGGCACATTTTTGAAGTGTGGGAGGAAACCGGAGCACCCGGAGGAAACCCACGCAGACACAGGGAGAATGTGCAAACTCCACACAGACAGTTCCCTGGCGCTGTGAGGCAGCATTGTTAACCACTGTGCCACCATGCCACTGTACCTACTATGTAGGTACATAGTTCCTTGAACATGGCAGCACAGGAAGACAAAATGGTGAAGAAAGTGTTCAGCACAAATGCCTTCAGCCAGAGCACTGAGTAGGGGAGATGAGATTTCATGTTAGACATTGGTAAGGCCACATTTGGAGTATTTAATTCCATTCTGGTCATCCTGCAATAGGAAGGATGTTATTAAACTGGAAAGGGTGCAAACAATATTTACAAAGATGCTTCTGAGTCTGGAGGGTTTGAATTTTAAGGAGAGTTTTTTGAAGAAGTAACAAAGAAGATTAATGAGGGAAGAGCAGTAGATGTGATCTACATGGACTTCAGTAAGGCGCTTGTCAAGGTTCCCCATGGGAGACTGGTTAGCAAGGTTAGATCTCACGGAATACAAGGAGAACTAGCCATTTGGATACAGAACTGGCTCAAAGGTAGAAGGCAGAGGGTGTGGTGAAGGGTTATTTTTCAGACTCGAGGCCTGTGACCATTGGAGTGCCACAAGGATTGGTGCTGGTCCACTACTTTGCATAATTTATATAAATGATTTGGATGTGAGCATAAGAGGTACAGTTAGTAAGTTTGCAGACATCACCAAAATTGGAGGTGTAGTGGACAGCGAAGAAGGTTTCCTCAGATTACAATGGGATCTTGATCAAATGGGCCAATGGGATGAGAAGTGGCAGATGGTGTTTAATTCAGATAAATTGAGGTGCTGCATTTTGGGGAAGTAAATCTTAGCAGGACTTATACACTTAATGGTAAGGTCTTAGGGAGTTTGTTGAACAAAGAGACCTTAGAGTGCAGGTTCATTGCTCCTTGAAAGTGGAGTCCCAGATAGATAGGATAGTGAAGAAGGCGTTTGGTCTGCTTTCCTTTATTGGTCAGAGTATTGAGTACAGGAGTTGGGAGGTCAGGTTACGGCTATACAGGACATAGGTTAGGCCACTGTTGGAATATTGCGTGCAATTCTGGTCTCCTTCCTATCAGAAAAATGTTGTGAAGCTTGAAAGGGTTCAGAAAAGATTTACAAGGATGTTGCCAGGGTTGGATGATTTGAGTTATAGGGAGAGGCTGAAATGGCTAGGGCTGTTTTCCCTGGAGCCTTGGAGGTTGAAGAGTAACTTTATAGATGTTTATAAAATCATGAGCGGCATGGATAATATAGGGTGGGGGCCAAAACTAGAGGGCATAGGTTTGAGGTGAGAGGGAAAAGATATAAAAGAGACCTAAGGTGCAACTTTTTCATGCAGAGGGTGGTACGTGTATCGAATGAGCTCCCAGAGGAAGTGATGGAGGCTAGTAAAAGTGCAACACTTAAGAGGCATTTGGATGGGTATATGAATAGGAAGGGTTTGGAGGGATATGGGCCGGGTGCTGGCAGGTGGGACTAGATTGGGTTGGGATATCTGGTTGACATGGACAAGTTGGACCGAAGGGTCTGTTTTCATACTGTACATCTCTATGACTCTATTAGACGATGGGGCATTTATCCCTGGAGCATAGGTGGCTGAGGGTGACCTTTTGTAGAGGTATATAAAATTATGAAGGCCATGGATAGAGTAAGTAGATAAGGTCTTTTCCCAGAGTAGGGAGTCAAAAACTAGAGTGTATGGGTTGAAAGTTAGAGGGGAACAATTTAAAAGGGACCTGAGAAGCAACTTTTCTACTCAGAGGGTGTTGCGTATATGGGAAGAGCTGCCAGAGGAAGTGGTAAAGATGAGTACAATTACAACATGTAAAAGGCATTTTGACAGGTACACAGATAGGAAAGGTTTAGAAGTGTATGGGCAAAATGCAAGTAGATGGGACTATTCAATTTAGGAAACCTGGATGGCATGGATGAGATGGGCCAAACAGTCTGCTATCATGCTGTATGACACTATGACTCAAAGACCTCTGTGAGCTCTTCATGTCCAAGAGACTCCTGCTCAGCTCCTTTTTACTTCCCTGTGCTCCTTCAACCCTATTCTGAATAAACTGCTGACCACCTACCTTTTCCTCCCAGTTCCCATGTTAATGGACATTGTAAGTTTATTCCTCTCTTTAAGTGTTGTCCTCTAACCTTTTCTGATGTTGGTGTCCCCTCAGCGACAGTACTGAAACAACTCTTTCAAATAACATCCTATGAGACTATAGCAAAGATAAGCTTTCTTGCTTCTCCCTACTCAAGTTGTCTGCAGCCTTTGACATTTTTGTGCATATCACGACAAAGCATCTCCACAGTTGTCCAGCATGATGAAGCTGGTCTGGTTCCATCCTTATCACTCAAATCACAGCCAGAGTATCCCTTGTGAGGTTTTCTCTTCCTGCTCTGCTAGTTGATGCCCACCAATGATCTATCCTTTCTCCCCCTCCTATCTCTCAGCTTTATGCTGTCCTTGGTGACCTCCTCTGAAAGGCCAATGTCAGGTTTCACATGTATGCTCACTGTCATGTTTATGTATGTCATCTTATGTTTATGTATTTTCTATTGTGGAGTAAAATGGGAAAATGATTGTGTTTTGAAAACCAAAGATTTGTAGAAGGGATTTCTGCTTTTTTTTTAAAAGCAAACTGCCAACACGTACTGCAAAACCTGTTGTTGGTTCAGACAGTAGTGGGGAGGTTACTGCAAATGAGCTGAAACCAGGGCTAGGTACAAAGGTTGGCAACAAGTAGCTGATTGGTCTGAGGAGTGGTGACAGGTTGTCGATGAAAAAGGTCTTCTGCCTGCCAATAATGATGTTATTGGCTCCAGGCAGTTGAACAGCTTGTGGAATGAAGTAGCCAGAAGTTTTCAGATCTCCAGAACAGGAGGAGGTATTTTTACTGCAGAGTCAAAATGAAAACCTAAAACCCAAACAAAGCCAGCCTATTCTCCCTCACCTGTAGTTTGTAGCTTTTCACTAATAAGTCAGAAACTTTATCATTGGTAAACCAGTCACTCTGTGCCTCCAGCAAGCTAAATGCAAGTACCTAAAAAAGAGAGGTCAAGGAGCAGCAAAACTGAGCAAACTGAAACTCCTGTAACACCATTGTCTTATTCTGTCTGCACGTATGTTAGGGGAGATTTATAAGATGGTTAGAGTCTTAACCACAAGAGTTATATGTTGATAGTTCATAGCTTTTCTTTTAGTCTGTAGCTAGAATCTACCTATTTGTAATAAATATCACCTTATTCAGTGCAGCAACTTGTTCCATGCTTTCTGTTAACTGAGGTTGAAAAGGACAGGTAAATTCACAAAGTTTATAAAATCTTTTATAGAGTCTTTAACTGTTATGATGACTCTAGCACAATAGGCCAGTGAAGTGTAACATGGCGATACCCAGCTCCACCTCACTACCACTTCTTGCTTCCTCCACCGATGCTAAATTATTTAACATCTTATCTAGCATCCAATAATCAGTATGCAGTTGTTAAATATTGGAAAGGCTGAAGTCATTGCCTTCAGTTACCACTCAAAACTCTGTATCCCGGAACATACTTGTTATGAAATATTAGCTTATTTGGTTTTGGAATTTGGTGAGCATTCCGGTTCCTGGTAGGCTGCAGATGCTCTGTGCTGCTTTCCTTTTCATTCAAAGGCCCCAGCCATCCAGGTTATCAGGAATGTGGTGCAGGGTTGTGGGGCCCATTAAAAGCTAACCACAAGAGTGGCACTGGAGCAAGAACTGGACCATGAGACGGGGTGGGGGGAGCGGCCAAGAAAGGTAAGTCAAATGACAGGATTGTGAGTCAGGTTGTGAGTCCACTACAGGGTGAAGATGTTACATCACCAATGGACTGCTGCTGTAGCCAACTTTGAGCAGCAAGATAAGTCCTGAGAGCCAAGTGGTGTAGCTAAGAGTTGGAGTTGGAGGCTCAGGAACTGCTCCAGGACCTGCTGGCTTAGAGGCATACTTGAGTTCACCTGAGTGTGGATTGAAGAAAGTCCACATTTAAAAGAAATAGCTTTGTGCTTATTTTTCACATAATTAATTTGTACTGTACCTGGAAGGTTTAACTGACATCATGAGATAAGCTATACACATCAGAATATAAAGCACTCTTCTGTTCTGCGTTAAGCCACAGCCATCCAAGAAGAAGAAAAAAAATCCATTCAGGGAACTGAGAGTGTGTCTTTAAATAATCAGCAGCTTAAAAACACAAACAGCTTCTGTGTATATACCAGCCAGCAGTTTAAAAAGTCTGCAGAACTGATAGCAAAATTGTACCTGCTTGTCAAAGATCAAAACAGTGAAAAAGAATAAAATAGTGAAAAAGCTTTTATGGACCACAGAGAGTCTTCTCAACACTATAAGAGGGAAAAATTGAATCATATACTAAAGATAAAGCTGTCACTATCAAGCAGCCAAACTTAAATCCTTTTGGATGGGTAAAAAATTCTTACATTAAAGGGAAAGTTCCATGATGCAAAGCTAAACAAAGACATATATCATTAAATTTAGCAAACATATATCTGTAAAATTGTTTAAAATTCTCAAATAAAGCTGGAAAAAAGCTTTGAAGAATACTCATTAAGAAACACATGTACATTAGGAAACTAATTCAACTAATTAAAGTGAAAAAGTTGAAGGCAGAAACAGAGTTCATTAAAAAAATCATTGCCTTATAGTATAAATGATTTTTATGGAACCAAAAATAATCTTATAAATGCATTAATGTGACTCAATTTTCAATTTAAAATGATGTTTACCTCATGGCATTAATGCCAAATTGGTGCAAATCATCAATATTGTTAGAAAAAGGTGTGAAAACTACTCAGAAGAAAGGAAATTGGTATAAATTAAAAGACTTTCTCTCCATTCTTGAAATGATAAAGGTATCTTTAAGAGGCTCCTCTGGAAGGTTAGATTGCAAGGAATCCAGGGGGAGCTGGCAAATTTGATACATGATTGGCTTGGTCATAGGAAACAGAGGGTAATAGTGGAAGGATGTTTGTCAGACTGGAGGCCTGTGACTAGTAGCATGCGTCAGGGGGTCAGTGCTGGGCCTGTTGCTGCTTGTTATCTTTATCAAAGATTTGGATGATAATGTACAAAGCATGATTTGTAAATTTGCAGATGACACTAAAATAGGCAGTATTGTGGACAGTGAGGAAGGTTATCAGAAATTGCAGAAGGACCTTGATCAGCTTGGAGAAGTGGACCGAGAAATGGCAAATGGCGTTTAATATAGATAAGTGTGAGCTCTTGCTTTTTGGAAAGTCAAATCAAGGTAGGAGTGTAGTGGAACTGAGGGACCTTGTAGTTCAGGTGCATGGTTTTTTGGAAGTGGAGTCATAGGTAGACAGGGCAGTGAAGAAGGCTTTTGGCACACTGGCCTTTATCAGTCAGGGCACTGAGTATAGATGTTTGGAACTTATGTGGCAGTTATACAGGATGTTGGTGAGGTTGCACTTGGAGTATTGTGTTAAGTTTTGGTCACCTTGCTATTAATCCGCTATTAAATGTTACTAAACTGGAAAGAGTGCAGAGAAAATGTACAAAGATATCGCCAGGACTCACGGGACTGAGGTATAGGGTGAGTGTGGACAAGCGAGGACATTTTTCTTTACAGTGTAAGAGATTGAGGGGGTAGGTTATAGAAGTGTATAAGATAATGAGAGGCATGGATAGGGTGAATGCATTCAGCCTTTTTCCTAGGATTGGGGAATCAACGACTAGAGTGTATCAGTTAGAGGGGAAAGAATAAATGGGAACCTGAGGGGCAACTTTTAACACAGAGGGTGATACTGTTATGGACCAGGCCAGACCCCCTCAAAACATTTCAAGAAAGTTGCCCAGGCCTTAACTTTGCTAGTTGTTTGAAGGAGAAGTAACACCAATATTCCAGGAGTGATGCAGCTGGCCCAATCACTTATTCTTAAACAAAACAGAATTTATTTGCAAGATTTCAGAATGAAACACAAACAAAAGCAAACAGAATACAGAATAACTTAACCTTTCTGAAAACCAATAGATTATCCCAGCTTAATGATGCTTTTTCAAGTTCCTGCAACAATCCCCTATAAATAGCCCTTGGTACAAAAAGTAAAATCAAACACAGGACCTTACAGGAGAGTAGTCAGAGAGAGAGGTGGCAGCATGGAACACCTTCTTCCATGTAGCTGTTTCTTCAATCAGCAGCCTCAATACTCTGCTGTACTAAAACCAAACCAAACCTGAGATAAGCTTAAATGGGAGAACTGGCCACACGCTTTTCAGTGTACAAGTTTTTTTTTAAATATGCTTCTTTTGCCTGAAGCAGTATCTGTTAGCTATAATCAAATTGGTCCTAAGACCCTTCAATCTCAGACCTTTGGGAAGATGTGTTTTTATGACCTCCTGAAAAAATACCAAGGACAACATAACTTTGTTAAAGGAGCAGCATCATCAAAATACACATATAGAAAGAGCTTTCAAGAGAGGTAGTTGAGGCGAGTAAATTAGCAACATTTAAAAGGCATTGAGACAAATCCATGGATAGGAAAGGCTTAGAAGGATAGAGACCAAGTGCACGGAAATGGGGTTACAAAGTATGGCCATTTTGGTCAGCATGGACCATAGAGTTGTAGAGATGTCCAGCATGGAAACAGACCCTTCCATCCAATGTATCTATGCCAACCAGATGTCCTTTCTAAATCTAGTCCCATTTGCCAGCACTTGGCCCATATCTCTCTAAACCCTTCCTAATCTCTACCCATCCAGATACCTTCTAAATGTTCTAAATTGTACTAACTTCCACCACTTCCTCTGGCAGTTCATTCCACACATGCATCACCCTCTTAGCGAGGTGCAATATGCTAAAACTGGCCTGAATACAAATCCTCAACCACCCTCTGTGTGAAAAAGTTGTCCCTTTAAAATATTTCCTCTCTCACCTTAAACCGATGCCCTCTAGATCTGGTCTCCTCTATCCCAGGGAAACGACTTTGGCTCTTCGCCCTATCCATGCCTTCATGATTTTATAAACCTCTTTAAGGTCACCCCTCAGCCTCTGACACTCAGGGAAAGCAGCCTCAGCCTATTCAATCTCTCTATAGCTCAAATCCTTCAACCCTGGCAATATCCTTGAAGATCTTTTCTGAACCTTTCAAGTTTCACAACATCCTTCCGATAGGAAGGAGACCATAATTGCACACAATATTGCAGAAGTGGCCTAACCAATGTCCTGTATAGCCGCAACATGACCTCCCAACAGCTATACTCAATGCTTTGACCAATAAAGGATAGCATACCAAATGCCGCCTTCACTGTCCATGGATTTGTGGGTGGCACGGTGGCACAGTGGTTAGCACTGCTGCCTCACAGTGCCAGAGACCCAGGTTCAATTCTCACCTCAGGCGACTGACTGTGTGGAGTTTGCGCATTCTCCCCATGTCTGCGTGGGTTTCCTCCGGTTTCCTCCCACAGTCCAAAGATGTGCAGGTCAGGTGAATTGGCTATGCTAAATTGCCCGTAATGTTAGGTAAGGCGTAGATGTATGGGTGGGTTGCGCTTCGGCGGGGCGGTGTGGACTTGTTGGGCTGAAGGGCCTGTTTCCACACTGTAAGTAATCTAATCTAATCTATCCTATCTGCCTGCAACTCCACTTTGAAGGAACTATGAATCTGCACACCAAGGTCTCTTTGTTTAGCAACACTCCCCAGGACCTTATCATTAAGTGTATAAGTCCTGCCCTGATTTGCCTTTCCAAAATGCAGCACCTTACATCTGCCACTCCTCAATCCATTGGCCCATCTGGTCAAAATCCTGTTGTATTCTGAGGTAATCTGCTTTGCTGTCCACTACACCTCCAATTTTGGTGTCATCTGCAAACTTACTAATTATACTTCCTATGTTCACATCCAAATCATTCATATAAATGACAAAACATTTTGGCTGAAGGGCCTGTCTGCTTACTATAGGACACTATGACTCTCTATATAGTATTTCTTCATTTCAAAGCAGTTCAATTATTTTAAAATGCTTGAACTTTCTTTTCAATAGAAGTGGATGGAAGCATTCATAAATTTTTCAAATGTAGTTAATAGAAATTAAAGAAAGTTTCTTGAAAGAAAAATAACAAGATCTACAATAAGCAAGAAAGCTGCTTAATGACAAAGCTTTATTAGCAATTCTTCTTCATTTTCTGTTAATTAAAGAAAATAATCAGGATATTTGAAAAACGTTACGACTGAAGAAGGTAACATTTTAATACACCAAAAGTATTAGTATAATGTATTACCCTGAACAGCAATATCAATTATATCTACAAAAAAAACTTAACTATCCTACAAATGCTTTCAAATAAATCATTTCAACAAAAAGAAGCAATTGCAGTTAAGTATAATGATAATACTATACCTCCAAGCAGACTGAAGATCAGACAGAGAATTAAACAGGGCTCAAATGGAAGAAAGAACTTAAGAAATACAAATTTGCATCAGTACTAAAGAAGGAACTTGTAAAGAAAAAAATTAATACATTTAATTTACTCTGTATGTCCAATAGCAGATCATGTTTTAAAATGGCAGAATGTAAGATGAGATACCTCTGGAAATATCATCAGAGCATTTCAAAATTACTTTACTTTAAGTATCGAACACATAATGGAGAGGGTAGGATTTAATAGAAGAATATAGATACCAGGAAAACCTATTGAAAACATTCTTCATGATCTTTATACATTGTCGGGATCTTGTGGATATGAAGATTTGCAACCAGAACCAATTTGCAACAGAATTGTCCTCAGCAATTTTGATACATTTCTTTCCGATATGCTACAATCAAAAGAAAATCTCACTAGAAGGTGGTAGAAGCTGAAATACAAAAAAAAAACAGAATGATAGGAACAGAAGGCCAACCAAGCTCTAGAAGATCATCAGACTTCAACAAATTTCTCAGACACAAAACACCAAAACATGGTACGACAGGTCAGCACAAAATGCCTCCAAATCCTTTGATATTAGAACTCATTGTTCCAGCTGTAGAATTTTTTAAAAAATACGCACTGACAAAGAGAAACAATGTCCGACTTTCCTCCAAACATCTTATTTTGTATATGATAAAGTGTGGCATTTTTAAAGTATGTGTTAAAAAAAGAGAGAATACACCAGTGTAGAACCATACCCTCACTGGAACACATACCTTTATAATGTGATATACTACTTATTGGAAAGTGCATCGCAACCATTCCTAGAGATAATAGCTGACTCATCTGAAACAGATATGGCAGTGAACATACAGATTACTGGTCATTAAACTTGACATTGGGTGAATGTTACTTATTGTCTAAAATCACTACATGGTCTGAGAGAATGAAACTAAACTTCTGACAAAAGGCTCATCACCCAGGCAGAATTCCATTCAAAACCAAAGGAATGCTGAGAGCAGTCTTAAAATACAACAGACCAATAGAACATGGAACAGACAGACATCATCAGAAGCCAACACTTCTCACTTCTGAGCAGATAAGTGTTGAAGAACCCCAATCAGTTTACCCTTACTCATCTCAAAGAAGGACCTCAGAAGAATGTTCACTAAACTTTGAAAAAAGTATGTACTAGTAGAGGTTAATCATATTGCTATTGGTGGCATAGTTGTTCAGTGACTAATACCACTGTCTCAGAGTGCCAGGGACATGAATTCAATTCCACCTTTGATTGACTGTCTGTGTGGAGTTTACACATTCGCCCCGTGCCTGTATAAGTTTCCTCTGGGTGCTCCAGTTTCGCCCCACAGTTCAAAGATGTGCAGGTTAGGTGGATTGGCAATGCTAAATTGCCCATAGTGTTCAACAATATGCTGGCTAGGTGGATTAGCCATGGGAAATGCTGGGTTACAGAGATAGGGTAGGGAAGTGGGTCTGAGTGGGATGTTCTTTGGTGGGTCAGTGTGGACTCGATGGGCTAAATGGCCTGCTTCTACACTGTAGGGATTCTATGATATCATAATTGTTCACAACTGAGAGATTCGAAGATACCACTGGATTGCTGGAATTGTTCAGCTATCTTTCAACCACAAATAAACCTTCAAAATCTAATCACAGGTCATCCTTGGCACCATAACCAAAAGAAGTTAGTCATTGTCTGCTGACACAGCCAAATTAACTTTTTGGAAGAAACAGCATCAAAATAGGGCAGTCAGCATTACAGTTTAATTTTGAAGCTGATAAAATGTCAATGTTATCCAAAGTAACATGTGAGAATAGAAGAATCATGTGCTTGTCTATTCTGTTACAGTGTCAAAAGGAGATTACTTCTTTCAGAAACACAATTCCCTTCTCTGACATGATATGAGGAAACTAAAAATCCTCCAAGAGAGACGCACCATCAACAGCAACATCAGCACTAAAACATGAGCTCTGCAAAACGCATTCAGGAAATCTAAGCTCCATAGCAATCTGAAAGCTTCATTCTCAGAAACAGACTTGCAATCCAACCATCATTTACAAGATTTTGAGGAGAGATAGGGGTGCTATCTACTTTACTTATTTGAAATAATTGTTTAAAGACTACAATAACCAGAAAAAAAGCTTTGGAAGGAGATATTGCATAAAGCAGTTAGTTTCTGAAAGGGTTAATTACCTAAGATAAATTCTGCCTATTGGGATTGTTCCTGGGAGGAGCTAAATCATGCCCCAGTTGTGGTTGTTGCGCTAATTCTATGTAGCTAATAGTAGAGTGTGTTTACTCTTAAGTGTAGCTGAGGTCTTGCAAGGTTGGAGGCAAAAAAACTGCAGATGCTGGATCCAAGGTAGACAAGCAGGAGGCTGGAAGAACACAGCAAGCCAGGCAGCATCAGGAGGTGGAGAAGTCAACATTTCATTTATAACCCTTCTTCAGGACAGGGGTGTGTGTAAGGGGGGCTCAGATAAAGTGGAGGGTGGGTCGAGGGGTGGTGAGGTAGGGAAGGTGAGCACAGTTAGAGGATATGACCTGGTTGGTTGATGGAAGGAATGAATCTAGTTGGTAGCTGGAAGGAAGGATCAGTCAGTGTAATGAAAGGGAGGGGGAGGGGCTGGAAAGGGAGTCGGGGGGATGGGAAGAGAGGTTATTTGAAATTGGAGAGCTCAATGTTGAGTCCTCCTGGCTGTAGGCTGCCCAGGTGGAAGATGAGGTGTTGTTCCTCCAATGTGCAGCGTGGTTCGTTGTGGCAGTGGAGGAGGCCAATGATGGACATGTCAGAAAGGGGGTGGGAAGGAGAATTAAAATGGATGGTGACTGAAAGGTCCGATCAGTCCTGTGGGCCCAGCTGTGATGCTCGGTGAAATGTGCCCTTAGTTTATGTTTGGTCTCCCGATGTACGGAAGACCACATCAGGAGCACCAGATGCAGTAAACTAGTTTGGAGGAGAGGCAGGTGAACATCTGTCTCACCTGGAAGATTATTTGGGGCCCTGGTTGGAGGTGATGGGGGTGGTGGTGTGCCAGCAGGTTTTGCATCTTTTTCTGTTGTAGGGGAAGGTAACTGGGGGTTCGAGGGGGGGGCAGGGTCGATGGGGAGAGTGGCACAAACCAAGGATTGGTGAAGGGAACGATCCTTGCGGAAGGCAGAGATGGGTGAGGAGGGGAAGATGTTCTTGGTGGTGGGGTCTAATTGGAGTTGGGAGAAGTGTTTAAGGATGATGTGTTGGATGCATAAACTGGTGGGATGGTAGGTGAGGTCAAGGGGAACCTGTCTTTATTGCATTTGTGGGGTGGGTGTTTAGACCAGTGGAGTGGGGAATTGACGAGTTGTGGTGGAGGGCTGTCTGGATGACAGAACATGTTGCTCAAAATAGGTGGACATCTGGGACGCTTGGGAATGGAATGCCTCCTTGACTGAGCAGATGCGGTAGAGGAACTAGGTAAATGGGACGGAGTTCTTGCAGGATACTGGGTGGAAGGAGGTGTAGTCTAGGTAGTTATGGAATCTGCGGGTTTATAGTAACAAAGAACTCTTGTATATATCAGATGTGTTGTAACTAGCTATTAAGTACTGTGTAATGAACTTTGTTTAGCAAGACTGACTCACAAGAAGAATTTGTCATAGTAAACCTCCAAGAGCATCTCTGACCATTCTGGTAGACGTGACTATAACAGATGTCATAGAGCAGAACTCATACCAAAATATATGTCATGCTGACAGTGATGCACATTTTACCACGGCATATAGACTTTACCGTATAAACCATATTTTACCACATATATTTGATCTCAGAGCAACCCAAAGGCAGTACAAGTTAGTGAAGATAACAGTCTGTGGGAAAGATGGAATTGTGCATATGTGTATGTGCTAGATTGCAGTCTCAAGAACCTAGGGGCCTGCACCCCAAAAAAGGAGTGTAACTGACAGTATGTGAGCAGCATTGAGGCAATCCATGATGGAATATTTTATCAATGAGTCCCAAAGTTAGGTTTAAAACAGTGAAGATTGGGAATCTCTTCTGAAGTTTGCATGCGGTCTGTTGACAAACAGTGTCATTAACAGCTGGGGAGTTGCTGTGAAATTTGTGAGATCTATCTTTAATGTATTTGCAATTGATGTATTCTGTGAAGTATTGAACAACAGGTTACCTGTTACCTAAATTTACCTCAGTTAATTCTGAATATTAGCATCTAAGCTATAGCTTTGAATGGCAAAGATTTTTTTGTTCAATATTATGAAGTCTTATGGTTTTATTCTCTTAGTAAGTAACTGGGATATTAAACTTTATCTGCTTTTGAAAAAAAATTGGCTTCCAACGAGACTTATGTAAATTTGACAGTCTTGTCAAGGAGCACAACAGACTTGGTCCCTCTGCAACAATCTAAGATTAAGGCAGTCTGCTCACACTTTTGAGTCACAATTGACCCCCGATGAGCTTCTATCTTCAAACTTGCCATCTCTAAGACTGTCTATTTCCACCTCCGTAACACACTCAATCATGATCCTGTCACAATTCATCTGCTACTAAAATGAAATAGAACATAGAACAATACAGCGCAGAACAGGCCCTTCGGCCCTTGATGTTGTGCCGACCTGTGAACTATTCTCAGCTTGCCCCTCTATACTATCCCAAAATTATCCAAGTGCTTATCTAAGGATTGTTTAAATCTCCCTAATGTGGCTGAGTTGACTACATTAGCAGGTAGTGCATTCCATGCCCTTACCACTCTCTGCATAAAGAACCTGCCTCTGACATCTATCTTAAATCTATCACCCCTCAATTTGTAGTTATGCCCTCTCATACACACTGTGAGGAACAAAGCTCACGTATCAATAAATTTCAGTCTGAGTCAAATTCTGAGGCAGCGAATTTTATTGAAACATTCTTGCAAGATGGGTGTCTAACAAATAGGCACACCGGTCCAAACATTACTTCACAATTTATACCGTTTAATTGAATATTGTGGTTCTGTTCGCCGAGCTGGGAATTTGTGTTGCAGACGTTTCGTCCCCTGTCTAGGTGACATCCTCAGTGCTTGGGAGCCTCCTGTGAAGCGCTTCTGTGTTGTTTCCTCCAGCATTTA